>NC_081854.1:56479824-57109824 GCF_963259705.1 Myotis daubentonii | reverse complement strand
TGATAAAATACTCGTGTCCACACAAGAGGACATCAGTGTCAATGCAACTCAATACCCACCAGCTGGTGCGGGCGCTGCTCCTCCTCCAGCCGCCAGCTGTAGGGGGCGTCCGGACCGCCTCCCTTCCCCACCAGAGTCAGATCCATAGGGGCAATGTCAGGGGACAGGCTGGCGGGGGGCTGCCCGCATGCACCCCGAGGCCAGCAGGCAATGCCACGGACAGACCAGAGGGAGCGGTATTGCTGGCGGTAGCCGTGCGCGTGTCCTCCCTCCGTGTCAGAAAGAATAACATGAAACCTGGCTGGTGTGGCTCGGGGGGTTAGCATCAGCCTGTGAACCAGGAGGTCACAGTTCGATTCCAGTCAGGACACAGGCCTGGGCTGTGGGCTCGATCCCCAGTGTGGGGCGTGCAGGAGGCAGCAGATCCATGATTCTCTCTCCTCATGGATGTTTCTCTCTCTCTCCCTCTCCCTTCCTCTCTGATATCAATGAAAATTTATTTTTTAAAAAAAAGAGAGAAAGAGTAACATTGAAACAGCCAAAAGCTAGAAGGAGCTGGGCCCTTGTTGGGCTCTGAGCGAGGGACAGGGACAGGTCCCATCTTGCCTGGCATCCCCTGTGCCTGCCCGCCGGCACTCGCTGCCCCAGAGACTCTTGCGTTGGCATTTCTTACTCACCTCCCTTCTCATCTTCCCCTCAGTGTGAACAGCTGCTCCTCCTCCAGCCGCTGGCTCCAGGGGGCGTCCGGACCCGCCTCCCTTCCCCACCAGAGTCAGGTCCACAGGGGCAGGTCTCTCATCTGCTTTGTTCGCTGCTGTGCATTCCGAGGTCTGGATGTTCTGTTCCACTCATTCACCCCAAAAGCTGAGCTACTGCTGTGTGACAGGACCCTGCCAGGCTCTCAGGACATGTCTGTGAACAAAACAGACGTCCTGGTGGGCTCTGGGGCGACCGCGGTGAGAGGGCAGGAGAGGCGGTCATTGCCGCGGGCGGGCGGGGCGTGTGCCCAGGGAGGAGGGCGGGCGCCGGGGAGACGGATTCTGCTTCTCAATCGGGCGCTCAGCTCTGCCTTGCTGAGAGTGAGGATGTGGCTGTGGAGGGCACAGGGTAGGGATTCCCAGGCTCCTGAAATAGCGCAAATATCCTAAAGCAGGAGTGTGCCTGTTTCTTTAAGGGACAGAAAAAGGGGAGCGGCTGGGACAGAGTGAGTAGTGTGAAGTTTGGACCATGAGATTAAATGGATGAGTCTGAGGCACCCAGGGACCGCCTTGCCCCCAGCAGCCATCCCCTGGGGGGAGCCATATGAAGAAGAAACTAAACAGAGACAGACAGAGCACCTGGATCCAGCCGTGCCTGAAGCCGCATCTACCCCACATCTTTTCAGCGCTTGAGCCAATATATCCCCTTTTGGGAATTGCTTGTAACTGAAAGAGTCCCGGTGAACCGTGAAACGCGAGCGCCCGGGACAGTCGAGAGGCTGTGCCCACGATGGACCCACGGCGCCCGCTTGCTGGCCCCGGGGCTGCGGGAGGCCCTGCCTGGCAGGGCGAGGCTCAGAGCCCACGGAGCAGGGGAGCCTGGAGCGCTGACAAGGGAAAAGGAGCCGTTGCGATGTGCGATTTTCAGCTGTCAGGAGGGCGTGCGCGTCCCTCGGCGCCCAGCTTCTCAGCCGGGTTCTCCCATCAACGCGTCCGCTGTGTGAGGTGCGGCCTCCTCTCACGACCTGGACCCTTCAGCTGAGAATGAGGGCCCAGCGTCCGCTTCCCTGCCAGGCACTTCGGAGGACGGACCGGATGGCCCTCCTTGTTCAGCTACCGACGCTGCTGCGCAGCCCTCCCAGGACCCTCTGAGACCCAGCGGCGCCTGGAGGCTGGGAGGAGCGCTTTCTCTGCGGGGCTGGTGGGCGAGCGGGAGAAGCAGCTGCTTGGCTCATAGCAGGGAGGGGGGGGGGCGGGGACAGGACCCTGAGGCTTTGGGAAGGAATGGGGCCTCCTGCGCTGAGAGCTGCTGGGCTGGGTCAGGGCGGCCCCCTCTGGGGCGACGGCTCCTCCCTCCCGCGCTCCCTGGGCCCTGGTTAGCTTCCTGCGCAGAGTGGGCTGGGGGAGCTGGGCGCCTGGAGTTCAAGGGCCCGGCCTTAGAGAGGCGTGTAGGGCTGCAGCACAAGCAACGGGCCGTGGGCTCACAGTGACGTCCATTCGCACCCAGACTGGCCACCGGCCCACCCTGGGGAGGCACTGCCGGGGCTGAAGCCAGCAGGTGACCAACGGCGGCGGCAGGAGGGAGGGGCTGGCCGCCCCGTGTCCGCACTGGAAGCAGCTTCGGTGCCGCCTCGGTGACTGCACTGGAGGCCAGCCTCGGTGCCCGCCCCACTCAGAGAGCAGACCCCACGCTCACCAAACCCCAAGCAGGTAGGCAGTGCCGTGGCCTGTGCCTCAGGGGTCCCCTGCCGGCGGCACAGGCCGGGGCGGAGCGGTGTCCGTGGCTGCCTCCAGCGTGACCTGGACAGCGAGGGTCTCCAGCCGGGAAGGGCCCGGTTGGCCTTCCAGGATGTCACGAGCCCCTGCAGCCTGAAACCAAGGTCCGGCACCGCGATCCCAGCTCCCCGAGTGCAGCTTCCCGCCCGCCCAGCGCCCCTCGGATTTCAAACCAGGGTCCCCTGTCACGTGCAGCAGCAGAGAGCGCGTTTGCAGGAGGGCGACTGACTGGTTCCCCGGGCAGGCATGTGTTTCGTTAATAAGCCAACTTTCCAGTTACTACATGCACACACCCGCATGTACGCACATGCACACGCATGCAATGCCTCTTGCTACATTCTCTGTGAAGGGCATGCTGGGGACCCTGCATTCCATCTCCCAGTGTGGGTGGAACAAACCCCAGGGGGCCCTCTAAGGTGAGGTCGCCAGGGTGAGGTCCCCAACATGAGGTCCCCAAGGTGAGGTCGCCAGGGTGAGGTCGCCAGGGTGAGGTCCCCAGGGTGAAAGCATCCCCCAGCCGTGCCGCCTCCTCTCCTGCGCCCACTCTGCCCGCGCCCGGAGCCTCGGGGTCAGCGCGGAGCTGGGAGCTTCGGAGAGCCCAGCGCAGCGGCTCCCACTCTGAGGTCCGCGGAAGCCACACCGGGTCCCGGGATTCTTGGCAAAAGTTCCGAAAACCCGAGGGACTCCACACACACCAGCCGACAGCGAGGCCACGCGGTCCCGCGGAAGCAGCAGCAGCTCATTAAACCGGAGGCTTAATTCTGCTTTTATTGCACACTCGCTTCCTAACGTCCCCATTAATAGAATCGGGGAATTAATTTGCGACTCCTCAACAAGTGCCCTGTGTTCCGTCCACAAGATCTTCACAGCGTCGGGGGCCGGGGAGGGGAGCAGTAAGAGGGGTCCGTGCTGCAGCGGCCGCCCCACCCCCACCCCACCCCCACCCACAAGTGAAGAAACTGGGACCAGAACACACACTCCTCACGCTTCCCATTTCCCTTCAGCTCGGAATGTTCCGGAGCCCCTGCCGCCTGCAGCGGCTGGGTCATGAGGGAGGGTCTCTCTGGAGGCTGTTTGCTCTTTATTCTCTTCATTCACTCACGCCTCAGTGCCCGATCGGGCTGGCCCTTGAAGTCAGTGTTATGCCTAAGTACGAAATTGTCGCCCGCTCACCTGCTACTCTTAAGAGGGAGGGTAACTCTTTAAATATATATATATATATTGATTTCAGAGAGGGAGGGAGAGGGAGAGGGAGATAGAAAAACATCAATGATGAGAGGGCGTCCTTGATCAGCTGCCTCCCCCACCGCACGCCCCCCACTGGGGTTCGAGCTCACAACCCGGGCCTGTGCCCTGACCAGACTTGAACTCTGACCTCCTGATTCATAGGTCGATGCTCAACCACGGAGCCACGACAGCTGGGCTCTTTTTCCTTTTTTTAAGTGGGGAGAGAGGCATAAACATACAAGCGCGACACCAGTTTCTCCACCTTCCTGTCCTCACAGATCTCCCGAGGAGAGCACCGTCTCCATCTGCAGGTAGGACGTGGCCGCTGGGGGAGGCCAGGAAGCTTTCCGGGGAGCAGGCATGTTTACAAGTGGCCGCCAGTGCCGTCCTGTTCCAGCCCAGGCTCCACGCCCGGCACCAGGGTCAGCACCACGGACAGAGCTTCCAGGGCAAGGGATGGGGCAGAGGCTGGCAAGAGGGTGCTGGGTCCCAGGAAAAAGCCCTAACTACAGGGAAGCCTGGACCAACAGGAAGGGGGCCAGGGCTGGGGAGGGGGCAGGGCCGAGGAGGGGGCAGGGCCGGGGAAGGACACCTCTGCACATCCCATGGAAGGGCTCTGTTGGGGCCCTGTGGGCCCCTCCGTCCGCGGGAGCTGGGGCCAGCGCTGTCTGTGAGGCACAGAGGAGTCTGTGGTGGAGACGCTCTCAGAGACACAAAATTCTCTGCTAAGGAAGCAACCGTGGCAGACCAACAGGGGGTCCTGACGTCAGGAGGGCGCCTCCAAGAGGGGCTCTGGGACCTCTCTGTGGCTCTGCCCAACTCCGACCCGGCCCTCGAGGTGCCCGTGCTGCCAGCTTCAGGCGAGGAGACAAGGAATGAGGACGACGCCCCGGGATTTATGTCCGCGGAGTCTGGGAGTGGCGCGCTCTCCCTGCTCACAGCGGGGCGGTTGGAAGCGCTGGGGCCACTGGAGAAGGGTTTGAGGTGGGGCCTGGATGGGATGGTGTGGCGGACGGACGCACAGCCGCCGTCATTGGAAGTGCCACCCAGAGCAGACGGTGTGTCTCGGCGGGGCCCACGGAGCTGTACCCTCCTGGAAATATCCGTCTCCTTCCCCGCCTTCTCCTCTTGCCTCAACCACCCCCACCCGCTCCCCACAGCCCCCCAGCCCCCGCCCCCGCCACTCTCTCCTCCTGTGGCTGCTCCACTGCTTCTCCTGCCCCCTCCCCTGCCCTCCCGTGGCCGCTGGGGGCGGGGGGAGTGGACCTGGGCCCCTGGCTCGGAGGCTGGCTCTGCCCGGGCCCACAAGCCTCAGGGAGATGGATGCGGAGGCCCCTCGGCTCGCTGCCACCCAGGCTGTCGGTAAGGTCACCACGGGGGAGCCGCCCAGGCTGCGGATTCCTTCCCAGCGCCTTCCTCCCGCATCCGTCACCGCTGATTGCATTTGAATGGGCTCCGTCTCTATTTTAAATAAAAGATTTATGCCTCGGCTGTCAGAGCGGCCTTTATTTGAAAATTTAATCTTGTTTCAAGGCGTCTAGATGAACTTATTAGATTTAGGCTTCCCTGCTGGTCCCCGGGGAGAGGCGGCGTCCTCCTCTCTGTCCTGCGCGTCCCACCGCGGAAGCCAAGGGCGCGGGCTCCTCCGTCCAGCTCGCGAGGCGGACACAGGCCGCCGCCCCGGACGCCTCATGTGGGGACCGTGTGTCCAGGAGTGTTTCCCGGGTCCCCCGGACCCTGGGGCCAGGCCTCTAGTCCCGGGGGCCCGTGTTTCCTACAAGGCCCCTCCCCCAAACTCGCCCTTTCTCTGGAGGTTCTGGAGGTTCTGGAAAGACCCGTAACCTCCCTGGCTCCTGGTCCCTTCCGGGGGAGACGGCCATGATGCCAATGCCTGTCCCACAGGGTCACTGTGTCTGCTGAGTGAGGAATCGGGGAGCTCCGGTCCCTGCTTCTGTGGGTGCAGGCTGTGGGGGCTGCACTGCCCCCCTTGGGGTGAGGATGCCGCTGCTCAAAGAGACAAGTGACCTGTCAGGGTTTCAGTCCAGTGAGTGGCCAGGCTGGCTCCGCCCCGGGAGTCCTGGGCCCCACCCAGTGCCCCGGCTCTTCCCTCCCCCCTCCCCTGCCCCCCATAAAAAGTGGATTGAATTGTGCCCCCCTAAAACTCATGTGTGGAAATCCTCCCCCCAGTGTGTTGGCAGCCAGGTCTCTGGGCGGTCATTAGGGTTGAGTGAAGTCACAAAGCTGGGCCCGGACACACTGGACTAGGGAAGAGGCCCCCCGCCCCCCCATGCACCACCGAGGAAAGGCCGCCAGGGCCCCAGCGAGATGCTGGCCGCCCACTAGCCGAGAGAAGGGACCTCAGAAGGAAACCTTCCTGTTCACACCTTCACCTTGTCTTTGACCTCCAGCCTCCAGCACTGTGAGAAGCACATCTGGCGTCCTGGCCACCTGGCCTCTGGTTTTCCTATGGCGGCCCCTGCAGATGAATGTGCTCTGGCTGTGTCCCTCCCTCTGCCCGCCCTCCCTCCCCAACCCTCCCTGACGTTCCCGGAGCACTGCCGCCATCTGCTGGTCCGTCTCAGGATAGCAGGCAAGACCCAGGCCTCAGAGGCTCCACTTCCTCCAAAGCCAGGGGGGTCCCCTCCTCGGCCAGCACCGCCCCCCCACCCCCCCCCCACCCACACCCACACCCCCACCCACACCCCCACACCCCCACCCACACACTCCCCAGCCAGGTGGACAGCCTCTGAGGCAGTGGTTCTCCAACTTCTGGCCCTTTAAATACAGTTCCTCCTCCTGTGACCCAACCATAACATTATTTTCGTTGCTACGTCATCACTGTCATGTTGCTACTGTGATGAATCATCATGTAAATATCTGAGATGCAGGATGGTCTGAGGCGACCCCTGTGAAAGGGCCATTCGACCGCCAAAGGGGTCGCGACCCACAGGCTGAGAACCGCTGCTCTGAGGGGCAGCCGCGAATCCCTCCCTTGGGCCTGGCTATGAGCTCCTCCTCATCAGGGACACAGCTGACCTGCTTCTTTCCTGATATCTGTCTTTTTGTTGATGTCAGAGAGGCAGGGCGAGGGAGAGGGAGAGGGAGGACATCCATGAGGAGAGAGAATCATGGATCAGCTGCCTCCTGCACGCCCCACTGGGGATCAAGCCCACAACCCGGGCACAGGCCCTGACTGGGAATCGAACCGTGACCTCCTGGTTCCTAGGTGGACGCTCAACCACGGAGCCAGGGCGGCCGGGCTAGGAGTGGTCATTAGTCCCAAAGAGTTCATCACCCAGAAGAGGAAACAGGTGGACAGGTTACACATGACGGGCAGTGAGGGGCAGGGCGGGGCTCACGGCGGCCCCTGTCCACGGTGCCACACTGCCCTGAACGAAGAGGGTGTGTCCTCCCAGGGCTCTGCGACCCCCTCCCCATGGCCGACGTCCCAGCAGGCTTCCCGCCTGGCGGTTCCCACAGCCCCACCTGGGGCCGTGATGTCCGAGTCCTTACCTCCACCTGCTTCCCTCTCACTCTTCCTCCTGGAGCTCCAGATGGGCAGCAGCTGGGAGCGCCCTGCAAGTCGCTGGCGCTGGGCGGGGGCGCCGGCCTCCTGCCTGCTGGCCGGCCCGCTGGGAGGGAGGGCGGCCTCGGAGCTGCTGAGCGGCTTCTAGCGGAGAAGCCCCACCCTGGTGCCCACGGCCGCCGCGCTGGCATGAGTCACCGCGGGCGGGAGCCTTTATTTTGATTTTTTGTTCATCCTCACCTGAGGAGACTTTCCCATTGATTTTTAGAGAGGGGGAAAGACAGAGAGAAACATCGATGTGAGAGCAACACATCGATTGGTTGCCTCCTGCACGCGCCCCGACCAGGGCCTGCGCTGGGGAGGAGCCTGCGACCTTGACCAGAATCGAACCTGAGACCCCTCTGTCCGCAGGACAACGCTCTATCCACTGAGCCACACCGGTGAGGGCGTGGTCAGAGCTTTTAATTAACTGCCAGCCCTGCACGGGCAGCTGCTCCACAGCCCCGTCTGATCGAGACTCCCCCCGTCGGTCGGGCCGATGGAGCGCGGGACCACGCACCTCGCGCTGGGGTGTCGATGCTGCGGGAGTGGAGGCTGCCGACCTGGGAAGGAGAACGGAGGCAGCTGTCCGTCCGTCGGGAGCCCGCGGGCCAGCGAGGGTGAGGAGGAAGTCTGTGCAGGGGTGCGTGCGCTGAGTGGCGTGTGAGTATCTGCGTATCAGAACTAACGCAACTCAAACGAGGGTGAGGCCCGGCCGGCGCGGCTCAGTGGTTGAGCATCGACCTGTGAACCAGGAGGTTGTGGTTTGATTCCCGGTCAGGGCACAGGCCCGGGTTGTGGGCTCCATCCCCACTAGGGGGCGTGCAGGGGGCATCTGGTCCATGATTCTCATCATTGATGTGTCTCTCTCCCTCTCCCTCTCCCTTCTCCTCTGAAATCAATAAAACCATATTTTTAAAAAACTAGCGCAAGGAGTGGAGACACCTGTAGGAGCCACTGGGAGCCTGAGACTCAGGAGCTGCTGGATCCAGGGGTAAGAATGGCACCCCTGGGGCACCCCCCGAGCCACCGGGAGAACAGCTCTCGCACCCCGATGCACCAGTTACCGCGAGGGGCTTACGTGAGGCCTGGATGGGACAGCGAGGTCGTCACCACACACACAGCGAGTCCCCTTGCTTCTCTCCCGCTCCCTGACTTCCTCCCGCCTCCAGATGACCCGGGGTTGCCTTCCAGTCCTGCCTCGCCGTGTTTCACCTTAACCACGTGGCTGCCTTGCGTAATGGGACAGGATTTCCCAGCGTCGGCACCCTCGGGGGGCTGGGCGTCTCAGATCCCGGGGCTCCCAGCCTGTGAAATGGGGTGAGAACCTCTCCTTTCCCAGCTCAGAGAGAGGAGCTAACCTTGTCTTCGTGCTTTGTAAGGTGGTTAGAATGATTGCTCAGTCCGGGGGCCGCAAACTCAGCTGTCTGCAGGGGCGAGCAGGTGGCGGAGGCAGTAAAGAGGGCCAGGCCCGGGCCAAGGCAGCAGATGGCGCACAGGCCTCACCTCCCGGGGCAGGTCTAGCCCAGTCGTACCCGGTTGTTTGTTTATTAAACAATTCTGAACTCGGGAATTTGTTTTTATATTTTTACTAGAGGCCCGGTGCACAAAATTCATGCATGGGCAGGGTCCCGAGGCCTGACTGACAGTCAGGGCCAATCAGGGACTTCTGGCTGCTGGCCAGGGTCTTCCTTCGTTCTGCGCCGCCCCCTGGTGGTCAGCACATGTCATAGCGGGCAATCAAACTCCTGGTCTCCTGGTCGAACTCCTGAGGGGACCTTTGCATGTTAGCCTTTTATATATAGATTAGGGGCCCGGTGCATGAAATTCGTGCACTGGGTGGGGGGGGGAGTGTCCCTCAGCCCAGCCTGCCCCCTCTCACATACTGGGAGCCCTCAGGCGTTGACCCCCATCACCCTCCAATCGCAGGATCGGCCCCTTGCCCAGGCCTGACGCCTCTGACAGAGGTGTCAGGCCTGGGCAGGGGACCCTCATTTCCCCCCATCACTGGTTCTGCCCCCAGCCCAGGCCTGATGCCTCTGGCCCAGGCATCAGGCCTGGGCAGGGGACCCCCAGACCCCTCCGATTGCTGGCTCTGCCCCTTGCCCAGGCCTGATGCCTCAGCCAGAGGCGTAGACCCCCATCACCCTCTGATCACCTGATCAGCCCCTTGCCCAGGCCTGACGCCTCCGCCAGAGGTGTCAGGCTTGGACAGGGGACCCCCATCTCCCCCCGATCACTGGCTCTGGCCCCCGCCCAGGCCTGAGGCCTCTGGCCCAGGAATCATGCCTGGGCAGGGGACCCCCATCTCCCTCTGATCGCTTGCTCCACCCCCCGCACAAGCCTGACGCCTCTGACCCAGGCTTCAGGCCTGGGCAAGGGGACCATCATATCCCCCCAATCCCCGGCTCAGCCCCCGGCCCAGGCCTGATGCCTCGGCCAGAGGAGTTGACCCTCATCACCCTCCGATCACCAATCACCGGATCGGCCCCTTGACCAGGCCTGAGGCCTCCGGCAGAGGTGTCAGGCCTGGGCAGGGGACCCCCAGCTCCTCGCGGTTGTAGGCTCTGCCCCTGCCGAGGCCTAATGCCTCTGGCCTGGGCATCCGGCTCGGGCAGTGGGGACCCGCAGCTGCAGTGGCCCCGCGATCGTGGGCTCCGCTTTAGGCCCAGGCAAGGGACCCCTAGCTCCTGGGACTGCCAGCTTTGACCATGCCCAGCTCCCATCGCTGGCTCCACCCCTACTTCCTGCTATCACTGGCCAGGGCGGCAAAGGCGCCTGATTCTCTGATCATGGCTGGGGGGGCAGGGCAAAGGCGGCCCCAGGGCCGCCTTTGCCCTGCCCCCCAGCTCTTAGCTCCCCCCTGGGTTTCCGATCACTGTCAATGGCAGGGGACTTCTTCCTGCTTTCCCTTTCGCCTCCCTGCATTGTGCCTACATATGCAAATTAACCGCCATCTTGTTGGCAGTTAACTGCCAATCTTAGTTGGCAGTTAACTGCCAATCTTAGTTGGCAGTTAACTGCCAATCATAGTTGGCAGTTAATTTGCATATAGCCCTGATTAGCCAATGAAAAGGGTATCGTCGTACGCCAATTACCATTTTTCTCTTTTATTAGTGTAGATTGATTTCAGAGAGAGGAAGGGAGAGGGAGAGAGAGATAGAAACATCAGTGATGAGAGAGAATCATCTATTGGCTGCCTCTTGCACCCCTCCCCGCCCCCCCTCGCCCCCCCAGCCTGCAACCCGGGTCTGTGCCCTGACCCGGAATCAAACTGTGACCTCTTGGTTCATAGGTCATTACTCAACCACGGAGCCACGCCGGCCGGGCTGAACTCTGGATTTTTAAAAAATGAAGAGCCCTCGTTTCTAAAACACTTTGCAGGCTGCGTAAACTAACACCCGTGGGCCAAACACCACCTGCCCCGGCTTGCAGCCCCCGAAGGAGTCCCAGCCACTGACGAGTTGAAACGCGAGACTGAGAGGCAGAGCAAGGCCACGGTGCGGGGGCCACAGCCCAGGAAGCAGGGCCAGGGGCCTCGTCCGGGCCTCCGGCCTCGAGCCTCCTGGTTCAGAGGGCCCTGCAGAGCAGGAGGAAGGGAGAGACCGCAGGCTCCGAATAGGCGAGCCCCAGCCCCTCGATCCCGGGGCCTGATCGAGGCGCTGGCTGGGAGCGCCTGGAACACGAGGCAGACGCCGCGCCCGACGCCCTGCCTGCGGGACGGGGCCCGTGCGGCTCTGTGGGCCGCGGACCGGCCACGGGGACGCCGTCCTCGCTAATAAGGGGATATATATATTTTAAACGGCCCTCGAGGACTGCAGTGCCCCTGAGTATGAAAATCCCAGAAAGGAGGACAGAGTAAAAAAGACAGGTCGCCACGGAGGCACCGCGTGGAAAATCCCCGTGGATCCCCCGCCAGGGCACATGGCCCGGTTCCTTCAATACGAGTTAAAAAAGAGAAAGCAGCCTGACCGTGCCACGCCCTCCTCCCTGTTTGAATTCCTTTGCTGTTTCCCCCTGGCTTCCCCTTCCTTCCGGTTTAAGGCGACACGTGAGTTCCAAGTCCCGTCTGATCCGGCCACGGCCACGGCCCACCTCGCCGGCTCCGCTCCTCACTAGCCACCTGGCCTTCCGCCGTCCGGCACGTGTGCCCGCGTCCATCCTGCCGCAGGGCCTTTGCACGCACTGCCTTCCTCCATCAGGGCCAGAGCCCTGAGGGGCCAACTCGCTCGTCAGCTCCCAGCTCAAGTGTGAGCCGCCCGCCAGCCCACCTCGTCTCGCTCTCCTGTCACCGGCTCTCAGAGGTCGACATGCCTTCCCTTCAAGCCACTGGCTCCGCTCCACTCACCACTGTGGCCTCAGAGAGTCATTATTTGACAGCCGAGGGTGACCTCACAATCCCCCTCCAGGCCTCCCACCCTTCAGGCCTTCAGGCCACTATGCCAGCTGCCAGGCCCTAACTCTGCCCTCTCTGTTCACACCTGGAGGCAGACCCACCTCCGGAGCCACCCAGGCCCGCCGCCAGGGACAGAGGGCTCCCCAGGGTGAGCCTGTGCCACCTTCTGCCCCGATGCAGAAACCCGGCCCCATCATGCCGGACAAGCCGGCGGACCGCAAGGACTCCATGCCCATGGAGAGGAAGTCCATGTGGAGGACGGCCGACGAGAGGCGCATGTCCGACCTCACGCGGGTGATGGAGTGGCTGGAGCGGAGGCAGGTGAAGAAGCTGTCGCTGGTGCAGCCGCCGCCACAGCCACAGCCACAGCCACAGCCACAGCCGCAGGCCCAGCCGCCGCCTCCGCCCAAGGTGCTGGTTCCAGACCGTCCCCGAGGGGGGAGACCGAACGGGCCCCAGAGGGGAAAAGGCCGGAGGAGCTTTAAGCTGGGGGGGCGGGGGCAAGGGGGAGAGTACTGGCCACATCAGAGCGGGTCCGGTCCGGGGCGGGCCCTGTGGACCCTGACGGCCTGTGGCTGCTTCTGCGCTGGGCTCGCCCGCCCGCGGGGACGGAGGCCGGGCGGGGCGCGCTCTGTCGGGGTGCGTTCACCTCCAAGGCTTAGACAAGGGAGGGAGCGTGAGGGCCCTCGGTCAGTGTTTGAGGAGGTTTGGGGGACGGGAGGGGTCAGGCGCTGACATCCCTCACCACAGAGGGGCCGAGGGCGGGCGGAGCCCACGGGGGGCACGGGCCCAGCTCTGCTCTCTCTGCCTCTCAGAAACGCACCAAGGGACCCTGGGTGCCCCGGAAAGCAGCTGGGAAGAAAGTCAAAGTCACCTTGAAAACCGAGAGAGAGAAAAGCCGCCAAGTGACATTCTCTGAGCAGGTATCACAGCCCCCCCCCACCACCCCCACCCCCCCCATCCCCACCCCCCCCAACCCCCCCCCCACCACCTGGAGCCCTGGCCCCAGCCTGCAGCTGTTCTCCCTTCCCCTCCAAGGGCAAGCCGGGGGGCCGGCGGGACGCGGACCCGGCCACCTTCCGCAGGCTGTACGGGGCAGACCAGAAGGGGAAGCGCCAGAGCGTTGTCCCCGGGAACTACAGCAAGGACAGCACCGGCAAATCCGGTGAGACGCCCCCAAACCCCGAACTCCACTGACCCAACCTGACGCGCCCCCAAACCCCGAACTCCAATGACCAAACCTGACGTGCCCACGGGGCGGGCAATTGACTCCCCAAGAACCCAGTGGCCTCGGCCTGGCCTGGCGACAGAGAGGTCCGGCCCAGCGTCCTCCCCAGCGAGTGAGGCGTCTGCAGAGGCAGGGCCACTCTCAGCCATGCACCCCTTCCCAGCGGGAAGCTCCGCAGGAGAGAGCTGAGCCCTGGGCGGGCGGCTCAGAGGTGACAGCGTCGGCCCTCAGACCCAAGAGTCTCAGATTCGAGTCTGGGTCCAGGCCTCGTGCCTCGGCTGTGGGCTCGCTCCCTGCCCCCGATCAGGGCAATCAGTTGTTGTGTCTCTGACATCATGCTCTTCTCTCCCACCCACCCCCCCACCTCCGTCCTCCTCCCTCCCTTTCTCTCTCTCTAAAAAATCAATGGAAAACATATCCTCGGGTGAGGATTAAAAAAAATACAATGAAATTATATCAAAATAGAGGAGCGCTGAGGTGCCGAGTGGGGAGAGAACTGGTTTAACATAAAATCCTAGACACACACTGAACCCAGGTGGCACAGGGATACTGGGGACCAGGAAGGACACGCAAAGGAATAAGAAATGCAGCCCTGACCGGTGTGGCTCAGTGGATAGAGCGCCGGCCTGCGGACTGAAGGGTCCCGGGTTCGATTCCGGTCAAGGGCAGGTACCTTGGTTGCGGGCACATCCCCAGTGGGGGGTGTGCAGGAGGCAGCTGATCGATGTTTCTCTCTCATTGATGTTTCTAACTCTCTGTCCCTCCCCCTTCCTCTCTGTAAAAAATCAATAAAATATATATTTTTAAAAAGAAATGCAAACAGACGAGGTGAAATGAAGGCCAAAGTCAACACGTGGACAAAAGGGGGTATTTTCCAATGTCCAGGAGCAGAAATAATACCCTTAAAACCTACACACCCCACAGGAAGAGCAGCTAAGTAGATGGACGTGTGAACTGCAGGAGGAACCCGATGAAAACACTCGCGGGTGTCCTGGGGAGCTTGCTGACGGCACGTGTCGGGGTGACCCTGGGGAGCAAAGCGCTGCAGGCCCCGGGTGCACGCTTTCTCGCTAGCGAGGAGCCATAGGGCCCCACTCCGCACCGGGTCTCCCGAGCCGTTAAAGAGCAAGTCATCCCAGCCTCCTGTGCGGGCTGCAGACCCCAGGAAGAAATTGGGGGGCTTCTCAGAGGGCGGAGGGAACAGGAGGCATAGCTGTCCCGGCAGTCATTTAGCAAGCCCCCCTCGTCTTCACATGAACACGTGAGGCAGAACGGAGGCCAACCCCACAATGACCCCGATGCAAAACGTATAACAGCTTCCGGCAAATAGACTCAGCGTATGCCAACTCCTCCCCCATCTCGATGTTTGCAATGAATCGTACACCACACACAAGGGGGGTTCTTCTAGCAGCTTGGGAAGGGCTAGGGCAGTGGTCGGCAAACCGCGGCCCGCAAGCCACATGCGGCTCTTTGGCCCCTTGAGTGTGGCTCTCCCACAAAATACCGACTTCTGCGCATGGACCACGAAGTTTCGATCGCACTGTACGTGCGCGCCCGCACGTGGTATTTTGTGGAAGAGCCACACTCAAGGGGCCAAAGAGCCGCATGTGGCTCGCGAGCCACGGTTTGCCGACCACTGGGCTAGGGTATCCATAGCAACATATCTGCTAACATCACGGATGACCTCAGTAAGTGAAAGGGGAAACCGTATGATCGTTGACGACAGAAAAGCAATCAGTAGAACCGAGCAGCGATGACCGATGAGAACTCGGTGTGAAGTGGCGGGAAGGGGCAGGCAGCGGACCATGTGCTAGTTCCCCAAAGGCGCGGCCGGTGTCGCCCTCAGTGATGGAGGCTACGTCCTATCCATGAACCTCAGGAGCGAAAGGCGGCGTGACTGCCTCCATCATTGTTTTTTAAAATATCTTTTTATTGATGCCAGAGAGGAGGGAGAGGGAGAGAGAGAGAAACATCCAGGATGAGAGAGAATCATGGGTCGGCTGCCTCCTGCAGGCCCCCTCCTGGGGATCGAGCCCATAACCTGGGCCTGTGCCCTGACCGGGAATCGAACCGGGACCTCCTGGTTCATAGGTCGACGCTCAACCCCTGACGCTGCTGTCATTGTTGACACCGTTTGGGAGGGAGGGTCCAACGTCTATAAAATAGTGGAAGGAAGATCTTTTCATTTCCCCTGATATGATCGCATAGCGGCCGGCCTCAAGAAAGTCTAGTCGAAAACTAACAAAAGTCGGTGTGCTTGTTGGTGGAGTAGAAAAAAAATATATTTTAAAAAAGAACACTTTTTTTCTCTATTAGTCACACCAGTTAGAAATGGAAATGGGAAGAAACTATTCCATCCCTTAAGTAAAAAAAATCTGTAAGATATTTAGGAGCAAATTGAACAACAAATACATACATACATACATGCATACAAACATACATACATACATACATACATACATACGGTCTCCAAGCGCTAACCCCAACACTATTTCATTCAGTGCAAATCCCACATTTGGGCGACATCAGACACCAGTTCCGTGTTTCTACTTTTTGACATTGTCCACACGTGCTATTCCTCCCGCCCACACCTGCCCCTCCTCCCCCCTTTGTGTCTATCTGTCCTTCCAAACCCCAGCTCAGTTGTCCTTCCTTGCCCCTCCTCGGCTGATGTCCCTGCTAGGGAACACTCTCTGGAGCGGGGGCGGGGGGGGGGGGAATAAAGGAAAGAGGGGAGAGAAGGAGGGGGCCCGTCAGGGAGGGAGGAGGGGGAGGGGGGAGGGGGAGGGAGGAGGAGGTGAGGACTGAACCAGTGCTGAGGCTGCGGCCCGCGAGGCCTGGGGAGGCGTCCTGGGGCGTCCCCGCGGCCTTGCCGCCCCCCCCCCCCCTGCTCCGGCCCCCCCGCCCCGTCCCCGCCGGGGACCTGACTCCGCTGCGGGTTTCAGAGCTGGAGATGAAGGACTCGGCCGCCACGGAGTCCACCCCGAGGATGATGTCCTTCCATCACCAGAGCATGACGGACTCCATGCTGCAGGACTCCATCTTCGGGGCGCGCAAGTCCACGCTCCTGAGGGACTGGGTGGGCAAGCTGCCCGACGCGGCCTGCGAGCGCCGGCTGAAGAACCTCATGGAGAAGGGCGCGGAGCCCAAGGTGGAGGCGGTGAGGGCCCTGAAGCCCGAGGAGGTGCTGAGCTGCCGGTGAGCCCGCTCTGCCCGCCGTCCGTCCCCCGTCCAGACCCTGGGCCGAGCCCGGGGACCGGGGGGGGGGGGCGGGCTGGGTCTCAGAGGCCACCGGCCGGTGTCCCGTGTCCCGGGTGGACATGACCTTTGGGGGGAGGGGCAGGCAGGGGCGGTGCTGGGGTATATGTCGCCACATTGATTCCCAAACGACTTCATTACCCATAAACCCCCCACCCGCTCACCCGGCCGGCGGGGCTCAGTGGTTGAGCATCGACCTAGGAACCAGGAGGTCAGGGTTCGAATCCCCGTCAGGGCACAGGCCTGGGGTGCGGGCTCCGTCCCCAGTGGGGCGAGTGTGGGAGGCAGCCGGTCCATGACTCTTTCTCATCATGGATGTTTCTCTCTCTCTCTCCCTTCATCTTTGAAATCAATGAAAATATATATTAAAAAAACAAAAACAAAAACCTCCCAGCAGCTCTGAGGTGCCCATGGTGCCCCGAGCGGGGGGCCGCGCCGGGGATGCCTGAGAGGCTGGGGGGCCGGGGCCGGCCTCACCCTGCCGTCCGCACAGGTACCTGAGGCTCTCCAAGAACAACATCCGGACGCTGCTCAAGCTGTGCACGGACGCCGGGCTGGTGGTGGACATCCACCCCCACATGGTGGAAGCGGAGATAGACGCCAAGAAGGTGTTCGCCCCGTACCCCACCGTGTCCCTCTAAGCCGCCCCTCCCGCCGCGCCCCCGCCCCCGGGCTGGCTCTGCCCTGGGCCCTTAGGACCGTGTGACCTGCAAACAAGCCTCAGCTGCATGGACGGCGGTGCCCGGCAGCCTTTGTCCTCCTCCGACTCAGAACCGGCCAGCAGCCGCGGGGCTCGCTCCCCCCGCCCTCCTCACGCAGGCTGCTGGGCGGGGGTGCTCAGCGGGCGCCAGGGGGCAGGCCCAGGGCCCCCACGCTGCAGGGGGACCGAGGGTGGGGGGCTGGTGGGGGACATATGCCCCACACGTGGCTCTGTGGGGAGCGGGCTCGCTCGTGTGTCCAGTGGGTGCCTGTCTGGGGAGGGGGCGGCGGGGGGGGGGGTGGGGCGTGGGAAGAGACCCTGCCGGGTCCCACGGATGAGGAGCAGCAGGGCTGGGCGGACCCGGGTCCTCATCTCGAGCCCTGATCCGCGTCTCGCATCCAGGAGGCCTGGGCAGATCCGAAGGCCCCTGCAGCCCCTGCAGCCCCTGCAGCCCCTGCAGCCACGGCACCGCCCTGGAGCAGCTGCCCGCGGGGGTTAGAAGCCCGGGCCCGCTGGGCCCTGCAAGCAGCTCAGGTAAGTGCGCGTCCGCCCCGCTTGTCCGCCGCCCTTGGTGCCTCTGTTCCCTCGTCTGTGAAAGGGGCTGGTGGCCGTGCCTGCTGAGAGGGTGCCCTGGGAGGACTGGGGTGCTCCCGCAGGCCCTGGGGAGGACCCCCTGGGGAGGACCCCCTGGGGAGGACCGAGAGCGGCCGCCCGGCCCCTGCTTCCCCCACGGGCCCCGGGAACCAGCGCGGCATTGTCGAGCCAAACCCTGTTGCGAAGCTGCTGGTGGCAAACCCGTGTCCCCTCACGCTGACCCCAGGCCGCTGGTGAGCAGCCACTGGCCAGCTGGCCGGTCTCTCTCTGCCTCCCACACCCACAGCGCGGGGTCCCACCTGCTTTCAAATGTCCGCTCCCCTGAGGCTCCAAGCCACCCTCAGGTACCGATTCCACGGAGTCACTGCCTGGAGTCAGAGACACGTGCGGCCCCCGCCCCGTCCCATCACCAACAGGGAGAGGGAGCCCTTAGAGGGGCAGCCGGTCAGACACGTGGGCGGGAGCTGGTACCTCTGCCATGTTCCAGCAGGGCCCCGGCCCGCCTCCCCACCCGCCAGCCTCCCCACCCGCCAGCCTCCCCACCCGCCAGCCTCCTCAGCCACCAGCCTCCCCACCCGCCAGCCTCCCCACCCGCCAGCCTCCCCACCCGCCAGCCTCCTCAGCTGCCAGCCTCCCCACCCGCCAGCCTCCCCACCCGCCAGCCTCCTTAGCCACCAGCCTCCTCACCCGCCAGCCTCCCCACTCGCCAGCCTCTCCACCCGCCAGCCTCCTCAGCCGCCAGCCTCCCCACCAACCAGCCTCCCCACCCGCCAGCCTCCTCAGCCACCAGCCTCCCCACCCACCAGCCTCCCCACCCGCCAGCCTCCCCGCCCGCCAGCCTCCCCACTCGCCAGCCTCCCCACCCGCCAGCCTCCTCAGCCGCCAGCCTCCCCACCTGCCAGCCTCCCCACCCGCCAGCCTCCTTAGCCACCAGCCTCCTCACCCGCCAGCCTCCCCACTCGCCAGCCTCTCCACCCGCCAGCCTCCTCAGCCGCCAGCCTCCCCACCCGCCAGCCTCCCCACCCGCCAGCCTCCTTAGCCACCAGCCTCCTCAGCCGCCAGCCTCCCCACCCACCAGCCTCCCCACCCGCCAGCCTCCCCACCCGCCAGCCTCCTCACCCGCCAGCCTCCCCACCCGTCAGCCTCCCCACCCGCCAGCCTCCCCAGCCACCAGCCTCCCCACCCGCCAGCCTCCCCACCCGCCAGCCTCCTCAGCCACCAGCCTCCCCACCCGTCAGCCTCCCCACCCGCCAGCCTCCTCAGCCACCAGCCTCCCCACCTGCCAGCCTCCCCACCCGCCAGCCTCCTCAGCCACCAGCCTCCCCACCCGCCAGCCTCCTCGCCCGCCAGCCTCCCCACTCGCCAGCCTCCCCACTCGCCAGCCTCTCCACCCGCCAGCCTCCTCACCCACCAGCCTCCCCAACCACCAGCCTCCCCACCCGCCAGCCTCCTCACCCGCCAGCCTCCCCACCCACCAGCCTCCCCACCCGCCAGCCTCCTCAGCCACCAGCCTCCCCACCCGCCAGCCTCCCCACCCGCCAGCCTCCCCACCCGCCAGCCTCCTCACCCGCCAGCCTCCCCACCCACCAGCCTCCCCACCCGCCAGCCTTCCCACTCGCCAGCCTCCCCACTCGCCAGCCTCTCCACCCGCCAGCCTCCTCAGCCACCAGCCTCCCCACCCGCAAGCCTCCCCACTCACCAGCCTCTCCACCCACCAGCCTCCTCAGCCACCAGCCTCCCCACCCACCAGCCTCCCCACCCGCCAGCCTCCCCACCCGCCAGCCTCCCCACTCACCAGCCTCTCCACCCGCCAGCCTCCCCACCCGCCAGCCTCCCCACCCGCCAGCCTCCCCACCCACCAGCCTCCCCACCCGCCAGCCTCCCCACCCGCCAGCCTCCCCACTCACCAGCCTCTCCACCCGCCAGCCTCCTTAGCCACCAGCCTCCCCACTCGCCAGCGTCCCCACCCGCCAGCCTCCCCACCCACCAGCCTCCCCACTCGCCAGCCTCCCCATCCACCAGCCTCCCCACCTGCCAGCCTCCTCAGCTGCCAGCCTCCCCACCAGCCTCCCCACCTGCCAGCCTCCTCACCCGCCAGCCTCTCCAGCCGCAAATGGCTGCGCGATGCCGGCTCTCCAATGAGTGCCTGGCCTCCAGGAAAAGGAACTCTTTAAATGGGGGAGGAGCCCAGCTGGTTGGCAAATAACATTCCGAAGTCCCAGGCGCGAGAACGTCCACAGAACCTTTGGGGGAGCGCAATCCAACCCACAGCGCAGAGGCCAGATGTGAGGCGTTGGAGGCTCCACGAGAGGCAGGGAGGTCCCCCAGGAACCCTGAGTTCATGACAGTCGGCACTGGGACCCACACTCCTGACATCCTCCCTGCCCTGGTCCACCTGCCTCCACTGCCCACACTGCCCACTGAAATGGCCAGAATTTGGGCCAAGGCTGGTGGCCCCCGGAGGCTGGCCCTCCTGACGCACTGCTCCAGTCCTCAGCCAGGGTCTCTGGGAGATTGTCGGGGAACCCAAGTCCCCAGTTCTGGGACTCATTCGTCAGCACGCACCCCCTTTCCACAAGGTAGAGTCATTTTAGCCGGAGGTCCGCCCAGCCCCTGCTGAGCTGGATGCCACGGCTTCAAAGGGCTGCCCGGTGCTCCCTGACCCTCGGGGGGCAGGGGGGTGGGTATTGCTGTGGGAAGCACACCCCTCAGGCCCCGGGTTCTGCTGCCCAGCAGGTGGCAGGCCTCCTGGGCCCAGTGCGGACAGGAGAAGGGAGGGAGAGGACTTCAGAGGAGAGGCCGCCTCACCCTACAGCCACAGGGATGCTCTGTGGTCAGCGGGTTTTCAGGTGCGGCCCCCACGGCATAGGGAGCCTCCGACTCAGCTTCCCGATGTTCTGGCCACAGGAGCCCACGGTGAGCCCCAAGGTCCACGGAGAAGTGTGAGGAAGGACTGCTCACTGGGGCCTGGGCAGACAGCACCTCCAGCATTTCCCACACACGGAAGTGACCTTGTGCATGTCCTGGTTGTACTGCATCTTCTAAGACAGTTATTAGCAGAAACACAGACAGACACACATGTACCAGTGCACCCGTGGCCCGTGGCCCGTGGCCTGTGGCACATGGGGGGAAAACCTTCTCAATAAATCAGCAGTCAGCCCTAGCTGGTGTGGTTCAGTGGGTAGAGTGTCAGACCGTGGACTGAAGGGTCCTGGGTTCAATTCTAGTCAAGGGCATGTACCCCGATTGCAGGCTCGATCCCCAGCCTTGTTGGGGCGTGTGCAGAAGGCAAACATTCGATGTGTCTCTCTCACATGGATGTTTCTCTACCCCATCCCCCCCGCCTTCCACTCTCTCTAAAAATCAAGGGGAAAATATCCTCAGGTGAGGACTAACAACAAAATACATAAATAAGCGGGAGGTCATTTTAAAAGAGACACCACCTCCCCCGTGACGGCGGCTGAAACTGGGGGGCTGTCCATTTGGGGGTGCGAAGAGAGTGGATGTGCAAATTCCCATCACGAGAAAAAATCAAACTGTACCCCTGAAACGAATGTCATGTGTCCATTGTATCTCAGAAATAATTAAAATTTAAATGTAAAACAACAGCTGTAACCGGAGCCTCCAAAGTGAGGCGATTCGGGTGTCCTCCGCAGCCGCAGTTCCCTCCAAGCGCCACCAGGTGGCGCCCGATCACAGCGGAAGACGCACCCACACAGGTGGGAGCCCGCGCGGGCCCAGCCCTCTGCCCAGCGAGGGGCCCCTGGACCCCGGCCGCCGCCAGCTCAGCCCAGAGCGGGCGGCAAAGCCCAGCCACTCACCCACCAGCTGAGGGCCTCTGGCCACTTCTCCGAGCTTCCATTCTTCCTCCAAACACAGGCACGAAATGCAACTTAAAACAACACGGAGGCATCGCTTTGCAGCTAATCGGGCTGGGAAACGTTAGGGAGCTGGGGGGCGCCCCCGAGGCCGGGACACGGGAGGGAGGAAGCCCTGCCTGGAAGTGGGGTCCCTGCGGCCACCCCTGGCGACGTGACCGCAGGCGTCGCTGTGACGGGCAAGGCCACGCGGGGCGGGAGGGCTGTGGGGAGGTGCCAGAGCCGGGGAGCGGGGTGGGTGGGTAGCAGGGGTGAGGCCGACCCCGGGAAGGTGATGGCAACCGCAGTTGTGGGAAGGCTGAAAGCAGGACGAGCTGCGGGGTGCGACATGCCGGCAACATACGTGTGGACAACGTGTCGCGCTGAGAAGAGTGCACGTTCATTAGGACGGCTGGAGCGGGCTGAGGAGGGAGGGGCAGGGGGGAGGGAAGGGGGAGGGAAGAGAAAACGCAGACGAGAAGCCGGTTTTCTAGGGTTCCCGGGAGGAGGTCCAGGGAAACGCCTGCGTCCAGCGCCCGGTGGCCACGCGGTCAGTCGCGCTCGGTGGGCCTCTGGGCGTTAGCGCCGGCTGAGTGCTTTCTGGGCATCAGGCAAGGCCGCCCCTAACGAGCAAAACGACCCAGGACTGACGTCCTCGGAGCTGTCCTGGCCCCCAGCCCTGGGTGTAGAAGAAACGGCCCGTTGTCCTGTGGCCGAACCATGGTGAACCGGCGTCGCGCCCCCGGGGCGTGGGCTGGTGGGAATCCCTCCTCGGCCGTCCTGGGGCGTCCCTGGAGCAGGCCGTCGGGGTCCCCACCGGTCACTGCGGAGTCACGGCAGGTCGCAGCCCACCGAAGGCCCTGAAGATGGGCCTTGGCGCCGGGTCTGCACCAGGCGGCCCAAGGCTTCCTGCTGGGGCCCTGGCGGCCCTCCTGCCCCCGACACACTGCCACCCGCCTCGGGAAGGGCCCTCACAGCCCACTGGGCCGTCCTGAAGCCCCCTCGCTCCTCCTCCACCCCCTAAACGCCCCCCAATTCCCACCGGCTCCAGGCCAGCGGAGCCACTGAGCCTGCGGCGCCCGCCTCCCCCAGGACGCATTAGGCAGGCTCCGCTGGTCAGAGCGGGCGAGGCTGTGGGAAAGCTGCTCACGGGGCCTCCCGTCCCTGGAGGGGAGCAGCCACGGAGCCCCAGCTGCGGGAAGAACAAAGGGGCCGGGCAGCGCCCCTCTCTGCTCCCCATGGTGGAAGGAGGCGCGGGAGGAGGGGGAGGGTGCTAGGAGACAGCTGGCAATGCCCCTGCTGGATCCGGCCTCAGGGCCTTGCCTCCTGCCCACGGAACCCGGCCCCGTCTGCCCACCTCTGGCACCTGCCTCCTGGGCCCCGTGCTCAAGTCCAGAATAAAATCCCCTAGCCCAGCCAGCATGGGAGGCGACCTATGAACCAGGAGGTCAGGGTTCGATTCCCGGTCAGGGCACAGGCTCGGATTGCGGGCTCCATCCCCAATGGGGGGCGTGCAGGAGGCAGCTGATCCATGATTCTCTCTCATCGTTGATGTTTCTATACTTCTCTCCCCTTCCCATCCTCTCTCTGAAATCAATAAAAACAAATTAAAATTCCCCTTGGCCGTGGAGCTCAGGGGAACAGGCCTTGTCCCAGATCTGCTGACACGCCGGTCGGAGGCGAGGCCTCCGCTCACAGGCCCTGGGTGGCGAAGGGAGGCGGCCCCGCGCACCCAGCTAGGAAGCTGCAGGGCCGGGCGTCAGCCAGGGTGACCAGGCAGCCGGGCTCTCTCAGTCGCCCATGGACTCAGATCCAGTCACCCTGCAGCAGGTCTTACGGAGCCGTTTCCACGAGACCACGGCCGCCCTGCCCGGGGGTTCTGTGAGGAGCCCCCCACGGTCCCACCTCGTGGAGCTGGGAACAGGATTCCGCCCTTAAATGACATCATCACTAAGGGCGGTGACACTGGGCGCACAGAACAGACTGTATTTCTTTCCATTGATGCCAGAGAGGCAGGGGGAGGGAGAGAGAGAGAGAAACTTCCATGATGAGAGGGAATCATGGACCGGCTGCCTCCGGCACGCCCCACACTGGGGA
This sequence comes from Myotis daubentonii, assembly GCF_963259705.1. NCBI lineage: Eukaryota > Metazoa > Chordata > Mammalia > Chiroptera > Vespertilionidae > Myotis > Myotis daubentonii. Next base: position 57,086,428 of record NC_081854.1, on the reverse strand, counting down.
TGGAGCCCGCAACCCGGGCATGTGCCCTGACTGGGAATCAAACCGTGACCCCCTGGTTCCTAGGTCGCCTCTCAGCCACTGAGCCCCGCCGGCCGGCCGGGCAAGAACAGGGTTCAGTTGTAGAGAACAATCGGGGGCCAGGGGCCTTTCTGAGGAGGTGCCTGTAAACCCCCCCGGGGCACCCAGAAACGAGGCATTGCCGGTAACGGGCCATGTCTGCCGTGGCCCCTGGGTTAGAGAGGCCGGTGCGCCCCACCTGCTCTCCCGCCCTCGGCCGGGACACGCCTCCCCCTTCAGAAGAGGCGGGGCCTCTGGTGCCCGCTCTGTTGGTGCTCCCGGGGCCGGATCCAGGCCCTAGGAAGCCCCCAGGCCTCTTGGCAGAGCAGAGGGCACTGACCCTCCTGAGCTGGGCCACTGCATGCGGAACAGCGTGGGACTCACGGGAGCAGCTCCGTGAGGATGGGCGGCCTCAGGCTGCTGGGAGTCAGGTCTGCGGACAAGCAGGGAAGGGCGGAGAGGAGAGGACCTTCCGTGGAGGCAGGAAGAGAGCGTGGGATAAGGAGGGACGGGTGTGGGGGGCAGAGGTCTTAGGTGGGGGGCGGGGGCGGGAAGGGCCCGGACAGCGGACCATGGAGGACCTCGCTCGCTGGGCTGCGGGTCTGAGGGAGCCTGTGGCCCATGGAGGCCACCAGACCCTTCCGACGAAGGGCCCGGAGCTGGTGGTTGGGGTTTCGGGGGTGACGGGTGGGCGGACCACACACCGTGCCCTCCCCCCCTCCCCCCCAGGCCAGAGCGTGCGGAGGAGGAGGAGGAGGAGGAGGAGGAGGAGGAGGAGGAGGAGGAGGAGGAGAGAGGCCTCCGGCCACGGATGAGCCTCGCCCGGGTTTGCGGTGCGCGCGCCTCATCAAGGAGCCGCCGTCCTATTAGCTCCCCAAACAGCACGTGGTCCCTGATCAAGACGCCGGCGGAAACACAATGGCCACAGAGTGGGTTTTTGTGTCTCGGTTCCCTGGGCCCCGCCTCCCGCTCCCTCCAGTCGCCTGTCTCCATTATCGGGCAGACAAAGCCCGTCCCAAGGCGCCCGCGCCGCCGCGGCTGCCGCCGCCACCTGTCCTCGCTGGCCCGCTCGGCTCCTCGACGCCCGCGTCTCCCCGCGGCCTTTCATCCCGTCCACGCGGTCAGGGTGCAGCGGAGCCTTGATCCGCCCGCCTCCCCCGCCTTCTCCTTCAATGACTTGCTCGCAGGAGCCCAAGTGTCTGCGGAACCTAAAATACTTTTTTTTAATTTTTTTTTTATTTTTCAAAAAGAAAAGAAAACATTTCAAGGGAAGGCCCCGGCGCGCACTTGAAGAAGCGAGGGCTCAGCGTGTCCCCGCGGCCTCCTCCTTGAAGCGGGTCCTCCGGGCGGCGGGAGGCGTCCAATCAGACCGGCCGCCCCGCCGCTGGGGCCGGAGGAGGCCTGCGTGGTTCCATCCCAGACCCGGGCTGAGACGGCCGTGGCGGCGGGAGGAGCGGGCGAGCGTGTGCGACGCCGGAATAATGAGTCGCTCTAATTCATAGCGTTCCGTCCCGGCCCTCACGCGCGGCTCTTGAAGGCCACTTTGAAGAAAACCGGTCCTCGGAAGTCATTTGCTTCCCCTGGGAGGGCCGGCCTTCTAAAAATACTCGCGTCCCTCGCCCCTCGGAAGCAAATTATGTCCGTGGCAGCCGCTTCGTTATCCCGGCCCCAGCGGGCGGCTCGGGGACGGAGGCGACTTCAAGAAGACGCCATGGGCCACGGCCAAGTCCCGGGAGGGGCGCGTCTCCCGCGAGCGAGGCCGGGCCTGGCCAGGCTTCCCACGGGACCTGAGGGGCCGGAAGAGCTTTGGGGGGGCCGGAAGGAGAGGCCCCTTCTGTTTCTCAGAGATATTTAGGGGCCAGGCCCGGCGTGGGCCCCGGGGGTGCCGCAGTGAGCGGGCGGGGGTGGGGTTCCCGCGAGGGGCATGGCCACTCGCTAACCGCACGGAAAACGGAGCCGTGCGGGCCCACGAGGGTCCCAGGAGGGAGTGCCTTCGGAAGGGTGCGCTGGGCGTGGTGCCGGTGGTGGTCAGGGCCGTGGGAAAGGACGAGGAGGGGAGCCGGCAAAGCTCCCGGACGAGGGGATGAGCTGGGTGGGTTAGGAGGGCAGCGGCCTGGCCACCTGGGCCTGGGCAGAGGGAGCGGGAGCGGGGGTGGGGGGACAAGGGGGGGAGGTTGGCCAGGAGGCAGGCGCCACGCCGCCCCCACGGCCTGCAGCCCTCGGGGCCGGGAGAGCCAAGGCCGGGGTGTCTGCTGGGGGTCTGCCATGCTGACCTTCTCAGCAAATCGACGGAGACCCCTCCCCCCACGAGACAGGAGGCCCCGGGGGGAAGGGGGCCCGGGAAAAGGTGGCCCAGAGGGGCCGCTGACCCAAAAGTCCCGGCCCAACCGGTTCTGGTTCCTCATCGTGACTCTCCCTCCTCAGGAGCTCTGTGGAATGGGGGGGGGGTGTCTGGATGTGGGGGGACCTGTCCTTGGTCCTCAAGGGGGGTGTTTGTTTTTAAGGTTTTTTAAAAATTGATTTGAGAGCGAGAGGAAGGGAGAGGGAGAGAGAGAGAAACATTGATGTGAGAGTGAACCATCCGTCAGCTGCCTCCTGCACGCCCCTCCTGGGGGTCGGGCTGGCGACCCGGGCACGTGCCCCGACCGGGACTCGAACCAGCAGCCTCCCGGTGCACAGGCCGACGCCCCACCGCCAAGCCACACGGCCGGGCTGTCTTCCCCTTTCATGGGTCACAGTCCTGCCGTGAGGCGACGGGAGAGACAGAGCGAGAGGGGACCACTCCCCGGAGAGCCCTCCATCCTCCCGTGTCCACGAGGCAACCAAGTCCTCACGCTGGGAACCTGGGGGCTTCGTGGGCCCAGACAATCGGTGGATCTCCGCTCCGGCGAGGCCGGCGTGGGGGAGCCGGCTCCGGGGTCTCCCTGGGACCTGGGACGGCTCACACCCCCGGGGCCGGAGGCCGGAGGCGGCCGATGGGTTGAGTCGGGGTCAGGGGTGAGGTCCCGGAGCAAGAGGGGGGCTGGGGCTTGATGAACGGCCTGTGAACAGCCTGGGCACCAGCGAGCCCCAGGTTGTGGGCTGATCACCGGGGCCGCTGTGTGCTGTGGAGGCGCGGGGGTGGCTCACCCCACACCAGGCCTGCGCCGGGGCCTCCTGGTGGCCGGGGGGACGGGCCAGGTCCCACCCTAGAAGCCGGCTGCGATCTGGAGCAAACCCCCTGCCCTGGCCTTTGGGAGGCCTGCAGGTGGGGCTGGGGGTGCAGAGGGAAGGAGCCTCAGGTAAGGAGAGAAGACGGGGTGTACCGAGGGTGAGAGAGGCTGCTCGAGGCTGGAGGGGGGCGCCGGGACCACCTGCAGGGAGAGACCCGAGGAGGAGAGAGGCGAGGGGGAGCCCGCCCCACCACAGGCGGAGGGAGCCCCGTGCAGAGGCCCCAGAGAGGGGCCTGGCGTGGGCGGAGGGGCCGTGTCCGAGCCGGGGGGAACCGGTCCCACGGGCCTTGAGAGCGTGGCCGGGACGTGAGTGGGTGCACACGCAGGGGCCGGATCTGTTTGGCACTTTTTGGCTCACCCGGCCGCCAAGTGGAAAGACACCTTTTATTTTGTGCATTTCACGCTCTACCCTGAGGCTGCCCAGGGGCCACAGCACAGCAGAGGTGGGGACCCCGGGGCCTCGATCAGGTCAGTGCAGGGCCTGGTGCAAAGCGGGGGTTCGGAGAGGAAGAGGGAGGTGGGGGAGGAGGCTGGGGGGCGGGCAGAGGTGTCTGCCCCCCACACCTGTCACCCAGCACCCACTGTCCTTCCCTCCGGTGTCCCAGCGTGTGGGCGCCTCCTCTGGCTAAGGCAGGCGCCCTGCCCCCCTCCCCCTCCACACACACACTCGGGGCTTTCCCTGCTCTTCCTGTTAAAATTATCCGAGCCTTCCTGTGCTGCTCGCTGACCCACATCCTTTTAGGAAAGTGATGGAATCTTTTTTTAAATTTTTTTTAAGCAAACCTGTAAAGAAGAAAAGGCATTTTTAACCTAATTTGACTCAGAAAGAAACCGACAGTCAGGATGTAGGAAGTGACTTGGCAAAGATCTCACAGCAAGGAAGGCCCTCTCCCCGCCTCAGGTTCCTGGGGCTCCGCCCGCCTATGGGGGAGGGGACCCCATCCTTTCCCACCGGGCCCCACGGGCAGGAGCGCCCAGCGGTCTGTGGCCAGGCTCTGCCTCAGAGCCCCAGGCCCCACGTTCTCACTAAGGTTGGGTCCCAAACACTGGCAGCCGCCGTGGGAAAAGCCAACCACGGTTCCCGGCCCCATTCCCGCCACCAGATGAACCCTCCTCCCACCACCGGAAGCCAGAGCTGACACCTGGTACAAGCAGTGCCTGTTTCATTTTTTAAAAAAAATATATTTTTATTGCAGAGAGGAAGGGAGAAGGAAAGAGACAGAAACATCCATGATGAGAGAGAATCATGGACCGGCTGCCTCCTGCACGCCCCCCACTGGGGATCGAGCCCGCAACCCAGGCACGTGCCCTGACCGGGAATCGAACCGTGACCTCCTGGGTCACAGGTCGACGCTCAACCGCTGAGCCATGGCGGCCGGGCAGCAGCGCCTGTTTCTACGTCATTTCCCCACTCCTGGAGGACACCGGACGTTGAATTGTCTGCGATTCTGAGAGCGGGCGTGCTGTTTGCCGCGCGGTGGCCTGGGTCGCGATGGGTTGGTCCCCCGAAGCTTCGACAGCCCCCTCTCTCTGAGGCCACACCGAGGAAGTCTTGTTACCCAGATAATCCTGTGTGGAGAGAGACTTTGTATTTGGTGTATTTAATGAGCAAGCAACTCCCCAAGGCCTTTCAACAAAGCCGGTGGATTCCACAGGAGAGACGCGGCGACGGGCTTGGCGACGGGCTTGGCGACGCGGGTGAGAGGCAGCCCCTCTCGGCTCCTGCAGCCCCTGGCGCGCCCGGCGCTGGCCACACCTGGAACCCGCCTCCCAGCCCAGGGCCCAAAGGTGAGGGCGGGGAAGCGGCCGGCACACTGCCCCGGCCGCCGGCTGAAATGAGCATTTTCATGTGAAATTAATGGCATTGATGAGTTGATGAGACGGCGGCCAAGTGAGGAAGCCGCCCGCCAGCCGCCAGAGCCTCCCTGCTCTGCAGGGTCCCTCACGGTGAGGCCCCATCCTCGGCCAGCCAGCGAAAGGCGTGCTGCGCCCCGAACACAGTCCTCGAAGGAGATTGACTTGGGGGACCCGATACTGTGGGCTTCGGGGAGGGAGAGAGGATATTTATATACCCAGCGTCTCCTCCACGTGCCACTGGGGGCCCCTTGCAGGAGTGACGTGTGGGGTGTACGGGGAGGTGGAGCCAGGTGTCCGCGCGGGGTTGGGGGGATCTCCGGTGGTGCACGCGTGTGCATGTGTGTGTGTGGGTGCGTGGGGGGGGGCGGTGTATGTGTGGGGGTGCGCTCCTGTGGGTCATTAGGGAACATTCTTTTTTAGAGCATTTTTAGGTTCCCAGCGAGACGGAGCAGAGACTACAGAGAGTTCCCATTCACCCCTCTGCCCCCGCCCCCCGCCATGCTCGGCCCGCGGCGGGCACATCCCACCCCAGGCCGGGACGTTGTTACCACCCAAAGCCCGGTCAGGTGGTGTTTGTGAACGGAACTCACTCCCCGGGTCTTTAACAAACACTCACATAGCCCAGTGCAGCAGCTAAAGAAACAGACGCAGACAGCCAGCGCTCCCGGGCCTGCCGTCTGCAGTCCGCGGCGCCCAAGAGGAAAAGCTCATGGACTCGGGCCTCCGACACCAACCTATAGACGTGCTGCTCATCCTAGAAATGTCGGCTACAGGGAGCGTACCCCCAGCATGAAAAACACCCCACAACGTAGCGGCTGAGAACAGCCGTTAATTGGGCTCCTGATGCCGTAAGTTGGCGCTCCGGGCCGCACCCAGCCGGCTGGGCTCCCAGGTGCGCCTGGGTCGGTGGCGGGCGGGCAGGGCGGCTCCGTCCTGGGGGTGGGCTGGCTGGCGGCGGGGACGGCTGGGCCTGCCCGGCTGGCCCAGGCCCCTGGACGGCTGTCTCGGGGTCCGAGAGCGGGGAGAGGGCAAGCCTCTCTCAGGTTCACGTTCGCTCCGACCCCAGCGATGAAAGCACGTGCCTGGCCAGGCAGCTGTGAGGCCCCGAGAACATCCTTCCCTCTGGCGGGAGGAGCTGCCGGGAAATGCGAGCAGGGTGAGAGGTGGGCTTGTCCAGGGCCCACGAGGGAGGTGACCAGGCCAGCTCAGGGGCGGAGGACAAGGGAGCAAAGGCAGGTTGGTGCCGAGACACAGCGGCTCCCAAGCACAGCCATGGGCTGGGCCAGGGCGGTGCAGGCAGACGGACTCAGGGTGCAGGTGCGCTGGGATCAAGGGCCTCGAATGCCAGGCTGAGGATCTGGGCTTTACCAATGGGCACTGGGGAGCTGGTGAAGGGACGGGAGATGCGACTCTCTCTGGTTTGGGGAGAATGACCGGCCGGCAGAGGCCGGGGCAGGAGGCCCCAGGGGACCTGGCCGGGGAGGCCCATGGGCCTGGGAAGTGGTGGGGAGCGGGAGGCCCCCGGAGGCCTGCAGCCCGCAGTCCGTGGGCGCCCAGGAGCGCCAGCTGCAGACAGGGAGCCTCCGGGGTGGCAGTCGCCCGGGTGCGTTTTCCGAAAAGCCGCGCGGCTCGGGGTGTTTGTCTTCTGGTTTCCCCGAGCCCAGTCCGGGGCGACAGAGCAGAGCGTCTCCAGCCGCAGCCGGAATCGGCAGCGCAAGCGGGAAGAACCACCCCAGGCTTCTTGGTCTAATTCTCAAGGTCAAGTGATATCATTAGAATAACATGAACTCAATTTGAGTTACAGCAGGGAAATCATGTCAGGAAATATGGGTCACTCCTCGCCGCGTAATGAAGCCGTTACCTCGCGCGACGGCAAACGCGCTCGGGAACCTGCCGGTGGCGTCGCCCACGCGGAGGGGGAGACGCGTCCTTGAGCCGGGACCGCTGGGTGCCCGCAGCCTTGGAGCCGGCCAGCGGGCGGGGGTGCCCGGACAGGGCAGATGGAGAGGCTCCCTCTGTGCTTTTAATTTCTTAATATATTTTTATTGATTTCAGAGAGGAAGGGAGAGGGAGAGGGAGAGAGAGAGAGAGAGATCAATGGTGAGAGAGGATCATGGATTGGCTGCCTCCTGCATGCCCCACACTGGGGATTGAGCCTGCAGCCCAGTCCTGTGCCCTGACCGGGAATCAAACCAGTGACCTCCTGGTTCATAGGTCGATGCTCAAACCACTGAGCCACACGGGCTGGGCTCTGTGGGTTTATTTTATTTTATTTTTTGAGATTTTCTTTAAAAGCAGCAGTGGGAGATGGGCATAGGGAAGAGCCCTGGAGTCGTAGAGCAGGCGAAACCCGGTGCTCGATCGGCGGGGAGGGTAGGTGAGGGGGAACGGCCAGCACTCGTGCAGCGAGGAGGCGCCGTGACACGAGTGAGCGGCCGGGGTTGTGGGTCAGGGCACAGCGGCAGAGTGGCCAGACCGCCGCTCTGTGCAAGGGACACGGCTGCCACTGCCTGCTGCCCGCTGCCACCCCAGCTCATGGCAGGACAGGGGCCCAGGAGCTCTTGGCTGTGGCTGCACCGTGGCCTGGCCCCTCCCTCTGCCCAGGCCTGCCTCCCTCCCCCTCCAGGTGCAGCTCCTGCGTGCACCTCCCAGAACCCCCCACCCCTGATGCCCTCCTGCACCCCAGCCCCCTACCTGGTCCCACGGAGAGACAAGCGGATGCCCGGGGAGCAGAGCAGGCTGCCCTGTGTGCAGCAGGCGCTCAATCGTTGCTGCCCCCGTGCAATGGGTGCCGCTGTGGCATCGTCACCAACCACCCGGCACCCGTGGCCCTGAGTCAGAGCCTCTATCCAGCCCTGGGCCCCCTGCTCCCTTGTCCTGGGGGAGCGGCCCGGCTCGGGGTGCTGGAGGGTGCGTAACTGCCTCTCCCCACTAGATGCCAGTAGCAACCCCCAGTTGTGGCAACCACAGGTGGTTCTAGACTTTGCAAATGTCCCCTGAGAGGCACCCGTGCTCCCAGAGCCCTAACCCATCCACGTTCCTGGAGCCACAGGCCTCTTCCGTGGGACCGGGGATCCTAGCAGGGGCAAGGGTGAAACGGGGGGGGGGGGAGGCGCCCACACAGGGCCTGACGCTGCTCCGGGTCCCAGCTGCTCCTCATGTGACCGGCCTCCGCGCCCTCTTATGGAAAGGGACACACCAGTGCCCTCCCTGCAGCCGCCCGAGGCGTGAGAACGTGGGGTTGGGGGGAGGGAGGGAAAGGCTTTTGACAAAAGGAAGGCATCGGGCGGAAGTACAATAGAATCATCCACACCAGTGGCCGGCTCCCCCAGAGCCGCTCAGTGTGCCCAGCCCGAGAGGGACAGACAGACAGACGGACAGACGGACAGGCCTTACCGAGCCCGTCCCTCTCCCCTGGTCCCCATGCCCCAGTGACAATGCCCATAAGCAAAAGGAATTAAATCCTCACACCCACCAGGTCCGAAGGACGTGTAGGATTTTCAAGGAAAACATTTTACTTGTAGAACTGGTGTAGATTTCTAACCTTGAGTAGGATGTGGGCCTTTTGTTGTTTTTGTGGTGGTTGTATTTTTCTACCAAAATAGAGAGGGTTGTGATTATTTTGCAATTAACGAAGAACAAAGGAGTGCAGGGGCTCGAGGACAGAATTCCCGCCTTGCCCCGGCCCTGCGACTCTGAGTCGGGGGGAAGGGGGTGCTGTCCACACCCCACCACCACCCCACAGCCGTCAGAGTCCTTCCGGGCAGGTCCCCAGCCGCCGGCCGGCTGGGGAGGAGGCCCCCCCACCCCCACTCAGGGTGCCATCAGGGAGACACCCCGCGAGGGACGCTGGTGGGAGGCCTTGGAGAAGAGCCCTTCTGGTCCTCGGTCACGCCCTCCTCAGAGAGGGACGCTCAGGGGTGGGCGGTCCCCCGCGAATGGCAGCAGGAAGACGGGGAGCACGGGGCGGGTGTTCCTACGGCAGAGAGGGCCCCCAATCCCCCACAGCACACAAAGCAAATGATATTTACTTCCACGGAGCCCGAGAGTTTGACAGCAAAGCGAGACTGATGGTAGAGTTGTTGCCGCATTTATATTTAATACATTTAAGAGAGAGATGAAATAGACGTTAGCGGGGCTGGTGAAATATTGATAAGAGCACACCGAAGCCATGTAGGGGAGGGAGAGGGAAATAAAAGAGCTCACGTGTGGGATCACATCGAGCAAGCCAGCTTTTAACCTGACAGCTCCCCGGCTCCGCGGCCCGAGAGCTGCCAACGGCCGCAGATGCGCCACACCTGAGCTCGCGGGCGCGGAGGGAGGGCCGGGGCTGGGTGGGGGGGGGGGGGGGCGGCTGTGTGGGCACGAGGCTCAGCCAGCTCCAGGTGGTCCGGGCATCTGCACACCTGCCCGGCTGCTCAGGTGGGCCTGGCACCTCGCAATGCCAGCCGGCGCCGGCCCCGGTCCAGTCTGAGGCCTGCGAGGGGCCGGTCTGCGTTCACGCTACTGCCCGAGGGTCTTGGGATTATCAGACCGAAGGAGAACGGGCTGGATTTGTTCGTCTGCAGGTTCCTGACATTTTGGAAGTGCACAGGGAATACATACATGGTCGTGGTGGGAAAACCAGGAAAAAAACCAAACCAATAACAGATTAACAAACGTGCAATCCTCTCGCCCGTACTCTCACCTGCTGCTGGCATGTGCGCCCTGGCCGCCCTCCATCACCGTGGCCGCTTTGCTCTGATGCAGGATCGTTTCAGAGCGAGGCCTCGTCAGCACGGACAATGCAGAACATGCCGGCCACTGCCCGTCCCGTCCCCTCCCCGCAGCTCGGGCCGGTCCCTCCGCCGGTCCTGATCCCAATTTAAATTCATCTTGTGGCCCTGGTCGGAGGCTCAGTCGGTTGGGTGTCGTCCCTGAACCAAAAGGTCGCTGGTTTGGTTCCCGGTCAGGGCACACGCCCGGGTTGCGTGCTCGATCCCCAGTAGGGGGGGTGCAGGAGGCAGCGGATCGATGGATGGTTCGCTGTCATATAGATGTTTCTGTCTCCCTCTCCCTTCCTCTCTCTAAAAATCAATAAAAAATCTTTTAAAAAATGATGAATTCGCCTTGTAGACCCACTTCACCCCTTTCTCCCCAAAACACGCTCAAGGATGCCCGCGGCCCCCCTGGCCCAGGTCTTCCTTGGCCGAACCCCGCGCCACCCCTTGGGGCTCATCCCCAGACCCCCCTGCTGGCTGCCTGTGCTGTCCCCCTGGACGGTGGCTGAGCTTTACTGGGGCTGCAGGTAGAGCGCTCTTCACGCGGACCCTTCGCGGGCCGGAGGGGGCGGGGGGTGACTCCGGGGCCTCGGCCACATGGCCCCAGCTGGCTGCAGCCTGGCCTTCCGCGGGAGGCTGAGGGGGGCTCTGCGGACCCCCGTGTTCTCTGAGGGCAGCGTTCCCTCTCGGGTCCTCCTTCCGGGCTCTGCGGCCACCTGGTCTCCCGGCTCCCAGCTCTGGGGGGTCGGCCACCCCACCCAGGCGTTCCTCCCGCTGCCCTGACCTGGAACCTCGCTTAGGGCCGGAAGCCAGGGCCCCCTCAGGGGCCACTGCCCTTCCTATCGAAGCCCAGTGCCGTGCAAACCGTGGATTCGGAGGTTGGGTCCAGTTTGTTGGCCGTGTCAGGCAGGGAGGTCGACCTGTCCATGTTACTCCTTCTTGGCAGGAAGTAGGTGCTCCCTCGCTAGCGACCCATGGCTCTCCCCCACTCAGCTCAAACGTCACCTCCTCCAGGCAGCCTTCCCTGATGGCCCGTGGACCAGATCAGCGCTCCTGCGATCGGCCCCCACAGCCGCACCGCCTCCCTTTCTTGGTTTTTATTCATCTGCGTGGCTATTGCGTGTTCGCCCGCCTCCCCAGCTAGACTGCAGGGTGTGCGTCCTGCTCACTAGCCGTTACCTGGCACGTACGCGGCTTGATGGGCACTGACAGCTCTGCAGCTTTTAGCTCCAGACGGGGAGGACAGTGTGGGCGGGATGTCCCCCTCGTGTCCAGCCGGGTCCTGGGCACAGGGAGGTTCCCTCTAGAAAGGTGTGGGTGTGAGGGGCCCTGTGCCCCCCCTGGGCCGGATGCTGACACCCCCCCCCCCCGCCCCAGAAATCACCCCTGGTAGCCAGTCGAGCAACTACTCACGGGGGGCAGTTCGGACGCAAAGGAAGCAGGAAGCAGGGAGAGCAGGTACCCCGGGGCCAGGACCCTGAGCAAGCAGCCAGCCTGTCTCATACAGCGGGTGTCCCTCCAAAACGCCAGCTCCCCAAACCCCACGTGCTGGAGGGGACCCAGCCATAGAGAGGACCCTCAGCCCACGGAGAGGACCCCAGCCCACGGAGAGGACCCCCAGCCCATGGAGAGGACCCCCAGCCCATAGAGGGGACCTCCAGCCCATAGAGGGGACACCCAGCCCATAGAGGGGACCCCCAGCCCACGGAGAGGACCCCCAGCCCACGGAGAGGACCCCCAGCCCATAGAGGGGGCCCCAAGCCCATAGAGGGGACCCCCAGCCCATAGAGGGGATCCCCAGCCCATAGAGGGGACCCCCAGCCCATAGAGGGGACCCCCAGCCCACAGAGAGGACTCCCAGCCCATAGAGGGGACCCCCAGCCCATGGAGAGGACCCCCAGCCCATGGAGGGGACCCCAAGCCCATAGAGGAGACCCCCAGCCCATAGAGGGGATCCCCAGCCCATAGAGGGGATCCCCAGCCCATAGAGGGGACCCCCAGCCCACAGAGAGGACCCCCAGCCCATAGAGGGGACCCCCAGCCCATGGAGGGGACCCCCAGACCATAGAGGGGACCCCAACTCATGGAGAGGACCCCCAGCCCATAGTGGGGACCCCAGCCCAGGCAGTTAGGGCGTGGAGCAGCTTTGCCGACTGCAGGGACTTGCAATGATATTCCATGTGCACGCCACGAGGGGAAAAAACACACTCACTCTTCAAAGACCGAAAAGGCTTCCCGCCCCCGTCCCTGCACCCCACCCCCCCCCCCCCTTCAGTGAGGCGTTTCCCTAGAGGACCTGCCTGGGAGGCCTGCTCCCTTTGCTATTTCCTAAGGCCCCGCAGTCACACCTCTCCCTTCAGTTACCCGTGTTCCTCGCGGGCCCCGGGCTCTGCGCCAGGTGCCGGGCCAGGCCCGCTTTGTCCCCAGGCCAACCGGCAGGCGCTTCATCCTCCGGGCGCCCCTTCATCCTCCGGGCGCCCCTTCATCCTCCTGGCGCCCCTTCTGTGCCATTTAAACTTTAACCTGGGAGTGACTTTGCCGCCTGGATTCCGACTCAAAGGCGGCGATGAAAGCCCTCCCTGCGGCGCTCTCTGTCTTTGAACGGCGTCCGGCCTCGTTGCCCGGGCTGCTTTCTTCTCCCCGGGCTCCTGGGCCAGGCGGGGCCTGAGGACGCTTCTCACCGGGGCCTGAGCGCCCCAACGGCCCCCCACAGGCACCATTGAGGCCGGGGGTCTGGATGGGGAGACCGTCCCCCCCACCCCACCCCCCGTCGCACAGCCCTCCCCATCTCAGCTTCCCCCCCAGCCCCAGGCCCACACACAGCACTTCCAGGCGTCTAGCCCCGGGGGTCCCCCCCAAACTCTCTCCCTTTCCATGCCAGGCAGGCCACCAGCCGCCTCAGGTGCCGGGCAGGGCACAGGGCGGGGGCCGGGGGGGGGGAGGATTCTGCCACCCCGGGAAATTTCAGGTCATCGGGACCACATGGGAGGGGGTTGGCCAGAGAGAGAGGTTACCACGTGACTCTGCAGCCGCCCAGCTTGTCTTCCTCTTCCCAGAAGGCCTTGCACCCCCCACCCCCCCCAGCCTCCGGGGCCCAGGGAGCGCTCAAGATGCTGTTTGTCTACCCAGAGCCATTCTCCGCCACCCTCCATTAAGGTGGGTGCAGAGTGGCCCCCAACAAGATATGACTGGCCTGGCCGGCAGGGGCTCAGCGGTTGAGCATCGACCTAGGAACCTGGAGGTCACAGTCCGATTCCCGGTCAGGGCACAGGCCTGGGTCGTGGGCTCGATCCCCAGAGGGGGGCGTGCAGGAGGCGGCCGACGAATGGTTCTCTTTCATCACTGGTGCTTCTGTCTCTGTCTCTCTCTCCCTCCCTCTCTGAAATCAATTTAAGAAACGTATTTAAAACACCCAATTGCTTGCCCACCTTTAAAACAAGAAGTGGGAATCGACGCGTAACCTAAGATGGACCATTAAATAAAGATGCGTCTGCATCCCACCCCTGCACTCTGCGGGGCGACCTTAACTTGGGGCGAGGACCTGTGCGGACGTCGCTGAGGGAAGGAGCCCTGGGCCGGCCAGGAGGCCTGACTGCAATGGTGGGGGCCCTCAGAGAGGCTCCCCGGGGAGAGGAGCCACGTGACCACGGAGGCGGAGAGGGCCGCCATGGGGATGAGGTGAGGCGCGGCCTCCCCTGGGGTCTGGAGGGAGCAGGCCTCTGGGCGCAGGCTGTGCAGGAATCAATGTCTGTTGTTCGAAGCTGCCACGTGCAGCCATTTCTTACCGCAGCCTCAGACACTAACACAGGTGTGCAAAGGTGTGAAGGGCATTTTCGTGGGCATTCACCCTCCTCACCAGGTCTGGTGCCGGATGGTGGCTCGGACCCTCTCCAGCCTCGAAGGATGGGACCCCGTAGGACTCAGCAAATCACCATGGTCCTAGGACCCCTCCTGTGACTGCAGGGTAGGCACGTGACCTCAGGCTGGGAGGGGGAGGTATGCTGGGAGGAAGGTGTGCGGTGGGACACCCTCTCCTTCCCCAGGTGTGATCACCCCACCTGGGAGCCCCCACAGCCGGCCTGGGCAGGATGGCAGGACGGAGGACGGGAGGGCCGGAGGGAGAGGAAGAAGGAGGGGAGGCAGGGAGGCAGGTACCGCAAAGCCCCCTCACACCCCCAGTGAACCCCATTTAAGGCAGAACAGGAACCGACCAAGACCACAAGCTAGATAGGGATCCTGAAGGGATGGCTTGAGGTTAAATAGCGCCTCCTGGTGGAGACAGGGCGTAGCTGCAGTCTGGGGTTCTGGGTAGACCAGAAGTCTACCTGCCTGGTGATTTGAGAAGCCTCCTTGGGTAGACTTCCTCCTAAAGGGAGAGCTTGGCATCACAGCAGAGGGTTGAGGCTGAGGCACTGAGGGGCCAGGACTCCCGTGCTTGGCTGGTAGATTTCTCTGCTGACCACACCCCGAGATTCCTAAGCACTCAGTGAAAATTGAATGGTTTGCAATGAAACTCAGAAGACATGGGGCCCAATGACAGAGCAGCAGGGATGGGGCAGAGGGGGTTCTCCCCACGGCCGCTCAGGGCAGGGAGGACGCCAAAATGTGGGGAGTGATGGGCAGCTCAGGGTGTCAGCCCATCGGCCTGGAGGCCTGATGCTCAGAGGCGGCTGCGGGGCTAGCAGCAGGGGGTCCCCTTGGGGCTGCTGGGTCCAGCCTGGGTCTAGGGTGGGTCCCCCTGCCCCTGCGGTGCCTACAGGTTGAACTGCACTGGGGACACGGGGACAGGGTGGGAGAGGGCCCAGGTGCGGGCCGGGTCACTCCACGCTTCTCAGGAAGACGTAGCAGAAGGAGCTGTTTGCAAACCGCCAGCTGTCTGGGGGCAGGTCCTCTCTGCCCACGAGGCCTTTCACAACCCACGCCCCCTCCCTCAGCTGGACACGTTTGGGACCAGAATTGACACGCGTCATCGTCCTTCCTAAGCACGGAGCTTTGTGGATGGGTGGGGCCTGGCCGTGACCTCTGGCCGGAAGGGACTCCGAGGACCCCGAGGGGAAGTCGGAGGGGTGGGTGCGGAGGGGGCGGCTCCCACACGGCCCAGGGCGCACCTGGAGGCGTGCGCTTCGGCAGCTGGCGGGTGTGGGGCTGTGAGCGCCAGGGCTGGAACCCGGGGAGCCAAACACGGCAAAGGGCGGTGGAGCATCCTCCTTAAAAATATATTTGCGATTTTCCCAGCAACACCCGCTCCTGCGGGGGGGGGGGGGCGGGGGGCGGGGCGGGGAGGCCGTGGGGACGGTACCTTGTCCTGCTCCCCAGGATCCAGCACATGACGGATAACTTGTGGGGGTTTTATTTGTTTGTTTTATTTCAGAGAGGTAGGGGAGAGGGAGAGAGAGAGAAACATCCATGATGAGAGGGAATCATGGATCGGCTGCCTCCTGCTCGCCCCCACTGGGGATCGAGCCCGGAACCCGGGCCTGTGCCCTGACGGGGAATCAACCATGAGCCTCCTCAGCCAGGCCGTACCTGGTAACTCGCAATTGCATGGAGACTAGACAGGGGGTACCCGATGCACCTGAACCCACTTGCGGGGTGGACACCTGGCAGCCACGCGTCCCGCCCCCTGCGATTTTCCCAGCAACACCCCCTCCTGCCCCCCAGCCGCTCGGGGCCGGCCCACCCCCGCTGCCTGTGAGCTCAAGGATTACACACTAATCCTCCTGTGTTTGCCCGAGTGAAACCTAATTAGGAGGGTAAATCTGAAAAACAAAACAAAACAAAACAAAAAACAAACAAGAGACAAAACAACATAAAAACCCGAGGAGAGGGCCCGTCCCCCCAGAGCAGAGGAGGGGGCACTTCCTGCGCGGAGGCCCCCTGTCAGCTCAGAGAGGACGGGCAGGTCCCGCTCGGCCAGGCCAGGCCCCTGGGACAGGAGGGACACGGTGCTGACAGCAGATGGACCTGGGTCTGTGGAGGGGCTGCCTTCGGGGTCGTCGTCTCACTGTCCTCCTGCTTCTGGGGCCGGGAGTTCAAGTCCACCCAAAGCCCCAGCAACTAGCTGTTTCCGTTGCAAGGGATGAAAATCCGGTTCTCAGTGGCTTCAGGGAAAAGGTACTTATTAAGTCAGTGGTTCTCAACCTTCCTGATGCCGCGACCCTTTAATACAGCTCCTCATGTTCTGGTGACCACCAACCATAAAATTATTTTCGTGGCTACTTCATAACTGTAATTCTGCTACTGTGATGAATCGTCATGTAAATATCTGATAGGCAGGATGTATTTTCATTGTTACAAATGGAACATAACTAAAGCATAGTGATTCATCACAAAAACAATATGTAATTATATATGTGTTTTCCGGTGGTCTCAGGTGACCCCTGTGAAAGGGTCGTTCAACCCCCAAAGGGGTTGCGACCCACAGGTTGAGAACCGCTGATCTAAGGGGAAAGAGGCCAGTGCCCCGGACTAAATAGACAGTCACGGCCGCGGCACACCTGTTGCAAATCGCCACCTTACACTCCGGTGACATGCGATGACTAAGTCCTTATTACTACTATTTTAGAGGACAGTGACTATCCCCACTGTCCAGATGGGGCAGCCGCGGCCCAGAGGGTGGAGGGCCCATCCGAGGCCGGACCTCTGGCCGCCTGCCTGCCACCACGAGGGTCCCGCTTCGTGGAGAGGGGGGAGGAGTTCGGGGGAGGCGGGCAGCCCCGGCCCTGCCCCTTCCTCCATCCGCTGCTCCGAGGCCCGGCCCCTCCCAGGCGGCGAGCAGGGCAAGGAGTATCTGGGAAGGCGCCCACCCAGGGCCCCGCTCCGAACCTTCCGGAAACCCGCAAACATGAAACAGCCCGAGATGAGAGGAGGCTTGAAAGCCGCCGTTTTAAAATAAAAGGCCACCGCGTCGTCAAAGCCCTGGCCGCGAGGACACGGGCACAGAAAAGACAGAAAACTTGTTAAGATCAAAATGCAGCCAAACTTCAAAAAAGAGGCTTGGGATAAAGGCAGGGAGCGGGGTTTACCTGGGGGCCGCCCAGGGGCTTCTGAAGCAGGTGCGGGGGGCGGGGGGCACCCCGGCCTGAGGCCTCTGTTCTCCCCGCGGAAGGCCCCTTTCATGCGCCCCCGCCGGGCTGGAGGCCAGACCGCCCGCCAGGGCACCGGACACCCACCCAGCTTCCCACCTGGAAACTCACTCCTGTCCCTTTAAACGGAGGAAACTCGGAGTCCTTTCAAGACAGGGAATGGGGGGGACATCGGGGCTCCCGCTCCCAGCCGCAGCCCCCCCACCCCCACCCCATGCAGATGGAAAGAAGCCCGGGGTGCTAAGGGCTGGCCTGGTGACGCCTGTGACCGTTGCTGGTACACGCACGGGCCGGGCAATGCCTGCACCTCCTCGGCCAGCCGTGTGGTCACCGCGAGTGGCCGAGACCTCTCTGTCCTCTGTCCCCAGGTGTGACACGGGGGTCGTCCCAGTGCCCACTTCACCGGGAGGTGAGAACCGCCCGCAGGTGCGTGTGCGGCACGCGACGGGCTCCCTGAGCGAGCGGGTGCCCCCAGGGCTGCCGGGTCCCAGCGGGCGTGTGGGACCGAGCGAAGACGTGGACCGCCCGTGGCCTTTGGGAGAGACACTGGGGGTGGGGGGGGGGGAGGCAGCGGCTTCCTGAGGCTGGAGATCGCCCCCGCCCCCCCTGCCCTCAGCTGTCCTGGGGCCTCTTCCCTGCGCGGGCGGGTGGCGAGGATGGGCAGGCCCGCCGGCCGGATTGATTTTGAAATCTCGTCTCTTACAGCTAAAGGTCATGCTTGTGGGAGGGCGTCCAAGGCCTCTTTGCAGTGGGGCGCCCGGCTGAGCCGTGGGCCTTCCATTAGCTCAAGTGGGGGCAGTGGGCGAAGGGCGGGAGCCGGAGGTGCCGGCCCTGCGTGTTGATGCAGAAGTCATTCCCGATCAGGCTGCTGGGGGAGCCGGTCCCGGGCAGGCAGCTGGTGAGCCCGAGGCTGCCGAGAGCTAGGGGGGTGGAGGGGCTCTGGGGTGGGGCTCAGGGGCCCTCGGGATCACATTCAGCGGTGGGGTCCCCAGGAAAGCTGGAGCAGAAGGCTGCTGGACCTGCCAGGGGCAGAGGAAGGGGGTCTGGGCAGAGGCGGAGGCCCCCTCGGAGGCGCAGGCCTGCGGGGGAAGGGTCCCAGGAGACAGTCCTCCAGAGCAGCGCTCGCCAACCTTTCGGGCCTCAGGGGCCACCAGTCCACGGGCCACAGCGGAGTCCAGAGGATGAGCTGCCCTGCCCAGACCCTGGCCCTGGCCCCCTGAGGGCCGCCCGGCCGCCCACTGGGCTCGGGCTCCATGACTCAGGGTCATCCCCGTGGATCGCCGACTCCCACGCTGCGAGGGGCTGCTCACCGCCTGGGACTGGCCTGGAGCTGAGCTGTGCTTGCTTCCAACACGTCAACGCTGGGAGACTGCACGCGTGTAAAGAGGAAGGTGTCGGCTTTGCCTGGAACATGAGCCGCTCCGGCCGCTCCAAGCCTGCCTCCCCACGTGGCCAGGCCACCACGTCTGCCGCAGTCCCCACCACTCCCTGTCGGCACCCGCACAGAGCACAGCTGGGTGCCTTTTAAAAAATATATTTTATTGACTTTTTACATAGAGGAAGGGAGAGGGATAGAGAGTCAGAAACATTGATGAGAGAGAAACATCGATCAGCTGCCTCCTGCACAACCCCACTGGGGATGTGCCCGCAACCAAGGTACATGCTCTTGACCAGAATCGAACCCGGGACTGTTCAGTCCCCAGGCCGACGCTCTATCCACTGAGCCAAACTGGCTAGGGCATCGGCTGGGTGCCTTTGTCCTCACCTGGCTCAGCGCTCTCGTGACCACGGCCTGGAGCCAGGGATGCTGGAAACCACGGCTTACGGTGCAGTGGTTCCAGGATGGCCCCCCAGCCACTCTCTCACCGCATTCAGCTCCCTGCTCCAGTGTCAGAGAAGCTCCCGTTCCCTCCCCCACGACCCCGCTGCCCCTGCTTTGTCCTTCGCCGGAGCCCTCACGCCCCGCGCACATGCGTTATCCGTTCACCTGTCCCTCATCCCCACCCCACCCCACCCCACCCCACCCGAGGGTGTCAGCCACAGGACAGTGGCTGCAGGCCACTCACTGTCTCCCCAGCCTCGGGAGAGCACTTGGCACGTGTAGGTGCCCAAAAACTATATTGAGTGAATGAAAAGGAAATCGGTAGGTGCCAGGCAAACCGCGAAGAGCCTTGAATGCCAGTGTGAGGAGTGGCATGGAGGCCTCCAAGGGCTGCAGACATCATGCCAGGCTCGGGTTGGCACTCTTGAAGCTCTTCTCCGGGAACTGCCCTGGCCAGAGACTCATTCCCATATTGGCCACACGATCCGCACAACAAGAGCCACAAGCTGTTCGTCATCTCGAGGAGGCAAAGGTCCCCCCCCACACACACACACCCCATGCTCAGGGGGCTGCAGTGTAACTGGGAAGCAGAATGAGGGGAAGAAGGGGAGAAATTCCAGACGGACTGGAATCGCCGTGTGGGCAGGGTCCCCTAAATCAGGCAACAAAGATTTTACAGAGCACCTACTATGTGCCAGGACCCTGCCCTCTGGGAGCTCAGTCTGATGATGGAGACCGGAATTCATCCAGCAAATGTACATGCTGGTGGGGCTTTCTGGGAAAGGAAGGGGGCTTTGGGGGGCTCTCTCTCGTTCCTCATGATTTGAGCGCACAGTGGGTGCTCCTATCTGTTTTCTGAATGACTGCAGGACACTCCTGTGCACCAGCTCCGGGAGCCTCAGGAAGGGTGCTTGAAGGAGGCAGAGGAGAGAGGTGGAGGGGGCGGGGGCAGGGAGGGAGGTACCCCAGCATCAAGGGTATGCTGTTCCCTACATGGGACATGATTCTGGGCGCTGGGTTCTGGGCAGGGCTCCTCTTGTGGGGGGGGGGCCTTCTCCTCTTTCAGGAATGTGCGCCGCCCCTCCCTCGCGGGGGGGGGGGGAGGCAGGCGCCACTCGGTCTGCCATTCTGATGCTCTCGGCAGGACCAGGATGCTGTAAACACCCATACTCGACTCTCCTGCAGGGTCTCCGGGTTGCCAGCAATCAGGGCCATCTGCTCGCATGGCACCGGGCCGAGCCCAGAGCCCGGGGAACCGTGCCAGGCAGCGATTGGTTCTGAGGCGTGCCCCTTAAACCGGGCGGGGGGCCTCCTCTTCGGAGGGGCCCTTGGGGGGAGCAGGAGAACAAAAGACAGATTTCTCTTGCCTTTAAAAAAAAAAAGATCAATTTCACTTAAGACTCAGCACCAAACGAGGAGCAGGAGACAGAGGAGTGCGGTGGGTCCTGAATATTCACCAGTCGGCTGTGCGGGCCGGAGTCCTGGGGGGGCGGGGGGGGGGGGAGGCGAGGAGGGCGCTCCATATTGGAAACATCCTTCGAACGCCGCAGCTTTCTCTCGGACGCACCCCTTCTCCGGCGTCCCCTGTGGACCGGGAGCCAGGGCCTGACTGTGCACCCACTGAGCCGTTTTGAGACCACCCCCTTTTTTAAAATATATTTTTATTGACCTCAGAGAGGCAGGGAGAGGGAGAGAGAGATAGAAACATCTATCAATGATGAGAGAGAGTCACTGACCGGCTGCCTCCTGCACGCCCTCCACTGGGGATCGCACCCACAACCCAGGCATGTGCCCTTGACTAGAATCAAACCCAGGACCCTTCAGTCAGCAGGCCGAGGCTCTATCCACTGAGCCAAACCCCTAGGGCACCGAGACCCTCTTAAAACAGGTGCAGGATGGCCCTGCCCATTGGGGAGGAGAGGAGACAGGGGAGCGAGGACCGGGCCCAGCAGGGGTGGCTGCTCTCTGGTGAACTTGGATTTGCCTGTGGGCTCACATGACACTGCCTCCAGGTGGGCCACCTGGGTGTGCACACGAGACACTGGGCGTGACTTGGCTCCTGCCCACCTTTGTCCTGTGGGTACATGGACGGAGGTCCGAGCGTGCACAAGGGAGGCGGCCCCTCCTGGGCTCGCCGGCTCAGGCCAGGAGACGATGACGGATATCCCAGTGAGACACCTCGTCTAGCCACCCTCGCTCCGGGCGGGCCTGCTGGGGCTGGCGGAGGCCGCCGCACCCCTTGGTGGCTCAGCCTCAGCTCACCCGCCCAGGGTCCAGCAGGCTCTGCCCGCGGCTGGTGCTTGTGGTGAGATCACTCTGTACCCACAACAGCCACCGGGCCTGGGTTGGGACTTGGTTCTCTGCTCCAGGCCCTCGCTAACGGGACAGGCGAGCTGGATAGGGGGCCGGCTGGGCTCTGAGCGGAGGGGCAGCCCCGGCTCTGTGCCCGGGGAGCAGGCTGCGAGGGGAGGGGTTATGGCCCAGGAGCCCCCAGGGAGGTCTGGGAAGAGGGAAGGGGAGGCCAGCTGCCCTGTGCCCAGCCCACAGCTCCCCTTGCTCTCCAGTGCCATGGCCTGGCGCAGCCTGCCACCCTGCCCAGCCCGAGCGACTGTCAGCCCCTCCCACAGACGAGGGGGACAGAGTCTGCACTGGGGTGTCCTGGGGTGGACCCCCAGCCTCCCCTCAGCAGGCGGGCAGACCTGGCCCAGGTGGCTCCCTGGAAGAGCCGTTGGCAGGGGGGGCCTCACTGCCCGGCCAGGTGACTGCTGTGTGACTCAGGTCCTGCTTTCGGGGCTGGTCCAGTCCCCCCAGCAACCCCAGGAGGTGTGCCCCTGTGACCCCATCTTACCCACGAGGACACTGAGCACCCAGACCTTGGGTCCTTTGCCCCAAGTCACATGGTTAGCGAGTGGCTTCGTGGGGGCGGCCTGTGACCGCCACTCCCAGCTGCCTCCCAGGGAGGCCAGAGAGCGTCCCAAAGCACAGGGCGGGGGGAGGGGGAGGGGGAGCATCCACTCCGCCCAGCAGAGGGGAGCAGGGGCCCTTCTGGACATGGGGCGCCCCAGCACCCGGATGTCCCTCCTCTGCTCGGGAGGCCCCGGGGGAACTTTCTCCGCAGCAGGAACAGGAGACGGTGACCCCCAAGCCACAGGGCAGCCAGGGGTCTCCCAGACCACTGTCCACCCCATCCTGCCTCAAGGCCTGACCAGTGACCCCGTGGCCAAGGGTTCCTCCGCCCCAGAGTCCCGGGCAGGGTGGCAGCTGGAGCAGCCTGTGGGCAGGCAGGACGGGGGGCCGGAGACAGGCCTCCAGCCGCCCTAGCCCCCGCCGCACAGCCGCCTCTGCCACCACGGAGCCCTCGCCGGATTATTCAATGTAACGTTTAATTACAGCCAGAGTCTGACGAACACAAGGAAAGTCAGATGTGGAGCTGGCACCCCCCGCGGAGCCTCCTGGAAACCTCGAGAAGGCGGGGCTGCTCCATATGCCGCTGCGTGGGGGTGTGGTGCGTGTGCATGTGTGCCCGTGTGTCTGGGGGCCTGTCTCCGTGTGTGCGTGTGTGTCTGAGTGGGCCATCTGTGTACAGCTGCCTGGTCCATGCTGTGTGTGTGTGTACATGCATAGCTCTGTTGTCTGTGTGTGTGTGTACATGCATAGCTCTGTTGTCTGTGTGTGTGTACATGTATAGCTCTGTTGTCTCTCTCTGTGCGTGTACATGTGTAGCTCTGTTGTCTGTGTGTGTACATGCATAGCTCTGTTGTCTGTGTGTGTGTACATGCATAGCTCTGTTGTCTGTGTGTGTGTACATGTATAGCTCTGTTGTCTGTGTGTGTGTACATGTATAGCTCTGTCTGTGTGTACATGTATAGCTCTGTTGTCTGTGTGTGTGTACATGTGTAGCTCTGTTGTCTGTGTGTGTGTACATGTGTAGCTCTGTTGTCTGTGTGTGTATACATGCATAGCTCTGTTGTCTGTATGTGTGTACATGCATAGCTCTGTTGTCTGTGTGTGTGTACATGTATAGCTCTGTTGTCTGTGTGTGTGTGTACATGTGTAGCTCTGTTGTCTGTGTGTGTACATGTGTAGCTCTGTTGTCTGTGTGTGTACATGCATAGCTCTGTTGTCTGTGTGTGTACATGTATAGCTCTGTTGTCTGTCTGTGTGTGTACATGTGTAGCTCTGTTGTCTGTGTGTGTGTACATGTGTAGCTCTGTTGTCTGTGTGTGTGTACATGTATAGCTCTGTTTTCTCTGTGTGTATACATGCATAGCTCTGTTGTCTGTGTGTGTGTACATGTAGAGCTCTGTTGTCTGTGTGTGTGTGTGTGTGTGTGTGTGTGTGTGTGTGTGTCACTGGCTGTGCCCAGGCTGTGTGTGCCTTGGGTGCCTGCCTGTCCCTGTCATGGCTGCTCAGAGCCGTTTTGCCTCTGGTGATCCATACTGTTTCCCAGGCCCTCAGGAAGCGTGACTGCTTACACCCCTCCTGTGACGTGGCATTGCTGTGCCACAGCTCCAGCCCACAGCCCTCGGCCCCAGCGCCCGCTCCCAGCCTCTCTGAAGGGCGCCCGGCACTGGGGGTGGTTACCTGCTGGAGCCCCTCTCTGGGCCCCCCGAGAATTCCCAGGCCCTGGTCCGGGGAGCCAGGCCTCTCCTCCCAGTGACCTTGACCCAGGCGGGCGGCCTCTCGGACTCCATGGCGCCTTCCTCAGCATACCCTTCCCAAGGTCGCGGGGAGGGAGGCGCGATGCCAGGGCCTTTGCAAGGACCTGTTTCCAGTTCTTTCTGGGTTTGGGGCGGGCAGGGCCGGTGACGGGGCTTGGCGCTAAGCTAAGCTCCGAGCGGCCAGGGCAGGTGTAAATTATGCATAGCTATTTCTGGAAACTTCTCAGATTTCTCCAGAGAGAGAAATTAATTTGCCTGTTTGGGCAAATAACACCCATTTTTTTTTTCCTGCTTAAGGTCATTTTGTTAAAATAAAATTGATTAACGTTCTCCTTAAAGTTTAAGTAGAAACTGCTCAAACATATTTTTATGCACAGAAGCTCGGTTTGCGCGCGCCCTTCAGTAATTAATAACCGCAAATGCGTTAGCACCGCGAGCTCCTTGCACAGCGGGCGCCGGTGGGCGGGGCGCGGGGTGGGCGGGGCCTCCGCAACGTCAGGCCAATCAGAGCTCAGGGGCGGGCTCAATCGCGGCCTGGGCAACCGGGGTCCCAGGTTCACCTGCTCCTCCCAGCTCCGCCTGGCCAGGTCTCCCCAGGCAAAGGCGCACCCCAGAGGACCAACACCTCGAATCAACCCCGGTGATGCGGGTGCCGCTCGCCATTGAGACCAAAACCCTCATCCGGCCCGGCTGGCGTGGCTCGGGGCTGGCGCTTTGACCTATGGACCAGGAGGTCACGGTCCATTCCTGGTCAAGGCACGGTCCATTCCTGGTCAAGGCACGTGCCCGGGTTGCAATAGGGGTTCAATCCGCAGTGGGGGGCATGCAAGAGGCAGCGATCCATGATTCCCTCTCATCACTGATGTTTCTATCTCTCTCCCTTTCCCCGCCTCTCTGAAATCAATTATTTTTTTTAAAAAGCCTCTTAGCCACCTGCATCCAGAAGCCCTAGGCAGGTACCCAGTGACAGGGGTCTGAGGCCCCGGGGTCAGCCTGGGCAACCATTCCACCCACAGAGCCACTAGATCAGGGGTGGGCAAACTTTTTGACTCGAGGGCCACAATGGGTTCTTAAACTGGACCGGAGGGCCGGAACAAAAACATGGATGGAGTGTTTGTGTGAACTAATATAAATTCAAAGTAAACATCATTACATAAAAGGGTATGGTCTTTTTTTTTTTTTTTTAGTTTTATTCATTTCAAACGGGCCGGATCCGGCCCGCAGGCCGTAGTTTGCCCACGGCTGCACTAGATACTGACAATTTACACAGGCAAAACCCAGTGACCTTGAACCCTCGGCTCCCAGTCACCTCGCCCACCCACCTCAGCCGCATCCTGCTCCTGCATCCAGACACTAGGGCCTGGCTCCAACACCCCTCTGGGCTGGCAGGAGGGTGGGGGGCCCGGGTGCCCTGTCCCTTCAACAATGACCAAGCCGCTACCGGGTCCTCAGACCGTCACGTGAGCCTCTGAATGACTGTCCCAGGCCCCTGGGGCCTGAGCTGGAAGCTGCCTGGTCCCAGCTCCAAACCCTTTGACTGGAAGGAGGTGGGCTGTCCTCAAAGCACAGGTTCACAGCCCTGCACCTCCCAGCCTG
The DNA here is from genome assembly GCF_963259705.1 of Myotis daubentonii. Lineage (NCBI taxonomy): Eukaryota > Metazoa > Chordata > Mammalia > Chiroptera > Vespertilionidae > Myotis > Myotis daubentonii. The sequence goes on along the minus strand of NC_081854.1, from coordinate 57,061,378 downwards.
ACGGTGACAGATCCAGCCCCAGGAAGGGCCTCAGGGTCCCCCTCCCTGCCAGAAGCCAGAGGGGCTCTCGGCGGAAGGGGCGGGGGGCAGAGCCAGCCGGAGAACAATGGGGCCAGGCGAGGGGGAGTCGGTGGGGTTCCCTGGCTGCCTTGCCATCGCCATAAACCTCATTACCTCGTGGTCCCCTAGGCTGCCTCTCGCCTTACCCAAGGCATCCGCCGCTCCGCTGCTGACTCCCACATGGCGAGAAAAGCTCTTAAGCCCCCCGCTGTATTTTTAATGGGGGCAGTGACTAATTTAGCCCTCCGCCGCCAACCGTCAAATCAGATCTTCCCCGTCGGTACTTACTGAGGACTCACCTGGGCTCCGTGGGGTTGGGGATGAGATCCGGGCCGGAGGGGGGCCAGAGACAATGATGGGGAGCTGGGGACACGCCGGTCCTGCCCACAGTCTCGGCTCCGTGGGCACCGTGGGCACGACAGGCCTGGCTGTGGATGCAGGGCAGCCTGGCCCAGCCCTGGCCACACTTGGGGGAACACCGATGCCTCCCTCGAGGTCTTCCCCTAAAACGACTGCGTCTCCAGGGGCTAAACATGGGGGTTCACTGCCTTTAGCTTCCAGGAGGCAAGAGCCCTGAATTGTAAGGGCAACCGTTCCTTTGTGTCTGACATGGTGGAGTCTGCTCCGTGATTGGCAGGTGTCACTGCCTTTAGAAAAGCCAAGCACCCCACCCGCGCGAGGGCGTGACGCCAGGTGGCAGAGAGGGGATCTCTTCCCGGGCACTGGGCACCGGAAGCCCCGGATTCGGGAGTCAGACGACGCTGGGGTAATGGCTCCACATTCCACACCCGTGACTCAGTATTACATTATAATCAGGCGTATTCTGTCTGCCTGCTTCGTTTCTGCTCTGCGGAGGGGAAGAAACAATTTCCTTGCCTCTTGTGAAAAGTTAGCAGGAAAGGGCGTCCCCGGGCAGGTGCCGAAACCATGGCCTCTGATTGGTGGATCGGCCGAGCACCAGCATGATGGACAGAGGTGTGGGAGGAGGTCCAGGTGGGAGACCCAGGTGCTGGGTGGGCCCTGCGGCGCCAGCAGGGCCTGGGGAAGCTGAGGCAGGTGAGGCGGGGAAGGCGCAAAGTGTTGGGAATGGTGAATGCAGGTGGCCCCTGAGAGCAGGGGGGGGGGGGCGGCTGAGCCTTTTACCCTCAGCACCCCCTTTGCCCCACTGGCGTCCTGGACCCACCACGGGTCTCTGCACCAGCACACCCCACTGGCCTCTGTGAAGGAGGGAACCTGCTGCCCCTACCTGGCTCCCATCTGGAACCCCCAGCCCCTGCCATCACCCCATGCCTGGCCAGGTAAGGGTTAACCACGTGACTGCCTACATCAGCCCTGGGGGCGGAGGGGAGGGGGCAGGGACACAGGGCACAAAGCAGATGCACCTGTGAGCCATCCACCTGCTAGGCTGCTGTGGGGGAGCCGCCCACTTCCCCTGGGGCCTCAGTTTCCCCCGCCCTCAAAGGGAGGAGCAGAGCATCTCATCTTTAGGGGGCTTCCCACTCCGCGGCCCCCACAGCTCCCCTGGGCTGTGAGCGGGCACCAGGCGGCTGCACTTTTCTGAGGGAAGCTGGGTGTATCGCGTGCGGTCCCCGGCATGTGCGATCCCACAGGAACTCGAGGACACGCCCCACGGGGGACCCCCCCCCCCCCGTCCCCCCAGCAAGGGCCCCGGGCTGGGAGGAGAGAAGCAGGCAGCCGAGGCCGAGAGCGTGTTTCCCTTTTATTAAACTGCACCAGTGCCGCGGCCGCGGCCGCGTTTCCAAGCAGGCCTTCCGGTGGCTCTGAAACCGGTGCTCCTCATTACACAGCTGTAATCACTGTCCGGCGAACTGGCAAATCCAATCAAAGCATTCGTCTTTAATTAAAAAAGGGAAAGGAGATATTCCGACAATCGCCAAGCAATCACGTCACAATGCACAATTATCTAGGACTGCAATTAAGAAGTAGTTAACCGAAGGGGGAGGGGGCGGGGGCGGTGGGGAGAGAAGGGAGAAAAACAAGAAAGAAAAAGAAGCCGAGAGGAAAAAAAAACACACTAATTCTTTCTCTTTAAAAACTATCAATATAATACATGAAGGAACAAAGGACACTAGGCTCAAAAAAGCGGGCTCCTCTAACTCTAGAAACGCAGTCTGCGGCAGAAAGTCTAAAAGCGCGCTAGCTGGAGCAGGGCAATAAAAAATACTGAGCATGGAATACTTTTAATCTCTGCCATTAATATTCATTTCCAGCTGCTTATAATAGCAGCGCCTCATGGCCAAATCATTAGAGTTTTACATCTGGGTTGCAAATGACACTTTGATTGGATGTAATGTTCAAATGGCCCTCCGCACGGCGTCTCCGGCAGGCCTTCCGCCGAGAGGTGTCCTGTCGCGCGGTCCCTCACTGTGCGTGCTGGCTCATCGTGTGATTCTGCGAAGGCGAAGAAAGGAGACACGCATGAGGGCAGAAGAATGGAGAGCCTGCCGCCCCCCCCCCCCGCCCCCCGACTCCACGCATGCATGCCCGGAGCCACAGAAAAGCGCCGCGATTATTCCAAAACAGAATGCAGCCGGGAGAAAGTGCATCGGGGACGCAGCTGCCAAGACGCCATGTCGACGTGGGGCTTGGGGACCGGTTCCCGTTGCCGCCAACCTGGGCTCCCTATAAATTGACTGTTTTTTTTTTTTCCATTCGGGTCTCACCGTGGGGACTGGCTACACGGAGGGAACGGGGAAATGCTGGGGAGGGAGCAGGAATGAAAGGCATGCCTTTGGCTCTAATGAGGAGGAGGAAGTTGTATCTGATCCCCTGCAAGCTGCCCCCAGATCCTCTCTCGTCCATCCCAGGAGCGGCTCTGAGCCCAGGGCAGGGAGAGGGCACGTGTGCCAAGCAGCTCTCCAGCCAAGAAGCGCCCAGTGGCACGGGCCTGCTCCTGGTGGTGGTGCCTGCAGCCCAGGCGGCGAGAGTCACCCAGCAGAGAGGGCATGGAAGGAGGGTGCCTGCCCGCTCGGTCACATGACAGCTCTCGGGCCAGAAGGACATTTTATGGTTTGGCCAAATCCGCCCGGGAACCCTGGGCCCAGGTGACCCTCTGGCCAGGCGCTCCCCTCTCGCCACAGCCGCAGCCCAGCCCAGCCCAGCCAGCCAGCAGTGCGGTCTGTCTTCACAGGAGCCATGGCCCGGGGCAGGCGGTGGGTTTGGCCTCTGCGAGCCTGCAGTTTTTTTGTTTCTTTCCAGTGGTCCATTTTCCAGATCTAGACCCATAGCATCAAAGCCTCATGACACCCGGAGAAAGGAAGCAACATCTACCCGCGGCAGAGGAGCCTGCGTGGGGGGCAGCACAGAAACCCCAATCCCCGCTGCATCCCAGCGATGCTCCTGCCTCCCCAGACCCAGGAGCTCCAGGCCTGCAGTTCTGCCGACGACCACCAGGGGGCACTCTGCGTCCCTCCTGGGCTCCAGGTCTGGGCAGGGAGGGCCACAGGACAATGCCCAATGCCCGAGGCTTCGCTGGGCGGCCTGAGGACACCCCCACCCCGGGCCCTGGAGCAGCTGCCTCCCCCTGCAGGCACTGCTGCCCCTCCCCTCCGCCTCCGTGGTGATGTCGCTACCCCCCTCCGGCGAGCTCCCAGCCAGGGAGGGGCAGCGCCAGGCGCTCAGACAGGAGATGCCGCTGGCTTGGCAGCACATGTGCCAGCCACGGCTGGCCTCCCTCCTTGGGCTCCTGGGCGCAGGCCACATGGCTGGCGGTTGGCACGCGCACGTGCCGTGTGCTGTCGCAGGTACATTTCCTCCCACCCTCGCCACAGCCTCACCAGGTAGGACGAGTAAGATGAGAACAAAGAGGCTCAGGGGGGGCCGGTCGCTGGCTCCAAGGTCACCCAGGCGACGGGAATCCAGAGAGCGAGGGGCTGGGGCTAGAAGGCGGACTTCCCAGGGCCCCACACCCCACGGGCACCCCAACCCACAGATCGCCCGCACTCCACCCCAGACACGAGCACACGCTCTGCCAGCGTGGCCTGGCACCCCGGTGGCAGGGGTGGCAGGAACCCGGGGGCTCCAGCGGGTTGTCTGAGACCACAGATGGGTTGCAGCGGTTTCCATGGGAACGCGCCCCCCCCCCACCGCCCCCCTTCATCCCCCCACCCCTCCTCCCACTTGTGCAGGGACAACCAGCCAGTCCCTCCGGAGCCAACCCACCCTCCACCCAACCACCCTCCTAGCTTCAAGTCTTCGCCGAGTCTGTTCCCACCTCCTCTCTCCGCCCTCCCAGATCAAGCAGCTCTTGAGGCCGCCTTGTCACAAGGTCAGGCCCCATCCCGGCAGCCCCTGGAGGTCGGGGCACTGCGGGCCCACCTCCCACACATCCACGGAACCTTCACTGCAGGACGAAGGCCTCGGCCCAGCAGCGGGCAGGGGCCTCCCTTCCTTTCTCGGCCCCACCACACGCGGCCCGGCGCTGGGCACGCTGGGCCCCATTGGGAGGGCACTGCTGGCCGGGCAGGAACCACAGCGAGCCTCCCTCTCACCGGGCAGCACAGGACCTCCTCCTCCTCCTCCTCCTCCTCCTCCTCCTCCTCCTCCTCCTCCTCTTCCTCCTCCTCCTCCTCTTCCTCCTCCTCCTCCTCTTCCTCCTCCTCCGGCCGACACAGGAGAGAATGTCCTCACAGAGGGTCTGACACGGGGTGGGGGGACCCCGACCCTGCGGCTCCACCAGACAAAGGCCCGGATGACCCGGCACCTGGACAGTCCGCCGGGAGGCCCTGGCATCCACTCAGCCCACAGGATGACGCACCTGCTGGATGCTCTGCTCCGGGCGCCACGGGCAGGGCAGGGGAGACTGCTGTCAGGCCCACCCCCTCGGGGCCTGAGGCTCAGACGCCCAAATGCTTGTGGGGCCCACGGTGCGGTGGCCGCTCAGCGAAGGACGTCGGTCAGTGCCGCCCAGGCAGTGCGTGTGGCGGGCGCTGGGGGCCCGGTGCTCCCGGGGTGGCGGGGAGTCACCGGGGCCCACGGGTCACCCAGCGCCAGTGCGCCCAGCGGCTCCCGGCGGAGGCCCTGCCCCCGGGCCCAGGTCAGTTACCCTGAAGGAACCGCGGCGCCATCCCAGGGCTCGGGGCTACGGTTCAGGGTCCGAGAGCCCCAGCAGGCCTCCGCTAAGAGGCCTTCCGCCCGCTGGCTCTCCCCGGGGCCTGTCGGCTTCGGGTCCATTTCGCTGTGTGGCCTGCGTTATATTTAGCCCCTTGGGAGGAGGAGGAAGAAAATGGTTTTTTAAAGATGCTGGGACCTCGTGGTGAGCGGTGGCTTCCCAGCGCCACACGGGCCAGGCGGGGGCGGGGGCGGGAGCCGGGAGGTGTCCGCGGGGGAGGCCTGGCATCCACCTGCCCGCCGCCTGCCAGGGAGACGCAGGTGTGGGCCGGAGCAGGTGAGAGAAACGGGAGGCCGGGGGGCGAGGAGGGCGGGTGCTGGTGTGCACCCGAGATCCAGTGCTAGGCAAACGGTGCGGCTCTCAGGACGGAGGCTTCCCCGGGGCCGGTCTCAGGCGCCTCTGCCTGGTGCACCGGCCCATCTGCCCCTCGGACACGGCCCCCCATACACACACCCCCATACACACACCCCATACACACCCCCCCATACACACACCCCCCACACACACCCCATACACACACCCCCATACACACACCCCATACACACACCCCATACACACACCCCCATACACACCCCATACACACCCCCCCATACACACACCCCATACACACCCCCCATACACACACCCCCCACACACCCCCCATACACACACCCCATACACACCCCCCATACACACACCCCCCACACACACCCCATACACACACCCCCATCACACCCCCCATACACACACCCCATACACACCCCCCATACACACACCCCATACACACCCCCCATACACACACCCCCCACACACACCCCATACACACACCCCCATCACACCCCCCATACACACACCCCATACACACACCCCCATACACACCCCCCATACACACACCCCATACACACCCCCCATACACACACCCCCCACACACACCCCATACACACACCCCCATACACACACCCCATACACACACCCCCATACACACCCCCCATACACACACCCCATACACACACCCCATACACACCCCCCCATACACACACCCCATACACAGACCCCATACACACACCCCCATACACACACCACACACACACACACACACCCATACACATACACACACCACACACACACCACACCCCCCCCCCACACACACACACCGCAAACACACACACACATCACACACACTATGGTGAGAGGACTTCTGACTAGGAGATGCTTAGGGAAGATGCTGGCCTTCAGCTGAGTCTCTGAGGACGCCTTGCACTGTGCGTGCGTGCGTGCGTGCGTGCGTACAGGCACGTGCACACAGAGGTAGCTCCCCACAGACAGTGGGCCTCCCGGGTGCTGGCGTGGCCGTGCCAGACACCGATGATGGATGGTCACAGCTAAAAGGTGCCCGTGGGCACACCCGTGCTTAGCCCTTCACATCGATGAACTCACTAGAGCCTCAATGCTACAATCCTCCCCGTTTTATAGATGGGAAACTGAGGCACAGAGCGCCGAGGCCCCCGCCAGCCCTGGCAGGTCGGGGTGCTCCCACGCGGTCTGCGCAGAGCCCCGTCTTTAGCACAGCACCGCTGCCTGTGAACCGTGAAAAGCGCAGCGTGCGCCGGGCGAGCCATGAATAATTCACTGTGGCGGAGGCACAGGGTGCGTGCCATGGAGACAGCCCGGGGGGGAGGTGGGGCCGACGGAGGAGGCGCCTGCATGCGAGACGCCACAGCTTGCCCTTCACCTGGGCCACGGGGAGCCATCGAAGGTATCGGAGCTGCGGAGTCACCCAAGAGGCCAGGAAGAGGGAGAAGCTCAGAAAGACGTACCGCAGGGCCTTCCTGCTCCCCAGCTCCCTCTGCTCCCTTCCTGGGACCCCTCCCAGCCTCCCCCGACACACACACACACACACACACACACACACACACACGTGCACACACGCACACGCACACGCAGTCTGCCCCTCCCTGTGGGGAGGGTGCGGCGCAGGCGGCCCGCTCCCCGCTCTGCTGCGCCTCACCTGGCAGCCCCCCCACGGCGAGCACTTATTTTTAGAGGAGTCTGACAGTCGTCCAAGGGGCTGAGACGAACAGATGGCCTGTCTTGAAGGCGCGTATGCTCGCTGGTTTGCACTCCTGACGAACGGCACGCGCACTCGAGAGCAGCCGTAAACGGCCTGAATGAACACTCAGAGCAGCCGAGCCCACACACGTCGTTAACAGGAGGAGAGAGCGATGGCCAAGGCCCCTCTCAGTGCCTGCCCGGGGACGCAGACGCTCCCCGGGGGTCCGCTGTGATGTGCGTGCCCCCCCTTTCCCTGGGGCCCCACCCCAGCCAGTCGGAGTTCACCCCATTCACACGGACGGCAGGAAAAGGTTCACTGCGTGGAAGTGACACCCACCTGGCGTCAGGGTCCTGGGTGCAGCTGGCAACCCACTGGCCCGGGACAGCCCTGAAAAGTCCATGGAGGCCGAGGTGGCTCCTCCGGGCTTGAGGACGTGTATGAAGCTTTCCCGGCCCTGCCTCCAGACAGCCAGACGGCCAGACTGCCAGACAGCCAGATAGACAGATAGCCAGCCACACAGCCAGCCAGAGAGGCGGCCAGACAGCCAGACAGCCAGACGGCCAGACAGCCAGATAGACAGATAGATAGATAGCCGGCCACACAGCCAGCCAGATAGGCGGCCAGACAGCCAGACAGCCAGACGGCCAGACAGCCAGATAGACAGATAGCCGGCCACACAGCCAGCCAGATAGGTGGCCAGACAGCCAGACAGCCAGACAGCCAGACAGCCGGCCAGACAGCCGGCCAGACAGGCGGCCAGCCAGCCAGATAGGTGGCCAGACAACCAGACAGAAAGACAGCCGGCCACACAGCCAGACAGACAGCCAGCCACACAGCCAGACAGACAGCCGGCCAGACAGCCAGACAGCCAGCCAGATAGGCAGCCAGACAGCTGGCCACACAGCCGGCCAGACAGCCGGCCAGACAGCCAGCCAGACAGCCGGCCAGATAGCCAGACTGGCGGCCAGACAGCCACCCCAGAGCAGCAAGGCGTGAGCCTCGTACCCGCGCAGCTGGGGAGTGTCTCTGTGTCTCTCGTGTGAGCAATCCATCTGGAACGCAGGCCTGCGGGGTCCGCTTTCCAGGGGGCAGCGGGCTTGGCTTTTTGGGGAGGGGGGTCGGCCGCTTGTGAGAGCCAAGAGCAGCCCGAAGTCACCCAGGGGCATGTGAGGAGCCGTGTGACCCCAACTGATTTTGTTGGAGGTTCCCCCAGAGAGGCTGCCCACGGGGTTCCCGTCTCGCTGCTCTGAGCCCACGCAGGAAGGGGCGCCCTCTCTAACCCCCTCTCCCCAGGCCCTGCAGCACCCAGAGCACAGAAGGCGGCCAGCGACTAATTCCCCGCACGAGAAAACAGCTTCCTTCGAGGGAAAATGCGGGAGAAAATAACGTTGTAAAAAAAAAAAAAAAAAAAAAAAGCGCACAACCAACTCCCAACGGGTCCGCGTGTAGTTCTGTGCTTTGGAAATAAACCCGCCTGAGCGCAGATGACGGGGCAGGAGCGGGAGGCTTCTATTTGCAGCTTCTGAACAGGCTCCATTCAGTCACCCAACAAAGCGAGGGCCTGGTGATGCCGCCCGGGGGCCGGGGACTGCCCATCCGGAGGCGCAGGCCAGGGCCCGGCTGCCAGCGGAGAGACTGGTGGCGCCAGGGAAACGCCGGAGACGGCATCGCTCCTGGCAGCCTGTGCGTTTGCCCACCTCGGCGACAGAGGCCACCCCCGACCCCACGTCCCGAGTTCATGGGGCTGCTGCCACGGCTGCTGCTTCTCACGGGATCCCCGGTGGCCGGGCCCCGCGGGGACGGGTGCCCGATGGACGCGGCCTAAGCACCTGGAATGGAGGGTTCCAGCCACGGTGTGCCAGGCGGTCTCGAGTCCCTTCTGTGCACCGTGGCCCCTCCTGGGGGGGACTGCCCTGGCCTGTCCACCTCCTGGGACTGGGAACCAGGCCCCTGGGGGACACGTCCCCTGCCCCCAAAGCCCGACCGGGCTCCTAGAAGGTATGGGTCCAACCGCACCCGCCGAGCCGGAGCGGGCACCCCGGAGCCCGAGGGGAGACCAGCGCGAGGCTGTGAAACGGTTAAACACGGCGCTGGCAGGCGGCTTCCGGGGACCAAGACAGGGCCTCCCTCCCCCCGAGCGCCTGTCATTCCAGGTGGGTCTGAGGACACACGCACGGCCCGGAGGGCGGAGCGTCCTATCAGAGGGCCAGGCTCCAGGGACCCAGGAGGAGCTGGGAGACGGCCTCGGACCCGGCTGTGCTGGGCAGGGCGCTGGCCATGCCGTCGCCTGGAGGGAGGCCTCCAGCTCAGGGCAGTGCTGTCGGGGCCACCTGTAGACAAGTGCAGCCCAGCCAGGTGCAAAGGATACCCCACCGTCCCAGGCCCACACATGTACACACATGGATACCCCACCGTCCCAGGCCCACACATGTACACACATGGATACCCCACCACCCCAGGCCCACACATGTACACACATGGATACCCACTGTCCCAGGCCCACACGTGTACACACACGGATACCCCACCGTCCCAGGCCCACACATGTACACACACGGATACCCACCGTCCCAGGCCCACACATGTACACACACGGATACCCACCGTCCCAGGCCCACACGTGTACACACACGGATACCCCACCGTCCCAGGCCCACACGTGTACACACACGGATACCCCACCGTCCCAGGCCCACACGTGTACACACACGGATACCCACCGTCCCAGGCCCACACGTGTACACACACGGATACCCCACCGTCCCAGGCCCACACGTGTACACACACGGATACCCCACCGTCCCAGGCCCACACGTGTACACACACGGATACCCCACCGTCCCAGGCCCACACGTGTACACACACAGATATTCCACCGTCCCAGGCCCACACGTGTACACACACGGATACCCCCCTGTCCCAGGCCCACATGTGTACACACACTCACGGATACCCCTCTGTCCCAGGCCCACATGTGTACACACACTCACGAATACCCCCCTGTCCCAGGCCCACATGTACACTCACGGATACCCCACCGTCCCAGGCCCACATGTACACTCACGGATACCCCACCGTCCCAGGCCCATGTGTGTACACAAACTCACATACACCCTCAACCCCACGCACACACGGCCGTCCCACTGACCACCTGCTGGGTGGTTCAGCCGTGGCTGCTCCTTGTTTGACTCCGTCTCCCACTGGGCAGCTGCCCTGGTTCCCGTCCGTGCTGCTAGGACCCCTCAAAACCCCCACCTGCCGACGCCCCGGGTTCCTGTGGGGCTCGGGCTTCCCGGCAGTGGGGGGCTGGGCAGATCAAGTGCCCATGAGAGGTACGGCCAGGCTCTCAGGGAGGGGGGGTCTCTGCTGATACCATGGGTCCCACCATACCCCAGGACACGCAAACCCCTGTCCGTGGTCCTGAGAGCCACACACGACCTGGTGCCTGCTGGCCAAGAGCCGTGTGAAACCACCTTCCTCCAGCTCCCCGAACGGGATCCTGTCCCCTCGGAGGGCCTTCCTGCCCGCATGGTGAGCGCCCCCCCCCCCCCGCCTGCCTGGGTGTCTCCACCCCTGCACCCGCTCAGCCTGCACCTGCACCTGGTGTCTCCCCGCCGTGGCTCTCAGCTCCCGGCTGTGCCCAGTGTCAGCGCAGAGCCTGCAGGTGCTGGGAACGCAGTGAGGCTGCAGAAATGACCGCCAGCAGCTACGGCAGCCGGCAAGCCCTCCACGATGGGCCAGGGAGGGGCAAAACTAGAGCCCCTCCTCCTGCCCCTGCCCGCCCACCCTGCCCGCCCTGCTCGGGGCAGTTCTGCTTTTTCCTGAAAAGTGGGGGAGCCTCTGAAGACACAATGCTGAGGGCCAAGAGCCCAGCCGGGGTGGCTCAGTGGTTGAGCGTCGACCCAGGAACCAAGAGGTCACAGCTGGATTCCTGGTCGGAGCACATGTCAGGGCACAGCCGGGGTGGAGGGCTCGATCCCCAGTGGGGGTGGGGGGACGTGCAGGAGGCAGCCGGTAGACGATGCTTCTCTCTCTTTGATGTTTCTATCCCTCTCCCTTCCTCTCTCTCTAAAAAAATCAATAAAAAACATCTTTTAAAACATTGGGGGGGCCCACAGGGTGAGTGGGCAGGTGGGCGTGAGAGGGGCCCATTCTACCCGAAGAGCCGAGCGCTCGGGTGTTCCCGCGCCGCCGCCCCCACGGCTCTGGCTCAGGGTTGGGAGTTGGAAGCTGCACAGACGGAGGCAGGGAGACAAAGGGGCAGGCCACCCGCGATGCCCACTGGCGTTCTGTGCCAGGCGCCCCCCATCTCTCTGCTGCACGGGGGGCCTCCGCGGCGCCCGGGGCCAGGCCACTGTCCAGGGCTCGGCACCCAGGCCCAGGCCCGGGCAGAACCGCGGCCTTCAAGCCCATGTGTTCGCCGAGGAGCCGTGCTCTCTCCGCCCGGCCCCGGGAGAGGCGGGCAGGCTCGCTTGCAGGCACAGAACGTTTTGCCATGTTAGAAAAAACAAAGGAGGGGGGAAGTCTTCCCGGGTCTTTACAACGTTAAGCCACAGGCTGGCTGGCTTCAAACCCAGCTCCACGTACAGTCATGTTTCACGGGCCAACAGTCAGGACGCCGCGCCGGTAGCGGGGACGAGCCCTGGAAGTGAGGGCTGTTCTGGAAAACCCAGGTCCCGCGGTCGCAGGTGCAGGGCCCTAACCCAACCCCGCGCCCGTAGGTGTTCTCAGTGACGTTAAGACTTTGACCCTCCCATTGCTACCGTCCTCACATGCCTCCTGAAGGGAAGCCGCCCTGCATCCTTCACATTTCTAGAAAACGAACCCCTGCGGGTGCAGAGCTGCCTGGCGGATAGTCCGAGGGTGATGCCCTTCAGGAAACCTGGCCCACGGCCCCCCATGGCTTGCAGCGCCCACGTGGCCGGCCCCTTGCCGGCAGCCCCTCGCCGAGAGCCCCCGGCGGCGGCGGGCCCGGCGTGCTGGAGCTGCACCTAATTTGCTGTGATGAATTGTGTCCATGCACCAGTGAGCAAAGCCGCAGCTGAGACCGATTATGTCTAATGATGGCGACGGTTCTCGGGGAACACTTGGGGGTACACCCTTGCCCGTCCGGAGAGGACGTCCAGTCTGGCACAAAGCAAAGGGCAAAGGGGACCCCCGCCACCCAGAAGGGCAGGCTCTTCCGAGCGGCTCCCACTGAAGGGGCTGAAGAACGCTGTGGCCCAGCCTGTCTTCCCCGCTCGCCTGCACCAGCTTCCAAACGAACTGTGGGCACAGCACCCCCCCACACCTGCCCCTCCATGACCAGGTGGGTCTGCCCTACGCCTCCCCTCCCACCACCAGGCAGAACTCGCTGGTGTCCATGAGGCGGACCAAGGATCCTCCATGCCTCCGGTCTGTCCCATCCCACTCCCCTCACCAGTGTGTGTGTGTGTGTGTGTGTGTGTGTGTGTGTGTGTGCGCGCGCGCGCGTGCGCATGCGCGTGCAGGTGCACATGCAGTGTCAGGGGAGGAGAGGGATGGGTACCAGGTAAGCATGGAGTTAAAAGTATCTGAGGAAGCATCATGAAAGCGGTGCGGTTCCTGGCACTTGCCCAGCACTCAGCCCTCATGGATGTGCAGCTGGATGGATCGTTGATGATGGATGGTGGCAGGTGGATGGCTGGCCAGATGGATGGATGGTGGACGGATAACCAGTAGATGATGGCTGGCTAGATGGACGTGTAGATGAGAGGATAATGGAGGAATGGGTGGTGGATAGATAGATGGGTGGATGAATAGATGAGTGAATGACGGATGAATAGATGGGTGGATGGTGGATGGATAGATGGATGGATAGATGGGCGGATGGGTAGATGATGGATGGGCAGAATGATGGATGGTGGATGGGTGAATGGAAGAATGAGTGGGTGGATGGGTGAGTGGTGAATGGATAGTGAATAGATGATGGATGGGTGGATGGATAGATGGGTGGATGACTGATGGATGGATGGATGGGTGGATGATTGATGGATGGATGGATAGATGAATGTGTAGATTTACAGATGAGTGGATGATGGATGGATAGATGGTGAATAGATAGATGGGTCAATGAATAGATGGGTGAACAATATGGAATAACGGATGGATAGATGGATGGATGTGGACTCAGGGAGTTAACCACTCTCTGCCTCAGTTTCCTTACTTTAACAATACAGGCATTGTGAGGATCGAGTGTCTAAAAGTGCTAAGGACAATGCCTGGCACTTAATGCACACCATATAAATGATAGCCACTATAATTACAAGAAACTTCCATATTTGAAACATAGACAGCCATTAAAGCTCCCCAAATCCCCCAGGCCCTGCGCTGTAAAGATGGTCACTCCTATGGCAGTGGCTGGTCCCTGCGTGTGCCTCTGGCCCTCTGGGTGCGGGAGCCTGGAGGGGACTCCTATCGCACTGCAGGGAGGGAAGGCGATGGCTCCTTATCCCGCAGGGAACCCCGTCCACCGGCCAAGGCAGCTCCCAAGTGGCCCCATTTCATTGATGAGGAAACTGAGGCCGAGAAAGGCGACGTCACTTGCTAAGTTACTCAGCTGGTAAGGGACGGTGCTTGGATTTGAGCCCTCATGACCCTGACCTAAGGCCACCCCTCCTTTCTCACCGTCCCCTGCGGCCCCCACCACCTCCTGGTACCAGTGAACCTGTCGCCTGGCCTCGCCCACCGCCCAGCACAGGGAACTCACTGCGACCCTGGACCAGCCCCGGCCAATCAATGTTTGATTTTGTCTGAGTCCAGCAGCAGTGCGAGGCTACGCTCGCTATTGACACAGCGAAATTAATTCTCGCCCTGCCCCTCGCCCTCTGTGCCCAGCCCCCTCCCGGCCTCTCCCGCGAGGGCTGCTGCGCGGCTGCTGACGGGCGCTCCTGAAATGCCAACTTGCATTTCTCATCATTAATTTCTTCCTAAATGTCATTAGTAATTGCTGCTGCTCGGCCAGGAGTGCCATGCAGGCTCCCACCGAGAGCACCCGGTTCTCGCTGCGCTGCGGTGGGGCCCAGCACCCGCACGCCAGGCCCCGCGGGAGGCAGCCCCCGCTCCCGGCGCGTTGGGAAGAGAGACTTCCCGATCAGGAGGCAAAGCGGGCGCGTTTCTAACACAGACGGGGCTCCAGGGCAGAGAAAAGCCGGCATGGTGTCTGGGCAGCGGTCCCACCCTCAGATCCCATCTCGGCCATGCCTCGCCGTGCCTCAGTCTCCCCATCTGTAAAGTGGGAGGGAAAACAGCATCGGCCTCACAGGAGGGTCCCCGATGAAACAGGATGAGCAGAGCGAAGGGCTCCCCACAGAGCCTGGGGCTGTCGCTGTCACTACTGTCCCCCCCCCCCCCCCCCCCCGGGTAGGCTCGGCCCTGCCACTTCCTCGCTGTGTGACAGGGTATCGAGTCTCCCGTCTGTGAAACGAGACAGCAGCGTCTCACCAGTTCCTCCCCCGGCCCCGTCCTGTTAGGCCTCCCAGGGCCAGGCGCGGTGTCCCACCTTTCACAGTCCCCCCGAGGCATCCCACCCGACCCTCCATTGGAGGCAGGGGGACCATTGTCCAGGTGAGGTCAGGGCGGCGGGGGGGGGCGGCGCTCACAGACGAGGTCGCACACCCGTGTCACCCCCGTCCCCCAGGGCCCCTGTCTTTCTCTCCTGTAGGTCGGACGGTGGTAACAACCTCTTTTCTAAGTTGGGGGTGAGGGGGGGCAGGGCTGTGGAAGGTGCCAACCTCTGGGGGCCCTGGACCCACAGGGCACCTCCTGTGGTTGGTATCATCCCTGTTTCTAGGAAACTGAAGGCATGTGGTCCGGCCGGGGCCACGCCGGCGAGGGGCTGGGCTCCCGGCACTCGATGGCTGCCGGCTCGAGGCTCCTGGCAGCTCCCCCGTGCCCATCTGTCGCGATGGCACCGTGCCCTCCAACGTCGGTTGGCCCCCCGCCCTAGGGCATAAATGACAGGCTCTGATGGGCAGACGGGCAGCCCGAGGCCGATTCCAAGTGCCATCTCTGCCCGGAGCTGGGCCTTTGGGGGAGCCCTCCTTCCAGTCCCCACCTGGGACTCCGCACACTTCATCGCTCTGGCAGGCAGAGCCCTGGGGCACGTGCATCTGAACACAGCTGGGCAGGCTCCCCTGCCCGCTCCTGCCTGCCCTTCCCGGCAGTGACCGCGGCAGCTGCCCAAGCAGACAGCACCTGCCCGGGAGCCGGGAGGCCTCTAGGTCACTCCGGACGCCTGCCCTTTTGGAGGGTGAGGCCTGCCCGCCCCCCTGCGCCTGGGACCCAGAGGCCTGCCCCTGGCCTGAGAGTCTCGTCCAAGCCCAGTGCCGGGTGCCTGGGTCTCCAGCCCTGCAACCCCAGCAGCTGTGCCACCCCGGGGCCTCAGTTTACCTCCTGGGGTGTCAGGCTCCCAGGAGGTCCTTGGAAACGCTGTCTGGTTTTACTATGTTGGGGCCAGTGACTCGGGCCTGCGCCCTGGGACGCCAAGGGGCAAGCGAGTGCCCACCCTCCGCCCTTTCCAGAGCAGACTCCACAGCGCCCCCTCCCCCCCCCCCCCCGTGGCCCCACAGGTGGCCCTGCATCCCCAGAGCAGATGCAGGAAGAGAAAGTGGCGACGCTGCTCCGCGCTCCTGGACGCGGGAAAGACCTTGCCCGCTCAGGAGTGGATGAGCCGAGACAAGAGGACGGTGCCTGGTGACACGGTCGGGGCGCAGGCCCCCGGCCGCCGACGCGCGGAGATGCTCCAATACTGCGCCGCGTTGTAGCCTATCACCCTCATGCCTCCTCAGGCGCATCATAAACAGGCTTCCCGCCGCCTCCATCAGCTCACGGTCCCCTCCCACAGCACACGAGGGGCTGGGACCTCCGTGCGTCCCCAGGCCCTGCACACATCGGGCCCCCGCAGGTGCCAGGAGACCCTGGGGGCTACATGGAGCGGGTGAGCCGACAGAAACGTGAACCGAAAGCCCATGGCGCCCAGACCACAATCGCGGTGACGGCGCCCAGACCACAATCGCGGTGACGATGCTGACGATGACAGTGGCTGGTGCTCGCCGCCCCCAGGCCCCCGGGAGCCACAGGAGGGGACTGGCATGACCCCGTCTGCTGCGGCCCAGAGAGGGCCAGCGACTGGCTCGAGCTCACAGAGCTGCTCGGTTATGGGGCTGGGTCTTTAAGTCAGGCTGTCCGTCCCAGGGTGTGGGCACGGCGCTGCCACTCCACGCTGCCACGTGATAGGATTTGAGCCGCGCTGGGCTCCAAGTGACACCCTGAACTGTGCCACCACTGCCCACAGGAAAGCCCAGATCCTCACGCTTCACACACCAGACCTCCCCATCGGCACAGCCCGAGGCCCTTGGTCTCAGCCCATTTCACAGACGAGGAAACTGAGGTGCAAATGTCAGCAACAGGAAGTCACTTGGGAGGGGGCGATCTGGGGAAGACGCCAATGCAAGCGGCAGGCTCTCCCTGCTGGAGTCACCGGCACCTTCCCATAGCGCCCCCAGGCCAGGCCCAGCCGGCCCTCGTCCCCCATCAGGGTGTGTGTGTGTGTGGGGCGGGGGGCGGGGGGGGGGGTGCTCCGGGCTGGCTGACTTCAAAGCAGGAAGGAGGAAGACGCTGCTGCTCACAGAAAGCTCAGCCAAAGAGTCAGATGCTAAGCATGTGCCTAGAGCGCTTTTAACTTTTAATTATTATTAGTTGTAATTATCCGGCTGGATCTGAGGGCAGCGGCACAAAGACACAGGGAAACCAGGAACTTCTACATGGGCCTCTGGAATCTGCAGCGGCAGCCCCCTGCTCCTTCTCCTTCCCCCGCTGTGTTCTCTTTCCTCCACTTCCTACTTCCTAGGAACTACAAGAAACATGGGAGAGCATGTGGGGATGGATAAGTGGCTGGATGGGATGGATAGATACATGGATGGGTGGGTGGATAGGTGATGGATAATGGATGGATGGATGGATGGATGGATGGATGAGTGATGGATGGATAGATGGATGGATGGGTGGGTGGATAGGTGATGGATGGATGGATGGATGGATGCATAGGTAGATGGATGGATGGATGGATAGATAGGTGGGAAGATGAATGGACAGGTGGATGGATGGATGGATAGATGGATGAATGATGGATGGATGGATGGATGAGTGACGGGGGGATGGATGGATGGATGGATGGATGGGTGATGGGTGGATGGGTGGATGGGTGGATGTGTGGATGGGTGGATGGGTGGATGGGTGGGTGGATGGGTGGATGGGTAGATGGGTGGATGGGTGGATGTGTGGATGGGTGGGTGGGTGGGTGGATGGGTGGATGGGTGGGTGGATGGGTGGATGGGTGGATGGGTGATGGGTGGATGGGTGGATGGGTGGGTGGGTGGGTGGGTGGATGGGTGGATGGGTGGGTGGATGGGTGGATGGGTGGATGGGTGATGGGTGGATGGGTGGATGAGTGATGGGTGGATGGATGGATGAGTGACGGGGGATGAATGATGGATGGGTGGATGGATAGATAGATGGATGAGTGATGGATGGATGGGTGGATGGGTGGATGGGTGGATGGGTGGATGGGTGGATGGGTGGATGGGGGATGGGTGGATGGGTGGATGGGGGATGGGTGGATGGGGGATGGGTGGATGGGTGGATAGGTGGATGGGTGGATGGGTGGATGGCAGAGGAGTCTTCACTCTCCAAAATCCCAGGGTAGAGTGGGAACTCAGGTGTAGATATAGTTACCACAGTCTGTATGGGCAAAGGGAGCAGGGGTTAAACCCAGGGCTGGAGAAGCCAAAGGAGAAGCAGCGGCGAGGGATCTGAGCCGGGCCCATGGAGCCGGGCCCATGCGAGCCGGGCCCATGTGAGCCGGACCCTGAGGCCCGGGGCGGGAAGGGATTCACGCAGAAGGACCAGCAGGTGCAGGTGCCCCCGGAAACACCCCTCCTGAGCAGGTGAGACGGGACCCGCCCAGAGGACCAAAGCAGGAAGGCACTGCCGTTCGTCCCGCTCCCCGCCGCTCTGTCCTCTGCTCCTTGGACCCCCCAAACCTCATGCCTCTGACCTTCGCACTGCCTGTTCCCTTTCCTGGAAGAACCCCAGCCCCTCCCCCCACTGGCGCCTTCTCAACCTTCAGGACCCAGCTGACATGCCAGCCTTCCCTGGACACACGATCGGTTTTTCATTCCTAACATTCCCTCCCCTTGTCCTGACACACACACACACACGCACACGCACACATGTGCACACACCCCGACACATGCACACATGCACACACACATACCCCTACACGTACACGCACACTCACAAGTGCATCACTCTATCACGACACAGTGTTTCATTGTCTTCGGAATCCCGCCGTCTGCAGTGACCTAGTTGGTGTGCTCACTGACTCGGCGTTGGCGGTGCCCACAGAACACCAGCCCTGGGCGAGCAGGGGCGCTGCTCCCTGTTCACGGCGGCCCCCGGCCCCCCTGGCAGCGCCCTGCTAGGCCCTCGGTCCAGGTTTGTTCAAAGAAATGCAACGAGGGAGCAGGTCCCACCGAGCACTCTCGGGGGCTGGGAAGGAAGTATCCCAGGGGAGCTCAGGGGGCGCCCCCGGCTCATGGGCACCTCCCCTGGCTGGGTACCAGGACCCGCGGGCAGGGCCCGGCGTGCCCCGTTGGAAGGGCACTGGGCTGCGTGTGAGCGTCCCTCGCCCCGCTTTTAATCGATGGTAGTGGCACGATGAGGCACATGCAAGCAGACAGCATGAGCTAATCCTTTAAATGCATCCGCTCAGGGCCGGGCTGGCCGCTTGGCCACCGGGGGCCCTCAGGAACCGTTTCCTGCTGCCTCTCGGTCCATCAGCGAGGGCGCCTGGCCTCCTGGGCGCCGGGCAGCCCACTGCCCCAGCCGGGCCCCAGCCCCCAGGTCTGCAGGAGGCCAGGACACTCGAGGCCAGAAGGGCCGTTCCCGGGCCCCGCCTCCCTGTGACGGCTCTCCGTGCGCCCCGAGTTTCTGTAGGTGTATGTGTGGGTGGGGGGCTGGGAAGCTTGAGGTCTTACAAGGTCCCTGTCTCCACGACTGGCGTGAACCCCCCTTCTCCCCAGGCCTGGCCAGAGCAGGACTCACCCCCTCGCTCGCTGCCAGGTTTGCAGGCTCCTGGCCTCACGCTCCAGCCCAGCGGACGCGGCCCACAGGCCGGCTCCCCAGAAAGGCCCCGGGCGCTCCCCGCTGGGCCGCCTGCCACCAGGCTCCGCGCATCCCCTGTCGCCGCCGCTGCGTTGCTACCTGCTTGGCCCAACTACGAAAATAGTTTCTGGGTCCCCTGACATGAAGGCTTTTTATAGTTCAGCACCGCAGGCCTCATTTAAATCTATCAGCTCATATACACGGCAGCGCTGTAAACTTCGGGGGGTTGCGTGTGCCTCAGTGGCCCCCGTGATCTGGCTTTGCATGCAGCTCTGCCGTGCGCCCGTGACCTGGGGCCAGTCCCCGCGCCTCCGGGAGCCTCGTTCCCATGTCAGTCCGTGGAGACGAGCGTTCCGCCCTCCTGGGCTGTGTTGAGACCAATTCAAGCAAAATGCTTAGAGCGGGGCCTGGCCGGCAGCGGGGAGCCGCCCGGGGTGGGGCTGTTCTACTTCTCCTCCGGTTTCGGAGGGTCCTACCCCGCACGCCGGAGCCGGCCCCGTGAGGCTGGCGATGGGCACACTCCCTCGTGCCCTCCGCGGTGAGGCTGAAGAGCGGGGTTCAGTGAGGCCATGAGGAAGGAGAGGAGGGGCCCTCCATGCCAGGTCTGCGGGCACAGAGGTGTCCGCGGGGACTCAGGGACAGCTGGGCGGCACGGGCCCAGCCTGCCCCTCCTCTCGGGTCAGCTCAGCCCTGGCAGGGGGCCACGGAGCCGCAGGCCTTCATCTGCCGAGGCCTGAGGCGGGAAATGCCGGCCGGCAGCCCTGACGCTGTGGGAGTCTGTGATTTGCAGTCTGTCTCACACCCCCAACCCGGTCCGCCCGCCACTGTCCACGGGGCCGGGCGCAGCGGAGGAAGACGGGTCTCAGCGGAAGAGACAGGGGTCGGGTGTGCGGGCCACCTTCCCACCCCCAGGACACCCAGGACACCCAGGACAGAGGGCAGTCAAGCCAGGCCGAGGCCGCGTGTCTCTGCCTCAACAAAGGGACGCTTGATTCCTGGGAGCAGGACCCCCGAAACAGCTCCTGACATCGGCATCCAAACCCACCCCAGCGCCCCTACCATCGAAAGGCCCAGTGAGACTGAACTCGCACCTGACTTGGGACTGTCAGAACCCCAAGTCCATGACCTGAGTGTCTGTCCACGACCCGGAGTCTTAGGGCCGTGGAAGCCTGTGGACAGGCCCTCCTCCCGACGGCGCTCACACGCTTGCCGACGACTGTCCCCACACCAGCCTGTCGCCCGCCCGCGGCTCTTCTGGTCAAACAGGCCTGGGAGCTCCGGGAAGTGAGGCTGGACCCGCCCAGCCCGGACGGCTAGCGCTCAGGGTGTGGGCGTGCACGTGTGTATGTGTGTGCACGTGTGCAGGCGTGTGCATGTGTGCAGGCGTGTGCATGTGTTCAGGCGTGTGCATGTGTGCACGTGTGGGCGCTTGCTGCCTGCATGCTTAGGAGAACCTGGTGAAGTCTCCTCCACGTCTTTCCCCACCTGCAGCCCTGGCATCTACTGTTTTCCATTCCACATTTCTGCCCGTTTCCGGGTCATCGCGGCACAGAAACATCCGGTCAGAGCGTTCTGAGTCCGGCTTCTCGCCCTGGGCACCTGCAGCTCTTGCCACCGACGTGCTGTTTGCTCCTGGGCAGCCGCCGGGCGGAGGCCTGGACCTCGCCTCTCCATCCTCCACCCGCGAGGAGACAGGCAGGCGCGGCGAGGAGGGCTCTGTCCTCATTCCCAGCCAGGCTGTGGGCAGCTCGTTGGCAGGTCTCCTGGGGGAGCAGCCGGGAGCAGGGCCGCCAGGTGGCGCGTCACGTGCATGTTTCCCTGCAGAGGAAACTCACAAACTACGCCGCCACGTGGCTGGGCCCCTTGCGCTCCCACCAGCAAAGTCTGGGCGTCCTGGCCTCGTCCACACCCCGGCCCCACTCCGTGTTGTCACTGTTTGTTTGGTTTTCGTCGCGGTGGCTTAACATCATGGTTTTAAGGACGTGGCATCTACCCTCGCAGGTGAAGGGCAGAAGCAGTGGTTCTCAACCTTCCTAACGCCGCGACCCTTTAATACAGCTCCTCATGTTGTGGTGACCCCCAATTTCATTGTTACAAATTGAACATAATGAAAGCACAGTGATTCATCACAGAAACAATATGTAATTATGTATGTGTTTTCCGATGGTCTTAGGCGACCCCTGTGAAAAGGTCGTTCGACCCCCTAAGGGGTTGCGACCCACAAGTTGAGAACCCCTGGGCTGAAGGGTTTTGCTCACTCTTTGTGGATCCCCTCCCCGCCACCAGTCATGAGTTTTGAGAGTTTTGTTTTGTATGTTCTGGATACAAATCTGTGACTTGCAAATACTTTTGCCCAAGTCTGTGACTTCTCATCACGTCACAGTGTCCTTTCAGAGACGAAACTTCTTAAACGTTGATGCACGGTGTAAGGCAGACAATACCTCTTCCCTGCGGTGTAAGTCAGACAATACCTCTTCCCTGCGGGGTTTCCCCCTGCAACAGGATAAACCCCAAAGCCTTCGCTGCCCTGCAGACCTGGCCATGACCTGGGCCACCTGCCAGGCCCTTCCTCCAGGCCCCATTCTCTTGTGCTTCAGCCTCACGTTGCCTTCTGTCCCAGCAACACCCCTAGCTCCGACCACAGGGCCTTTGCACGGCTCCCTTCCACACACTCTCTTTCTTGGCACCCAGGCCTCGGTTCAAATGTTACCTCCTCAGAGAGGCTCTGCCTGACCACCTTACCAAGGAGCACCCCACCTTACCCCACACTGGGGATCACACCTGCAAACCGGGCCTGTGCCCTGACTGGGAATCGAACCAGCGACCTCCTGGTGCATGGGTTGACGCTCAACCACTGAGCCACGCCGGCCGGCTAATCCCACCGTATTGCCTCTACGTCCACAGCGGTATTTCCAGTCCGACAGGGAGAACAGCCGCCGTCCCCGCGTCTTCTCAAGACCTCTCGGCCCCGAGTCACAAACAGTAGCTTCCCTGAATCCCCAAGGACCTCAGCGACACGCGGCCAGGCGAGCCAGGCGAGGCCTGGGGGGCCAGGCCGTGCTCCGGCTGCACACCTAACCCCGCGTCAGCGAGGGAAGCCACCCTGCCTGCCGGCCCGGCTTCAGCGAGATGGCGACGAACACTCCCACGGCTAGAAAACCCTCCTCTCAAAAACCCAGAAAATTGCTGTTTGAACCACTTAACGAAAGCCATTATTTGCATAGATTTGGCGTTGCGACAACACTTCCCCATTTAAACGGTCTGTAATTAAAATCAGTAATTGCAGAAAATAGGGACTCGTTAAGGCTATAATTTAGCGAGGTTCTCGGCACTTGAGGATCTGCTGTAAAGGCTGACGGGGTGACCCAGGAACCCGTGGCTCCCGGGGACCGTCCTGGGGCCTGGGGCCTGGGGCCCTCAGCAGCCCGGGAGGCGTGGCCGAAGCCAGACGGGACGGAGGCCGCAGCTCCACACTCCACCGGCGAGGTGGGCCTGGCACCGCGGTGCCCACGAAGCTCAAAAAAGGCGGACTGGGGGCCCTAGCCGGTGTTGCTCAGTGGATAGAGCGCTGGCCCATGGACTGAAGGATTCCGGGCTCGATTCCGGTCAAGGGCACAGACCTCAGTTGCAGGCTCAATCCCAGCCCTGCTCAGGGTGCGTAGGAAGCAACCAATGGATGTGTCTCTCTCACATCGATGTTTCTCTTTCTCTGTCTCTCCCCCTACCTTCCACTCTCTCTAAAAAAAAAAAATCAATGGAAAAATATCCATCATTGGGTGAGGATTAGCAATAAATAAAAATAAATAGATAAATAAAATAAAAATAAAAATAAAATAAAAAATAAATAAATAAAAAGGCGGACTGGGAAGTGTGTCTGGGACAGACCCAGGAGCCGAGGGGGAGGGCCGCCTCGCGCTCCTGGCTTCCGGGACAAGGCAAATCCCAGGCTTAAGGAAATCACGGTTACGCGCTCCTGGGTCTAGCGGCCTGCGTGCTGGCTGTGGAAAGCTCAGGTGTTGAGGACCCGGGGGCTGTATTGGCAGCCGGGCCAGGCAGGTGAGGCCGGTGGGAGGTGGGTGAGGCCACGCAGAGCCCGTGCAGGAGTAAGGAGGCTCCCGGGCGGCCCGCCCACCGGGCACTGACACCGTGCCCCCTATGGTCATGTGACAGTGGGGGCAGCGGGCCGTCCCCCCACCGTCCCCAGCCCAGAGGCACACGCTCGGGTTTGGATCCATGGGGCGTCAGCGGTGGGCCGTGGGGCGGGGGTCCCTGACTTGGGGGGGGCGGTTTGGAAGCGGCACCCCCTCTCGGTGTAACTGGGCTCATAACTCCATCCACACGGGGTTCAGGTGGCGGCGGTGTGAGCGACACGCAGACTCACAGGCCCAGAGAGGAAAAAAACAGGCTCTCCAGCAAACCGCCCGGTCAGAGGGCAGCCGGCGGGAGCGAGGCCCTGACCACCGGACGGTGACACCCCGCCCCCCGACGGTCACCCCCCCCACCTCCCTCGGCGCCCTCCCCGGGCCTGTTCTCACCTGGGTGGCAACCACACCGGCTGCACAGACAGGACGGCCGGGCTCGGCTCGGTGACAGCCGCAGCGCCGAGAGAGGGGGCTGCCCTGCCACAGGCCACACCGCTGTGCCCCTCCCACCCCGGAGGACAGCACGTGCCCGGCAGTGTCTGACTCCACTCGGGTTGTGGCGGCCTCACTCCACAGGCGAGGGGGCCCTGGCACAGCCGTGGGCCATCGTCCAGGTGGGCGGACTGCTGAGCGCGGGGCCAGCGTGGGGGGGTGTCCGAGTGGAGGGGGGGCGGTTTCTCATGGGCAGACACACCCTGCAGGCAGGGCGGTGAGGACGAAAGCCAGCACTCCCCTCCTCTGGGCACAGAGCAGATGACTCCCTCCCCATTTGAAACTGGGCATGGCCACGTGTACCTGCCCCCGGCTCAGCGGCTTAGCGCCGGCTCTCCTGACCGCGCGGGGCCAGCAGAAGCCGCGCCCGCCCCGCACGCCAGCCGGCCAGGAGGGCAACCGCGGGCTCCACGCCCACAAGCCACGTCCGGCCGCCTGGAGCTCTTCCCGTCGGGGGTGCTGAGTACCAGACCCCACCATCCCGCTGCACCCCGAGACCCTCGGTGCTGGGTGTGGGCGCGGGCCCGGGCACTGACCTGCAGCTCGGTCTGGAAGAAGAACTTCTGGGGGCACTGCGCGCAGTCGTAGATCTTGTCCTCCTGCCCGTGCACCGCGAAGATGTGCTGCTGCAGCTTGTTGGCCTGGACGAAGACTGCACAGGGACAGCGCGTCAGCGCAGGGCGGGGACACCAGCCCGCGCCACTCACAGGCCCAGCCTGGACCAGCCGGCCGACAGGGGCTACTGGGGCTCACACCAGGGAAGCTGAGCTCTGCCGCCTACGGGCTGTGCAACCTTGGGCAAGTCACTTAACCTCTCTGGGCTCCGTGTCCTCGTCTGAAAAATGGGGACCTTTAATGGGTGTAGCTCACGGAGCATCTGGGAGGCTCACATGGGTTAGCTGAAAAAATGCTTCAAAGATGGCCTGGCACGTAATAAGGCCAGTGACTGCCATCACCCGCCAGGTGCCTTCCACACGTGGGCTCCTGGACCAGAGCACAGGCCCGTAAGGCTGGCACTGCCGTTGTCCCATTTTACAGAAGGGAAAACTGAGGCACCGGGAATGTTCAATGGCGCGTCCCAGGCCCCACGGCTGGCGGGTGGCGGGGCCGAGATGAGTTTAACAGCCTTAGCGCAGCGCCTGGGACAGGACGGGGTGGATACACGGATGGCTATGCTTGTTGCTGAGGGTTGTCAGCGTCCTGGACCAGCAGACCTGGGGCCCCTCGGAGCCAGCCCCCAGCCCGAGCCCACAGAGCGTGATGGAACAGAGGGGCGGGGCTCCTAGGTGGAGGGGGAGGAAGACCTGAGGGCGTGAGTGTGCGGGCGCTCCCACGGCCGAGCCCCTTCCTCGGGCCTGTCACCAGCGGGTCACCCACCCGCTTCCCGTGGCAGGAGCCCAGGCGCGGCAGCAGGAGGCAGCCCTGAGCAGCTGTGTGTCTGGGAGGTGAGGACTTCAGAGGTGCCCCCCGCCAGGCGCCCTCCCCAGGGTGGGCTCCTGCCTGGCAGACGGCAGATGTTGGGGGAGGCAGGGGGAGGCCAGGCTCCCCGGCGCACACCGGCTGCCATCTGGGCAGCGGAAGGGGGGCCGGCAGAGCCCCCGAGACCGGCCTGGGGCTGGGATGGACAGCCGCTTGCCTGGGCCGGCAGCCAGCCTGGGGGCTTGACCTCTCCAGCCGCAGCATGGAGGGAACACGGCTGAGCTGGGTGGGGGGAGGCGCGGCCAGGAGAGCCACGGCCGCTGGACAGAGCGCAAGGTTCACGGAGGGGAGGCTGGAGCCCAGGCCTCCAAATCGCAGGGCGAGGCTGGGCCAGCGAGGACTCGCCGCGCTGAGAGCAGGGCTGAGGGGAGGGTCAGGGAGGCACCACCCACCGGCCTCCCAGGAGAGGCACGGAGCAGGGGCAGGGCCACGGGGCAGGTCCGCAGGGCAGCGCGGCCGGGGGTCCCTCGGGGCCTCCCCAGGAGCCCAGGGTCCCTGGCAGGCCGGACACCTCTGCTGGGTCCCCTCCCGCTCCGCACGCGCTCGGAGTGGCCCTTACCTGTGAAGCACACGGGGCACTTGAAGGTGCCGCCCATGCCCTCGAAGCTGTGCTCGATGAGGTGGCAGAGCAGCTTGGCCGGGGAGTCGAACATCTGGTTGCACAGCTTACACTCGTGGTTGATGCCTTCCTCTGCAAGGAAGCGGATGTCAGTGACCTGCACGCCACCCCACGCCACGCCCCTCCCCCCAGAGCCACGCCCCTCCCCGCAGAGCCACGCCCCACACGCCGGGCCCTGCCCCGATCCCCAGAACCAGGGCTGGTGTGGGGCTGCGGATGCCGATTCCCGTCCCAGCCCCAGACGGCCCAGCCACCCCCAGCTGACGGACCCCAGGGGACCGGCCCCAAAGAGCTGGCACTTGAAGGCGCCATTGGCTGGGATTTGTCCTGCAGGCCCAGCGGCAGGCCGCACAGGCCACCTCCAAGGCCTGAACCCCAGACCGTGTCACATGGAGAGGGCCCCAGGATGGGGTCCAGCAGGACTTTAACAATCCAATAGAATATTTACTGAGCATGTACTATGTGCCAGGCGCCTTGCGCTGGGGATTGGGGGGGGGGGTGCTGTCCCCCATTCTAGTGGTGAGGCAAACGGATCGTACACAAAGATGATTAACACGTAAGGGCAATGAGAGGTGCCCTGGGAACATGGGAGTCCTCCCGGGGGGTCGGGGCAGGAGTTCTGGGGTGAGCCTGTGCCGGGGCCGGGTCAGGGAGGGGGTGAGGGCCGAGGGGCACATGGACACGCACTGCAAAGGGCCTCTGGCCACCGGGGGACTTTGGGATTGTCCTCTCAGAGCAGCGGTTCTCAACCTGTGGGTCGCGACCCCTTTGGGGGTGGAACGACCCTTTCACAGGGGTCACCTAAGACCATTAGAAAACGCATACATAATTACATACTGTTTTTGTGATGAATCACTATGCTTTAATTATGTTCCATTTGTAACAATGAAAATACATCCTGCATATCAGATATTTACATGACGATTCATAACAGTAGCAACATTACAGTTATGAAGCAGCCACGAAAATAATTTGATGGTTGGGGGTCACCACACCATGAGGAGCTGTATGAAAGGGTCGCGGCGTTAGGAAGGTTGAGAACCGCTGTCTCAGAGGGACGGGCAGCCACCGGAAGGCATCGCACAAAAACACAGGCAATGAGGTGCTCTGTGTTATGTTTTTAGCAGGTGGCCCGCCCCGTGGCTCCCACACAATGGCAGGCACCCTGCCTGGCTTCCAGATGCAAACCTGGCTCCATCGCCCCACCTGGGAGCTGGGGAGACCCCAAACATCCACCCGAAGGCTCCCAGGGAAGAGGCGGTGCCCTGAGCACCGGCCTCGCAGCCCTGCCCGGAATCAGCAGGACAGAGTTCAAATCCTGGCTTCTCCAAACCTCAGTTCCTGCTGGTGAATAAGGGCCACCCAGGCCCTGCCCCACGGGCTGTGGGGAAGGGAGGAGCTGGCACCTGGGACCGCAGTGGCCCAGGGGTCTTCTGACCAGTGTGACCCCAAAAATAAAGTCTTTTTTTTAAGTTACCGCCATCCAAAAACAGCCTTCCTCTTCTAGTTGATGTGAGGATTAATTAAGCTAATAACATTAATAATTACGAAGAAAAGAGTTGTTTTTGTTTTCCATTTTTTATACTCGATTTCAGAGCAAGGAAGAGAGAGACATAGAAACATTGATGAGAGAGAAACGCCCATTGTCTGCCTCCTGCTGGGGATCGAGCCCGAAACCCAGGCATGTGTCCTGGCTGGGAATCGAACCGGCGACCTCCTGGTGCCTGGGACGGCACTCAACCACTGAGCCACACCGGCCGGGCAGAGAAGGGGTTTCGACCCGCCCCCGCACACAGCAAGTGCTCAATAAGTGCTTGCCGCCAGCTCCGCGTATCTGAGAACATTATCTGGGACAGCCAAGGACGCGGGCTCCCCTCGGGCTCCCGGGGGCCCAGCCTCACCACCGGCGCCAGGTGCTCTGATTTGCCCGCAAAGACAAGAATTCGGCAGCAGAGGGGCTCTGCCGGTGGCAAGACACAAACACAGATGGGCTGGGGCTCTCAGCCAGCCCCCGGGTCCCCGGGCCCTGGCAGGGGCTGGCAGCGACAGCAGGCGTCCCCCCGGCCGGGCACCCTGCCGCAGAGGCGCACGCACACGTGGGCGTGCCAGCGGGCCTGCCCCACATAGCCCACTGGCGGCATCTACCGGGTGTTTGTCCTGCCCCTGGAGCCCTGGCAACTAGGCCACACGCACCCGGTAGAGATTCCGGCAGCTCTTCCACGGATCCTCGCGGAAAAGAATTCATTGACAAGTTCAGGGACACGGGGCGGGCTCAGCACGCACAGGCCCCATGCACGTCCTCCTCTTCCCTCGGGGAGACTGTCACCGTAATTAGAGATGGCCTCCAATGTGGGGGGCTGCCTCAGAGACCCCCAGCGCACCCCCTGCCCCACAAACCATGCTTCTCAGTGCCTGGCATCGAGTATGGATTCAAGGAATGAAAAATGAATGAATGAATGAATGAATGAATGGAGACAGCACCCTTGCACATGGCCTTCCTATCAGAATGGGGACGCCTCTTGGACATTAATGAGGCAGAGTGTGTGAAAAAGACATTGTAGGGAGGACTCTATGACCGTTTATAACATAAGCTGAACCTCAGAATTCACCCTGCTGGCTGGGAAAGACACATTTCCAGAAAAGAAAAAAGTGGGCTGATAGAATCCGACCGCATCCTGAGTTAGTACAGCCTTGGGGGATGGGGAGAGGGGTTGCTCTGAATCCTTCCCCATCTGTGTGTGTCCCACCTGGACACCTCCTTCAGGCAGCCTCCCCAGACTACGCTAGCACACACAGCTGCCCCTGGCTGGGCAGAGCGAGCCTGGACTCATCTCACCATATCCGACGAGTCTTTCTGACCCTGGCAACCGGGCGAGGGGCACAGATGCTGTCTTCTCCTCCTCAGAGCCCCGAAACATCAAGTCCCGCCTGGGTCCGCTGCAGGAGAGGCTCGGGAAATACTCACT
Source organism: Myotis daubentonii (assembly GCF_963259705.1). Lineage (NCBI taxonomy): Eukaryota > Metazoa > Chordata > Mammalia > Chiroptera > Vespertilionidae > Myotis > Myotis daubentonii. The sequence goes on along the minus strand of NC_081854.1, from coordinate 57,032,274 downwards.
GAAAAGAGATGCCCCTGGCGGCCCTCCCCCCTGCCCGCCAGCGCCACCCCCCCCCCCCCCCCCCCGGCCAGGCTGAGAGGGCGAAGGAGGATTTACTGCTCTGCCGAGCGAGGCCTTCAGCCACTTGGCCGTGAACGGAGCCGTGCCGTCTGACACACGAGCACCAGGAGGACAAAGAAGGCTCCTGCAGCTTATAAACCCGAGGCATCAGGGCCGACAGCCCCTTTCCATCCACCGAGTGCCGAGCGATTCGTCAGCGGGTCCCCCTGATTCATAGACGCAGCTACGCCGCACCCACGTTCATAAATACGCGCCCAGTCAGGCAGCGGGGGCCGCGGCCGTTCCACAGCCAGGCAGCCGCCACTGCAACAAATCGCAGCCCCACACCAGCGTGGACGGGAGGTTCCGAGCTAACTGGATCCACATTCCTCCTTCTCCCCAAAGTGCCGAAAATGGGGAGCCGGGAGAGGGAAAATAAAGGCAGCAAGACGTCCAAGGGCGGTGCGAACAGCAACTCCTGAGGATCCCGCCGCCTGGGAAGCACTTGCGTTCAGGGCAGCCCTCTGGTCGGCAAATCTTTCTGAAGAAGGAGGCCCTGTCCCCACCGAGGGGGTTGGAGGTGCTCTGTGGGGTGTCCGTTATGTGCACCTCTGCCCAGGAAACCACCCAGGAAAACGTGTGGGGGCACCTAGTTAGAGGGCGGTGCTCCTCTGTGCACCTGTGACCAGGTGGGCCAGCCGAGGTGACCAGGTGGGCCAGACCAAGGTGACCAGGTGGGCCAGCGTGAGGTGACCAGGTGGGCCAGACCGAGGTGACCAGGTGGGCCAGACCAAGGTGACCAGGTGGGCCAGCGTGAGGTGACCAGGTGGGCCAGCGCGAGGTGACCAGGTGGGCCAGCATGAGGTGACCAGGTGGGCCAGACCGAGGTGACCAGGTGGGCCAGTCCGAGGTGACCAGGTGGGCCAGACCGAGGTGACCAGGTGGCCCAACCCGAGGTGACCAGGTGATCCAACCCGAGGTGACCAGGTGAGCCAGTCCGAGGTGACCAGGTGGGCCAGACCGAGGTGACCAGGTGGCCCAATCCGAGGTGACCAGGTGATACAACCCGAGGTGACCAGGTGAGCCAGACCGAGGCGACCAGGTGGGCCAGCCCGAGGTGACCAGGTGATCCAACCCGAGGTGACCAGGTGATCCAACCCGAGGTGACCAGGTGAGCCAGACCGAGGCGACCAGGTGACCCAACCCGAGGTGACCAGGTGATCCAACCCGAGGTGACCAGGTGATCCAACCCGAGGTGACCAGGTGAGCCAGACCGAGGCGACCAGGTGGGCCAGCCCGAGGTGACCAGGTGATCCAACCCGAGGTGACCAGGTGATCCAACCCGAGGTGACCAGGTGAGCCAGACCGAGGCGACCAGGTGACCCAACCCGAGGTGACCAGGTGATCCAACCCGAGGTGACCAGGTGATCCAACCCGAGGTGACCAGGTGAGCCAGACCGAGGCGACCAGGTGGGCCAGCCCGAGGTGACCAGGTGGGCCAGCCCACAGATGCTGCCAGACTTCACCTCCTCCGTCATCTCCACCCTGCCACGTTGACAACCTCTCATTCTGTCTCAAGTCGCAGGGTCCAAAGACAGCAGCCCCCTCGAGAATGACTTTCCAGGGCTCTCTGAGAGCGCACAGCACTCGGGGGACCTGGTGCAGAATGGCAAGGCTGCCTGGGAACCGGGGCGCAGGATTCTGCGAGGGAAGACCTCTCCTTTCTATTCCTTTTGTTTGTTTTAATAGCACAGGACAGGCATCTGCAAGTGAGACCCACACATACAGCTCAAGTGGGTTATGCAGCCCGACTCACGTGCAATGCAGAGTCCGCCAGCTCCCTGCACCCCATCTTGCCTCCCGGTCCCCAGAAGTAGCGGTTGGCGCCAGGAGTCTATTGAGTTATTATGATTTTTTAAAAAAATATTTTTTATTGATTTCAGAGAGGAAGGGAGAGGGAGAGAGAGATAGAAACATCAACGATGAGAGTGAACATCGATCAGCTGCCTCTTGCACCCCCCACACTGGGGATTGAGCCCGCAACCCGGGCCTGTGCCCTGACCGGGAATCGAACCGTGACCTCCTGGTGCATAGGTCGATGCTCAACCGCTGAGCCACGCCGGCCGGGCTATTATGATTTTTAAAAATTTAAAAAAAAAAAAAAAAACCATCAGCACTGCCAAACAACCCAGCCAGCCCGAACATCCCAGAGTGTGTGTCTCTCTCAACTCTGCTCAGGAATAATAAGTGTTAATTTTACACTTCATTTCTCAAAAAAAATAATAATAGGCTGTGCTTTTGCTTAAAACCAAGTCGGCCTGCTGGCACCTTTCAGGCTGAAACGGTGTCAGCCGAGAGAGGCGCGGGCTTTGTGGGGCAGCGCCGTGCGGCGAAGACAGTCCCCGCGCCGTCCTCCGCGCCGACTTTTGTCTCCGCGAGCATTTGATCCCTGGCAGACACGCACTTATTTCCATACGGGACTTGGGGGAAGCCGGGAGGAGAGAGAGCTGATTGCCAGAACCTGAAGGTGAAGCGCAGGTGGGCCCCGCCGCGGTCAAAGGCAGGCCTGGGCCGCTCTCGGAGGCCGCAATTTGCTGCCGGGAGGGAGGGGTGGGGGGGGGCGCGTAGGCAGAGCATTGTTCCCCAGCTCTCACGCTCCCGTGACCAGGCCCTCCTCTAAGCCGGGGCCACAGGAGGGAAGCTGACCCAAGAGTGGTGTCCTTAATGCGTGTCCTCCCCGGGCTGAGAACCAGGGACTGGCTGTTGGCGGTGCGGACAGGGGCCTCACTGGCCTCCTCCGTGGGGGGAGCGGCGATGAAGGATGCAAAGTTAGGTTCCATCGCTCACTTGCTGTGTGTGCTTGGGTAAGTTACTTAACCTCTCTGGGCGTCAAGGGTTCCTGCTGGCTGGCTGCTCTGCCCCAGGACCGGCTCCTCCTCCCCTCCTTCACTCAGGTGTCTGCTCAAAGGAGACTTCCTCCAAGAGAACGCTGCAGACACCCCGCTAACATGGCGCACACCCCATCCTTTCCAGCAACTCAACCACCTTTAATTTCCTTCATGGTGCTGGTAACCCCCTGGTATATTACAGAGTTGATTTTTTTTTAACCAATTCTCTCTCTCTCAATAGCACACACACACACTCACATACACTCCACGAGGGCTATGTTGCTCATTGCTACATCCCCAGTACCTAGAAGAGACCCTGGCACATAGTAGGCACTCAATAAATAGGCAGTGGATGATTTGTGTAAAGCGCTTAGTAGGATGCTTGGAACGTGGGGGAGGGGTGCTGGTAAACGCAGGGTACCACACACCGGTCCCCAAAAGTGGGGGCTGATCCCAGCATCTGCTGACTTTAGGACATGCATCTCGGCCGGCTCCAGGAGCAGGGGCGTGGAGGGTCTCGCTCACCTGCCGACCAGGCAGGAGGTGTGAAAAGGCAGGGCCACCCCTGCTCCTTGGTCACCTGGATCATTCAGAAACTACAGGTGAGGCGGGTGGACAGGCCCGCTGGCCGGCCACAGCTCCAGTGGACAGGAGGGCTGGGGCTATCGGTGAGGGGAGGAGGCGGCCCGACCCCTGACCGCGTGGGCAGTCCCGGCCACCACGGGCTGCCTCCGTCCCCAGCTCAGGGAACAAACGCCACCACGCTTCAACTCCACAGCCACGGGGGCTGATCCCACGCCCACCCCAAATATCTGGTGGGCAAAGACCTACCAGGCCCAAAGCCAGGGCTCAGACACACACCGGAGACGTGGAGATAAGGAACACGGGGCACAGGGCCGGGCATTCGTCCAGGGAAACTTGGGGGTAAGAGGGGACCCTGGGAGATGCCCCTCTGATGCCCCCCAACAAATAAGTGACCACAAACAGGTGCAGAGACCTGGGCCACGGGGGTGGGGGGGCTCGGTCCTTTGTTCTAAGGAACAAAGACCTTCGGCAGAGAGAGAAGAGGCAGAGAATGCTATGGGAAGTGAACCCAGGTGAGCTGAGGGCGGGGCAGGGTGGCATTTGGGCTTGGAGTTGACACGGGCAACCGAGACAACGCGGCCTGCGGGGCCATCCTCACCAGAGGCCAGGCAGGAATTGGGGTGTGTGTGTGCGGGGACAAGGGCTGATCTTGGGATCCCCAGCCCCCCACCCCGGCTGCCCTCAAGCAGCTCCAGTCAGGGTGGGCAGTGTGGTCCCCAGACAGGAGCCCGGGGGAGCTGGTTGGAAATGCAGGCTTTCAGGCGGCACCCAGGCCCGCGAGCGAGCGAGAAGGGGCCCCAGGCGGGCGTGCGTTCAGGTCTGGGCGGCGCTGAGCTCTACCCAGTGCTGAGGGGACACGGGCCCCGCTGGAACCCTGTCCTGTGTGCTCAGAGCCATCACACGGCTTTCACCAAGCGCGCTCACTACGATCTCCAAAAAGGTACAAGTTTTCTAGAGCCCACACCCCCGGAGGCTGAGACACAGCCCGAGAGCGGGAGACACGCTCCTGTTAGCCGGACTGGGTGGGTGGCGTCAGGGTCTGTGGAGGGGGCCGCTGGAGACCGGGGGGTAGAGGCGTGGGGCATCCCCGGGGCCCCAGCACGGCACCCCCACTTCCCTAATTAATCCTGAAAGACGGGCTGTGCCCTCCTGACTCCCCGGTGACGCCCCTTCCCCGGCCCCGCTGGCCAGGAGGGACCCATCTCGGTCCCCTGCGTCGCACGAAGGCTTATAAATGAGCTCGGGCAGCCGCTCTGGGCCCCGCGGGACGGGCCTCCTCCGCGAGGAGCCCTGACAATTAGGCGGCCTGCATCTTGAAAGGCGGGGGGATTGATGGCGTGGACAGTCACAGCATCACCTGGGGAGCTGGGTGTAGTCCTCCAATGGGGGGCGGGGGGCTGAGGTCGGTTGCCGTGGCAACGGAGAATGAGCTCAACCTTGTAACTGACCCTTATCTTTTTTTGATCTGTGGGCCACTTGGGGCCAAGGCTTGAAATCAACTGGAAAATAATCCGGTCACATATCAGAAAGAAAACTAGTCAGACTTCCTTACCCAGGTACCCACCAGCCACCCCCCTCCGCCGCGACGCCGCGTCGCAGGCCTGCGCGGAGACCGCCGACCGACCGGCAGGAGGAAGGGGTGGCCGAACGCCGCGACCGCAGCATGACGTTGCTGTGCCCACCGTGGGAAGGGTTGCCCACCCCTGCGCCCCTCCACTCATTCTTGCCAGGAGCACTGGGCCCTCCTGCCCTCCGGCGTCCAGTGACACTGCACCCAGGAGGGGCCCCAAGTCCTTCCTTCTGCCTGTGCCCGGGCCTGGCCTGGCCCTGGGCTGCCTGGCCTGGCCCTGGGCTGCCTGGCCTGGTCCCTGGGCTGCCTGGCCTGGCCCTGGGCTGCCTGGCTTTGCTCCCAGGTTGGGCCAGTCTCTCCCTACCAGAGTCCTGTTCCCAGGCAGGTGGGCATCGCTCTGCACACCTGGGGGAGGTGTCGAGATGGGGCTTGAGGAAGGAGGGCCGAGAGGGGGGACAACCTCCCTCCTGCGGGGAGGCCTGGCTGGCTCAGCCACTGCCGCCCGCGCCCCTGGGTTCCCACGGCAAGACCGGCCATCTGGCCGGGGCCGCGTCCAGGACGCCGCTCTCTGAGTCCCAGGACTCTGCTGCTCCCTCCCCCGAAACTGCAATCAGAAGGCTCCAGATGGCTCCTCGGACCACCTGCTCCCAGGAGCCCGTCAGATGGATCTTAGCTGGGGGTCAGCTAAGCCCGAGGACGAGGCCGGGTAAAGGCCCCTGGAGGTTTCCCGTCACAGCAGACAGGACAGCTCGGCTGACGCCCCCACCCCCTGTTCCGACAAGAGGAGCTCCTCTGGAAGGAGGAGACATGGCTGAGAAGGAGGCAGCGGGGGATGCTCCGGCCCCACCCAGGCTCAGAGCAGACACGGGGCGGGCACTGCCCTCCAGGCCTCAGTCTCCTCCTCTGCGAAGTGGGGAGGGAGATGGCCCTCGGGGGGCTGTTGAACGGAGGGCGCGAGAGAGAGCAAGGGGATTAAATCTGATCGCGGTGCTGCCGCCCCCGCCACTCTGTCACTGGACTCTGCTGCTGTGATCCCGGCCGCGACGCCGCCCTCAGATGCACCACAGCCCGGGTTTACGGAGCACCTGCCGTGGCAGGTCCTGGGTCGACCTGACGTCCCTCTGTCAGTGCCTCTGTCATTGTCCTCGTCTGGACGTGACAGGCAGGCCGCAAACCCTCCTGTCGCCCCAGACCTCGGGCTCAGCCCGGACGTGGCCATTCCCCATGCCTTCCCCTCGTCTGGACGCGGCCATTCCCCATGCCTTCCCCTCGTCTGGACGTGGCCATTCCCTACGCCTTCCCCTCGTCTGGACGCCCTTCCACCTCCGGCCACTCCCACATTTGCAACAGCAGAGCTCGGATCCGACTTCAAATGCTTCTGTCCAACCGTGGCTGGCGGCAGCTCCCTGCTTCCCTCACCCCTCAGGTGTCCCCAGGACCAAGTCCGGTGTGTGTGTGTGTGTGTGTGTGTGTGTGTGTGTGTGTGTGTATCTTCTCCGTGTCCCACTCCTGAAACTCAGTGGGATCTCCCTGCACAGCGGTTCTCAACCTGGGGGTCAAACGACCCTTTCACAGGGGTCACCTAAATACATCCTGCATATCAGATATTTACATGACGATTCATAACAGTAGCAACAGTACAGTTATGAAGTAGCAACGAAAATAATCCTATGGTTGGGGGTCACCACAACATGAGGAACTGTATTAAAGGGTCGCGGCATTAGGAAGGTTGAGAACCACTGTCCCTGCAGGTCAAAGCAGGGCCTGAGACGCGGGTGTGACTCAGGTTCACCTGCCACCCGGGCCCCCATCACGGCCGGGCCCAGTGCCCTAAGGACCTCGAACAGAGGCGGCCCCGCTGGACGGGCGCAGAGGGAGGGGCTCCTCCAGGCACCCCGATCCGCTTGCTGAGAAAATGCGCCGCCTTTGCAGGGGGCCCGCCTATGAACTTCTCACGGCGACCCCCATCCTGGGCCCCTAAGCACGTGACATCTGGGACATTCGGGACATGGAGCCTAGGTGAGCTGGCAAAAGAGAAGCCACACCCTGGCCGGTGTGGCTCAGTGGATAGAGTGTCGGCCTGAGGACCGAAGGGTCCCGGGTTCGATTCCGGTCAAGGGCACATACCTGGGTTGCAGGCTCCTCCCTGGCCTGCGTCCTGGTTGGGGCACGTGTACGAGGCAACCAATTGCTGTGTTTCTCTCACATGGATTTTCTCTCTGTCTTTCCCTCTCTTCCACTCTCCCAAGAATCAATGAAAAACTATTCTCAGGTGAGGATTAATAAGAGAGAGAGAGAGGAGAGAGAAGTCACCATCCAGGCCTGGACACGCCACGGAGAGGCGGGAGGGCCCACCTCGGACCCCTGCTGGACAGAGAGAGGGGGACGCAGTGGGTGGCAAGTCAAGCCTGCAGACCGAGGGCTCCACTGGGTCAGGAGGGGGACTTGGAGCCCTAAAGCGGTGAGGGCTTCTCTGCCTCCAAACCTCTAGAGCTGGGGCTCAGGGGCCTGACACACCCGAGTGGAGACGGTCCCTGCCTCTTGACAGGCCCCTCACCTGCACGAGACCAGGCCCCTCTGAACAAGAAGATCCCCCCACGGACCCCACCCCGGGCCCTCCGTGAACACAGGCAGCCTGTCCGTCCTCAGTCCTTAACACGCCGACGCCCCCGGACGATGTCCCCGACCTTCAGGTTTCCCACAGCAAGGCGACTGCGGGAAAAACCACCGCGCTACCATCCTCAGTTAACGGCTCTAACAGTGAACGCGACAGGCAGGCCGCAAACCCTCCTGTCACTCCTGCTCCCTCCACCAGGGCTTTCCTCTGGCCGACGTCATCCCCCTCCCCGGCCAGATCGTTTTTTAAGATATATTTGTATTGACTTCAGAGAGGAAGGGAGAGGGAGATAGAAACATCCATGATGAGAGAGAATCATGGACCGGCTGCCTCCTGCACGCCCCACACTGGGGATCGAGCCCACAACCCGGACCTGCGCCCTGACCGGGAATGGAACCATGACCTCCTGGTTCATAGGTCGATGCTCAGCCACTGAGCCACGCCGGCCGGGCATTTTTTAAATGAGCTGCATCAACGAGCCAGACGGCGACCGGCGTGTGCCCACGCGAGCGCCCACACAGAACGTGCTCTGCGGGAGTCTCAGGTAGACCCGGGAGGTCCCGTCGTGACTGACACTGCACGCGAGCAGACCTCGGGCTCAGCCCGGACGTGGCCATTCCCCACGCCCTCCCCTCTGACCCTGCTCCCTGGGCCGGGCACCATCACCGCTCTGTGCCCGCCTAAGACAGGACGGAGTTGTATGAGCCGCATCAGCATCTGAGAGCCTGGGTGCCCCTGCTGGGCTCTCGCCAGCTCCGACGCGTGGCTGGGAAGGTGTTCTGGAAAACCTGCATCACCCCCCGACTCTCGCCCCACTTCACAGACGAGGAGACTGAGGCCTGGAGGGAAACGCCCCGCCCAGTGTCCGGCTCTGAGTCTGGGGTGGAGCCGGGAGCATCCTCCAGGCTGGTTACCCACCTCTTACGGGACTTCTCAGGCGCCGGGACACGGGGGGGGGGGGGGGGGGAGATGTCCAGGCCCCTGCCCCACAAAGAAGGGGCCTGCCCAGTGTGACTCATGGCCACAACGCCAGAGGCCAGGCGTGTGGGGCGATGGAGAGAGCGGAGGGGAGCTGGTGTGTGGCAGCCCCCAGCCACTCAGGCGTCCTGAGCAACCCTGTGGCAGCCCCCAGCCACTCGGGCGTTCTGAGCAACCCTGTGGCAGCCCCCAGCCACTCGGGCGTCCTGAGCAACCCTGCCTCCTGCCTCCGCTGGGTCAGAGCGGCCGGGACCCGGGGAGGTGGCGGCTCCAAGGCTCCCAGGCCAGCTGCCGCCTGCCCAGGCCTGCGCCCGGGTGAGACTGAGGCTGACAGGCTCTGGGGCCGGAGGAGCTGGGCAGGAGGCTTTGGCAGGGAGAGAGGCAGGGGGAGCAGCTGGGCTCCCAGGGCCTGGAGCCCCGCCTGGGGGTGGGGGGTGCCGCCCAGCGAGGGACCACCTCTCACCCCTCGAGTCTGCGAGTCCTCAACGCTCCCGTCCATCCGAGGCCGGGGCCCTATGGCCACCCCTCCCCTTGCGGTCCCGCCAGCTCCCGGAGAGGCGGCAGGAAGCTGCGAAGACCCAGGACCTGCATTTTGGATGCTAATTTGACAGAAAGGAGTGGGCATGGGGGAGTGTTTACAATCAGCACCGCAATGAGCCCACAAACGACGCCAGTATTTCATGCGCTCGTTAGAAACAAATCACCCTCCGCTGGCGTCTCCTTCTGATGCGTCGTACAGGCGCTCCGCACACAAAGAGCGGGTCCAGGAGGAAGGTCTGTCTCCGGCCCCCTCCTTGGCAGCCACGCCGGGAGCCTGAGCCGCCCCCTGCCCCCCGGCACCTGTCCCCAGTCCCCCGTCCCGCAGCCTCCCCAGGGGTGGCAGATCATTGGCACCAGCCCGGTCTCCATGCCCACCCTTCTCCCCGCCCCCACCCATGCAGGGCCTACTCGAGGCTCAATCCGTCCTTCTGCCGCCCCCCTGCCAGCCCCCCCCAGTCCTCTGCGGGAGCAGATCCGATCCAGCTAATTTGCATAATGATGAAGCCCTCCAGCGCAGGCTGGGCCTGGGGAGGGTTGGGAAGAAATATGCCCTGTCCTTCCGAGAGACACACAGAGGGCTCCGCGGGGCCCGGGAGGAGGGGGCGCCCGGCAGGGGGGCGGGGGCGCGAGGAGCGGGCAGCGCGCCCGCCGAGCACAGCTCGGCTCCGTCGCCCGCTGAGCCCGTGTCCAGCTGGCCCCGCGGAGGGAAGACTGCCCAGGGCTGGAAACCAGCGGGACGCCGGGCTCAGAGAGCCGGCTCCGGACGCGGCGGGCGGACCCGGGTCATGGCGACCGCCACTCTCGGCTGGATGACCTTGGGCGAGTGGCTGACCTCTCTGAATCGCAGTCGGAGCCGACGAGGCAGCCAGTGAAACCCTGATTAGACAGGAGGCAGCCACTGTCGGCCATTATTAACGTAACACCATCATCATTCTTATCCGGGCATCATCTGACCCATCCATCTGTGCGTCCGTCCATCCGTCCGTCCATCCGTCCATCCATCCATCCATCCATCCATCCATCTCTCCGTCTGTCTGTCCGTCCATCCATCCATCTGTCCATCCGCTTATTTATTCACACATGCCAGGTACTGGACAGGGCGGTCCAGGAGGCCCAGGACGAATGAGGCCCTTTTCCCACCTTTAAATCACCTCCAGGGACCGAACTACCTGAGGCCCCGGTGTGAGGGCAGCACGTGCCCTTGAGGCGGGCAGGGCGGCAGGGGCACCTGGCAGCCGCTGGGGCCCTCAGCTCTGCCTCTGTGTCTGGAGGCAGAAAACTCCTCACGCCCTGACCCCTGATCCCTGATGTGTGCACTTTTCTGGACGGATGTCAGGCTTCAATCAAGTCTTTAAAGTCTCTTGCCTCCTCGGGGAGGGTGGGGAGCCAGGTGTGTGGGTAACAGCGGGCAGGAAGGCCCAGCGCCGTAGGGGGTGTCTCTACACTCGGGTGGGGGGCAGGGCAACACCAGAAGGGAGGGAAGCCCCCGGGCGAGGTGGGGAGCACCGTCGCAGGTGTCTGCCGCCTAGTGGGTGCCCAACGGATACGGGCTGAGTGAACGAGTGAATCCCCACGGCTTCCTGGAGGAGGTGGCCTCGCAGGAGCACGTGGAGATGACCCGGAGGAGGGTTCTCTCGGGGCAAAGGCCCCGTGGGCCAGGTGCACTGCAGCAGGACCCTGGAGCAGGCGCCTCTCCGGGGAAGGGGGGGGGCGGCGTCCAAGAAACCATCCCGGGGGTTCCATTCGCCGTCCAGGCTGAAGTACAGACAGAGCACCCAGGGCAGAGCCTGGTGCCAGTGCCCAGGACAGGCAGGCCAAGGGGATGCCAGGCCTGACCTCACAGCGTTTCCTGCTCCCTGCAGGGCAGCGCTGAGAAACACAACAAATCTCAGTAAATCACATGGAAACTGGAGCCACGCGGCTCCCGCAGCTCCTCACTCATCCTCCCGGCGACGCCGAGGCCGTGCCCCCTCCAGTCCCAGGACGGAGGAGCGCGCTGACACGGAACGAAGTTCAGCAACTGGCCCGAGGTCACCGGCTCACGGCCCTGGCTGAGCCCGCACGGGACCCCGCTCCTCCCCTCTGCACCGCCCGTGCTGAGGGCCGTCCTGCCCCCCACGCCAACCTGCGGACAGGGCCCAGCCCCGGCTGCCAGCTCTGAGACGGGACGGAGGGCTGATCAGGGTTCGCACTGGCCAGGGGCCGTGTTCCGGGCACCGTGCCCAACGCTCCCCGCCGGGGTGGGCTCCTGCAGCCTCTCCGGGGGGGACAGTGACCGAGCCCCGCGTCCCGGCCACAGGCCTCCGCTCTCATTCCTGAGCGTGACCGCTGGCAGCAGAGGCGGAAAGACCGGTAAATCCAACACTCGGTTTCGGGCTGTGCGGAGCGCAGCGCCCAGGACTGGGAACAGGCCGGCATGCCAGCGTCCAGGCGGCGTCTCGAACGATTGTGCCCACAAGGCGGCTGGCTGTCCCCTCCAACAGATTCTCCTTCTGCCCAGCCCCCAGCAAGTCCACTTCCGACTCAGCAAAAGCAAGTGAACATTGAGCCTGGCCGGCGTGGCTCAGTGGTTGAGCATCGACCTATGACCCCAGAGGTCACGGTTGGATTCCCGGTCAAGGGCACAGGCCTGGGTTACGGGCTCCATCCCCAGTAGGGGGCGTGCAGGAGGCAGCCGATCCATGGTTCTCTCTCATCATTGATGTTTCTATCTCTCTCCCCTCTACCTTCCTCTCTGAAATAAATAAAAATTACATATTCTTTAAAGTCAACATTTCAGGGGTGTCCCTTTTTTTTTATTCCCTGCTGGCTCTTTTCCACTTCACCCGCCCCCCCCACACACACACTCTCAGTTGCTCCCTGCGCCTCTGAACAGTGGCTCTCCCCAAGGAAGCTCTTGCTGTGTGCCCTTGGGGAAGGTGCTTTCCCTCTCTGAGCCCAGAGTCCTGGTCTGGGAGAGGAGGAGGCAGGATCAGAGAGCCCACAGGGTCCCTCGGTCCCTCGGACCAGGGGGCGAAGGGCAAGTCTCCATCCTCCCTGGAAAGGTCTTTACCGGGAGCTGGGGGTCAGGGAGAGGCAGCCAGTGAGAGAGAACGTCCTCAGAAAGTTCAAGATTGAAAGCTGCGAGCAAACACCCGCTAGCGATACGCAGTCGCCGCTAAAGGAAGGTCTCTCTGGGCACAGAATTCAATGCCGAGGAGACAGGCTACGGGCAGGACACTGAGTTTTAGCGCTTTTGGACTCTTCCCGGAAGTCACCACCAGTCCCTGCTGTCTTACCCTCCACGGCCCCGCCCTGACCTGCCAGGTGCTCCGAGGCCCTTGTGCTTGTGACCCGTCGAGGAGAATTCGCTTCCAAAGACGTAGCAAGAGGAAAGAAAGAGCCTATTTGCGACGAGGGGGCTCGGCTGCCGGTGCCGATGCGCTGTGAGCTCAGGAAAGACCCCTCGCTTCTCTGAGCCTCGGCTCTCTCGCCGCCAACAGTGGGCGCACATCTATGGGCACGGATTTGATATTCTTTCCGGGGGTGGGGGAGACCGAGTTTCCCTGCAGCCTGAAGGAAACCATGACGTTTGGGGGAGCCCACGGAGCCCTGGATCCGTCAGCCGGGCTGGACATGAGCGGCAGGGAACAGACAACCCCCCAAACCACAAGGACCGCAAACCACAAGGCCTGCTTTCTCCTTTGCCCCCCGTGTCCGCCATGGGGGGCTCTGTGCGTGGAGACCAGTGGGGCTCCCAAGTCGGGGGGCCCCTTCGTCTGTGGCACTGACAGTCACCCCAGCCCAGGGCAGGGGAGAACTCGGGAGGGTCTCGCCCTGGCAGCTCAATGCTCCGGCCGGGCGGTGACATGGGCCACCACCATGCAGCTACCAGGCCAGAAGGAGCCACAGCACCCGCCCCAGATAAAGGGGCCAGGTGGGGGGATTCCGCCACGTGCCGGCCCCTGCCACGCTCCCCCAGAGCAAGGACCCTCCCTGGAGAGCTGAAGGAGGAGTCGGGGAGTAAGAAAGACTCACAACAGCGACAGGGCTCGCCGGGGCTCCAGGTTCAGAGGGCGAGAAGCCAGTGTCTCTGTCTCTCTCTCTCTCTCTCTGTCTCTCTCTCTCTCTCTCTCTCTCTCTCGGCTCCCAAGTGGCCAGTGGTCCCAGCCAGAGCATCCCAGTCCCCATGCCCCCTCCTGAGAGCGGAAGGGGTGTCCTCCCTCCGGCCGCCCGCTCTCGCAGGGCACGCCAGCTAAATGCCAGGCGCTGTCGCGGGCTTTGGGCGAACTTCGCCCCGACGATGAGGCTGCTGGAGGGAGGCCGTGGCTGAGGCCCGTGCCGCTTCCCTAATTAGGGCCGGGATTCGCTCCACCCGGCGCGGCATTTACATAATTGGGAAGGAGGTTGGGGCGCGGACCCTCCCACCAACGGCGCGCCTTCCGTGCCCTCCTTCCGTGTTCCCTTGCACACTTCACATTTCAGGGAGAAAGGAATCGATTTGAATTTTTTGAAATTAATTATCATCATTGCCATGGAAAACGGATCCGCCGCCTTCCTCCGGGATCTGAGGGAGGGGGGGCGATCTCGTGTGAGAGGGGCCTAGGGAGGTGACACATGTCCCCCCTTCCACACACCCCCCTTCTCTGTGCTCTTAAAGGGACACCCCACCTCACCGGGGGCCTCACCAGGCGGCTCCTCGAAACGCCGCCCAGTTCGGGGCCGGGCATCCTTCGAAAAATTTTTTTTTTTCAGCATCAAAATTAATGCTTTCAAATGTCACCTGCTACAGAAAAATTTATCAACATTATTATATACCATGGAAACTGCCATCCCAGACGAATGCGCAGCATTAAAATTTGGTCTAGCGCTCCCCAGAGACAACGTCGGCTGCAATTTGTATAACAGTTTATATATTTATGCTATTTAATGGTACAAAGCAATAATTATGACTTCATTCGCCGATAAGCAGCGGCCGGGCATAAATCTGACTCGGATTTAGAGCGCGCCGGCTCTGTCACCGGCGCGCGAGTTGTAAATTATGTTGCCGTTAAAAAAAAAAAAAATCCCAGCAAATATGAAGGAGCAGCAGGAAACTAATAATGCGTCTCCAGCTGTTCCAGTTAACCCGCAAATGTGGCCATCTGCACGGGAGAGGGGGGGCCGGGAGGGGGGGCCGCCGCGCCTCGGGGCGCACACCCCCACCGCGTCCTGTGACCTTGCTCCTCTCGGCCACCAGATCCGGGAAAGTTCCCAGACACCTGAGGGTCCCTGTCCATCGCCCTGGCCCCGCCCCAGCCCCGCACTCCTGCCCCGCCCCCCTCCTGCCAAAAAATAAGTCTCAGGTGCCCTCTTTCCTGCTGCCCTTGCAGGAGGCTGGCTTCCCATTCCCTGCACCCTTGACAACATCTTCATTAGTTTCTGTTCCTCTTTATTTTTTGGATGTTCACACTTCTTCACAGACCTGTCGTGCATCGTTAAGGAAAGGCGGGGGGGGGGGGGGCAGGCATGCAGGTGAAGAAGTAGTTATTGTCACAGAGGTGGGCCGGGCTGCAGGGTTCAAAACGGAATCACAGGCACAGAGGTGCGAACCCGCCAGCAAGAGGAGATGCTGGCCCGGCCCAGGTCACAGGTCGGGGTGGGGACCGCCCAGCAGGCTTCCCACTGCTGGAGCCCAAGCTCTCAGCTCCGCCCAGGGAGGGGCATGAGGCAGAGCTGGTTCTGGGGGCCATGGAAGGTGGAGGGACCCGCCTGCCAGGGGTTCACCGGACCGCACCGCAGACCTGGCGGCCAGGCCGTGCCGGGTTTGGTGCGGGGCTAACCATCCGCTGGGGCTCCCCGAGGTGTCCCTGGGCCCAGCTGCAAAACGAGCCCTGCACACCCTGTCCTTCCCCCGCCTCCGCCCTCCTCACCCCCAGGCTGGCAGGGGAGGCCCTCGGGTGGCGGGTCTGGCCCCTGTCTCCTTTCCCCACGTCTGAGAGCAGCTGCACAGCCCAGCAGGAGCGGGTGGCCTGCAGCACCTACTGTGCGCTGTGGGCCAAACACCTGCCGGGCTTTCCTCCTGCTCCTCCCCCCACGCTTTGGGCAGGCAGGGCGCTCCGTCACTCCCATTGTACAGATGAGGCCACTGAGTCAGAGGTTGCATCACTGGCCAAGATCAGCCCGGCCACGGAACTGCACTTAGGAGCCACGAGGTTTAGGAGAATCTCTGCAGGCCGTCGAGCCTGTGCTTTGCAAAGTTCTCAGGTGCAACCTACTCGTACAGCCAGACACGCATACACGCCACGGCCTCGCACTGATCCCCACACGGAAGGCCAACACGCACTTTCAGGAAACGACGCTTGCCAAGTGGGGGGCCCCGGGCACTTCCTCGCCTTCCCTCCCGTTCTAGCCCGTTGCAAGCTCTGCTCTGCCGACCGTTCCCTCTTTCATTCTGTTGGCCCTGACCGTGACCGGCTACGTGGACATCATGACTGGCTATGGGCCAGCAGTCTGTGACCTGGAAAACCAGCTGCTCCACTCCCTGGTTTTATTTTCTTCGTTAAAAAAAATATTTTTATTGATGTCAGAGAGGAAGGGAGAGGGAGAGAGAGAAACATCCATGATGAGAGAGAATCATGGACCGGCTGCCTCCTGCACACCCCACACTGGGGATGGAGCCCGCAACCCAGGCCTGTGCCCTGACCGGGAATCTGGAAGGGCCTGGCCTGGGGACACAGTGGCGCCACTGACTCACACCCACCTGTGTCACTTCCTCTGGTTCATGCCTGGCCCCTGGGGACACAGACTGGGTGACCCTGGAACTACAGGGGGTTTCAGCTCTCCCCGCTGCCCACCAACGTGCTGTGTGACCTCGGGCAAGTCCCGCCCGTCTCTGGGCCGCAGGGAAAACTGTGCCATGCAGGGGGTGGGGATACACTTGGTGCCCCCAGGACGCAACCTCAGGCCCCTTCAGCTGGGGGCGCAGGTGTGGTTTGTAGGTGGGGAGACAGGCTGGGGGAGGGGGAGGGAGCGGGGACCGTGGGGCCCTCGCGGCAGCCCCGCCCCCCAGGCTGTGCGGGAGCCGCCTGGCAGCCTGATAGGAGTATGGCAGGATATGAATGTGGCGTCGGGGCTGGAGATATTAAGGATGACAGCGCATTATTACTGCGGCGGAAAGTCTCCAGGGCCTCGCAGATCGGATTTCGAAACCCTCGGCCCCAAATCAATAGTGATGCCCAGGAATTTATAAAAGAGGCACGTCAGTCTGCATCTGAGAAGACACACGTCCCGTCTCCCGCTAAACCCCGGAGACGAGGGGGGTGGGTGCATTCCGGAAGGGCGGGGCAGAGTGGAAACCGTACAGGGGTTCCGAGTGAGGACGTGGCGTCTACAGCACCCGTGCCCCCACCCCCTCGGGGCCAGGCCAGGATCCCAAGGGCGCCCTCGGACACCCCCACCCCCAGGACATCTCACCAAGGAGTTTGGCTTTCTTTGATATGTTTGTTTCATGATTTTAAAAAAATTTTTAAGAGACCTCATGGACACAGGGCAAACAAACCTCCACTAAAAACAGGAATTTCCCCCAAAACAACAGCATTAAAAACAAAACGCACGGGCCATTCCTTCACAGTCCTTCCCGCCCAGCTCGTAGGCCCCCAGCAGGAACCTCCCCAGACTGGCCGTGGGGACAGCGTCCCGCACACGGGTGTCACTCGGGAAACACAACCGGCGTTTACTGAGCACATACTGTGTGCCAGGCACGGTGCTCAACACTGTCGTGTAGCATCTCATTTAATTTTCGCCACGAACTCTTGTGATCCTCGTTCGTGCCCCTCATTTGACAGATGAGAAGGACTAACGCGCAGGTTAGCAGCTCCTCCCAGGGCATGGCGCTAGTGAGCGATGGAGGTGGAATTCGAATTCGAGAAATCGGACTACAGAACCTGTGCTTTTAATCCCGACACTGTAATGTGTCTTGGATTATAAACGGATGGGTGGATGGAGAGGTGGCAGGTGGACAGATGGATGCATAGTGGGTGTTTAGATGGATGGGAGATGGACAGGTGGGTGTGAAAGTGGATGGTAGGTGGATGACGGATGGATCAGTGGAGGCTGGATGGATGATGGATGGGTCGATGGATGATGAATGGGTAAATGAATGAATCGATGGATGGATGATAGAAGAATGAATGGATGAATAGGTGGAGAATGGATGAAACATGGATGGATGATGAATGAGTAGATGAATGAACTGTTGGATAGAAGGATGAATGGATAGGTGCGTGTATGGATGGATGGATGATGAATGAGTAGATGAATGGATGGATAGAAGAATGAATGAATGACTGGTTGGAGAATGGATGAAGCATGGATGGATGGATGGATGATGAATGAGTAGATGAATGAATAGATGGATAGAAGGATGAATGGATAGGTGCATGTATGGATGGATGGTTGGACAGTGGAGGATAGATGGATGGATGGATGGATGGAAGATGGACAGGTGGATGGATAAATGGGTGGAGGGTGGAGGAGACATGGGTGGATGGGATGGGGTGGATGGCGGGAAGGTGAGTGAATGGTGGGCATTGATGTCGGATGGATGACAGTCATGCCCCAGTCCAACTGTACTCCCTCCCTCAGTCCGACACCTCGGCACGGAAACATAAACAACATAAACAAGGAGACGACCCCAAAGGCTGCTCCCATCAAAACTACGATAACACGAGAGCCACGGCCAGCTTCCCTCTCATCTCCCCACCCACTGTCCTCACCCAACCGTCCGAGGGCTCAGTGTCCAAGCCCACCGAGCCCCGCCAGCCCCTGCCCCTCAGAGCGTTCCTGCTGTGGGGGGTGGGGCCCTAACGGCCGTGAGGGAGAAAGCGAGCCACACACAGAGGCAGGACAATCCACGCAGCGCCCTCAGACGCGCTGACACACTGCACACCGACTGTGGTTCGGCTCATTTCCAAACAGCCCCTGCGGCTCTTCTCATCCCAGCGGACGAAGCAGAGGTGTCCCCTCTTCTCCCAAGCCCCGCCCACCCCCTAGAGGCAGACCCCCCTCCTCTGTGGCTCTGGCTGACTCCCCACTGAGCCACACCGGCCAGACCCAACAAGTCACGAGACTGGAGATGTCGCCCCACAGCCCTCAGCTCAGTGCTCTGCACACAGAAGGGCCCCATAAACATGTGTGCGATTGATCCCGACGCCTCAACACTGGACTCCCCCAGAGGCCACACCCCCGGCCCCTCCCCTCCCCTCCCCTCCCCTCCCCTCCCCTCCAGGCCACGGCTGCAGGCCAGCCCTGCAGTTACCTCTTCATCCACGAGAGAGCACGGAGTCCGGGAGCTCCCCACAGTCTCCGTAGATGCGGGGTACTGACAGAACACCATGTAACTCAAAAATTATAATTAAAATGTCTTCGCACCTGTATTTACAGTAACATTTAAACGCCGGTGCTTCTCGAAGTCAGTCCCTGACTCCCCTGCACCAGGCTTCACGGTGAACAGATCCCGGAAACAGGACCACGGGGACGGGCCGGGCCACGTAACTCAATACACGTCATCGGCTGCGAGAATGCGGGTGGGAGAGGCAGGGAGGCGGCCGCGAGCCCGTGTCAGTGTCCGGCGCGCACGTCGGACTGTTTTCCCTGCTCCCCCGTCTCCCGAATGCCCGGCCTGGCGAGGCGGGCCCTCTCTGAGGCTGGAGGAGCCGAAAGGTTAGAGACGAAAAGGACTTCGAGGCTGGCGGCCCGGAGAGCGGCCAGGGCGTGCGTGGCGGCAAGAGGGTCTACTCGAATCTCGCCACCTGCACGCTGAGCTCGGGGACGAGGCCCCAGTCCATTCCCGCTCATCCCTCGGCAGGAGGGACGGCCAGACGCGCAGCCAGAGCCCGCCCCCTCCCGGGGCTGCTGTCTCGCCCACAAGCAGACAAGCAGGCGGCGTGGGAGCGGCCAGAGGAGGGTCTGGGGGCTGCGGCAGGTGGTGCCAGGGCAGGGCTCTGACCCCTGACTCCGGAGCCTGGCAGTGGGCACACAGAGGCACGGTGGCCACAGGTGGCATGGCCGGGGACTGGACCTGAGGAAAGAACAGACTATTCCTCAGCTACAGGGCAGTGGGGGCACCTCTGCTCCCAGGCGGGCAGAGGTCCCACCCTGGAGTCTCCCTCGGTTCCAGCTCTCGCTGCCACCAGGCAGGTCAGGGCCTCAGGTGCCAGGAAATAAACCGATGCTGGAAGCTGGACTGCAGGGCAGGGCCCTGGGGCTGGGAACCAGGGCCCCATGCAGAAGAGGCAGGACCCCAGGGGGCCGTCCTCAAATGGGGAGCAGCCCCGAGAGGGGGGGTGGGCGTCTGTCACAGAGACACGAACGGGCTACAGGGCGGCCAGCAGGGCCCGGGCCCCTAAGTCAGCTCTGCCCTCAGGGGATCGGCGGCAAAGGCTGTCTGTGAATGAATCCGAGCCGCGGTCAGTTCCCGGGGCAGGCGCCCGTAACCTGGGCTCCTGGGTGGTGCGCGGCCCTGCGATCCCGGGCTGAGTCCCAGCTGTGGGCGGAGGGCGGCTTAAATGAGCTGCCACACGGGAAGCGCTCCACGGGCCTGGCCCGGACACGGGAGAAGTGTGGCCTAGTGCTGTGCCGTCCACTCCGGGGAAGCCCCATGGCACAGAGCACGGTCCCTGCTCCCTGGGCCTTGGCGCCTTCCCCAGCCTGGTGACCAGAAGTGGACTTGCTGACAGGTCCAGGTTCCTGTACTTGTTTTTATTATTATTATTATTTTAATTGATTTCAGAGAGGAAGGGAGAGGGAGAGAGCAATAGAAACATCAATGATGAGAGAGAACCATGGACCGGCTGCCTCCTGCACGCCCCCCACTGGGGATGGAACCCTGGGCCTGTGCCCTGACTGGGAATCGAGCCCTGACCTCCTGGTTCATAGGTTGGGTTCAAAGGTCAACGCTCAACCACCGAGCCACGCCAGGCAGGCCAGGCACCTGTATCACTCACACATCTCTAGAGCAGGCATTTGCCCAATTTTCCCAGGGATTCTCAGACAGACACACACACACACACACACACACACACACACACCACCTCCACCTCCTCCGTGAAACTCGACAGGAACTGCCGTCCTAAGGACTCAGGCTCAGTGTGTGTTTGACAGCCTTTTCGCCCACAGAAGACGCTTATTTTTACAACGCCCTCCCGCCGGGAGATTTCTAGGTCCCTGCCCTTCCCTGAATTGTCCTGGCACCAACAAGCACCAAGGTGTATCTGGGAGTGAGGAAGGGGGACCCACTCGGCGAGGCCTGGCAACGGCTGTCACTGCCGCCGTGAATCTCAGAGGTGGGGCCTGCCCAGGGTGGGGCCTGCCCAGGGTGGGGCCTGCCCAGGGTGGGGCCTGCCCAGGGTGGGACCAAGTCCTGAGCTCCTCAGAAACCCATGCCCAGCCAGGGTGCCCCGACGATACACAATTCTGGAGGTCTGAGTGCACACTCTCCATCATCCCGTGCCCTCAGCTCCTAAGCGCCACTGAGAGGCAGGCGTGTGTCTGGGGTGGGGTGCTTTCTGTCTCACGGATGGGGAAACTGAGGCCAGAGGTCACCGCCCTCCACTAAAGGACCGGAGAAGCCAGGGCTGCACCCTCGGCAGCCCACCCCCGCTCTGCTCCTCCCCACTCAGTGCACGCGGACACCCGGCCGCACCTGTCAGGCCAACCGAGAAAGCCAGCCCGGTGGGGAGGGCGCCTCTGAGCGGCGGGACCCGTGGGCCGAGCAGAGCGCGGGGAATAAGGAGACAGAAGGCAGAGCGAGGGGGCCCCTGGTCGTGAGGGCGGGCGGCAAGAGCATCCGCCCAGGGCCCGGGGCTAGAGAGCCCTCGCCGCCCGCGTCCTACCAGCAACGTCCTCGCCGGCTCTCCCTGCTGCAGACATCGCTCCACACAACCCCGTCTCCCCATCGCCGACCCCTCTCCCCACGCGCACGCACCTTCCCCCCTGAAAACACCAGGACGCCGCATCCTCGTCAAGGAAAGAGGGGTTGACCACGACGTGTCTTCCCTCGGATGGCACGCCCTTGACCCCTGCCCTGCTGACCTGGGTCCAGCCCCGTCATCCGTGCACCTGAGCCAAGTCTCCTGTCTGCACGAGACCCGTCAGGACGCTGCTGAAGACACCAGAGACCCTGCCCGTCACGGGTACGTCCCCCCGGGTCCCTCATCCACGAGCATCTTCAAACCACGGTGAGTGAAACGGGGGCTCCCCCGCCCCAGCTACGTGAA
This sequence comes from Myotis daubentonii, assembly GCF_963259705.1. Classification (NCBI taxonomy): domain Eukaryota; kingdom Metazoa; phylum Chordata; class Mammalia; order Chiroptera; family Vespertilionidae; genus Myotis; species Myotis daubentonii. The sequence goes on along the minus strand of NC_081854.1, from coordinate 57,010,821 downwards.
CCCAGAGGCGTTCCCCCAACAAAGAGTGAGGCTGCTCACGGACTCGCCCCGGGAGCATCCGTGAGCTCAGGGTCGGCCTCCGCCCCCCTCAATGCCGCGGTGACTTTGCCAGGGTGAAAGGCGCCCCCCCCAAAGAACAGCACCCCGTCACCGCAGCCCGGGACCGGGGGGACCGAGCAGAACATATGTGCCGAGTGGCTCTGTTTGCACCTCCAGCTCCGCTATCCCACACGCGGCAGGCTGGCGATGAGCGAAGCAGCCACGGCAAGTGCCACGGCCGTGTCAGGGGTGGCAGCCGCCACCGCGAGCCATGGCACCCGCTTCTCACCCCCCCCAACATCACCACTGGAGTCCCCCCACCCCGTAGGCAGGAGCCCTAAGCATTTTGGGAGGACTTGGCCCATCGCTTCCACGTGTCGCTGCTGCCTGGACAGATTAAACCCAGGCCTCAAGTGGCGCTCCCCGGCTGACAGGTTTTCTTTCAAAAAAAGGGCAGAAGTAGCTGCCAGCCAGCGCCTCGCAGCCCAATTCCTGGACGCGGCGTCCAAGGGCTCCAATCAGCCGGCCAGGCGTGGGGCTGGGACTGCGAGCTTGCCACAGCGTGCCGTCGGCCTGGCTCCATCCCCTTCCCTCTCGCAGCCGTGGAGGTTCCCGCACCATCAAAAGGCTCACTGTCAAGTTTTCCTCTGGTCTGGGCGCGCACGCGACCGCGATGCGGGGGTGGCGAGGAATATGAATGCGGTGCGGGCTCCAGCGCGGGGCCGCGGGGCCGCGGCCGAGCCATCCGGGACCTTATGAAAGTGGAACGGAACTCTTTTCATGTATATTCCAACGGCTGAAAGTCCCCGGCCGCCGCCGTGCCGCAGACGCGGGGTAAGGAGGAACAATGGCTGGATAAAAGGCGAGGCAAGTCCGCGGAGCGCAGAAGGAAGACGCGCCCCGTCTCTGATGCCCGGGGAAGCCGAGCCCCATCCTGCCTGGGCCTCACCTTCTCCCTCCCTCCTGGCGGCTTTTCCTTTTGCGTTTGGAATTTAATGAAGATAAAGCCACCGCGTTTCCAAGGGAGGGGGCCTGCGCTTTATATGCATAAAACATACGTGCGAGTTCACCGAAGGAGAGGGATCCTGGGGAAAGACACACAGGAAACCGAGGGCTCCAGCCGACGGATGAAACCGACATCTCCTTTCTTTTGTCTCCGTAAATCATACATAGGGTGTGTGTCCGTGCAGACATGAAATCCTGGTTTGCAGGGGCCGATGGGACAGGCTTCTTTCCTTAGCCCCATGCTCAGGGCAGTCACAGTGGCAGCTCAGAATCAGCAGTGGGAGTATTTACACCACAGAAATTGGCCAACGCTACAAGCCAGACTTTTTTTTTTGTAGACAGCTCGTTGTTAAATATTTACCAGCACATCATCTGTCTCTGTGTGTGTCTGAATGATGGATGGAGGTGCACAGAAATATATATGTACTGTATATACATACACATATTTTATAGATAGATGTACATAGAGACATGACATGCATACATCATTCACATTTTGCATGTTATCCCTAATGCATAACTTCCCTTTAAATGTTCTTTGAAAGCAGTACTGGAACCAGGGATCCAAGGGCCTCTGTATGCTTTTATAATAAAAAAGGAAGGAAGGCCAACCTGTTCTCCCCAAATATAATAGCAAGGGCTAAATTGATTCCTTCTTGCCGGGTATTAACTTGCTCCTATTACCACAAATTTGCTGCACAGGAATTTTCTTCCGTTGCCAGAATTAAACCCACGTCTAATTTCTCACTTCAGGTGCATTAAGTGCGGTAGAGGGTACCGATGAATAACTTCATTGATAATAAATTTAATAATCCATGCAGCACTGGCTGGAAATGGATGCACGCTGGCTGCATTCATTCCTCCTCCTAATTCAAAGACCGCGGGGCTGCGGCGGCCCAGCTCGCCGAGCCCCTGGTAATTGCGGGCTATTTCTACCGGTCTGCGTCCCGGTGGGCAATTCAGGCACATGCTCTGCTCTATGTGGATAAATGACAATAACCAGTTTATCCGATTAGTAGTTTTATGAATCTGAGAGACCATACACCCTGAAGTTTCCCTACCAGCTCATGATGCTGGGAGACACTGGCTAGGTCACCCCTGGCTCAAGGTCATGGCCCTACACACGCGCCCCAAATCGTGCGGCTGGAATGTTGCTGGGAAGAACTGAGCTCGAGAGGGGAGAAAGCAAGGAGAAAGCAAGGACAACACTCAGAGAACCGTGGGCAGGTGCTGAGCTCGCCTGGAAAGGGCACGAAGGAAGGTCATGAGTTTTGAAGCCAGAAAGACGTAACCGCGGTCCCGCCTGCCCACGGCGATCCACCAGACCCTTCCCCTAGTCGCCTCCTTGACCTCTGTCGCCTCCGCTGTCAACAGAAGGCAAGACAATACCTGCCCCTCGGACTCGGGAGGATGCAGGAGACACGGTGTGTGCAGTGCCTGGTACAACGTCTGGCACCTAGTGAGCTACCCGACCGGGGCAGCTATCGACCCTTCTCAGGCCTCTCCACTAAAGAGGAAAGTCTTTGTCCAAAATAAGGGCAGAGTTCCAAACTGGGTCCAAGAAAACTGTCCATGATTGTAGTTGCAGCCTGGGGGTGAGCGCCCCGTCACGGGAGGTATGCAAGGGGAGCTGAGCATTTGTGGAACAGACCTGTAAACGGAGTCTGGGGTCAGACTAGTTGACTTGAGGTTCCGGGAGTTTGGTCGCACACTTTGCGATTAAAGAGGAATTTGGCCTAACTGCTGACGTTCATTCATTGGGTACACGCGGCCAGGAAGAGAAGCAGCCGGGACTCAGCGCTAGGGAGCCTGCCACCCAGAGCTGGGGCCTGGGCCTCGACACCTGTCTGCACTGCCCCACCCACAGCCCAGGACCAGGGAGCACCCAGTCCATGGCGTCAGCCTGCACCCCTGCTCGCCCCAGCCTGCACCCGGGACCCACCCACCCACCGGCGAGGCCAGCTGGGAATCCAGGCAAACACCGGAGACCTGACTGCGTGGCAGGAGCGACGCCGCCATCTCCACGTCTGCTCAGGAGCCTCGGGGCCTGGCATGGGCCAGCGGAGCTCATGGCCCAGCACCTGGCGGGCAGAGGGCACGATGGTCTGGCGGCTCGGAAGCCAGACCTCGTCCTGGCAGCAGGGCGCCCCGGTGGATGTGGCGCCGGCAGCATTGCCAGCGGGTTCCAGCCTGGGTTTGTGCTGCCTCAGTGATCAAGTGCACCTGCTACTCACAGGAGACACCCCCCACCCGCCCGGAGACACACACGCGCGCACACGCACACACATGCACACACACGCACACACACACACACACACACACATGGCTGCTGGGCTGCGGACCCAGGACGCAGGGAGCATGTGTTCACTGGATGAATCGCTATGAGGCACCACACACACCACTGCCCACGTGTGCTCCTGCTGCACCATGTGTAATCCTCCGCGTCAGGGCAGTTTAGTTGCATGTAGTTTTTTTGTTTTGTTTTGTTTTTGTAAAGACTCATATAAGCCCTCTATTTTGCTTTTTGCAAAATAAGAACATATGAAAAAAAGAAAAAGAAGGAAAGATGGGAGGGAGGAAGGAAGGAAGGGAGGGAGGGAGGGAGGGGAGAAGGAGGAAGGGAAGGAGGGAGGGAGGGAGGGAGGGAGGGGAGAAGGAGGAAGGGAGGGAGGGAGGGAGGGAGGGGAGAAGGAGGAAGGGAAGGAGGGAGGGAGGGGAGAAGAAGGAAGGGATGGAGGGAGGGAGGGAGGGAGGGAGGGAGGGAGGGAGGGAGGGGAGAAGGAGGAAGGGAAGGAGGGAGGGAGGGGAGAAGAAGGAAGGGATGGAGGGAGGGAGGGAGGGAGGGAGGGAGGGAGGGAGGGAGGGAGGGGAGGGGAGAAGGAGGAAGGGAGGGAGGGAGGGAGGGAAGGACATACTCGGCTTTGCCCTTGGCATTGGGTTTTCCTAAGGACGCTGCGTCCAGATGGGCTCGCCAGTGGTCAAGTGGCATCTGTGACGGTGGCCATCCCTCCCCCCCGCCTCAGGCAGACTCAGGGGCCAGAGCCAGCCCCTGCTGAGAGCCGTTGGTCTCCTGAGAGGAGGAGACACCCCTTAGGAGAACAGAAATCAAGAACAGAAGCCAAGGTCGGCGGCAGCACGAGACGCGGACGAGGATGTTTCCCGGACAAGGGAGACCTGTGTGGCCCCCAAACCTGAGGGCCGCCCTGTCATTTTAGCCAGGGAGCCCCGCGCATGGCCCCGGGCACTGAGCAGGGGGGGCCCTCGGGACAGAATGTGGGGACCCCTGGATGGCCTTCTCATCCACCCAACTCCCCCGCCCGCCGCCCCGGGGAAAGGCTGGGAGCCCCGCCCGCCGCTGGCCGTGCAGCAGCCTCCGTTCCCGGCCCAGGAGCCACAGGTCTGTGCAGAGGTCCCGGTGCGGCCCGGACCCCCCAGCAACCCCCACCTCCTCCTGTCTCCTACCCCCAGCTTCCTCCGGCCCCTCCCGCTCCCATGAACAGCCGGCCGCCTCGCTTAGAGAACTAACTCTCCTCCCAGTTCCATCCAGCCTGGCGGCTGCGGTGCAAAGCTTGGCCTAGATGACAGCTGTGTGGGCCTCTCCCCAGCGCGGCCCAGCGGGCGAGCTAATACACTCCATTCCGGGGCTGGTTGCTGCTTTTAATCTAGCAGCGGGCGCCGCAGCTGCTGTAAGCGAGCTGAGATGGGCTGCGGGGCGGACCGCGCGCCCCCCTTTCCCGGGCACGCGCGGCCTCCTGCACGACCGATCGCCCCGCTCCACGGCCTGCGCAGGCGCCGTGTGCGGGCCCAGAGCCGAGGCTGCCCCCTGCACCTGGGGGGCCCTCACCTGGAGACCCCGAGACTTCCAGGAGCCCAGACTCACCGCCGGGTGGAAATTCTACGCTCCTGACTCAACTTCTCCAGAGCGGTAGCCGGAGCACGGAGCCCTGCCCGCCTCAGTACGGCTCTAATGCGCTCAACTGGATTATTTTTTTAAAATATTTTTTGTTTGTTGTTGATTTCAGAGAGGAAGGGAGAGGGAGAGAGATAGAAACATCCATGACAAGAGAGAATCATGGATCGGCTGCCTCCTGTACACCCCCCACACTGAGGATCGAGCCCACAACCTGGGCCTGTGCCCTGATCGGGAATCGAACCCTGACCTCCTGGTTCCTAGGTCGGTGCTCGATCCCTGAGCCACCCTGGCTGGGCTCAACTGGATTCTTGTTGAAAAGAGGGCTCTTCTCCCCAAGGAAGCAGGCTCAGCTCTCCGCGGGCACCAGCCCCAGCCCCAAGGAGGGCCTGACCCAGGGCAACGCCATCTGACCCTCAAATCTGTTGGTGCCACCAACTGGAGAGGGTCCCTAGCCACTTGCTGGACAGCATGACCCAGCGGGGTCTCCAGAGACGTAGGGGTGGGGGGAGCTGCAATACTTGCCAAATATGACACATGAGCGTTCTTACAAAATACCCAACAATTTTAAATGTTGATAGGGAAAGAGAAAAATAGAAAAAGAAAAGAGCCCGGCTGGCGTGGCTCAGTGGTTGAGCATCAACCTATGAACCAGGAGGTCACGGTTTGATTCCTGGTCAGGGCACAGGCCTGGGTTGCGGGCTCCATTCCCAGTGTGGGGCTTGCAGGGGGCAGCCGATCCATGATTCTCTCTCATCATTGATGCTTCTCTCTCCCTCTCCCTCTGCCTTCCTCTCTGAAATCAATAAAATATATTTTAAAAAATAGAAAAGGGAAGGGAAGACAGGAGGAGGGGCCGATGGGGAGAAGAGGCGGGGCTGGGTGACAAAGAAGGGCTCTCAGCAGGAAGCACCACCCACCCACCAGCCCTCCCCATCTGTCTCTGCAAACCCCGTGGTCAGTGGGAAGAGGCCCAGGCTCTCCACGCTCCGCAGCGATGCTCAGAGGAGACACCCATCACTGAGGAGACAGGCTCCCTGGTTCTCCACCAGCGTGGAGACCCCAAGACCCCTCTCCCCACTCATCAGCCAGCACCCACAGGAACCGGGGCCACCCAGCCAGGGCGGGCCCCACACCCCGTTCCTGGAGCAGATGGGTGCAGGTTACCCATTCCCCGCCTCACCCCCAGCCCAGCCTCAGCACGAGTTGGGGGAGGAGGGGCTGTTACAGGGGACACAGCCCAGAGAAGAGCTTCGAGGGGCCACCTCCCCAAATCAGTCCAACGCGAAACCCAGTCTTCCCTCGGAACGGATCCGCAGCAGCTGTATCTCTTTCATTTGAGTAATTATCATATAATTAAGTGCATGAATTACAAGGGAGCCAAGGCATTAAATTAAAATATTTAATGCTTGCAAATCTGAAAGTGATTACTGTGCTGATGCCCAGCCAGTGAGGAGGGAGGGTAATGGCTCGGCGGCCGGCGCTGGGAGGCGGTGGCCCGGCCACGCTCCGCCTCCGAGGGCAGGGGCGGCGAGGGGGGGGGGGGGTAGCCCGGGGAGGGGCGGCCAGTCCACAAACCTCCAGCCCACGTGCCGGGCCCCCACCGGCCACAGGGGTCAGCCACGGGGAGAGGCAGCTCCCTGGGAAACCTCACGGGGTGTCTCCAAGGCCCGGGGGACAGAAAGGGCTGGCGCCAACGTGGATGGCAGTGCTCACGTGGACACTGACACCCCCTGGAAAGTGCTCACGTGGACACTGACCCCCCCTGGAAAGTGCTCACGTGCCTGTGTGGACAGATGAGGGAACCGAGGCCCAGGAAGACGGAGACTCGCCCAAGATCACACAACAAGTCACTGCAGGGCTGGACCCGGCCAGGGCCTCCGACAACGGGAACCGCACACCTGGGGAGCCGAGCCGAGCTGAGCTGAGCGAGCTCACCTGGCTGGGGCTGGCGCTGACGTGACCTCAGATGGCATTTGCTGAGCTTTGCATTTCCCAGCCCGGCCTGGATCCCTCCGGGGACACAAATGAGGGGCAAAGGTCCCAGAGCAGCCCACACCCCCACCTCCGTGCGGCTGGCAACTCACCCCACAAAGCGAGGACCGGGGTGAGCTCGGGGCTTCGCCCAGAAAACACCACACGCTGCCCAGACGGAGCCAGGCTGGACGGCTGCCGAGAGGGTTCAAGGGAACACAAGGCCCGAGTCTCGATGACCATTCACGGGGACCCCACGGGAGTCAGGTCTCCTCGCAGGGACCACTGGGGAGGGTGCAAAGGGTGGACGTCCAGTCCTGACACCAGAAAGCCGAGCTCCCGGGGTGCTGGGAAACTGAAGAGCAAGGGCCCCTTTGCCCACGCGGCCTCCACCAGAATCCATCGTGTCTTGGCCGTGGACCTCCCCTCCGTGGGTGGCCAGCGTCTGACCTCCCACTTGTCTCCTCTCGCACCAGGAGAGGGGCCTGCACCCCCCAGAAGGGAACCGGGTTCCAGTCCTGCTGGCTTCTACCAACCACCCCTGATGCCCTAGGTGAGCATGTGACTCAGGCCTGGCCAATCAGTGTTTTCCATGCTTCTGGATAAGGTGATTGGTTCTGGGATGAACATGGGCCCAGGTCTGGCCAATCAGTGTTCGCCGTGCTTCTGGATAAGGTGATTGGTTCTGGGATGAACATGGGCCCAGGCCTGGCCAATCAGTGTTCCCCATGCTTCTGGATAAGGTGATTGGTTCTGGGATGAACATGGACCCAGGTCTGGCCAATCAGTGTTCGCCATGCTTCTAGATAAGGTGATTGGTTCTGGGATGAACATGGACCCAGGTCTGGCCAATCAGTGTTCGCCATGCTTCTGGATAAGGTGATTGGTTCTGGGATGAACATGGGCCCAGGCCTGGCCAATCAGTGTTCTCCATGCTTCTGGATAAGGTGATTGGTTCTGGGATGAACATGGACCCAGGTCTGGCCAATCAGTGTTCTCCGTGCTTCTGGATAAGGTGATTGGTTCTGGGATGAACATGGGCCCAGGCCTGGCCAATCAGTGTTCTCCATGCTTCCGGATGAGGTGATTGGTTCGGGGATGAACATGGGCCCAGGCCTGGCCAATCAGTGTTCTCCATGCTTCCGGATGAGGTGATTGGTTCGGGGATGAACATGGGCCCAGGCCTGGCCAATCAGAGGCCATGTTCAGAGGGGGTTGTTGAGCTACTGGGATAAAAGCCTGCAGGGACTGTGGCTATTTGTCCTACTATCTGGGGACTCCCCCCTCCTGATGGGGGGCCCACCTGGGCCGTGAGAACTTCCTGTCTCAGGCCCAGTGGACCCAATCCCTTGGTGCCAAAAGCCAGTCTGAGGCCGGGTCTGCGCGCTGGCGACTTAAAAAGGCCTGACAGCTGTGCTCCTTGTAAGCCCTTGGCTCCTGCCAGGAAGGGGTCTGTCCCTCACTGTCCATCTGCCTGTCTGTTTCCCTCCCTCCCTCCCCCTGCTCTCCCGCCCTGCAGAACCACATGCAGGGATGGTCTGCGCAAATGCATGAGTGAATGACAAATGTCCCCTCTCAGGCAGGTAGGGGTCGGTCTGCAAGGTGTGTCTCTGGGTGACATGGCCCGGACCAAGGGAACATGAAGCACGCAGCCCCGATGTTCCTCGGGCCGCGGTGAGCCTCAATGAGGGCCACTGTGTGCTGGGCACCGCGCCTGCCCTTCCCGATCGTGTGTAATCCCCATAGCGGCCCTGCGAGAGGGTACGGGTATCCGTCTCCCGGATCAGAGGGCTGTGGCTCAGAGAGGTTAGGACACTTCCCTGTGGTCACACAGCACAAGAGAGCAGGAAAACAAACCCCACATGGTTCTAGTAATCATACTGGAGTGGCTATGGAGCTGTTTATTTAATCTTTCTCTCTCTCTCTCTCTCTCTCTCTCTCTCTCTCTCTCTCTCTCTCTCTCCCTCTCTCTCTCTCTCTCTCTCTCTCTCTCCCCTTCCCTCCCTTCCTCACGGGGAGTCCAGAGAGGTGCTTTGCTAATGGAGAGTGAAATAGTTTGCTACAATTCGCTCCAAAACAGAATGCTTAATTACCACAGACTCCTCCCCAACCACATAACCACATCGGCGCACGGAATGCCGACGGCACGCTGGATGGCGTAGATAACGCTCGGCAAGTGGGCCCTCTTTGGGGAGGGTGCTGATCGGGGAGGAAACAGATGTTCTGGAAGCTGATTCCAGACCAGGGCCGGACCGATGGCTGTGGAGTTGAAAGGATTCTACAGATGCAGAGACCAGGGCCGCGACCCCAGGGGCCGGGCGCCAGGGCAGGCTCCCTCCTGCTTCTCCCCAGGGGGCCACCCCAACCATCCCCGCCGCCCCCTGTACAACTGCCAGCAGCCTTCAGGGTGCTGTTCCCACCCCTGACACAGCCGGGCAAGGGGCGGGCCGGAGGCGCACAGCCTCCAGGAATTGCTGGGGTGAGAGCAGGAGGGCTGGGGGGTGGGGGGGGACAGACAGTCTCGGGTCTAGAGGGGCCTCTCCAGGCAGAGCTTATCAGAGAAGCAAGGCCGTAGCATTCCTCCCTATTCATTCATTCGTTTGCTCAACAGTTGGCTGGCCACCTTTTCTGCTTCCCTCGATATTCACTCAGTACCTACTATGTACCCTTTCTGTTCCCTCACCCAGAAACTATGTATCAGGCACCCACTGTGTGCAAAGCCCAGTGCTGGTGGGCCCCACTGGACCCCACTTTGAGAACCACCCATCTAGGCATCGCTGTCAGCTACCTTCTCTGACACGTTGTGCCGAAACCTGGTAGGGTCCCCACTGGGGGGCAGGAGGTCACCCTGACCCACGTAGGGGGCCTCCTGAGCCACTGTCCCCCTCAGTCACCCAGAAGCCACCTCGGGCATGGTGGGCGGGGTGGCCCGCGGCCCTCCAGCCGGCCCTGCCCTGGGCCCGGTGCCCACTCCCCCTCCGCCCCGCTGCCCGCCTGCTTGCTTTCTCCGGGAGCCTTCTGCCGCCTGCACGCCGCCTGCCCCTGCCGCCCTCGGAACAGCTGTGGGCTTAATTATCAAAATAACATTTTAATCGTCTCATAACTGAACTCCCTTCAAAACACGCCAGCGGAGGAGGCGGGAAGGCTTCTCTTTAGCACCTCTGCCCGCCTGACTTGCTAATCGCAGGCAGACTCAGCTGCCAGGAGGCCCAGATGCCGGCCCTGCCCACGGGCGCCTCCTCCCCCTCCCTCCTTCCCTCCCCACGTGGAGGTGGCTCCCCACGAGGGGCCAGGGCGCGGAGCCTCTGCCAGGGGCCACCGTGGGCCCTGCCCTCCCTCCTTGTGAAAGGAACACCCCCATCCTGCCACCAGCCCCCTCACAAGGTGGATCTGCTGAGGGAAGCCGGCCACTCATTTGCGATCCCAGGGGCTGCCCTTGCCTTTAACACGTCGCTTTTTTTAACTTTAAAAGCATGGCTACCACCGGCACTCACTCAGGCTGCCGTCCCCACTCCTCCACCGGACCATCCACAGGGAGTCCGCCCCAAGGCAGCGGTTCTCAACCTGTGGGCCGCGACCCCTTTAGCGGTCGAACGACCCTTTCACAGGGGTCGCCTAAGACCATCCTGCACATCAGATATTTGCATGACGATTCATCACATTAGCAACATGACAGTGATGAAGTAGCCACGAAAATAATGTTATGGTTGGGTCACAGCATGGGGAACTGTATTTAAAGGAACGGAAGGTTGAGAACCACTGCCCTAAGAACAAGCCAGCACAAACCAGCCTCCCTCCCCCTCGCCAGCCCTCCGCTCCCTCCCTCCCGCTCGCCCCGCCTGGGCTGTGGGCTGAGGACGGCACATGGCACCTGTCATTACGTCCAACCCCGGTCAGCAGCCCACGGGGAGGGCCCCACTTTACCCAGGGGGCACCGCGCCAGGACAGGCACACGCCCCAGGGGTCGGGGCATCGAGGGCGCTGGGATGCGACACAGGGCATTTGTGTTTGCAGCAAGGGTGCCGGCCTGCCCCTCCCTCCCTGCCCTGTGACCTGCCTTCTAGGCCACAAACTGCACAGAGATATGAGCTGCCTGGGCGCCCTTTCAAATGCAGATTCTGGTTGGAGGGGACGGGCTGGGGGAGCCTGGATGCTGTGTTTCTAGCTCCCCCCCCCCAGGCGACGCGGAAGGAGGGGAGGCCCCCCTGAGCCCCAACAGCCTCTCTGGCTTCTGGAGACGCAGCTCCCAGCTCCCAGCGCTGCGTCTGAAGCTGCTCTCAGGTGGGGAGAAGGTCCGAGCCTGCTTGGCCTGGACGCGAGCCAGACACCTGCACGGTGGGGGCGGGGGGGGTGTGTGGGTGGCAGTAGGAGGGGACAGGGCCCAGCGCTGGAGGAGCTCTGGATGACAGAGACCAAACAGAGCAACCGGATTCCGAACGCCTCACCTCTCCGGGCAGGAGGCCGGCCTGCCATTGCCCAAGGCCTCTGAAGGCGCGCAGGTGGCACCAGTCCCGCAGACACCCCAAGGAGGAATGGGGATCTTTGTGGGCAGTGGCTGCCCACACAGGACCCCTGCAGGGACAAGGTCCTCTCCCTCCCCCAGGAGCGCCCCCTCCAGCCCCCTCCCACCCCCCCTCAGCCCCACGCGCGCATGGGGAGGCGCCCTCCCATTGGCTAAGGGCCCCCTCCGCTCCCTGCACCGCCTCCCCCCTCGATTTCCAGAACAGGATATTAAGGCAGAGAAACCAAGGGCTTGCGGGGTTTTTCGTCTCTGCTCCAGGGAAAAACAGACACTCATCCAGCCTGAAATTGCTTCACTCCGTGAGCCTGTGGGCCGCGGGGGCCTCCCGCCACAGCCGAGCAGAAAATAGAGTTTGTTTCTCCCGGCCCCGCTCCCCCTCGCGCTCGCGCTCCTCTCGCCTGGCGCGCGGCTGGAGGCTGGAGGCTGGGCCGTGGCAGCCTGTGCCAGGGAGCAGGCAGGGGCTCCCACAGCAGGCACAGGGCCCTGGGAGGAGGAGAGGCCTGCAGCCCCTCCCGCCCCTCCCGCCCCAGCCAGGCGGCCTTCAGATAACCCTGCGCCAGGCCCTGCTCGGGAGGCGACGCCAGGACCTTTTGTTGCCTGGAATATGCAGGTTTCCAGGTCATGCTCTGGCCGTGCCAGGGCTGAGCTAAATGCTGTGGCGTTCCAACATGCATCTGGTTTGGGAAGGGACAGAGGGTGCGTGTGTGTGAGCACACGTGTGTGCAAGCGTGTGTGTGGGCATGTGTGTGCAAGCGTGTGTGTATGTGCATGCAAGCGTGTGTGTGTGCGCGTGTGCGGGTGTGTGTTGCAGACAAACAAAACCATTGTTTCCCCTCTTCCTCTACGACCCAGCACATCTGGGAGTCCGGGAGGTCCCCCTTGATCTGAGCAATATTTCTGGGGATCCCTCGATGGCCCCTGGGATGCAGGGAGTGGGAGAGACACAGGCGACGGAGCCACCAGGCGCGGCCTCTCCCCGGGAGAGGAGAAAGATGGGATGTTCATTCACCCACCGCCGGGCACTGGGATGCTTCTGACCAAGCAGCCCCGCTGCCCCCACGCCCTGCCCCATCCCCGCGCCCGCCTTCCAGAGGGTCGTGCACACACAAGCTGCTGACCAGGCCACCGGGAGGCCCCTTGCACCGAGTGGACCAGACAGAGGCCCTCAGGGCGCTTCAATTATCAGCCGCCCCCCCTCCTTCCCCGCGCTCCCCGCCTTCATCACCGGAACCTGCCCAGCGCCCACCGGAGGACCTAGCCGTCCACCAAGGACCCGGACAGTCAGCTACCTACTGGCCCTGGTCTGTAACTAAGGCTGGAGCTCAATTACACCATGGTCCTGGGGGACTCGGAGTGGTGGCTGGAGGACAGACTTGGGGGGCGGGCGGAGGGGGGGGCGGGCAAGCTGAGCTACTCCCATCCCCTCCCCATGAGACGCTGGGGAAACCGAGACTAGAGAACAAGTAACATAACACATGGAGGGCGGGGGAGGCGGGGAGCCCAGCCAGGCCTGCTCGCCCTTCCTCAGGGACTGTCTTGAAGGGTCCAAGCAGTCTGGGGGGCGGGGACAGACCCCCTAGCGGTCAGTCCTGGGAACCAAGAGGCCCTTCCCGGAGGGGAGGACACAGTAGGGGCGGCAGGGGGGGCACAGGCAGAGGTGGACCAGCTGTAGGATCTCAGAGGCATGAGTCACTCGCCCCCCCCTTCCTGCCCTAAAGCACTTTCCCAGCAGGCATGGCACCTGCTCTCCAGATGCACCGTGATCAGCCTTGCCCACGGCCACGGCCACGCACCACATCTCTGGCCAGAACATCAGTGGCTGCACACAGGCCAGCGCTCCCACGCCTGCTCCCTGCTGAGCTCTTCCACGCGGCGGCCACGCAGGCTCTCCACAGCTCCAAGCAGGGAAATGTCATTCCCCACATGAGCCCCGCGCTGGTTTCTTACCTCAGAGACCGACACCCCAGTTCTGAACCACACCCTGCCAGGCCCACAGCTCAGGCCTCTCACAGGGCATTGCAGCCACACCCTCATCACTGGCCACGCCCCCACCGCCACTGGCCACGCCCCTGATCTCTAGCCACGCCCCCGTCACGGGCTAAACCTCTCCCGCTTGGTTACTGGCCACGCCCCTGATCGCTGACCACGCCCCCAGTCTCTGGCCAGATGAGAGAACTTTATAAGCTGCTCCCCCGCCACACACACACACACACACACACACACACACACACACACACACCTGTCTCCCACAGGAGGGTAGGAGAGTTTCACCTGCATAAAACCTAGCGAGATGTTGCTTCCATGGAGCAGGCTGCAGAGAGCCCACTCAGAGAGCCTACCGGGCGTGGAAACCAGGCTGTGACCGGAATACAGGGGTCCCAGGGGCCCGCCAGGAGGAGGCCCCGGGGCATGGCCGCCCAGCGCTGCTGGGAGAAAGGCCTGGTGTGATACTTAGAACAAGGAAATGCACGCAACCGCCACGGCCCACAGCAGTCCTCCTCAGGAGCCGTGGACAAACCACCACACACACACTCACACACACAACCAAGAAGGGGGCCGGTCCACACGGCTAGGTGGTTGAGCGTCGACCTATGAGCCAGGAGGTCACGGTTCCATTCCCGGTCAAGGCACAGGCCCGGTTGTGGGCTCCATCCCCAGTAGGGGGCGTGCAGGAGGCAGCCGGTCCATGATTCTCTCTCATCATTGACGTTTCTCTCTCTCCCCTCTCCGTTCCTCTCTGAATTCAATACAAATATTTTTTCGGAGGAAAAAAGGAGAAGGAGGGGTGTCCGCTCCTCCACCCCAGCCCCCCTTCAGGGCTCGCCCCTCACTCTAGGGCAGCGGTTCTCAACCTGTGGGTTGCGACCCCTTTGGGGGTCGAACGACCCTTTCACAGAGGTCGCCTAAGACCATCGGAAAACACATATATCATTATATATTGTTTTTGTGATGAATCACGATGCTTTAATTATGTTCAATTTGCAACAATGAAAATACATCCTGCATATCAGATATTTACGTGACGATTCATCACAGTAGCAACATGACAGTTATGAAGCAGCCACGAAAATAATGTTATGGTTGGGGGTCACCACAACATGAGGAGCTGTATTAAAGGGCCGCGGCATTAGGAAGGTTGAGAACCACTGCTCTAGGGCCACGGGAAGACCTTCCACAACGCGCCGTGGCCTGGCTTTTCCGTGGCTGATTAAGCAGCTGGGAGCAGAGGGTTTATTGTGGGAAAAGCAAATAGTCGCGTGTGTCGCAGGCAAACACCACCTCAGGCGGGGGGGTGGGGGGGGGGGACAGGATGCGCTGCCTGTCGGGAGGGATGGCTATTATAATACTTAAAACAACATTCATAACACTTACGGCAGCGACACCGGGGGTCTGCGGAGACCCCCGAATGGAATCAGCGCCCGTGCTTTCATAAGAATCCTGAACTCTCTGCCCCGCGGGGGCGCTGTCCGCGGGGAGGCGCGGGCGGTGGAATTTGAACGCCGTCTGAGGTGGGCACCAATCGCCTTTGGACCCTCCCCACACATCGGAGAGCCGCGAGGAGCCGCAGTTAAACATGCGGCTGATGGAAGGGCACTGAAGTGCTTTTCCTCATCGAACTCCCTGACAGCGCCCCACAGGGTCTCCCGGTAATTTGTTCAAACGAAATAATATTTTCCTTTCCCCGTTCCTCTTTGTTGTCTGGTGCGATGAAAAGTAACATTTCTTTTCTTTCAATCCTATTAAAGCGAGGCTCGCGGAGTGCCAGCCACTCAATCCAAATGCCGCCTGGCAGGCGACAGGCACCGGCGTTCAGCACGGGGCCTCCAACCTGCGTTTCCATCAGGAGCTGACATGCCCCCAGGCGGGCGCCTCCCGCAACCGTCTCCAGGCGACCGCCAGGGTTTCCAGCAAGCGGGTGGGTCTTCTCTTCTCTCTCTCTCTCTCTCTCTCTCTCTCTCTCTCTCTCAGCTGGGATCCTTGGCTCAAGCATTTGGTCATTTGCACAAGGTGCGTGTCTTCGGCTGCAACCCACCATGCTCACGTGGTCCCTTGAGCCCGCCCACCCCTATGCTAGGCTGGGGAGGCAGGGTGAGCCCTTGGACGAGGTCCCTCCAGGCAGCAGGGACCTGGGAGCCTGCTCCAGTCTCCTCCTGAGTCCACTGAGGCTCCCTTAGCCTCTTTGCATCCTATGTGGCTTCCCTCCCAATTAAATTGTCATCAACAACCTGACAAACTTCACCCCACCAGCTCCAGCACACTCCTCGGAACCCGTTAGCAAATGCCACCTCCTCTCTGAAGCCCTCCCAGATCTGAAGGCATCCACCCTCCCATCACCATCTGCAAGGGCTTTGGGTCCATGCAGAGAGATGCGAATAAATGAAGTATGGGGCAGCCACCCAATAAAACATTACCAAGCGGGTTGGTAAGGAGCGCTGTCCCTGGTACGTGATGCTGAAAGGGAAGTAAGATGACACAGAATAACAGAGATGACTGATACCTTTGGAATAATACAGAGAGCCTGGGAGGACTCAGAAAAAATCAGGAAGAGGAGCGAGTGACTTTGGGGGAGTGGGAATTGGGGGAGGAGGCGAGAGACGGGAAGGATGTATGCTCTTGTGTGTTATTTCAATCCTTTCTCGGGTGCAGGGATTTCTTTTCTTAAAATATATTTTTACTGACTTTAGAGAGGAAGGGAGAGGGAGAGAGAGAGAGAGAGAGAGAGAGAGAGAGAGAGAGAGAGAGAGAGAGAGAGAGAGAGAAACATCCATGATGAGAGATAACCGTGGATCGGCTGCCTCCTGCACGCCCCACACTGGGGATGGAGCCTGCAACCCGGGCCTGTGCCCTGACCGGGAATGGAACCACGACCTCCTGGTTCCTAGGTCGACGCTCAACCCCTGAACCACAGGAGCTGGGCCAGGGGTTCCTTTTCTGACCAGAGAGAGACCCATCGGTGTGGGTGACAAGGACTCGATGCCATCTTGAGTCTCCACACGTAACTCACCTACGTGAATGTCATCGCAGGACCCTTCACCGCCACTAACTCTCAGTCTCAAAGACTTCCTCAAGGACCCGCACTCCCCACGCGGAGCCACGCCGAATGTCTGGGCAGCACGACGCGGACTCGTTTATGGTACAGGCAGAAACCCGCGACGACGAGGGTCCCTGGGTGCCCTGCTCAGAGCTGGGCTCGAGGCCTCCCTCTGTGCCTGGCTGGCTGGAAACAGGGCGGGGCCACCAGCTCAGGGGACAGCGAGGGGGCAGGACCCTCGGGCCTCAGTGGCCGGAGGGGGGCCAATGGCCGGGGCCAGCTGCAGACGGAAGGTTTCTCATGTGCTCTGTCCCCGTCCTTGGAGGGAAGACGAGGTGGGACAATCTGGCCGGGAATACGACATCTGGGTCCCTCCGATAAAGCTGCCATCTGATGTGAGAAAAATATATTGTGATGAGCTAATTACACCCTCCGTGGCGGGGGGGGGGGGGAGCCTCCGTGGCGAGACCACGGCCGCGCTGTGTGAAATGTCAATGGATTCAAAATGGTTGGGAAACAAATCTGTTTAGGCACCAAATGATTAAACCTGTCCGTTTCCTCCTAATGCCGTAATTATCTTTGCTAACACCTTACCCGCCCGCGAAGCGCCCGCGTACCGCACGGGCCATTCAGACATGAGCCCGTCTCCTCCACCTCCGCACACTGCCCGCTGGCCAGGGAGGAAGGCGCTCGGGGTGGAGACCGCACCAAGCCTACCCCAGGAAGACCACGGCGCCAGGCACGGTGTGACCCCGGCCAACGCACAGACCGTAACATGTGAGTTGTGTGTGTCCCACAACCAAGTACGGCGACCCCGGAAACAGCAGTATCCAGCCCCGCAATTGAGGACTTAAAGGATTTCCGCTCCTTTGTTTCATAAGTTAAAAGAAAATTCAATTATTTTAAACGTATGGACCAGACCTCTAGCCGGCTTGGCTCAGTGGATTGAGTGTGGGTCCGAGGACTGAAGGGTCATGGGTTCGATTCCGGTCAAGGGCACGTGCCTCGGTTGCAAGGCTCGACCCCGGGCCCTGGTCAGGGTGCGTGCAGGAGGCAACCCATCGATGTGTCTCTCTCACATCGATGTTTCTCTCTCTGTCTCTCCCCGTCCCTTCCACTCTCTCTAAAATATCAATGGAAACATAGCTTCATGAGAGGATTAACAAAACAAATAAATAAAAACAATTATTTATTTTTTAAAAAATGGAAAGGAGTGACGGGGCAGAAAGACATGAGGACCGAGGTGCTGAGGAATGTGTGCATCACAGACTGGCTGGCTCACTGAGCACGTCCACGGCCTGGGACAGGCTGCAGGGACCTCGAGGACAATTGGCCCCCATGTCTAAACAGTCCCTTTCCTGCTGCCCAGTGAGGAAGACACGGGAATGAACGCCCACCTCTACGTCTTCCGTTAAAACGGGGGCTGAGATGGCTTGTGCGAGGGGCAGCCCTTTGCAAATGACCAAGGAGCGCCCTCCCCCGCTGGCCCCGCGGGCCTCGCTCCCTGACTGGCGGCCAGGACAAGGCCCCCCACACCCCTCCACATGCCTCTACTACGGACTGCACTCTGAGTGGCCGCCCGCCCGCCTGCACCTGAGCTTCCTGTTCTCTGTCCTAAAACTAGGCTTTTTGAGCTCAAAAGGGGGCTGTTGCCTTTGGTTTTCTGGGCTCGGCTAACGAATTCATCCCACACGCCTCCCACCCCACTCTGACGGCTTTGCTGGCGTGAACGGTACACGTCTGCTCGGTCGCCCAACAAAATACCCCAGACTGGGCGGGCCTTAAAAGACAGAAATCCACTCTCACAGTTCTGGATGCTCCAAGTCCAAGATCAAGGTAGAGGCCCGGTGCATGAATTCGTGCACGGGTGGGGTCCCTCGGCCTGGTCGGCAATGGGGCCATTCCAGGCCCATCTCGCCCAGTCCTGATCAGGCCAATCAGGGCTGGGAGGCTGGCCGCCCAGGGAGAAGGGACCACAGGAGTTTGGCCAGCCAGGGGAGGGGAGGGACCGTGGGAGGTTGGCTGTGGGAGCGCACTGACCACCAGGGGGCAGCTCCTGCATTGAGCATCTGCTCCCTGGTGGTCAGTGCACATAATAGCTACTGATCATCTGGTTGTAATGGTTGCTTAGGCTTTTATATCTATAGATATGTCTTAATTGATTTGAGAAAGAGAGGAAAGGAGAGGGATAGAAATATCGATGAGAAAGACCTCGACGATGAGAGAGAATCATGGATCGGCTGCCTCCTGCACGCCCCACACTGGGGATCTAGCCCACAACCCGGGCATGTGCCCTGACCAGGAATAGAACTGTGACCTCTGGGTTCATAGGTCAACACTCGACTATTGAGCCACACCAGCTGGGTCAAATTTCCTCTTCTTATAAATGCCAATGAGACTGGGTTAGGGCCGCCCTCATGCCTCTTTTATGGGAACCACCTCTTTATCGGCCCCCTCTCCAAACACAGTGACATTCGGAGGGGCTGGGGGCTGGGGCTTCCACATAGGAACTGGGGGTGTCTGTTGTTCCAGATGGAAGATGTTCCTTCTCGTCCATGCCAGCCCCCCATCACCTCTAGCCAATGCACCTGCCCGCCCCCCGCGTCTCCAGGTGCCGTCTGCCACGCCTTCCTCAAGTTGGGGGTCAGAATGGGCACGGGACCCAGGGGAGAATGAACTCCCCCCAGGCATCCCCACCCCTCTCGGCTGTGGCAGGGGGCCTTGAAGGCAACCTCATCCCACCCCGTCCCCAGAGCCCCTCAGGGTGGCAAGACCCGAATGGGAGGCCCAGGGCAGACATCCCCTAATTACAATCAAAAGGCCAGGGCCACGGGCGCCCCCAGACCACGGACAAGGGGTGGGGCGGGTCCTCACTCAGGACCTCTCAGCCCCGCAGCAGAGCAGCCGATGCCATCCCTCCCACTCCCAGCCCCGCCCCCAGCACCTCCCGTCTCCCAGACCCTCGCACCCACCAGCACCCCTTCCCGCCGTGGCTGCACCCCTTCCCGCCGTGGCTGCACCGTCCGTGAGGAAAGGGGGGAGACGTCGCCGTTTCTTAGTCGTGTGTGATTTTTTTAAATCTACCCACGTGTGGGCCGCAGCCCGCCTCTGCCGGAGGGCATGCCTGCAGCCTGAACCCGCACGTTTGTTAACTGACTGTCGCGTCTCACGCTACACCGCCATTCTGCCTCGCGTTAGCAGCACCAATTAGCGGCAATTAGCCGGCTGACTGTTCAAAGGCGGCTCCGTTCCGTGTGTGGAGAGAACCACAGAACGCGCAGCGTCTCTATCAAGTGGCACAGCCCCCACAAAATTAACGAGAGGAATGCAAGGAGGGATAATTACAAGGTGTCCGTGCGAGAGGCAGGTCACGGCGGCAGACACGCGACGCCGGCGAGCACTCGCCCGAGTCGGGGGCCGGCCTCGGCCGTCTGGACAGAGCCCGGGCACCGAGAGCCCTGCCTGGCCGACCGTGGGCTACAGGGCAGGCCGCCCGGGGTCCCAGAAACAAGCCGCGGCTCCCAGCCCAAGCGACGTGCAACCTTGGGCCAGCCCCGGAGAGCCTGTCCCCATCGTCACACGGGGACATCGGCGTCTGTGTCCCAGAGCCCGACGCGGGCACCTCGCCCAGAGCTGGGCCGTCGCTGCTGGCCACGCCCAGAGGAAGGTGACCGCCTCTGAGGGTCCTGTTCTTACATCAGAGCTCCCGTGGCCAGGCCCCGAGCCCGCTCCCCGCCCGCGTGGCCGGCGGAGGAACCGGCATGATGCAAACCACACTTGCATGTAATTACCACTCCCCCCTCCGGTAAGTAACCATGTTCCCGCCCTCAGCATCCCTGGCATGGCGGGCCGCTCCCAGTGTGCAGCTTGCGCATCCCTAATTAAATCATTAAGAAGCGGGCGAGCCCTTCCCGCACAACAAAAGGCGGCCAGGATCTCCACGCCACTCCAGGCAGATCCAGCCCCGACCGCCCCGCGTTGCGCCCACGGATGTGCGGCCGCCCCGGCGCCCCCTCGCCCGCCAGCACAGGGATAAATTAAGATATTCCTGGCCGCATCTGCACGGGGGAAATCAGCGCGTTACCTGGTCCCCGCCATGCGCCCGCGCCGAGCGGCAGGCGCGGCCCACACTGGGCGACCAGCTGTCTGCGCGTGTGGTGTGCGGATCGCAGCTCGGAGCCAGGGGATCTCTTAGGAGGCCGTTCTCATATCACAACTGCCTCGCCGCGGGCCTGCTCCCTCCACAGCACAGCACTCACACCTCCTTCCCCCGCCTTCCAGCTCCGGCCCAGGGAGAACCGGGCCGAGGCCTGGGAGGGGTCCCCAGGGGCCCCTGCGTGCTCGGCCCATCTTCCGTGAGGACAGCGGCAGGCACTGGGTTTACTGAAACCCCAGCCCCCGGAGAAGGGGTGACCGCGTTCCTGGTGGGTGTCCCTCTCCCGGGCGGGTGGCTTTCGCATCGATGGGGACAAGGGGCCCTTGTAGAGGCTCAGATGTCCAAATGTTTCCAAAATGCTTCACAGGAGCACAGACTCACGGTCCCGAACGGAGGCAACGACCGACCTATTTTCCCACAAGCGGGCGGAGGTTCCTGGCCAGGTCCCGTGTGCATGCATCTTGGGGACGATTTTCAGGGCCCGACGGGCTCCTTAAAGCCCGAATCCCCAGTCCCCCGCCCCCGAGACCCCGGCCACGACAGGCCCTGGGACCGGTCCCTGCCCTTAGACAAACAAAGCAAGGAAGGGCGTGCACCAGCTGCACGCTGGGCGAGCATGTGAGGCATCCGTGTCTGACGAAGAGAAACTCCAAAGCAGGGCCCAGGCCGGAGCTGGGGCTGGGCTGGCAGGAAGAGTCAACGTATGGGCATCAGAGGCCCAACAGCCCGGCCGGTGGCTCAGTGGTTGAGGGTGAACCTATGAACCAGGAGGTCACGGTTGGGTTCCTGGTCAGGGCACAGGCCCGGTTCGCAGGATCGATCCCCAGTGGGGGGCATGCAAGAGGCAGCCGATCCATGATTCTCTCTCATCATGGATGTTCCTCTCTCTCTCCCTCTCCCTTCCTTTCTGAAATGAATAAAAATATAAGGAAAGGAAAGGAACCCTGCACTTGGAGAAAGGATTGAAATAACACACAAGAGTATATATTGTTCCTTTCTCTTGGCTCCTCCCCCAATTCCCATACCCCTCTTAAAACACACACACACACACACACACACACACACACACACACGCCCAACAACCATGTGGGCAGGGATGGTAGGGGTGGGTGGGGGGAAGGAGCTGATCCAGGGGCTGCCGCCGAGGCAGGGGGCTGGGCTGGGAGACTTTCACCCCGGGGTATGGAGGGGTCAGGGTATGGAAAGGGTCGACATTTTCAGGCACCGTGAGCGGATGGCCAGCAGGCAGCTGGCGGTGAGGGTGGAACATGAGAGAAAAGGCGGCCAGGACTGCAGGTCATGGCTCTGGGGGGCGTCCGATATGCACCAGGACAGTTACAGGGCGTGGTCAACAGGGCCAGTGGCCTGATAGGACTATAAACGCCCTCGGCTCCCACAGTCGGGAACCACTGGGGACCCTGGCGAGAAGCATTTCAAGGAGCCTCCTGCTCTTGTTCGTGCCTCTGAGCTGTGTGCCCACCACCTGGAATTGTCTGTTTGTATCCCTCTAGTGAACTCCTACTCATCCTGCAGAGGCCCAGCTCCAAAACCCCTCCTCCTTCAAACCCCCACTGACCGCTCTCCTGCCTCACATATCTACTCCCACTCACACCGACCCAGGGGCAGGCTGGTCCCCCATCCCCAAAGCACAAAGTTCCTTTAGGGCCCCCGGGGCCACTCGAAGAAAAGGCTGGATTCTTCGTCGTTTCCCTCCACCTGGGCAGGAGCCGCTGCAAACTGCTCCGCACCAAGCATGTCAAACTCGCAGCCCAGGGGCCACGTGCCTCGTTTATTTGGCCCATGTTAGCCTTTGAGTTTGACCTGCTTGCTCTACACCCTTCGTGGCTCCCCGATTGGGTTAAACCCCACCCCAGCCGGTCTCATCAGAACCAAAATGCGCCATCCCTCCGGGCGTCTCAGGGGACCACTCCATCCTGCACTGTCCCTGCCCCGTGCCGACGTGCGCTCCGGCGTCTCATCACCGATGGCTTTTAACGTGAGACGCTTTCCGCAGCTGCACTGCCCCCCTGAAAGCTCCCGGGGGGCAGACACGGATCCTACTCCTTTCCTTGTCTTCCTGGGTCCACAGCCAGGACAGAAACTCAGGGACCGTATCTGACAGACAAGGGCGCCCCCCTCCACCTGCCACCGTGGCAGACATTGCCAATCAAGGGCCTATCCCAGGGCTGGGCAAACTTTTTGACTCGAGGGCCACGATGGGTTCTTAAACTGGACCGGAGGGCCGGAACAAAAGCATGGATGGAGTGTTTGTGTGAACTAATATAAATTCAAAGCAAACATCATTACATAAAAGGGTACGGTCTTTTTTTTTTTTTTTTTTTAGTTTTATTCATTTCAAACGGGCCGGATCCGGCCCGCGGGCCATAGTTTGCCCACGGCTGGCCTATCCGCTCGCCCCGTGACGCACGGTCAGCTCCTGGAACTCGGTGGCTCCTGCGTCTTCTGGGGCGCTGCTCCCCATCAGGAATGAAAGGAAGGAGCTGGGAAATGCCGTGGTGCCTGATGAAGCCCCCTTTTCTTTTCTTTTTCTTTTTCCAAATATATTTTCATTGATTTCAGAGAGGAGGGGAGAGGAAGAGAGATAGAAACATCCATGATGAGAGAGAATCATGGATCGGCTGCCTCCTGCATGCCCCCCACTGAGGATGGAGCCTGCAACCCAGGCCTGTGGAATCCAACTGTGACCTCCTGGGTCACAGGTTGACGCTGAACCACTGAGCCACACTGGCCGGGCGACGGAACCCCTTTCTGAGATTCCCCTGGGCCTTCCACTCCCCACAGCCGAGAGGCCACAGCGAATCAGGGAAACAAAAGGAACGCCCCCCCTCCCGTGTTGGGCGTCTCTTCCCAGGGCCCCCCAACCCCTCTCCCCCGGGTCCCCGAGATGTGCCCACGCCCCAGCTCCTGGCCGGCCCCCCAACCAAAACCAGACAAAGGGAGAAGCCGGGAGGCGGGTGTCCTGGCGAGGCTCTGGCTGCTTTTCATGTCCGTTTATCGACACCCTTCTCCCTCCGGCCGCCCGCTCCTCTCCAGCTAAGAGGCGCAGCTCAGGACCTGATGGGGTGTCGCTTCCCAAACGCCCAGAGCCCCGCTCAGGTTTAGTGTCTGGCTGTGTGCGTTTTGCTCAGTATTAACATGTTCAATGGAGGACTTTGATTTTTTTTTTTTTTTTATCCAGATGCCAGAAGCTGGTGAATCTATGCTTCATGGCTCCAGATAAACCTTTTGTTCTTCTGGGGCTGATCAGCTGGTGGAGCCGCGCGAGGAGCAGGGGAGGGAATTCGCAGGGGCTCAGCGGTTTCAAAAAGTCAAATTACCTCTGTGCCCGAGCAGGGCTGATCATTTAAATGAAAAAATATATATACAGGCGGCGCGCACAACACCGGCGCGGGCAGCACTTTTAATGAAGCCCAGTAGTGATGACACCGGCGCCGGGGACGCGGCGGTGGGATAATTACTTGGCGCCCACACAGCTGAGTTCCACAGACGCGTTATTAACAGCGCGCTCCTCGCCGGCACGAGAGCCGGGCAGGGTGGCTCCGCGGCCCCCGGCGCCGGCGCGAGGGAGTGTGTCCACAGAAGCTCAGCTAAGGCCGGGACGTTCCGGCGACACCTGTGCGGGGAGGGAGGGAGGGGAGGGAGGGGCGGGCAGAGGGGATCTCTCTATATTTATATCTCCATGTGGTCCACGCGGACGTGGCCGGGGATGTCACCTTCCCCAGCACAATGTGCTTGGAGGAAGGCAGCCTGGGGAAGGATGGAGTCAGACCCATCGATCCCCGAAGCAGATCCAGGAGGCGGCCCCGTGAAGAATGACGGAGGCAACCGGCCAGTTCATCCTCCTGCAGCCGGGCCCCCATGACCCGCAGCCCTGCGCTCGCCCGGCTGGGGCCTGCGGGCGGCGCCTGCCAACCTGAGTGGGAGCCCAGGTTTCTGCGTGGCTGGGCGCCCCCCCGCTTGGCACTGCCAGGCGCTGCCCCCTGCCCAGCTCCGGCTCCGCCCCTGAGCCAGGGTGCTCCCTCGGGCCACATCTTCAGGACGGCCGGGCCTGGCCCGCTGCCGGCGAGGCCAAGGGTCTCAGGGGAGGGGTCAGCCACGGATGCGTGGTCTTGCTCCCAGCTCACCCCGATTAAAGGCAGGACAAAGTCACCCGCGTCGGAGCCAGGCGGGGCTGGACGGATCCTTCCAGGCGAGCCTCTCTGTGTGTGAGTTACACACCCATGACGGTCACTCGGACTTCCTGAGAGGTGCGCTGTTCCGCATACACGTCAGACTTCGGTACAATGTTCCTACTATGTTTTTAAAGCGGCGCCTACATGTGTAGGAACACGGGGTCCGGAGTGGCACGCCTGTCCCCACCCAGGCTGCAGGTGACTGAGAGGAGCCGGTGGGGAGCGCCAACCCGAATTCCCACGGTCTCCCCTCAGCTTCGGCTTCGCTACCCCTGGAAGCGTCTGTTTCAAGGTGACCCTGCTTCATGCGGGAGCCCCCGTGTCCCTCCCCCCGCTCGCAGAACCGGGGGCCTCCCAGTAATTAACACCCGCCGCTGATGAGGCCCAGCTGGTAAACTGAAATGGTGCCAGCATCCGCCATGCAGCAACCTGGGCTCCCGCGGTGGGCATGCCGCCCCCCCCCCCCGAGCCCCCCGCCATGGCCTCGCTGGCCACGGCCCCGGAGGACAAGGCGAGCGTCACCCACGCGGCACGGAGGTTCCCCGGGACGCGGTTTATAATAGTGACAAGCCGCCCTGACCGGTTTGGCTCAGTGGATAGAGCATTGGCCTGCAGACTGAAGAGTCCCGGGTTCGATCCTGGCCAAGGGCATGTACCTTGGTTGCGGGCACATCCCCAGTAAGGGGTTGTGCAGAGGGCAGCTGATCCATGTTTCTCTCTCATCAATGTTTCTAACTCTCTATCCCTCTCCCTTCCTCTCTGTAAAAAAATCAATAAAATATATTTGGGCGAAAAAATAACAGTGACAAGCTAACGGCTCCCACAGGGAACACCATGCAGCCACTGAACGTGGTGGAGGAGAGGCGTGTGTGCGGACACGCGACATGATCACGCACGCGGCGGAGGGGACAGGTGACAAGACGGCACCGACATTATAACCCCACGCAAGATGAGCACGCGTGTGAGGGGGCGCAGCGTATCCAGGCGTATGAAGGGGCAGGAATGGGGCCGGGTCAGGATCTGCGTTGCCGGCCTCCACGTGGGAAAACTCGGGAGCTGATGCTATGACAGGGGAGCTGTTCTGTGTGCGAGTTACACGCCAGTCCCGGTCATGCTTGCTGAGAGGTGAGACTTTCCGCAGGCCCGTCAGACTGCGACGCGGTGTTTTTAACGCTGCGCTTACACGTGAACCACAGGGCCAGGAACGGCCGACACCGGGTGCCGAGCAGCCGTTTTCCCCGGGGGTGAGCGTCAGGGTGATTTCCTCTCTTCTTTCTATGTGTCCGCACTTTTATTTTTCTTGTAAGGAAAATAGATTCCTTGAGGGTTTGGGGGTTTTTAAAGGCTTTTTGTAACAGAGGGGCAACTCGTCTGACATTGTAAGGAAAGGGATCGATGAGCAAAAGGAATAGGACAACCACCCCCGCCTCCCTGACTCAACCAATAAAGCTCTCGCGTGCAGTTTGGGACCTGCATCTAGAAACTTCTAGAAAAACAGAACCCTGCCGCGTCCGTCACTTGCGGGGTGAACGGTTTTCCCCGGCCTGGCCCGCGAGCCGCGAGAACCGAAACGTAAACGAACAGCTCCCCGGGCCAGTTCCTCGCGGCGAGTCTAGCGCGGTCCCCAGCACTCAGTGCGACGGCGACAAAGCCGGTGGCGGGTCCGACACCCCCGCAAAGGCGTGGCACCCCGTGGCCAGAGCCCGCCGGCCCACAGGGCCATCCCCTCCCCCCCCACACACACACCTCTTCTTGCTCATTTTGTATCACTTTCTAGCAGATCGATCTTAACGCCTCGATTTCCCAGTTCACACGCCCAGTTTCCCACGATGTCCGCCAACGGGGAGAGGTTAGCGGGTATCGGAGTAGAAACAGTTCCTGGGGGAGGAAGTTGGTCATCCTGGCGGATCAACCCTTTGCCCCCCCCTCCCCCAAACCTACATCCTTTGCATCGCGATGGAGCTTCTTCTAGGGACGGGGAGGCTGCGTGGGGAGCAGAAGGGGGACCCCTGGTGGCCGCAGCCTCCCCGAGCCCGTCCCCAGCCATCCAT
This sequence comes from Myotis daubentonii, assembly GCF_963259705.1. Taxonomy (NCBI): domain Eukaryota; kingdom Metazoa; phylum Chordata; class Mammalia; order Chiroptera; family Vespertilionidae; genus Myotis; species Myotis daubentonii. Next base: position 56,983,939 of record NC_081854.1, on the reverse strand, counting down.
CCGGGCCCCAGAGGCACCCGGGGCAGAACAAAAGCTAGCGGGACCGCACCCCAGAGAGGTTGTGGGGGACGCCTGGCCCTGGGTCCGGCCCTGCCCCCGCTGGGACCTCCTGGACTCCCCCCAAGAAGTCCTGGGAAGACGGAGGATGGGCTCCAAGCACCTCCCCCAGGCCAGCTCCAGTCCCAGGTGCCACCTGCTCCAGGTTCTCCCTCTATAACGGGGAAAATCTAGGTCTGAGCCCCAGGCAGTTCCCAGGGAGGGGGCCGCCTTGGTCCTCCAAGAAGCCCCGAGCCCACCCTGCGGTGGCCCCTCGAAGAAGGCGGCTCCTTAGCAATCACCCAGCAAAACACGCGAGAAACATCCTCCCGGGACATTGCCAGAGGCTCTCCGCATCTCTCCCACCTGCCACGCTCTCTCCCCTCCCGGGCCTGCTGGAGGGCTGCAGAGCTCATCACAGGGCCCGTGAGGAGGGCCCCCCACAGCGCCCCAGGGCCCCCCAAGGCGGCCCCCTTCCCTGCCGGAGATCAGGATGAAACTGTTGTCCTAGATGACAGGGGGAGGGGGGGTGCACCATGCCAGGAGGATAGAACCCCAAACCAAAACCACCAGCAGCACAAGGAGTCCTTGAAGAGCCGCTCCCCCAGGCTGCCTGCCCCTCAGCTTCGAGGTGGGGGCCCCTCCGGCACGGGCCTCCCCAGCAGGAGGAAGGACACTCGCTCTCCGGACTCAGAGCCGAACGCAGCCATCTCCCTCTCGCAGGTGGCGCTGGGGCTGGGAGGCCGCCCCCTTGTCTCCGTCTTTATTAAAAATTCCACACTTCCCTTCCCTTTGGAGCATCTGCCCGCCTCCTCCCACCTCCCTCCTCCCTCCTCCCTCCTCCCTCCTCCCTCCTCCCTCCTCCTCCTCCCTCCTCCCTCCTGCGGAAAGTTTCGGGGAGAGAAGTGGCCACACATCTGCGTTAGCACAGCCGGCCATCTCTGCTGGGCAGCCTGGGCATGACGGAGGAAGGGGCTGGCTCCTGGGGGGCCCCCCTCTCTCTCTCAGACACACACACACACATATACGCCTAGACCCAGAAACACAGCAGAATGGGCTACCTGCCCCTCACCCAAACACACACATACACACACGTGCAAACACACAGAGAAACAACCCCACTGATCCCCATATGCAGAATCAAATAAACACACAAAACCACAAACACACCCAAACCCACAAACATCAAATACACACACATACACACATACACGTGCAAACACACAGAGAAACAACCCCACTGATCCCCATATGCAGAATCAAATAAACACACAAACACACCCAAACCCACAAACATCAAATCCACACACACACACACACACATACACACAGACGAGGGCAGAGACATGGAGGAAGACTCCCAGGCATGCAAAAGTAGAGACGCAAACAGACACAAATGACACACAGACTCTCCAGCACACACGCACCACACACGCGAAACCAACCGCCCAGCTCACAGGCATCCCCTCCGACCGGCTGCAACTCAGCCTCGAGGGAGCAAGAGGCCGGGATCGGCTGGTTATTACAAGATGCGAGCGGGCAGCGGCCCCGGGCACTGGGCGAGGCCTGGCAGGGACTCCGGGACTCGGGGTGGCCTCTTTCTTGATAGGGTCCTAAGGCTCCTCCCGGTCCCAGCCCCGGCCTTTTGGGAGAGCCGGACAGGACCCTCCCCACCCAGGGGGAGGGCAGGGAGGGGAGGAAAGGCTGGGGGTTCTCCTGGGTCTCCCACTGCTGGTTTTCTTCCCAATGAGGTGGGTTTCCTGGCCGCCCGGGCTCCGGACGGGGGCTCATGCGGGCACCCCCCCTCGCTGGCTGCAGACAGAAGCTGCGAATCAAGGTCAAGTCTTTGTAACCCGGGACCAAACTGACCTCCCAGCAGCCCCTGCTCCTGCCTGGACCTAAATGTGACAACAGCATCTTCATGCCCCCACCCCACCCCCACCCCCAGAGCCCATCTGATTTATATGGACGGCAGCTCTGATGTTTCCCAGTCCACAGGCGGGACTCCGATCTCAGGATTCTATTTAAAATACACTCTCCAGACCATTGGTTCTCAACCTTCCTAATGCCGCGACCCTTTCATGTTGTGGTGGCCCCCAACCAGAAAATTATTTTCATTGCTACTTCATAACTGCAATTTTGCTACTGTTATGGATCGTCATGTAAATATCTGATATGCAGGATGTATTTTCATTGTTCGCGACCCACAGGTTGAGAACCGCTGCTCTAGACCCTGACCCGACAGCTCAACTGGTTGGAGCGTCATCCCGATACGCCAAGGTTGCGGGTTCGATCCCCAGTCAGGACACATACAAGAAGCAACCAATTGCCCTGACCGGTTTGGCTCAGTGGATAGAGCGTCGGCCTGTGGACTCAAGGGTCCCAGGTTCAATTCCGGTCAAGGGCATGTACCTTGGTTGCGGGCACAGACCCAGTAGGGGGTGTGCAGGAGACAGCTGATCGATGCTTCTCTCTCATCAATGTTTCTCTCTCTCCCTTCCTCTCTGTAAAAAATCAATAAAATATATATTTTAAAAAAAGAAGCAACCAATAATCAATAAGTGGAACATTAATAAGGGGAACAGCAAATCAGTGTTTCTCGCTCTCAATTCAACACATAAATTTTTTTTTTAAATTACACTATCTACCAATAACCCGACCCAACAACAGGCTAACAAAATACTAACTTTTGTACCTGATCGGCTCTCTACCAGTAAATTAGGGAACAGACGCTAAAACGGAACCGGGTTCTGCTAACCTTGACCCATCCACCGAAATAGCACCGAACTTTGATACCACGCTCGCTTCCCGGAGAGTAAACAGATCAATCGTCTTTGCAAACCTCTATAGCATCTCGTCAATATTTTTTTATTACAGCTGAGAAGGGATAAATATTTTATTATAAACCAAAAGGCCTAAAATAAACAGTTTGGTAAACAGTTATTACGTTACAAGGAAAAACATCTGTGGCAACCGCTTCCCATGTAATTATTCGTGCGAGCTCACATTAGCGCTCGACGTGAATTTCTTTGGCACTAATGTTTCACTTGTTCTAAATCTTCCTCCTTGTTGCTATTATTAAAATCTTAAAAAGGTGCCAAATCTTAAATGAAGGAAAAAAAATGATTCACTAGAAATTATTCATATCACAGTGAGCCGCTAGGAAGCCTGGCAGGGGTGCAGTATTTTCGGTGAAATTAACATAAAATATACAACTGCAAATTATCCAGGAAATAGCTACGTTCTTTACGGCATGCTTTTACATTCGGAAAAAAATGTTCGCACAACAGCCGCAGACAGCTCCATTCCCGCAAGTTTTAAAGGGAAAGTGATAGATTTGTCAAAAGCAGCCAGGCTAACAAATACGATCGCCCGTGGTGGATCGGCTGGCCGGAGGTAATTATCACAGACGACCCCAGAAACCCCGAAAAGGCAAGAAAAACAGCCCGAAGCCTTCTGGCCCCCGCCTTCCAGAGAGCGCCTCTCCTCCCTCGCCTCTCCCAGGCCTCGCGCCTTCCCCTAAACACAAGAAAAACCGTAGCACCGTGGAAAATGCAAATCTCGCTGTAAATATTTTATAAAATTGTTGCATACATCCCAAAAGCTATAGGTCTTAATTGAGAGCAGGCGATTTTTCTAGTCAATATATGGAAATGGAAAAATGCTAATTTGTGTTTTTCTCCTTATGGGAAAAAAAAAACAAAAAACCCTGGAGAACAGCGAGGCACAAATGCACTCATTTTAATATTATAAATAGAATTTGGCTCCCTCCGCACCATCCCCACAGCCCGGCTTTTATCTCCCGGGGCCTCAGGAGGAGCCCTGAGAAGCACTTTCGCAGCGCCAGGCCGGGAAGGTGACCTCCACGGACAGCAGGAAGATGGCGAGGGGGGGGGAGGGGCATCAGGCAGAGAGCTGGGTGCCCCTCCCCCACCATCTGCACACACACACACACACACACACACACACACACACACACACCCGCCGGGCACTGGCAGGCGGGAGGCCACACGCCAGCAGGCACTGCCCAGCGTTCTGCTCCCCCAAGGCCAGAAGCAAGAAAGAAAGGGGCGCCTGGGTTGTGGGGCTCCTCTCTCCCCGTGGGGCTGCCTGGCCTCCTGCTCTAGCTGAGGGTCTCGGGGCTCCCTCGGGGCAGGAGAGGCGACTTGGGGGCCACCCCTGCAGCAGCCGTGATGAACGAAGGGCTGGCAGGATGGCAAGTGGCGAATGCCTGTTTCCAAAGTCCAGATGGAAATCCAGGTCTCTGCCACTGATCCCGGGAGCCTCCTAGGAAGGGGACCCCTGCTCCCTCGTGAGCCCGCAGCCCCCACGTCCCATCAGGAACAAGGACGCCCCCACCCAGGGCCGCACTGTCCGCCCCGCCGGCCACGGGCCACGGCCCTCGAGATGGGGCCGGTCCAGGCAGAGATGCGCGGTCTGCAAATTACACATCGGATGGCCCGGGCGGCGGGGCTCAGTGGGTGAGCGTCGACCTAGGAACCAGGAGGTCACAGTTCGATTCCCGGTCAGGACACAGGCCCGGTTGGTGGGCACCATCCCCAGTGCGGGGCGTGCAGGAGGCAGCCGATCCATGATTCGCTCTCATCATTGATGTTTCTCTCTCTCTCTCCCCCCTCTCCTTTCCTCTCTGAAATCAATAAGAATATGTATTAAGTATACACACACACACACACACACACACACACACATCGGATTTTGCAGGCTTAGTATGAGAAAAAGAAGGCAAAAAAAAATCTCATCATCACTTTCCAGTTGATTATATGGTACAACCAGTGACTTGGACGTTCGGAGTTCAATAAAAACATGTATAGCATGTTTCCTCGGGCTTGTCTCCAGTGCGGCTGGTACCATATGTAAGTCACACACGTGACTGCATGCATTCCTGGACAGTGCGCTCTGGACAGCGCCTGGTTGGCGCGGAAAGCCTGCGTTGTGGGGTCACGCGTAGGAGCGCGGCTCTCCAGGCACCACGGGGGTGGGGGGTGGGGGGCAGGTCTGGCGCTGAGATCCCGAACTCTATGGGACTCCAAGTCTGGGGTCTCAGGACCCCACAATCTGGGCACCTGCAATTCTGAGACCCACTATGATGCTCAGAGAGTCCATGACAGCGCCGCCCAGCGTGTCACGCAGGCCTTGCAACCACACTCAGGAAGACGCCCCGAACACCACGCCAACAGAACCGAGAGCTCCCAAGCGAGCCTGGGCTTCTAAATTCTGGGCCAGGTGGGCACCGCCCTGGGCCTCTTCCCGGCCTCCGTTTTCCAAGCTGAGGAGGGACGCGGGGGGCCCCCGGGGCAGGGGGGACGAAGCCGGGCCTGGGACCGGGGCAGGAGCCGGTGAGCCACGCGCGCCCCGGGCGGGAGCGGGAAGGGACCGGCGCGTTTATTACCCGCCAGCGCGGAGATTGACGGTGGCCTCCTTCGCCCACACTGAGCCATTAGCTGGTAATGGCCCCGAAGGCTCCCTCGGCCGCAGACCCGGCCGGCGCGCGGCTCCGACACCGAGGATACTAATGACGGCCACGTTCCCGAAATAAATCATCATCGCTCAGCAGGGGCTGCGGCCGGCCCGCGCTCCCGGCTTCATTTCAGGATGTCCCCTAGTGCGCAGCGGCCTGGGCCGGCGGTCCTCGCGTGGACGTGTGATCCACGAATTTCTCCGCGTCGGTGTTTACAGAAAAAGGGAAGGAGGAAGGGAACCGGGAGGGGGGAGGGTAATCTTGCAGGGCCACGTGGGTGGGATTTGGAGGCTGGACCTACAGCCCCGGGTGAGATCCCTCGGGCGGAGGTGGCCGCCGGAAACACCCGGAACAGGCAGCTGGAAAGTGTCCAGCGAACGCCGCCCTGTAGGCAGCAGCTCTGTGGGTGAGAGGCTCCGCGACCACAGGGGGGTGGCGTGGCACGTGGTTGAGCACAGGGGTCTGTCGCCAGCCCACCTGGGTCCTGACCCTGCTCTGACCGCTTCCTGCCGAGCAGGTATCCCCTCCGCTGCGGTCCGCAATGTTCCCATCCATAAAATGGGAGAATAGGGTGTCCCTGGAGGGTTGATGTGAGGATTACGTGGCACAGTCCCCGTGGCAGGGCCTGGCACGTGGGGGGAGGACGGGCTGGAATGCGGCCTCTGCCGCCCCGCAGCTCCTTCCCTACAGATGCTCCCCCAGCCCCCAAAGGCAGCGCTCTGTGCAGACATCAACCCAGGGGCCTGTCCAGGGAGCCGGAGCCGCCTCCGCACCCCAGGGAGCACTCGGGGCTTTGGACCTAACGGAGCAGCTGGTGGTGCCCCCAGGCACCTGCCTTCTCCGAGGGGCCTGGAGCCAGGAGCCAGGGTCTCACTCCTTGAGACACCTGGGAGCTCCCCCAGGCCCCAATCTGCTCTCTTCTCCCTCCTTGCAGTCCCCTCCCCTGGCACTCACCCCGCCTGGAGCCCTCACTCTGCAGCCTCAGGATGACCGTGGGGTCTTGGACGAGCTCCGAATCCACTCAGGTCCTGGCGGCAGGTCCCACACACGCATTTGGAGCCGAATTACTGTCTGGGTGGGATGGACTTTCCCACTTCCTGTCCTGAACTAGAGATGCTCTGTTCCAAAGTGCTCCGCAGGGGCCCCCCAAATAATAGAGAGAGGGGGGAGGGCCCAGAGTCCAGGGCCTCGCCGCCTCCTCCAGGAAGCCCTCCCGGACTTCTCCAGGCACCTGTCTGAGCACTCCCTGAACACCGTTCTCTCTGACAACCAATCCCACCAGCCTCACTGCCAGGCCCTTGGAGGCAGGGTCTGACGAGGACTTGCTCACCACCCCCTCCCCCCTGCAGCAGGGGGCACACAACTGGGCACCGGGAGCTCATCATGGTGGAAGATGCCCAGAACGTCCACAGCCCAGGCTGGGGGCTGGGGGACGGAGGACAGGAGGGGTTGTGCAGGGCCAGGAGGGCCAGCGGCAGGTCACAGAGGGCAAAGGGAGGCTCAGGCGAGTGGCAGGTTCGGCAGAAACGTCCACCCCTCGCGGCCTCCTCCAAGTGCCACCTGCCCAGGAAAGCAAGGCCGGGGCCGCAGGCTGGGCGGGCTGGTGCGGACCCGATTCCTTCTCCGGCCCCGTGCTCACAGCAGGCAGGACGGCTCCCGCCGGTTGGAAACCAGGTCAGGGAAAGCGGGCTCGCGCTTCCGGCAGGGGTGAGCGCGCCTCCCGGGAAGGGCTCCGCTCAAGGCTCCAAACCGAGCAGGAGAGACAAGTGGGAACCGAGCCTCGTTCCCTCGGTGGCCCCGCAGCTGCCAAAATTACTGACAAACTGACCTACAAAGCGAGTTTCTATTTTGCGCGCAAACCCCAAAGGTTAGCAGCGGAGCCGCCGGCGGGCGCACGGCACGGAGGAGCGGAAGCGGCCCCAACAGCGCCCGCACGGAGCCTGGCACCTCGGTTCCGTGGAGGAACGTGTCCCCGAAACGCCAAGGAGAAAGGGAGGGTGGGAGGGGAGGCCCCAGCACCGGGTGGAGGGAGAATCTGCACCCGCGGAGGCGGGGCAGGTCCGGGGGCTCGGGGTCCCGCCCCTGGCAGGGTCTGGCTGGGGGACCCCCAGGAGGCAGCGCCCCATGTAGACGGTGTGCATGGCGCCCCCTGGCGTTGTGCAGCCGGCGACCTGCAGAAGCACACTCCACACAGCAGAGTCCCCAGGGCTTCCTGCCACTCAAAGAATCTTGCCTCCAAGCAGCACTGGTTTCGTGGGTGCGTGACGTGTGTGGCCGCACACGGGCCTGCGTTAAGGGCCCTGAACTTGGTCTCATAGCTTGATCTTGGAAGTTTTTATTTTCTTTCTTTTTTAAAAAAAGTTTTTTTATTGATTTCAGAGAGAGAGAGAGAGAGAGAGAGAGAAACATCAATGACAAGAGAGAATTATGGATGGGCTGCCTCCTGCACACCTCCTACTGGGGATCGAGTCTGCAACCCGGGCATGTGCCCTTGACCAGGAATCGCACCGTGAACTTCTGGTTCATAGGTCGACACTCAACCACCGAGCCACAGCGGCCGGCAGAAATCTTCATTTTCTTTCTTTTTTGAAAAAAATATATTTTATTGATTTTTTACAGAGAGGAAGGGAGAGGGATAGAGAGTTAGAAACATCGATGAGAGAGAAACATCGACCAGCTGCCTCCTGCACACACACACACCCCTCCACACTGGGGATGTGCCCGCAACCAAAGTACATGCCCTTGACCGGAATCAAACCCGGGACCCCTCAGTCCGCAGGCCGACGCTCTATCCACTGAGCCAAACCGGTGAGGGCGGAAGTCTTCACTTTCTAACACAGGGCCCTGAATGGTCATTTTGCACAAATGACGGAGCGGGTTCTCCCTCCATATCCGAGGGCACCGTGGCCACAGAGAAGAGGGGTAAGCAATCCATCACTGAGTAACTTACACAAAAGAGTAAGGAAGTACCCAGCCCCCACCCTCCCTCACCCTCCAAGTCCTCCAGATGCGGGCCCACCCCTGAGGCCCACCAGGAGCAGGGGCCGGGCGAGGGGAGCCCTGGGGCTGGGCCAGGCAAAGGGGGGCCTGGTGCCGGAAGCAGCTTTTGATAGCAAGGCACCCGATGGAGACTAAAGGCCCTGGGGTTTTCTCATGTTATTCAGATGTCTGCGCTGCAAGATCTGGATGTGGGCAGAGGGCAAGTAGCAAAAAGCAGGTCAGAGAACACAGGCAGGCAGGCGGGCAGGAGACAGCCACCGTCGGCAACCCCCCGGCTGGGCCCCCACGCCCTCACCGTTGACCTCAACCCAGACACCAGCTGCCACGGACATCACATCGGATCTGCCAGCGACTTGGGACAGAGCAGAGCGCCCGCCCGTCCAGGAGACGAGCCCGAGGGTCCCAGAGGCCTGGAGACGGCCCAGCGGGCAGGTGGACGAACAGGCGTCCACTTTCCATTCGCTGCCTGACAGGCCACCCGCTGTGCGACAAAGGACAGATGTGCTGACGACAAAACTTTCCAACGGCCCGGCACCCAGAACAGGAGGCCCGAAGGGTCCCCTGAACGGTGTTTCCTCACCTCAGCCCGGTGACGGGGTGACTGAGAGAAACGCCAGCACAACCCCGAGCCCGCGTCCTCACCACGGCGCGAGGAGAAGGAGCAGGGGCTGGCGGGGCCGTGCACTCTGAGTGGGCGAGGCCCGGGCTGCGCTCATAGCTGGCACCCGAGCCCCGGGGCTGTGAAGGGGGAAGGCAACTGTGCCCTCTTGAGGGAGGTGGGGGGTAGCAAGGAGGGAAGAGCTGGCTACAGGCTCCCTGCACAGCTCAGGGTCCTGACAGGGAGGCTCCTGAACCTGCACCGAACTCCGTGGGGAGAGGGGGCTCTGCAGGTGGCACGGGGAGGGGCACCTTGGAGACTTAGAAGGCAGAAAAGCGCGCGCTCTCGCTCTCTCTCACACACACAAGCACACGCACATACACATGCATACACACATGCAAACACAAACACACGCGCGCGCACATACACAAACACGCACGCACACACTCTGAGCAGACCCGCCCCAGGTAGACCAGGGCCCATCCTGCCGCCGAGAGAAGACAGACAAGGACCCCAGCCCGGCACGGAGGGGCGGCCTGAGCAGCGGGTCAGAGGCCGATCCACACACCTCCACCCCTTCACCACCCACAGCAAAGCTCGGCCCTGCAGAGGCGCCGGGAAAGGGGTTGAGGGGACGGAGAAAGCCCCGAACCCAGGATGACCGATGCCCCGGGGAGGGCCCGGCTGCCGGCCCGAAGGCCCACGCCCCTTTCCAGGGACTCAGCAGGCAGGCGTTCCTGACGAGGTTTCCGAGGCCGGTCCCTTCCCACCTGACCCTCCTCGGCTCCCCCGGGGCCCGCAGAGCCCTGAGCAAGGGCCCACAGCCGATCACTCCCTCCCTGGGAGGCCCACCCAGGTCACAGCAAGTTCATTCTTTCAAGGACACGTTCTCAGACCCCGAACCCAGCCGCTCATCCGACAGGGGCTGAGAGGAGAGATGTCCACAGGCGGATGGGGGGCAGGTCTCCCCCCGCAATCTCCTCCTGGGAGTCTGAGGCCCCCAGTGCCCTGGGAGGGCTGCACACGCCTCGCACATATCTGGTACATGTTCAACACACCAGGGCCAACTCCTTCTCCAGCCACCGGAGGGCCTGCCTCTGCCCAGCGCCCACAAGCCTCTCCTTCAGCCCTTGCTCGAAGGCCCCGGGGAGCCCGGGGTGGCCATGCTCCCAGCATCTGGGGGGCAGGGGCTGTGGGGGGCTGATGGGAGGTGGGGATGGGCGGCTGGGCAGAGCCAGGCCACGCGGGCAGGAGGCAGCAAGACAGAGCTGTGCGCTGTCCCAAATGTGTGAAGTGGCTGCAGGGGGTTGGGGGGGGCCCTAAAAGCTGGGGGAAGCCCAGAGGGGAGGGGTACTCAAAGGAGACCCCAGTGCCAAGAAGATTTCAAAAGCCCCTCCCCCATCTGTGAGCTCCACACCACTCCCAGGTCAGCTGCCGCCGGGGAGGGGTACTGGGGATGCGTTTCCAAGACGATGGGTCTGTGTCCCCGAGTTATCGTAACTCCCGGCCGGAGGCTGCACAGCCACGGAGAGGCCGCGCTATAAACAGGCCCGTTTAGCGTCCCCCGGGGAGTCTCCGGCAGCCGGGCCCGCGGGGAGGCCTCTCAGACCCCAGGCCCCGGGTTTACGAGAAGGCCGCCACGCTGAAGGGGCCGCTCTACCCGCCCAGTCCCCCTGGTGCCTGCCACCAGCTCCGGGCGGCCACGCTGGGCCCGGCCACTTAGCAGGGGAAGCTGTCCACAGGGAGCTGGGCCCCAACAGTTTTTACTGGAACTGCAGAGCCTCCTCCGCCCCCCGCCAGGGCCCTGGAGCCTGGCTCTCTTCCAGTCACACCTCCCACTGTCAGCCCCACCACCTTCCCAGCCACCAGGGCCGCGAGGCACACGGCACAGCCAAATATAGCCGCTCACTTCCCTCCTCTCTGTCCCCAGCCCCCACCGTCTCATGCCCTCACCCCTGGGCCAGCCCAGGCGGCCTCTGTCCTCTCCCACCCTCCTCGGCACGGCCGCCAGGCTGACAGCCCTGCAGCACGCGGCCATGTCCAGGCGACACCCTGCTCCAGAACCTTCCATGGCTCCCTAGTGCATAAGCCCAAGGTTGCACACGCAGGTGCCCACAGGGACCAGGTTGGGGACACAAAGCATCCCCTTCAAACACAGCAGGGACTGGTGGGGGCTGGGACACACAGACCCAGCTGCTGCTGAACGCCCACAACTGTGCCGAGTGGGGTCTCTCCCACCACAGGCCCTGGTGGGGCCACACACAGAGGGGGGCCTGCCCTCTGCGTCCTTTTTAATATTTTTTTACTGATTTCACAGAGGAAGGGAGAGGGAGAGAGAGAGAGATCAAAGCATCAGTGATGAGAGAGAATCATGGATCGGCTGCCTCCTGCACGCCCTCCACTGGGAATCGAACAAGAAACCCGGGTATGTGCCCTGACCGGGAATAGAACTGTGACCTCCTGGTTCATAGGTCGACGCTCACCCACTGAGCCACGCCGGCCGGGCTCTTCCGGCTTTTATTCAGGCCCTGGCTCCTTGCGGTCCTGGCTGGGAGGAGGTGGGCGGGGCGGACAGCCTCCTCTGGGAGATGGAAGAGCCGCACCTGCACAGGGGGCCTGGCACACGAGGGCTCAGCCATGGCCCCTGCTACACCCTCACCCGACGTGACCGCCGCCCTTCGCTGCGCGGGGTCTGCTGTGGCGACTTCTAGGGGACGCGGGAAGGGACAGGGACTGTGTCCCCTTCGCCCTCTAACGCCCACAGAGCCCACCCAGCACTCACACGTCGCTGGTGCTCAGCCCATGGTCTTGGCTCAATCGAGTGGGCGTGGCCAGGGGAGGGCGAGTTGGGGGAGGGCAGGCTAGACCCAGAGGGGGTACAGCTCCCATGGGGTCACGTACCCAGGACCTGCATGGTGAGGCCTTCTGCTAGTGAGAAACGTCTTGCCTGGGGTGAAACCTCAGCTCTGAGACCACAGCTCCTTGCTGCCTGCTCCCCGGGCCTCTGGCTCCCCGGCCAGCAGCCAGCACGGCAGAGCAGGTGCGGGTGAGGGTCCCTGTCCCCCTCCAGGCGGGACCCTGACGCCCAGCCCCCCACTCACACACAGGCCCATCATTTCTCCTTTCACATCACCCAACACTCTAGTCAAGAGGAAACCTCTCACCCAGCCGGCGGGGCTCCGTGGTTGAGCGTCGACCTATGAACCAGGAGGTCACGACATGGGCAGGGCTTTCAAACGGAGGAAATGAGAAAGCCGCCAGTTCCCCTGTCAGGCCCAATTCTCAGGGCCCTGCCTGCCCGTCCTGGGTCCCTAGCGTCCCCTCACCTCGGGGGAGCCCCACCACACACAAGGTCAGGATCAGCGCCTTCGGGGGGCCCGCTCCTGGTCCCTGGGACGCTGGGCCCCTGCACCCACTGAGCACGGCGATGCTGGAGCTGGTGGTGGGGGCGGGGGCACCAGGGGCCAGACTCGCCCTGAGCACCAATGTGGTCACTCTCTCAGCCGCTGGGGCAGCATGCTGTCAGACAGCCACTTTGGAAAGCTGTCACACCCACCGAAGGCGAGCCGACTCCCAGCCGTGACCCACCCAGCCAGCCCTAGAGACGGCCATTGGCCACTGAAAACGGCACGCACACGTTCACCCGACACCTACAGCGACGCTCACGGCAGCGCATGAATGGAAACAACTCAGAATGCAAGCTCCCTGGGCGCCCATCGCGAGCGGATGGATGGCGATGCGGTCATGCGTGGAATATTACACACCCGTGAAAAGGAACCCTGTCCAGCCACAGGCGCTCACATGAAAGAGCAAAAGACGCCAGATACAAACTAGCGGAGACGCTATGAACTCATTTAGTGCAAAACAGGCCAGAGCAACCTAAGCTGCTAGTCACCAGGATGCGGGTGACCTGTGGGGGGGGGAGGGCCAGGCAGGGGGTTCTGGGTGCAGGAAAGGCCGGCTTCCTCAGCGGGTGGCACACACACAGGTGTGCTCGGTTTGTGAGAACGCATTCGCGGTGCCATCCGTGGCTGTTTTTTTATGCACACCATCATTTAAAGGTTGTACAAAACTCCTCTGAGGCGTGGCTGCTGTTAAGACTCCAGTGAAAAGATTCAGAGGAAGAGAAGGAGGGAGGAAGTGATCATCAGGAAGCTCAAGGCGAGACTGACCCCCTCTTCTCAGACGGCAGGGGCCTGGAGAAGGTGGCCACACCTGCACCTGAGACCCAGGACACCAGGACCGCAGGCTCCGAGTCCACACCGCCACCCCTCCCCACGCGCCCTGCGCTCAGGGGAAGCCCAGCCGGGCCCTCTCTCCCAGGGCCCCCGCCAGGGGTCCACGCCCACCCACGGAAGGCACGTGAGACTCACAGCTTCCCTCCACACCCACACCTCGGGCTGCGTGGGGCCCCCCGGGACTCGGAAAGCTCCCCTCTCGGGAAGGAGGGGTTTTGCGGAGTCCGAACCTCTTGAAGGGGAACAGGGAAACGCTGCGTGAATCCGTGAGCGTCCTGTCGGACATGTGCCCGAGGGACCCGCCAGCTCAGTGGGAGATGTGAGCAGTGAAGTCTGCTCAACGTCATGGCGTACGACGCGGAAGCACGAGGGCCCGAGTGCCTGCCCGCGGGAAAGCGCTTCGTCCCGGACACGGAGGGAAACAGGCCGGGAGGTGAAGAGGCTGTCACAGGTGGGACTGTGATGGGTGCGGAGCCGGGGCCGGCCCTCGCTCTCCCACCCGAAATGCCCCGCCACAGCGGCCATGTCCCCCCTCACCCTCAGAGCCGGCGGCGGGAGGACAGGAACGGCGGCCCGCGACCCCGGCGCGGCCCCCTTACCGATCATGTGGTTGGCCACGTGGATCTGGATCTCGCGCTCGTTCTCGAAGGTCATCTGGCACTTGATGCACTGGTAGGTCTTTTTCTGTTTGGAAACCGAAACAGGCAGGAGTCAGACAGGCGGGAGGGAGGGGCGAGCAGAGGCAGGAGGTCCGCAGCCCAGCTCGCTCGGGGTTCCCCGCTGGCTCTGGTCCCCCCGGGGCCGCTCTGGGCCGTGTTCCTCCGCCTGTTCTGAACCAGCTCTGCAGCCCGGGAACGGGGTCGGGCTGCATCCACAGCAGCGGCTCCCTGCCAGGCCTGCGGACCTGCCCCCTCCCACGGTCACGCGAGGAAGCTGAGGGAGGCTGCCCCGCAGGAGGGTGTGCCAGGCCATCCACCCATTCTCCACCTACCTACCCTCTGTCTCTTCACCCATTCACCACCCACCCTCCTCTTCACCCATTCACCCACCTATCTTCCACCCACCCACCCATCCTCCTCTTCACCCATTCACCCACCCATCCTCCACCCACCCACCCATCCTCCTCTTCACCCATTCACCCACCCATCTTCCACCCACCCACCCATCCTCCTCTTCACCCATTCACCCACCCATCCTCCACCCACCCACCCATCCTCCTCTTCATCCATTCACCCACCCATCCTCCTCTTCACCCATTCATCTACCCATCTGTCCACCTACCTACTTACACACACACACACACACACACACACACACACCTCTATCCAGCCAGCCAGCCATCTACACAGGGTTGGACATGCACATGAGGACACACACAGACATACAACACACATATGTACACCCCATGCTCACCCTCACCCCAATCTCCAGTGACACACAAGCCCCCTTGAACCCACCCCCACACCCCAGTCGACCACCAGCTCCCCACATCACAGGTGCACGGACGCCACACCCTCCACGGAGGGAAGACCACAAGCTCACTCAGGCTGACACATCCAGTCTCATCCCTAAACAGCTTCATCACCCTCCCTGGAACCCTCGTAGCCATGCCCATCCTCTCCACGTCCTGAGATGCACCAGCAGCCTCTGGCCCCGTGTGCACAGCCCCACCCATATCCGCACCCCATGACCATTCCTGCAGACTCCCGTGCCCACGTGTGCACTCACACACAGGCATGCACACGCACACACACAGGCTCACCACACCACACCCGCGAAGGTATATGTGGACCCAGCGGCTTGGCACAAAGACGGCCCCGTGGCCTTGCCTGCGCGGCTGGGGTGCCCATGTCCGAGCAGAGGGCACTGGTGGGGCTGCCGATCCCCAGGCTGGGGGGACAAGCACGTGGAGAAGCGGGTGAGGACTCTCTCTCTCTCTCTCTCTCTCTCTCACCCTGGATTTCCCGCTGCAACCTTGGCCGCCCCCTCCTCGCCCCAACACCTCCTCTCGGTCTGTCTCCCCTTCTCCATCCCCAGGAGACGCCCCCTCCTCCAGAGTGTCAGCCCCGCCGGGCGACAACCACGCACAGAGCTTGGCATTCAGAGCAGCTCCTTTGCCACCTGCCGCTTCCCCGGGGGCGGGCAGGGGCCCAGGAGAAGCAACGCTGAGCCCCGGGGCCCGAGGCCAGGCTGCCTCCCCAGCCTGGCCCCGCGCAGCCACCGAGACCCGGGCAGGAGAACATAGAGGATGCGGACACGGGGTCAGGAGGGCAGGCGAGGGGAAGGACAGACAGCAGAGCTGCTGAGGTCCAGGATGGCGACCACAGCTCACATTACTTGAGCACCTACTGTGTGCAGGCACTGTCTACTCGGAACACTCCATCTCCGCAAGCTCGCTGCAGGGCTGAGAACGTGGAGTTCCAAGAGGCTAAGCCACTTGGCCACAGCCCCGCATCGGGATTCAGGCCCGGCAGGCTCCCTCCAGAGCCCCCATCTGAGCTGCCGTCCGGGGCTCCAGGCCCCAGACCACTGAGGACGGCTCTGGTCCGGGTGGCAGGAAGGTGGTGTGGCCTGGGCGAGCCCTCTGATCGGGACGCCTGTTCCCGCTCAGGGAGGGCGTGGGAAAGCACCCCCATAGCCCCCTTGGCACCGTGGCCTGGAGTCGGGGTGATGCTGTTATTACCCATACACAGAGGGGGAGGCGGAAACCTCAATGCTTCACGCTCCAGCCAACAGCAGCCTCGGCCCCACGGGAACCCAGTCCTCCGAGAGCTGGTTGCTATGGATACGCTCCCGAGGGTCCCAGCCTGCCAGCCCCCAAGCCCCTCGCAGCCCCCAGAGTCTGCTCCTGCCTGCGTGAGTCCTGGGGGAGGGGGGGGCGGGCGGGGGCTGGCAGACAGCTGGGCCCCTGCCCCCGGGCGTGCCCAGGCAGGGGGCCAGGCCCCGGAGACGGCGCCCTCAGCGGGGAGGTGCCGGGCTTTGTCTCGCTCCTGTCTGCGCACGGCCCATCTGCCCGGGGCCTCGCGCTGGGATCGCCCGCTCACCTCCTCTCCCACAGGCCCGGCCGCAGGCAGGAAGGCTTGCCGGGCGCCACCAACGGGGCCCCTCGGGTCTGACCCGGCGGCGCCGCCTCGCACAGCTGTGCGTCCTGGGGTCCACGGCGCCCCCTTTCTGGGCCTGGGTCCTCTCTCTGCCAAGGCAGAGGTCGCAGCAAGGCTCCCAGGTTGTTGCCATGGAAACAATAGAAGAACCGATACCTACACAGTGGGGGCTTGAGGAAGCGGTACTGGATGTGGGGTCCAGGGCTGAGGCAGGGAAGGAGGCGGCTCCAGCAGCCCCAGCGCCGTGGCGGGCAGTGCCAGAGACAGGGATGGGGCCGGCTGCACCTGGGAGGGGGCAGAGCAGGGCCCAGCCGGAGCATGGGGGTGACCACCCCAGGCCCCGCCCCCGCCGGCCTCGCCCGTCTTGTAGCCAGGATGGGCTCCGTGTGGGTCAAGCCGGGCTGTGGCACCGCCTATCACCGGGCTCACGGCCCGTCTCTGCCTCTCGAAAGAGGCGGCTCGAGGCCCACCTCCTGACTGTCCCGAGCCCGTCTCCTCGTCTGTCCCGTGAGCTCTGGGAGCACCGAATGGATGAAGCCGTGGGCATCCTCGCCCCCACAGACGGCCGCGGTGATACCCACGGGAGAATGACAGGGGCGTCCGCCATGCGCGCCATCCTCGGAGCGAAACACAGCCCGGGAATGAGGCACCGTATTCAACCCGACGCGGAGCAGGCCCTGGCCCAGCAGAGCAGACACACACCCCGAGTGGCCCCAGTGTCCGCTGTGGGGAAGGACGCGGCTGCTCTGACCGCTCTTGTTTCTAGTACCCGCTGGCCTGACCGGGAGGACAGAGGTCCAGAGCCGTCAAGTCACGGGTGGGGCCCTGGCCCATTCGGCTCAGAGCATCAGCCTGCAGACGGAATACCGGTCAAGGGCACATATCTTGGTTGCAGGCTCGATCCCCAGCTGGGGTGCGCGCAGGAGGCAACCAATTGATGTGTCTCTCTCACATCGATGCTTCTCTCTTTCTGTCCCCCCTCCCTTCCACTCTCAAAAAGTCAATGGAAAAATATCCTCAAAAATAAAAAAGTCACAGAGGGAGAGGAGATGGTAACCCTGGCCCCTGACTTCAGGCTCAGATGCTCCCAAGTCCTCCCACGCCGGCCGGCCAGCGTGCTGAGGCTGAGGACAGAGCTGGGCAGCAGTGGTCAGGAAGGGCCACGATCAGGGCCTAGCTCGGGAGCTGGGCCAGGGACCCCGAAAGTGCCTCCCACTGCGGAGTCTGCCTTCCCTCTCTCCCGCCTCCTCATTCCCTCACCAGCTCCCCCCTCGGTGTCCCCGGGCCCAGGCCCCAGTTCTGAGCCCACAGCAAACATCCCCGTCTCCCCACCGGCTCCTGTGTCCGGGGGGCCTCCCCTAAATCCCACCTCCCTGCCGGCGGTGCCAACAGCGGCCTCCAGGGGGAGACACCCCTGAGGTGTGCTTGGCACCGATCTGGGAACAAGACAACCTGAGTCCGTGGGGATCCCCAGCCCGTCCTGTCTGACACCCGAGGACCCTGCCGGCTCCAGACCCGCCATCAGGTGCCCCCTGGCCGCTGTCCCCAGAGCCCGTGTGGACCCACCAGTAGCCCGGATGCCGCTGCCTCGTTGAAACCCCTGGGTATGGGCCTGTGGCTCCCCGGTCTGGCACCTCCCATGGCAGGGTCCATTTCTGACTCCTTGGCTGCTAGGCAACCAAACATAATGGACACTCAAGACAAATTTGATGAATGAATCAATCAATCAGTCAATGGATCGTTATTGATAACAGTAAGCGGGACCATTTCTAGGGCCTTCATGTACCAGCAACTGCACTGACTATACTGATGCTGCCGTGGATGGTACTGGCCAGTGGTTAGAGCCAGCACGCCTGAGCCCTGAATGCCAGGCCCGGCCTCGATGGGGATATTACCTCCGTGAGTTGTCAAGACTCCTGGATCTAAAGCTGGGAAAGCAATGCGGCTTTCCCCTCCGGACCACCCCGCCGGGAAGAAGCCCGCCCCATCCATCACAAGGATGACGGCGCTACGACGGGAGGCCCGCCGGGCGCCACACGACGGGAGGGTTGGAGCACACCCTGTGCGACTGACGACGGGAACACGCACTGCGCCGGCCCTTCCCCCGATGACATCATGGGCCGACGTCACGGGCCCTCACAAGGCATCAGCCAAGACAATGACCCCCCTTTCCCAGACGAGCTCTTGGCAAATGAGGCTCGGAGAGATCAATAATGTCCACGTGTCACACAGCTCGAGGGGCCCTGGCGACACGGGGCTCATACTAAACCCACCGCCTGCCCGCGGCATGAGCGAGCTGCTCCTCGGGCCACTGCAGAGCTCAGCGTGGGGGCTCCCGTGGGGACCAGCCGGGCCCCAAGGCACCGGGGTCAGGCTCGGGCGGCCGCACTTACCCGGGGCACGGGGGACGTCTGGGTGCCTTTCCGGGGCCCGCTGGTCTCCGGCGTGAGGTCGCGGTGGTCCACCTGCATGTGGCTCTCCAGGTCCTCGGCGCTCTCGAACTTGACGCTGCACTCGGGGCAGCGGAGGCCGGCGCAGGGCCGGTCGGCGGGCTCGGGCGGGGCCAGGCCGCCCACCTGTCCGTTGGCGCTGCGGGCCATGCAGCCGGCGCAGAGGCCGTAGGGCAGCCCGTTGACGTCGAGCTTCACCAGGTCCTGCTTGCTGCGGAACTCCTTGAGGCACAGCGCGCACTTGTAGAGCTTCTGCAGGCCCTGGCCGTTGGGGGAGGACGCGGCCGAGCTGCCCGCCAGCTTCTGCATGTGGAAGGTGCCGTGGATCTTGAGCTCGAGCGTGGAGGTGACCGTCTGCATGCAGACCACGCAGCGGAAGCCGGTGAGCGAGTTGCGCAGGTCGGGGTGCATCTGGCAGTGCTCGATGAACTCCTCCTCGCTCTGCAGCGGCAGCTTGCAGATGCGGCAGGTGCCCGTGTCGAGGCTCTTGCTGTGGGTCACCTTGTGCTCGGTGAGCGTGAGCAGAGAGGGGAAGCGCTCGCCGCAGATGGGGCACATGTAGTGCTTGGCGGGGCCCCGGTGCGTCTGCAGGTGCTCCCGGAGCCCGTTCTCCGAGAAGAAAGTCCGCGAGCACACGTTGCACTTGTGGCTGCCCTTGATGAACTCGGCCTTCTTGCGCGAGCCGTCGTCCTCGCCGGGCCGGATGTTGTGGTCCCGCAGCCGGTGGTTCTGCAGCAGCACCTCCATGGTGTAGGCCGCCCCGCAGATGTCGCAGCCGTACATGGGCTCCGACGCGTCCACGTCGTCCTCGCTGGCCTCGTGGCTGTTGGGCGCCTCGGGGTTCTTCAGCAGCATGCCCTGCAGGTCAGCCGGCTCGGCCTTCTTGGTGGCGGCGGCGCCCGGGGGCACCCCGTTGGCCGTGCCGTTCTCGGCGGCGGCGTCGAACACGCAGTGCTTCTCGCGCAGGTGCTTCTCCAGCAGGATGATGGCGTGGAAGGCCTTGCTGCAGAAGCGGCAGTTGTACTTCTTGCTGTGCGTGGTGATGTGGCACTGCAGCTCCACCTCGGTGCTGAAGGTCTCCCCGCAGAAGATGCACTTGTGCGCCTTGGCCGGGTTGCCCAGGTGGCTGTGCTTGACGTGCGCCTGCAGGTCGGCCTCCTTGCGGAAGTCCCAGTTGCAGGCCGTGCAGCGGTACATCTTCTTCTCGTTGCTGTGCTTCACCGCCAGGTGCACCTGGATGGACACCTTGGAGTCGAAGACCTCCTGGCACAGCGTGCAGTGGTAGAGCACGAAGGTGTGCATGTCCAGCAGGTGCTTCTGCAGGTCGTCCACCGAGGAGAACTGCTTGTCGCAGCTCTCGCACACGTAGTGGGTGGACGTGGTCATGTAGTGCACCGTCAGGTGCTGCAGCAGGGACTCCTGGGAGTCGAAGTCCTCCTTGCACTGGGGGCAGGCCTGCTTCCGCAGCAGCAGCTCCAGGTGCAGCTTCAGGTGCGTCTGGAAGCTCTCGAAGCTGGAGAACTTGAGGTCGCACTGGTTGCAGGGGTACTCGCCGTTGGAGATGGCGTCGGCGCTCAGCGCCAGCCGCTGCCGCTTCGGGGACGACACCTCCACGTCGGAGGAGACGGGGCTCTGCTCGGCCTTGGACTTCTTTCCGTGGGCCAGCGGGATGTTCTTGTGGTTCTCCTTGATGTGCTTGGTGAGCTTCAGGATGGAGCCGAAGATGGGCGAGTTGGTGCAGTAGGGGCAGGAGTAGACCTCCATGAAGGACTGCGCGGGCCGCGCCACGGGCGACTCGAGCTTGGCGCCGCCCACGCCGCAGTGGGCCTGCTGGATGTGCTCGGTGAGGGAGGACTCGGTCAGGAAGCCCATGGAGCACTGGTTGCAGAAGAAGGCGTTGCTGCCGTCCGCCGGCGTGGCGCCGGGCCCGCAGTGGGACACGCGGATGTGCTCCTGCAGGCTGTTGATGTCGGCGAACATCTCGGGGCAGTAGTTGCAGTGGAAGGCGGACAGGCCGCCGAAGGGCAGCGCGGGGGAGGCATGGTTCTTGTGCAGCTTGAGCACGTGCTCGTTGAGCGTGTACAGCGTGGGCACGGCGTCCAGGCAGATCTGGCACGTGTGGCTCTGCTGCGGCTTGTCGGCGTGCATGGTCTTCAGGTGGATCTCCAGCACGGCCAGGCTGGGGAAGTCCCGCTTCGAGCAGTAGGGGCAGCTGTACGCCACCTTGGACCAGCCCTGCCCGTCCTCCCGCATCTTCTTGGAGCCCCGCAGCGGCTTCAGGGTGGAGTCCGGGGTGGAGCCGCGCTCCACCGAGGCGCTGGAGTCGGGCGTGGCGCTGCTCATGGAGGCCACGCTGCCCAGCACGGGGTCGGGGCTGGCGCTGTGGTTGCTGGAGTCGGGCTGCCGGTGGCTGTCCAGGTGGCAGTAGACGCCCTCCACGGAGGAGAACTGCTCGGGGCACATGGGGCACTTGTGCTTCTGGTGGGCGTGGGCCTGGTGGATGTGGGCGAGCAGCGCGCTCTCGTCGCCGAAGGCCTCGGGGCAGTGGATGCACTGCAGGTCGGCCTTCTCGGAGAGCTGCGGGTGCCGCGTGAGCACGTGCTTCTCCAGCGCCTCCGTCTGGCTGAAGGTGTCCTCGCAGTAGTCGCACATGAAGTCGTCCTTGCGGGCCTCCTTCTCGCACTTGGCCAGGTGCTCCTTGTTCTTCTTGTGCGCCTGCATGTGGCTCTGCAGCGAGCTGGTGGACGAGAAGCCGCGCTTGCACACCGAGCACTTGAAGGGCTTGCTGGAGCTGTGCGTCTTCAGGTGGATCTTGAGGTGGTCGCTGCGGGAGAAGGCCGCCTCGCACTCGTGGCAGTGGTACTTCTTGTCGCCCGTGTGCAGCTTGATGTGGCGGTCGCGGCTGCGCTTGTGCTTGAAGAGGCGGCTGCAGTAGGTGCACTTGAACGGCAGCTTGTCGCTGTGGATCTGCTCGTGCCGCTTCAGGTAGCTCAGGCGGATGAAGGACTTGTCGCAGAACTGGCACGGGTACGGCAGGCCCGTGCCCCCTTCCTCCTCGCCCAGGCCCAGGTCGCAGCCATCTCCGATCATCTGCGTGGGGGACGCCACATCCTTGCTGGAGGGAGACGAGGCCACCCAGGAGAGCTGCGGGTCGTCGTCAGCATCTGCGGGGCGGGGGGCAGGGGGGGAAGGCGGAGAGCAGATTAGAGGTGATTCCCAGGGCGGCCGCGAGGCAAGGACAGAGCCAGCGTCTCCACCGCGAGGCTGAGGCTTGCAGCTGGCCGGCCGGGGGCGGAGGGGGATGGGGGGCCGGAAGGCAGTGGCCATGAGGGCCCTCCAGCCCTCAGAGGGGGTGGCAGGGGGGCGGCGGCAGGAAATGGAGGGGCCGTGCCCTTCCCCTCGGCGACACCTGCCTGGGCCTCGATGGACAAGGTGCCCCCGCGCAAAGGGAGGACTTGGCCCCTTCCCTGAGGGGGTACAGGGGCCGCTGGGACAGAGCCACTGGAAATGAGACACGTTGCAGCGCCTGATGGAGACCCGGGGTGCCCTCCCTCCACCCCCTGCCCTGGCGGGAAGCCCTCTCACTGGTCCCGGGGGCATGGGCAACCCTTGGCGAGGAAACACGGTGCATGCTCACGAACTGGGCTGCGCCACGTCATGGGGGATGGGGGACCCCGAGGAAGTTGGGCGGCTCCGCCCGGTGGCAGACACACGCGAGGCGGGAAGTCGCAGGCACGTGGCATCAACACCAGGGCACACGCGGGAGGGGGCGGAGGCCACGGAGAAGGGTCTGTGGTTTCCAGCCCAAACCACGCTAAGGGGCTGTTTTCTTTGCTTCCCTTGATGCCACGGTGACCCAAGCCCGGGGGGTGAGGGGGCGCCTGATGGTGGCTGAGTAGAGGAGGGGCCAGGACCCAGGTGGCCACGGAGCTCAGAGCCCGTGGGCCCTTCACTCCCCTGGGGGGCGGGGCTCTCCTCACATAGACACCCCATGTGGCCCACCCTCCCGGGGGCCGGAGCCACCCCCACCTCCTCCCCCGCCCTTGCTGGCCCACCCAGCCTCAGAGGAAAGGAGACAAACAAGGGACTGGCTGTTGCTGAGAGAACAAAGGCACACAGGACGCAGCACCTGCAGCCAGGGAGGGTCCCCGAGACGCGGCAAGCCCAGCGCCGGGGCAGGAGGGCGCGCCAGGCTCAAGCGGCGCCGGTGGATTTAAAACTTCATAATGAATGAAACGGACCGCAGGCTGCTCCGCGCAGATTCGGCCGCACTGGCCTTGCTCTGCAGCCTGGACATCAAGCGCGGCCCCGCCAGCAGCAGCCTCGGACGCAGCCGGAGGGTCTGGGCTGCAGGGGGGGGCAGAGGCGGGGGGACCACATCCCAGCCCAGGCAGAAACGGCATGCACACGCACACAGCTCACAGCTCATGCAGCACCCACAATCACACCGATTTATACCCACACACATACTCACCTACACACAGCCACACCTACCTTCACACGTTACGTATGATCACATACTCTCCCACACATACACATCCATTCATGCACTACCGCTCGCACACAAACACGCACGCACGCACTCACACCACATACGATCATACTCTCCCACACACACACATCCACTCATGCACTACTACTCACACACAAACACGCACGCACACGCACTCACACCACATACGATCATACTCTCCCACTCATACACATACACATCCACTCATGCACTACCGCTCGCACACAAACACGCATGCACACGCACTCACATACTCACGCACACTCCCCTGCAGACACACCCTCACCGCCGTCGCACTCCTGCTCACAGGGACACCGGGCCCTCTCAGCTCCCTGTGCTGTCCCAGGCCTACCCCGGCTGCGAGAGATGGCAGGGTCCCTCGGGGCTGCCTCTGAGCCTGCTCCTAAGCCTCACCCCCACCCCGGTGCCCCGTGCACCCCCCTGACCGTGTGAAGGGCTGCCCGATGCCAGCAGGCACGGCTGGCAAAGCTCCCGTCCCCAAGCCCCGTATCTCCGGCAGCCGCCCCACCTCTGGAGCCCAGCCACCCGCCTGGCACAGGCACCTCCCCGAACGCCCTCCCAGCGTGAGCACCTGCTCCCCCGGGGGGTCTCACATTACGGGCGCTTCCGACGGCAAAGACGCAGGCGCCGTCAGCACCTCGGATTAGAAATGCCCGCCTCCCTGGTAACTCCCAGCCCCTGCTCGCTGGGCTCCGGGCGCAGACAAAGGGGCCCACGGGAGGAGGGGGTGGGAGCTGGGGCCGCGGGGGGACCTGCGGGGACCCGCCCCAGGCCCACTGTCACTATTGTGCTGTCTGAGCTCAGACGCACTCAGGCTGCCGGGGAGCGTGTCCTGCGGGCCCAGCAACACTGCCAAGCGCCTTCCCGCGACCACCCACGCGGGGAACCAGGGTCCCTCCCACTGCACAGACGAGGAGCCCGCGCCTCGGTTTCCCCGGGAGGTGACAGCACCAGGCCGGTCCACCGTCAGCGCCCTGACCAGAATGCGGGTCCGAGTGCGCTTCTGCGGGTCAGTTGGAGAAGAGGCCGCCGGCGCAGGTGAGAAAGGGGGAGGGCACGCGTCCGGCCTCCAGCGTGTCCAGCCTCCAGCGCAGTCACGGTCTGGCCCTCCTCTGGGCCCGCTGTGGCGGGAGGATGGGGCTGGCCCACCATCCGCATTTCGGGGAGGAGGCCGACGAGGCCCGGGGTGGCCACCTGCTTCCGGACCCCGTGCCCCCTGCCCTGACACCCCGGTTTGTTTGTCCGCCCGGGCACACTCCTCCGGACCCCAGAGACTCCGCGTCCACCTCTGAGGAAGGAGAGTCGCTGTGCGGAGCGGATGGGGACATCACTGTGGAAAGGCACCGTGCTCCGTGAACGGGAACCGGGAACCGTGCCGAGAAGGCACGGGGCTCGAGGACGCGGATGAGCGCTGGGCCGAGGCGGGCGGGCGGGGCGGGAGAGGAGCGCCCAGGCGCCAGGCAACCTTCCGAGGTCGGGGATCAATCCGACCCTGGACTGGCGGGGGCACAAGGCTCTGTAAATGCACCGAGGCCTGGAGCTGCTCGCTTGGAACAAGCGAACTTGAGGGTTTGCCAAGGACACGTCACTAAAGCTGTGGAAGAAAAAGCCCCGCTTGCCAATCAGAAGGATGAGCACTAGCCCTGGCCGGGGCGGCTCGGGTGGTCGGTGTGTCCCCTGTGCCAAAAGGTCGCTGGTTCGATTCCCGGTCAGGGCACATGCCGGGGTTGTGTGCTCGATGCCCAGTAGGGGGTGAGCAAGAGGCCGCTGATGGATGATGTCTCTCTCTCTCTCCCTCTCCCTTCCTCTCTCTAAAAATCAGTAAAAATATTTGGAAGAAGGAGGAGGAGGAGGAGGAGGAGGAGGAGGAGGAGGAGGAGGAGGAGGAGGAGGAGGAGGAGGAGGAGGGCTAATTAGTGCCACTAGTGGTAACACCAGCCGCCACATTTATTGGGCACATTTCAAGGGCCATCCAGCTCAGCCAGCTCCCTGCTTCTTCTCCTCGAGGTGGTGTCCGGCCCCTGAAGACACGGACGTTCGCTTGGTGGCTTAGAGGACACGCTGGACTGAGACTCCCAGCTCCACCAAGTTAATTAACCTCCGTCGGTTTTTTTTTTAATACATATTTTTATGGTTGATAGTATTACAGATGCCTCCTATCTCTCCCCCCTCCCCCCCTTCCCTCCCTCCAGGTCCTCACCACCCTACTGCCGTGTCCATGGGCTGTGCAGGTCAGTATAGAAGTTCTCTGGTTGATCTCTTCTCGTCCCCCCGACCCCACACCGAGGTATGTCAGTCTGTGCCATGCCTCCCTGCTTCAGGTCTTACTTTGTGGGTCAATTCATTTTGGTCATTAGCTTCCACAAATCAGTGAGGTCATGGGATATCTGTCTTTCTCAGATTGGCTTATCTCACTGAGCACAGTATTTCCCAGGTCCCTCCATGCTGTCCCAAAGGGTAAGCGGCCCCTCTTTTTTCACAGCTGCATAGTATTCCACAGTGTAAGTGCTCACAGCTTTTTATCCATCATCTACTATCCATCATCTATCCATCAGGCTGCTTCCAAACCTTCGCTATTGTAAATAACGCTGCTATGGACATAGGGGTGCATATATTCTTTCTGGTTGGTGTTTCGAGGTGTTTTTGTTTGTGTTGTCTTGTTAATCCTCACCCGAGGATATTTTTCCATTGATTTTTAGGGAGAGTGGAAGAGAGAGGGAAAGACAGGGAGAAACATGGATGTGAGAGAAACACACCGATTGGTTGCCTCCCGCACGAGCCCTGACCAGGTCCCGGGCCGGGGAGGAGCCTTGACCAGAATCGAACCCGGGACCCTTTGGTCCACAGGCTGATGCTCTATCCACTGAGCCAAACCGGCTAGGGCAGTGCTTTGAGCGTTTTAGGATGCATTCCCAGAAGTGGGATCGCTGGGTCAAACGGAAGTTCCTTTTTTAATGTTTTGAGGAAACTCCATGGCGTTTTCCAGAGTGGCTGCACCAGTCTGCATTCCCACCAGCCATGAACTAGTGTTCCCTTTTCTCCACATCCTCGCCAGCTCCTGTTGTTTGTTAGACGAAGAAACCTGCCTCAGTTTCCTCATCTGTGAAATGGGGAGAAGAACAGTCCCACCTGTACCGTTGCCTAGCAGATGGAATAGGTGAATATTTATAAAGAGTTCTATTCGAGAAATGCTCTCCAGTGTATAAAAATAGTCGCTGGCTACTGGCTCCTGGCTCAACCTGAGGCCGCAGGGCAAACATCAACAATGAGAGAGAATCATGGATCGGCTGCCTCCTGCACACCCCCCACTGGGGATTGAGCCCGCAATCCAGGCGTGTGCCCTGACGGGGAATGGAACCGTGACCTCCTGGTTCAAGGTTGACGCTCAACCACTGAGCCACACGGGCTGGGCCAGAAGATGGTTTTCAAAGCACAGGCTGCTGGCCCTGCACCACGGCCCCCAGGGCCCCTGCACTGACCACCCCAGGGTGTCAGAGAGGAAAGAAACTGTCTGGGGCACCCAGCCCACCCCTCTCAGTGTACAGACGGAGAAACTGAGGCAGCAGCGCTTTGCAAGGGCTTGGGCTTGGACTTGGGTCTCCAGGCTCCTGGTGGAGTGGGTGGGAGACCCTCAGACTCCCCTGGCCCCTCCCCCAGGGGGGCACTGCCATCCCAGAGGGCCGCTGGGCCCAAAGGACAAGGAGGAGGCGCGGCCGTTGCCCTGGCAGCCTCTGGCCTCCGGGAGCTCACAGCCCGCCCGGCCACTCCTTCCCTCAGCGGCCGACATTGAGAACAGCTTGACTTTTATTGCAGAAATTAAACAGACTGGGGGGGAACAAAGCCCCCGATCTGCCCCGCGGAGAGACTCCCCAAAGATGGGGCGCTTATAGCTAGTGGAGGGGCTCCAAAGGGCCCCCCATCGGCGCCTGGCCTGGCCTCCCTCACACCCCAACATCGCCCTGCCCGCCTCCCACCTCCTCAAGGGAGGAGGGAGCTGCCCCTGAAGTCATCTCAGAGCTTTCTGGAAACAGCCCCGCCAAGGCCCGGAGCGAAGGGCTCGGCGCCTGGAGGGAGAGCCACATGCTTTCGGGGTTGAATCACTGTTTTTCTGGACTCCCTTCGGGGACCGGCAGAGCCCACACGCGGCCGCGTGCGTGGACCCGGGACCAGCGACAGCTGCGTTCTAATTGCATGTACCGTGCAGCAAACCTCCCTTTCATCGCAGGCTGCAAATCTGTTACATCTGTCTCTCCTTTGTTTCTTCCACAAGATACAAGCTTGTTCCTACATTTTTCTCACCTGTAGCGGTGATTAAAATTCATTATAAATGAAAGGAGCGAACAGACAAACAAGTTCCTCTGTGTACCGTTCTACACTCAAATTAGAAACAGCTGTTTGCTAATTCATGCAGCGCTGCCTGGTCGTGCTCTGTGAGTCAATAAAAACTCACCCTATTGCTGCGGGAATCGGGGAGAGTCCGTGGAGTTAACTCGGCCTGGGCGTCTCCAGGCGGGACCGCGCTGGCCACCCCTCCGACCGCCGCCGGGGGGCCTTGGGTGGCACTCCGGAGACATCCACATGGCCCTAGGGGGAACCCCAAATTCGGAGCGCCCGGCGCCTTCCCCCCAGACACAGGCCCAGAAGGAAGAACCCCGAAATAGTCTCCTCGTCTCCTCCCCTGTCCCGGAACCACCATAACCACCACCAAAAAGAAAAAAAAAATTCAACTCTGATTAAACGCAAACCACACACATCCTCCCGCCGCCGGAGGGAACAGCAAAATGAAAAGTCTAATTGGCAACCGGAACAACTTAAAACTATTAAGTATAGGTGAGGCTTTCTGTAAGGAAACAATCCTGTGACTGGGATTAAGCTTGTCTGGGCAGCATTCTTCCACTCCCCGCGTTTTGGCCGCAAGTCTTCGCGAAGCTTCTAAGAAGTGTCAGGCGTCTCCTTGGCCCACGTGAGGGAACAGGCGCGCCTCGTCCAGAGCGCGCCCCATGCGAGGCTTGATGGGGAGTGGATGTTCCTGCTCTTTATGGGGAGGGAGGCGAGCAACACTCCAGGGAGCCTGTCCTGCCACTGCGGCATCGTCATACCAAACCCGCTCCGTCCTGGCTGTCACGCCTCCAAAACACCGCCTCCAGGAAGCCTGCTTTGATTGCCCCGGCCATTCCTTCTCGACCTCTAGGCCCCACCTTTGGGCCATGCCTCGCCCTGAACCGTGGATCTCGGTACCGCTGTTTATTTTTGAGTCCGTGGGAGAAACGCTGAGTCCGTGCATCTTTCCGGGCTGGGACACGATGGCACTGAGCCCCGTTTTCAACTTCAGACGGGCAGCCCCTCCCAGCAGCCGCCAGCTGCAGCGCCCTCGGTGTGTGCGGGCACAGTGCCAAGTTTGTCACAGACTCAGCCTCGTTCAGGCATCACCTCCACCCGACGCCGGGGCACCATCCTGTCCCCCATGTACAGACTCGGAGAGGGCACGGCCCCGAGTCCCACAGCAGTTGGTGGAGCGAGTCCGGAATGATCCCATATTTCTCCACAAAAGCCACCAAAGCCGCCCACTGTTATCAGGGAGCCTGCCTCACCCGGCCCAGCCTCTGAGCCCTTGTTCCAGAAACAGTGACCCCCAACGATGCCCCTTCATGGCCATTGCCCACCCAAACCCAGCCTGGTCCAGCTAACCACCCACTGTGCAGATGGGGATACTGAGGCCCTTAAGGCTCAAGGGAGGGACCGGCCCCAAGGCAGAGCCAAGAGGATCTGGCTGCCTGGCTCAGGGAAAATACCAGTAGGGTTGGGTTTTGGGGGGACCGCCCCCCGCCCCCCTCACACACACACACCCAGAGGATGAGAAGACGGGCAGGACACAGACGTGAAAACTGAGAGAGACGACCGAGGGAGAGTCATCGGTCACCCAGGCCCCTGCACATGCGGGTCACCCTTCAAATGTGAGGACTTCCTCCTACCGGGGCACCTGGGAAGGGGGGACGCTGCCCCCACCCCAGCCCAGACGAGCGGAGTCCCTGAGGGAGGAGCCAGGCCCGCAGCTGCCCCTGTCCCTGGCAGGGCCGGTCACCAGCTCCTCCGGCGCCTGCACACAGTAGCTCCTCAGCATTTGCCACCAACGAATGAATGAACGAGTGTTTCAGCCAGGCCTCCAGCCAGAGCCGCGCAGGGCGAGGACCCCGCTGCCTGCTGCTCGCCTCCTCGGCCAGCCCACGTCTGAGCAGCTCTGCACCTGTCCCTGCGCCTGGCCTTCCAAGGATGGCGAGAGGGTTTCCCCACAGGGACTCGGGGCTGAGACTCGCCCGGAGACCATGCCGAGTGGCCCCTCGTTTCAGGATCCCTGGGAGCCCCCACGAGGTGCCTGGAGGGAACTCTCTGTTTGACGAGTCGAGAAACGAATGGATGGGTGAACAGGTGCATGTCGGGTCCTGGCCCAGAGGAAACACCTGGCAACTAGGGCATGAATGCGTGAAGGATGGGATGGCTGGACGGATGGACGGACAGATGGATGGACGGATGGACGGATGGATGGATGGAATATTAAAGACTCGGGGTTTGGTCTAAAGGAGGCGCTTTCTAACTATGGTTTGAACGAATAACTGGATGGATGGATGGATGGATGGATGGATGGATGGATGGATGGATGGTGGGCGGACGGATGGATGGAATGAAACGCTAGTCCGAAAGAGGTGCTAGGGACCCCTCCGGCGGGTGGGTCTCCAGCTGGAATGGAGGAGTTCATGAGCTTGACCCCTGGCCTGACCGCCTGGGCCCGGAGCGGCCGCCTCCTGCAGAGCCCGTCCAGTGTCGCCGAGGCCCCTGGGGGGCCCGCACATGGAGGCGGGATGCAATTAGTCCAGGCTCCAGTGTGGCCGCATTTGTCAATCTTCTTTTTGAAAGAACATCTTGGGCCAAGGAGACAGCAAGGGCGTGTGGGGGGCCGAGGGGCAGGGATGGAGGCCTGAGTCCCCGGAGGAATGCATTAGAACGAGGAGACCCTGGAGGGGGTGGGGGGGAGGGGGGTGGCTTTTATTTATTCAGACCAGCGCTCAACAAATACGCAGATGTAATAAGATAATAAACTGAGACTCCACACTTTTAAAGGGACAGACTCAGCACTGTGATTTGGGGCGGGGGGTACATCTGTCCATGGAAGGAGACATCCCTCACGTGGCTGGGTGAGGGTGTGCATGTGCGTTTGTGTGCGTGTGTGTGTGTGTGTGTGTGTGTGTGTAAGCATGCCCACATCCATGCACGAGCATGCGTGTCTTCCCCACCAGGCATCTCCAAAACTCACCTCCCACCTCATTACCCAGCGACCAAGTGCGCGCTCCACGAGAAACACAGCCCAGCGGCCCCTGCGAGTGTTCTGGGAGGAAGCGGGGCCGGCCCAGCACACGCGTGCCACCCCTTCCTTCACCCTCTGCCCTGGGGTTCCCCTTCCCTCCCCGGAGGAGAGTGGGCACTCCCTGCTCACCCTGGGAAACCCCTTTCATTCATTCCTTCGTTCATTCCTGTCTTCTCTGAGCTCTAGTCCAGGCCAGCTCTCCGGGTGCCGGTCCCGCCCGCGGAGCCTGCGTCCCAGGGGTCAGGACTGCGTCCGGGAAGCCCCGGAGCCAGAGGAGGCTGGGTGCACCCCCCCCCACCCGGGGCCAGCGGTGTGATGGGTCCGTTACTGGCCTCGCTAAGCCTCACGCAGGGGTCGCCCGGGCAGAGGATGCTGCCGCTGCCGCTGCCGCCGCCACTGGCGGGGGAGGATTAAACCGGATAATCCAGGTTAAGCACTTGGCCGAGCGCCGGGCGCACGGGAGACGCTCCGTGAACGTATTACCGCGTGTCGCCTCCAGATCAGTGGCAGCAAGACAGGAGGCGCTGGCAGCCCCTGGGTCACCGCAAGGCTCCCCGCTCTGGCCGAGCCGCACCCCCCCCCCCAGCCTCGTCCTCACACCAGATCCCCGGGTGGAGCTGTCATGTGATATTGGAAGCCGAACCCCCTGTCTTCCCACGGAGCCCAGACACAGAAGGCCACGAGGGCCCCCCCCCTCGGTCCTCACATCCCCTCTGTCACCAGGTTTGGTCCCTTCCGGTGATGGGGAGCTCATTCCCTACGAGCTTCCTCGGCGAGAAAAATGACGTCACGTGAGCCCTCAGGGGCACCCGTGGGCCGCCCCGTGGGAGAGGAGTAGGGGAGCCTCCCACGCGCCCCCACGCGCCCCCAGGCGCCCCGTCCCGTGAGGAGAGAGAAGCCGTCCCGTGGGGCATGGCAGCCGCTTGTTTCAGTGACACTGCAGTTTACGCTTTTATTCCTTCAGCAAACACCACCGGGGCCTTCTCGGCCGCCCTGCGCCGGCTCTGGGACGGCTCTGGGACGGGTCGTGGGCGGCGCAGTCCTCGCCCTCGCGAGCTTCGCGGGCAAAGCGGGGAGCGGAGAACGCAGCGCTCACTCCATCCGCCAGCCAGGCGGCCCGGGAAGCTACGGGAGAAGGGGGGACGGGGGAGGACAGGGGTGCTGCTCTCCACAGTGACAGGTGACGCCTAGCAGACCCGCAGCCAGCAAGCCAGGAGCCGGGCCGGGGGACCTGGAGGAAGGCAGGGGGCCCAGCGGGGACCCCGAGTCCAAGCGGGCTTCCCTGGGTCCCTTCCAAACCCCAATTCCTGTGATGCCCGCGGGATGCGCAGACCGGAGGCTCTGGCCCTGCCTTCAGAGGTCACAGGTCAAGCTATCCGTTCCCCCAGGGACCTCAGAGCCAACCCTGGCCTGGACTCACTGTGTGACCGGAGGCTGGTGTCTCAACCTCTCTGGTCCTGGTTTCAGCAAGGGCCAGCCGGGCTGAGCATCCTCCAAGAAGGCGCAGCCTGGCAGGGGAGGGAGGGTCCCCGGGCCCCCACGCTGTGCAGGACGCACCCCCCCCCGCCCCCCGCCTCTCTACCCCGTCACACCCCGTCTCACGCCCGCGGCAGCAACGCCACCCGGGATTGGTACTCCTGCCAACGGAGCCGTTAACCTGGTAGCCAATAATAACACGTTGTCCTATCAATTTGCCTCTGAGACGCTGTGCAGTCGTGGAATCCAAGTTTGCCATCTCGGTAGCTTGGTTACGACGTAAACAGAGAGGAACCCGCCAGCTCCCTCCCGAGGCGAAGGCTGGCCATGAGAACGCCCCACTGGCCACGGCAGGCCCCCTGCCCGCGCGCGAGGCCCACGGGAATCAGGAGCCGGTGATGGACAGTCCAGAGGCCTGTCTCCATGCCTCTCGGCCCATCACCTCTGTGACTGGGGAGGAGCCGATGGCTCGGGCCACGCTGGCTGTGTGGGTGGCAAGTTTGGGCCCAGAAACCGGCACTCTGGGCCCAGGCCAGGAACCGTGGTCGGGAAGCGGGGCAGACGCGAGGGCGTGGGAGGGGGCGCGCGCTGAGGGTCACGCCAGCCCCAAGGGCACCCAGACATCATCAGGGACACAGCCAGGCCTCCTCGAGGAGCCGGAGGGGCCAGGAGGCCGCGCACGGAGCTCACGGAGCAGGACAGGGAGAAGCCAACGCGGCGCCAGACCCAGAAGTCGGGGTGCTCGCTGGGGGCCCCGCGCCACCCCCACGCTGGCGGGCCCGACGCAGACCTAACACCTGGCGGCCGGCGCCTCCGGGCCCTGCCTTTCCCTCCGCCGCTGGATCCAGGAAGAGTCTCTTCCTTCTGGGCCGGGTTCCCCCTCCTCCCTCCCGACGAGTGGGGAGCCGCTAAAGGGACTCCTGGCGTCCGGTGCAGACACCGGCCTGTTTTGCTCATTCTCCCCCCAGCCCGGCCCCCCTTACCTCGTCCCCTGCTCCCCGGGGCGCCCCAGGACAAGCCGGTCGCTGCTCTTGTCCCCGACACCCAGCAGCGGGCAGGCGAGGGCCGGAGAGGCGCTTCCCACTGCCCCACCGGTGACCTCAGCCCCGGGACGCATCCCCACCCTCGGCCTCAGCTGGGAAGGATGGGCTGAGCGAGCGTGTGCTCCCGCCGCGGCGCTTGGCGCAGCATCCAGCGAGTGGGGAGAGAGAGGGCCTCGGGGAGGGGGCGGGGGAGGAGGCAGGAGGCCAAAGCCGCGGCCACTCGGCCAGATGTTGACCCAATTGAGGGCCCCCGGCCCCAGGGGTGCCAGGAAGTGGGACTCCCCCGTGGGCTCTGGGGCTCCTGCACAGACAGAGGGGTCTGGGCCGGCACTGAGGTTGGGGCTGGAGGGGGAACTCGGAGAGACAGCCCGGAGCTGCCAGGACAGGGTGGGGGACAGCCCCTCCGAGGCCCGGGTGGGGTGGGTGGGGTGCCGTCTGCGGGAAGGCGCTCTCGGCAAATGGAAACCAGGCCTGGGAATCGGGCCGGGCCTGCCTCTGCTCAGCTCCGGGAAGCAGCCCGCTGCTCACTCACTCGCTCGAAGGTGCCCCAGCCGGGCAAGAGGCGGTGTGAGAAGTAAAGAGCAGGGAGGGGACCAGGCCGCTCCGGCAGGACAGGGGTGCCCGGCGGCGGCGACCACAGCGCCCCTTTCCCCTTCCTGTGCTCTGACACCCTCACTGCCAGCACCTCCTCCAGGGCCCGCTTTCGAGCCTATTTCCACGTGTCCCTGGGCCTGAGCGGCCTCCTGGGCCTGGGGTCAGGGTCACGCTGGGCCGGGCCGGGCAAACGCGACCTCCCCACACCCACCACATTCATGTTTGGAGCCCCAGGCCCGACTCCCAACTCCCCGGCCCAGGGACACGCGGCCGGGGCTGGCAGCGCAGGACCCGCGGGCCCCTGGGTCCTGACACCAAGAGCTTGGAATGCGGAGGAGTCCAGGGAGTGAGGTGTCACCCCCACTCCTCCCTCCCTCCCTTCCTCCCTTCGTTCCCTCACAGGCAGTGGCCAGATGTTGGCGAAGTGCTTACCGCCCACTAAGCACCATGGTGCTGGGGGCGAGGGGGCACCAGGCAGGCACGGTCCTTGCCCTGGGGGACTCACAGCCTCGCGGTGGAGACCGGCGTTGTGTGTGTTGTGATATCTGCTATGACGGGTGACGCCCCTGGGTCTGGGCTGAGGTTCGGGAGGGCTTCCTGGAAGAAGCGGCCTTTATGCTGAGACCAGCAGGATGAGTGAGAATGAGTCGAGGAAATGCCGCCGGGGTGGAACCCGAGACCACACGCCGCCCCGGCACGTGCAGCGGCCTGGAGGGGAGACCGACGTCCTTGACCATTTCCATCAAACCTCCGCTCCTCCCGCTCAGCCAGGCTGGGCGGCCCCCACTTCACAGACTCGGGGAGCCCCCCCCCACTTCTAGCGGCGAAGCCCACATGGCCGCCCGTCTCTCCCAACTCCAGTTCTTGTTGGAAATGTTTTCCGATGTTTATTTTTAAAGGGGGATGGGGAGAGCAGAGGGACCCTGAAGGTCTTCTTCTTTTCAGAGAGGGAAAAAAAAATTAATAAATAAACGGAGCCTCAAGAAAAGGGCACGGAAAGGTCTGTGCATCTGTAACCACTGAACAAATTAAAATTAGCTCATTTAATCAGCTCCTAATGGCCTGGCCGTCCCGAGTGGGCCCGGGAGCGCAGCGAACTTCACAGCAGCAGCACGCGGGCCAATGTCAGCGTCTCCTACAACAAAGGGTGCTCCACACGCGCGATCACGACACGGCGAGGCCGGGGAGACGGGACGCGGCCCCCAGATCCGGGCCGGCCCCCGCCGCCCGGCCTCATCCCTTTGAACCGCATTGTTCTTGTGGCTTTTGTTCTGATCATCTAAACATGGGTGTGACTGCTCTCCAAAGCACCCCAGCCTCCCCTTCCCCTTCCCACCAGATTCCCCCACACACAGAAACACACGCAGACACACGGACCGACACACGGCACGGTCTCGCGCGCACACACACACAATTCTGTAGTCACCCATGCACAGCCGCACGGGCAGGGGGGTGAGTGTACAGCCCCCACACACCGGGTTACGCACACGCACACAGGCACACAGCTCACGGCTCTGGCTCCGTCTAACAGCTGGAGGTGGGGGGGGTGCCGCTCGCCAGCCCCCGGGGGCCGCAGTGCGCACACCTGAGGCCCGGGCTGGTAGCGAGGACTCTTATTTCCCTGGAGGAGTTTCTCCACGCAACACGCCACCTGGGCTAAGTCATTAGGGCCATCGAGGAGGGGGAGCGGGCGGCCACGGGGAACAAGGCAGGGGTGCACGATGCCGGGCGGGCAGGAGCCAGGGGCCACTCTGGGCCTGGCGGGGAGGCCGGAGGCTGCCGGCGCTGCCAGCGCTGCCAACGCTGAGTTCACCTCCCTGTCCCGCAGCCGCCGCCCGGCCACCTGCAGCCAGGCTGGGTCAGACCCTGGCAACGCCACTCCCGAACCCTGAGCTTCACCTCATCCTCCAAAAAAATGGTAAAGGAGGGAATCCAACCGGGACCTCCTGGTTCGTAGGTCGCTGCTCAACCACTGAGCCACACCGGCCGGCCCGGTAAGCAAGGGAGAGCCGGGAAGCCACCAGCTGCTCGCCTCCTGGGACCGCCGTGCCACGTAAACTAGACGTGCCAGGAAACTGCCCGGCAAAGACGAGCCGCGTAAATGCTCCTGCTGCTTCCGTCCACACACGTGGGCACGGGCGCCAAGCAATGGTCAGAGGGCCAGTGGTGCAGCCCGAGCAGCTGGTGGCTTCCCAGCTCCCCCTTGCTTACCGGGCCGGCCGGCCTGGCTCGGTGGTTGAACATCGACCTCTGAACCAGGAGGTCACGGTTGGATTCCCGGTCAGGGCACAGGCCCGGGTTATGGGCTCGATCCCCAGTGTGGGGCGTGCAGGGGGCAGCCGGTCCATGATTCTCTCTCATCATTGATGTGTCTATATATACATCTCTCTCTCCCTCTCCCTTCCTCTCTGAAGTCAATAAAAATATATATTTTTAAATGTTGCTTACCCGACCCTCATCCCCAGAGTGAGGAAGGGGAATCCAAAGAGCAAGTCAAAGAGACTGAACGTTGTAGGGAGTAACCAACGGGCTGACGGGAACCCCCGGAAGGAAGGCAACCCACCCCGAGTCCGACAGCATTTCCAAACCCCGTCTCCATTCCGTTTCCACAGCCATTTCCACAGCAGCGCCCTGGATCAGTGATGATCCCCAAGTCACAGAAAGGGAAACTGAGGCTCGGAGAGCTGAAGAGCCTGGGCTGGTGTCGCGGGACAAGGGGCAGAGGCGTCTGCTTGGCTCAAGGCCCCCGGGGCGAGGGCGGGGGAGGACAGTCTATCGGGCAGGGACTGTGGCTGCCTCTGGGACAGCAAGAGCCTCAGGCCACCCGACCCAGACCCAGGAGGGCAGCTTCCCGCACACAGAGGCTCACCAGAGCCTCAACGCCCCCATGCGGGGACGCGGGGTTTGGGGGGCGTGGCAAGGGCCTTTGCCCATTTCACAGACTTGGAAACTGAGGCCCAGAAGTGGGGGGCGGGGGGGCTCAAGGTACCACAACTCCCAATGGGAGCTGAGTCTGCACGTCTTGAGTCCCCCCAGGTTGGCACTCCTACCCCCGCCCTGCCCTCCCACAGGCAGACCCGCCTGGGGGCGATCACATGGGCCGCTCATCGGGACCAGGGAGTGTCCGGAAAAGGGGCCTGGACACAGGGTCCATCCAGCAGGTCCCACCGGCCTGGTGGTGGCTGTGACCAGTCCCATTCTCCATCTGACTGGCAGGGCCCAAGCTGACCACACACACACACACACACACACACACGCACGGCTTCCTGGAGGTCAGCCAAGACCCAGAGCCACCTGAGGCAGCCTGGGGAAGGGCAGTGGGGCCCGGGCACTCAGCTCCTTTGCTAACTCCCCAGTACTTGCAGATCCCACATCCTGCAGCCCCCCTCCAGCTCTGCCCCCCAAAAAGCACCAGACCCCCAAGGAGGAGAGAGGTGTGGGCACTGGAGGCCAAGCGGATGGACTTGGGTTGAATCCTGGCTCTGCCACACACACGCTGTGTGACCTGGGGAAAGCGACCGCCCCTCTCTGAGCCACAGCCCTCAACTATTAAGTGAAGCCAGTCACAATGAGCGCCTCCCTCCCCGACTCCAGGGTCAAAGGGGATGATGTCTGGGAAGTGTTCAGTTCCGTGCGGGCCCCAACCCACAACTGGGAGTCCTCAGTCGGCGCAGGCCATGGGGAAGGGGGCAAAGAGCCGTCTCAAATCTGCCCGTTTCCCGCACGGCTCCCTAGAGGCCCGGGCCATCACCGTGATGGACAGGACACAGGTGCCCCCTCCTTCAAACCAGCAGGATGGCTGCCCCGGCAGACCCCCCCCAGGCGCCCACCCCACCACTGCCCCTGCACTCTGTCCCCTGCCGCCTCCTACAAGGACCCCCCTCTCCTGCACTCTGTCCCCTGCCGCCTCCTACAAGGACCCCCTCTCCTGCACTCTGTCCCCTGCCACCTCCTACAAGGACCCCCTCTCCTGCACTCTGTCCCCTGCTGCCTCCTACAAGGACCCCCTCTCCTGCACTCTGTCCCCTGCCGCCTCCTACAAGGACCCCCTCTCCTGCACTCTGTCCCCTGCCGCCTCCTACAAGGACCCCCCTCTCCTGCACTCTGTCCCCTGCCACCTCCTACAAGGACCCCCTCTCCTGCACTCTGTCCCCTGCCACCTCCTACAAGGACCCCCTCTCCTGCACTCTGTCCCCTGCCACCTCCTACAAGGACCCCCTCTCCTGCACTCTGTCCCCTGCCACCTCCTACAAGGACCCCCCTCTCCGAGACTCAGTTTCCCCAAGGGCTCCAGCTCCCACGGCCCCCAAAACTCTGAAAGCCAAGTGGAACAGCGTGCCGCCTCGTTCTGAGCCAGCGTAGCCTCTGATTCATCAGAAAGGGGGATTTTCTTAATTGCGGAGTTTTACAGCCCAAACAGGAGAGAGAGCGCGCAGCTCGCTGGGAACGCTGGCTTGAGGCGAGGCTCTGAAAGCATGGTGTGTGAGAGCGTGTGCGATTGTGTGTGCATGTGCATGTGTGTGTGTGCACGTGTGCCTGTGTGCACATGTGTGTATGTGCCTGTGTGTGCGCGCGCGCACGTGCGCCTGCTGGGGTGTGCATGGATTGGTACCTAGAGCACATGGGCACAAGCACCGCCAAGAGAAATGCTCAGCTCCTGTGGGGAGTCAGACCAGAAACACGGGGGGCAAGCATCTCCACAGAAACGTCCTCTCGGGGGGACACCACGCACACAAAGGAAGCGAGGCTCACTCCCGTCCCCCTAATTGCCTTCCTTCGCGGGCGACGCGGCTCGGCTCCCTGCAGTCCCTTTGGAAGCTGGTGCCGGGGCCGACGGGATCCCCACGACCAGGAAGGCGGGGCGGCCCTCATTAGCGGTGCCCGGCCGCCCAGGAGGCCGGGGAGAGGTGGTGTCAGCGTGCAGGGGGCTCATCCATCCGTAGGAGGGAGGGGAGAGGGGGGGGACAGGGGGTGAGGGGTCCTTCATGGCCCTGCTCCCACGAGGACTGCGGCCTGGCAGCAGCCACCTCTGCCACAAGACAAACCGAGGGCATCGATCCTGTGGCCGAGGACCCACCCCACCCCCGGGCCGGCCAGCCATTGGCCCTTCCTCCGTGTCCCAGGACCACCCACCCGGAGAACCGGCACCAGCAGGCATGGGCGGGCGCACCATGCACACGCCAGGCCAGGATGGACCCCGGCCAAGCAGAGGCCCAGCCTGTGCGGTGACAGCGGACGGGAGAGGCCGAGGCCACACACTGCCGCTGGGTGGTTGGTGGCAGGACACTCCGGTGAGCTCCCCCAGCCCCCACCCCGGGCCAGTGCAGGTCCGCACCGCACCGCCCCCAAACCTCCCGGAGCCAGACGGGCCCCAGAATTCAACTGTGCAGTTTCGAGGTTACGCTGTGCCTCCCCTGAGTCCCAGGAACACCTTAGAAGCAATCAAACATATGAATATTTCCACAGCAAAAGGTAGTCACCAACAAGATTAGAAATAGCTTCGCATCAGCCCAGCCAAGTGGGTTACAGGAAAAACTAAAAAAATCCAGGTGGCGGGCTTTCTAGAATTCGGAACTGTGAGCCGGGATTATGGACTCGCAGGGTCTCTTTGACCCCAGGGGGTGGGCTGGTCACCATCCCTGCTTTCCAGAAGCGGAAAGCGAGGCACAGAGAGGCAAGAAGTCATCGCCCCGTCGTCACGCAGCAGGGCCGGGGGCCGTGGCTGTCCGGCCTGAGGGTCTGCAGGCTCCATGCCAGGGTGCCCTAGAGTTGACCGAGGTCGTGAGCTTCCTGTTGAAAGCTTCCTGAGAAAAACTGGAGCATCACTTACCCCCCACGAACACTATGCAGCTGTGAAAAAGAAGGGTCTCCTGCCCTCTGAGACAGCATGGGGGGCCTGGAGAGCATTGTGCTAAACCCCAACGCCAGTCAGAGGAGGACACGTGTCACATGATCTCACTCATATGTGGAGTCCAATGAACAAAATGAACTGATGAACAAAATAGACCCAGAGACAGACACTGAAGCAGGCAACAGACTGATGAATCTCAGAGGGAAGGTGGGGGGTGGTGGGGGGTGGGGGTGGGGGGGTAGAAATTAACCAAAGACCTTAGATGCATACATGCAGAGCCCATGGACAGACAAATAGTGCAGGGAAGGCCTGGGGAGGGGGCAGGAGTAGGGTTAAGGAGGGGGAAGGGAGACATCTGCAATACTTTCAACAATCAAGATACATTTTTTAAAAAAGTGAGCATCTCCCCATGTCCCCAGAGTGTCCGTGGGGGTGGTATTCATGCCAACGCCCACCAGGAGGCGCCCTGCCTGGAGGCTGCACAGACCCTGGTGACAGCCCCACACCTGCCAGCCCTGCTGGAGC
This sequence comes from Myotis daubentonii, assembly GCF_963259705.1. NCBI lineage: Eukaryota > Metazoa > Chordata > Mammalia > Chiroptera > Vespertilionidae > Myotis > Myotis daubentonii. Next base: position 56,943,654 of record NC_081854.1, on the reverse strand, counting down.
CCAGAAGCCTGGGGCAGGTTTCCACAGCGGGTGACGCCCCCGCCCGCCCTGGTGCCCAGGTAATGACTCCCCAACTGACAGTCTGCACGGATCATGTTACCCACAACACATATGCTCAACAAGGAGACAGGCACGGGGAGTCCCATCAGACAGGCCAGGCTCCCGGCGGGACCCGAGGGCAGGGACCCATCTCTTCCAAATGCGGGACCCCACGGCCCTCAGGGGCACCCTGGTCCTCTCCGCCTTCTCCTCCTTGGCCGTTTTCCCAGCTGCGGGGAAGACTGTGCCTGGCACAGTCCCGAGGCCCCATCAGCGAATCATCACACGATAGCCTCGCAGGCAGAGAGCCGCCCCGACCAGCGCGCGGCAGCCTCCGGCCAAACCGAGGCCACCGACGGCCGGCGCTGGTTACGGGAGTCCGCGGCAGCACTGGCCCATCTCTCCTGCTCCGACCGCCAATTAAAGACCAAAGCAGGCGCCTGCCTTCAGAAACCCCGTTACCAGGAGCACCAGCCGGTAAGCCCACACGCACATGCGTGCACACACACATAGGCCCCGGTGTGCACATGGACACACTCTGTACACATGCATGCGTGCAAATGCTTCTGCACACGTGCGTGCATGCACACACTTCCACACACATGTGTGCAGGCACACCACCACATGCGTGCATATAATTTTATCCGGGCATGCACATGCTTCCACATATCTGTATACATGCAAAACCCTTCTTCCTGCCTGGCTTCCAGGCCCCAACCAGCAATCCGCTCCACGAGCACTGACCAGGGCACTGCGTGTGCCTGAGAAGGAGCCACGGCCGGCCCTCCAGCGTTTACTCCCGAGAGGGGGCCGAGGAACACGGACCAGGCAGGGCAGGCCGAGGTGGGGCCACAGAAGGGTCCTTGAAGGCCCGAGAGCTCAGTGCTGGCCGGCTGGTCGGGGCCACACCCCGGCGGACAGGCCTGTGCTGGGTCTTAGACGTGGGAACAAACCAAAGGCCAGCGGCGGGTGGAGAGAACATCCTGGGCCGAGGACACAGCAAAGGTCAAGGCAAGAAAGGCGGCTGCATGAGAACGATAGTAGCCCAGTGGATAGAGAGGGAGACCGATGGTAGATAAAGACCATAGATATAGATGACAGGTAGGTGATAGATAGATAGATAGATAGGTAGATAGATTATAGATAGATAGATAGGTAGATAGATAGATAGATAGATAGATAGATAGATAGATAGATAGATAATAGATAGATAGATAGATTATAGATAGATACATAGATTATAGACAGATAGATTATAGATAGATAGATAGGTAGATAGATTATAGATAGATAGATTATGGATACATAGATAGATAGATAGATAGATAGATAGATAGATAGATAGATAGATTATAGATAGATAGATAGATAGATAGATAGATTATAGATAGATACATAGATTATAGACAGATAGATTATAGATAGATAGATGATAGATAGATATGGATGATAAATATATAGAGATTACAAATAGATGATAGATAGGCATGATAGACATAGATGACAGATAGATGATAGCTAAATATAAATAATAGATAGATATAGATGACAGATAGATGGTGATAAATGATAAACATAGATGATAGATGATAGATATAGATGATAGATACAGATGAGAGAGATGAGAGATGATAGATATAGATGATAGATACAGATGAGAGAGATGAGAGATGTAGATGACAGGTAGGTAGATATGATAGGTAATGATAGATATAGATGGCAGATACAGATAAAGATAGATAGACATAGAGACCAGGTGCATGATGGGTAGGTAACAGTGAATGCAGGTGTGACAGCCATGCTGCCCTGCAGCCTCTAACCCACGTGATCGGCGGTGTGTTCAGGAAGAGAGAGAGGCCGCTGTAACAGTGCCTGTGATCCCTGCCATCGCCCGGGACAGGTGCCAGGAGGAGGGAGAGACGGGACGAGAGGGGACGAGATGAGACGAGAACTCTGCTTCTCCTCCCACGGGTTTGCGCTGCGCGTACCAGGAGCCCGGGTGTGCGCGTGCCGGGACGCAGTGCTCACGGGTGAGGGGCAGCCGATTACCCCTCTGCAGGGCCAGGAGCCCGGCGAGTGTGAGGAGTCGCGGCTGGAGGTGTGCGGTGCGCTGTCCCGCTGTACAGGGGAGCAGAGCGGGGCTCTGAGAGGTGACATCCTCGCGGAATCACAGGCGGGAAGGGGCAAGCCTACATCTGGCCCCGGCGGTGCGCCCCAGAGCCCTGGACACGAGGGAGATGTGAACAAAGCTGTATTTCAGCAACGTCACCGGCAGGGCCCTCGCGTGGGATGGGACAGAGAGAAAGCAAAAGCCGGAGGCCCAGTGCCGAAGCCCCTGCAGGCCGCTCTGGGGGGCCATGGGGTGCACTGTAGCCCCGGCGATGCTCTGAGCCCTGGAACACCGGATGGCCGGGGAGGGGGGCTGGGGGGAGTGTGCCATGTGAGCTGAGTCACTCCTATAACTCCCAGCTCTGCGCTCCTGGCGGCCCATGCGTCTGAGGAAGGGACGACCCAGCCCTTCCCCTCCCGTCGTCACCACGCTTCCCCCGCTCTCTAGGCGGAAGAAAACTCTGCCCCCCAAGAAGCCACATGCAGATGGACAGGCGGTGGGCAGACGGCTGGAGGAACTGTTCAAGATGGGGGGCGAGGCGCCCACACCTGCGGTGGATTCACCTGCCCCAGGCATCTCCTCCCGCCAGCAGCACGGGGTCGTGGAGAGAGCGCCGGAGACAACGTCAAAACGCCCAGCTGGTCTACCCACACGCTGTGTGACCCTGGGGACATCACTTAACCTCTCTGCGCCTTGTGCTGCTCTACCTGTTGAGTCATCCATGCGACACACAAATACAGAGCCCCACTATGTGCCAGGCGCTGGGCTGGGCACAGAGAGAGGAGGGCCAGTCCGTCCCGGATGGTTCAGGGGTGCAAAGCCCATGCCTGCACGTCAGGAGTTGCAGGTCCCCACCCGCGTGCTGCAACCATGACCCCGGCCCCCTAGGATCTGGTGAGGAGGGGTCTGGGGAATTCTCGAGCAGCAGTTGCCAACCAATGGTCTGCGGGCCCCTGGTGGTCCATGAGGTCCGAAAGGTGGCGACCGCTGTGCTGAAGAGCCCAGCCACTCCCCGAATCCCCGCCCTGCTGGGCCAGTGACCCGCGCCAGGGGCGGCCTGCCACCCCACCACTCCCTGGTGCCCCTGGCCAGGACGGGCCCGGGGAAACCAGCGCCTGGCTGCCACAGCCCCTGCCACCACGGCGGCCACAGCCCCGCCCCCTCCAGCTGCCTCTGCGCCGGCTGCCGCCGCTGCTCATTTCCAGGCAAATGTTCTAGTTAATTAAAACACACCCAAGTGCGCACACGCGTGCGAAGCCAAGCTGCAAAGCCTGCTCTGCCCACCGGCGGCCTCTCTCCTCCAGCCGGGACCCACCGGGGCGGGGTTTCCAAAGCGCCTGTTCCTGGCACCGAGGCTTTGCTCATAGGACCTAATGTGCACACGCGTGTGCACACATGTCCGTGTGTGTCAGTGCATGACACACATATGCACACACGGCACAGTGTTCCCGCCTCCAGGAAACCTTCGCCCTCCAGCTCAGAACATCAGCCAGGTTAGTAATGAACGCTGCGGCACCAGGGCGTGAGTGAGTGAGTGAGTGAATGAATGAATGAATGGGTCCATAGATGGCTGGTGCACTGAGCAAAAGGGAACAGCACAGCTCTGGCCCCAAGTTCAAGGTCATATGCTCACTGGACCAGCGGACCAGACTGAGTTCCCAGGGAACAGGAAGTACAGGTGGGCGGAGAACGGGGGTGCCTCTTGCCCTTCCATCTGCCCCGTGGAGCCCCACCAGGCACTAACTGGGATCACACACGCGCACACACACGCACATGCACACACACACACGGGTGTGCACCTGTGCATGTGACCGGAAACTCCCCTGCCCAGGTCTGGACGCCCATTGCCAAGAGAGGGCTCCAGCCATGGAGGCCAGGAGATGACCAGCAATCCCCCAGGGAGGCAGGTGTGTCTGGCAGTGCCCTGGCTCCCTGGCACCCCGGGCCTACGATGGGCACCCAGGCCTCACAGCAGGTGGCTGCAGGTGATCCAACAGCGGGCAGGCCTGCTCCCTCCAGGCCCACCAGGACCGCCTTGCTGGTGGGCGCCACCCATGGCCATGTTCTGGGGGGTGGGGGGGAGCTTGGACACTCAGGCGCAGAACCCGGCTCCGCAGAGCCCAGAGGAGACGGCTCACGTCGCAAAAGACTCCACAGAGCAAACGGGTAGGTTTACAAGCCGCGGCCCTGGACGCGGGCCGGCGTGTGCAGCACAGCAGAGGCGAAGGGGACCTCAGACGGAGGGCTTCACCACAACTGTCAGGGACTTCAAAGTGACGCTCCGCCCCGTCTGCCAGTGAGGGGAGCCCACCAACCACCCAGCCAGCCTCTGCCACCACCACCAGGCGCCTGTCCCGGGTTCCTGGAGGCTGCAGGGTCCTAACTCAGGCTTCCAACATCAGAATGCGCTCTGTGCCTCACACAGAGCCCCCTACACCCCTGCCCAAGCCTCCCTCCTCCTTCCCCCCTGCCTCCGCCCGCACCCCCCGGCTCCCTCTTAGGAACAGCTCTGCCCTCAGTCCTGTCTGCAGCCTCTGCATCCATTTCCTCTCCCCCCCTGCCCCCCCAGGCTGCCCATGTGCCCACCTGCCCCCTTCCTCTCACCCCCATTGCCCACCCGACTCCGAGGCCCTCTCAGCCACTGGAGAGACGAGCCAGGAGGGACTAGAGAGCCGGGACTTGCTTTGAGCTCCCTGCCTGGCCAAGCCAAGCCCAGCCCTCCTGCTCAGGGAAAGGGGGGTGTGGGGGGCTCATCCTGGGCACAGAAGGCCCAGCCACGGGGAAGCGCCTAAGGCTGCCAGACCCTCCCAGGCCACACTTGCAAAGCCAGGGTCTGCAGCACCGTGGGGGCCGGAGAAGTCCCCTCCCCTCGCCCTGCAGCAACTGCCCAGCCTGGGGTCCAGGGGCACCGCCTCGGGCCAGAACAGAGCCTCCGGCAGATGGGATGGGATGTCACCAGTGAGCGGCAGGCTCCGGGGGGCTGGGCTGACGGGTCACTCAAGGAGAACATGAACTCGGGAGGGAGGACGGCCGGATCCACACGCCATCCCCACAGCTTCCTGGCTGTGAGACCTGCTCGGAGCCTCAGTTTCCCCATCTGTGAAATGGGATGATGGTCCCGTACTCCCTCCCAGGGCTCCTGGGTGGTGAAGTGGACGCGGCGGGTCCGAAGCACTCAACCAACGGCAGTTTTATGTTGTGACGACAACCATTACCCCTGCACCCTGTGTTGGTAGCTCTGAGGAGGGGTCAGGACTTCAACAGAGCGGCCACCGAGGGGGTGACCCACCCCACTCTGAGCGCCCCTCCTGCCCGGCCGCCTGCGTCAGGCACGGGAGCCTCAGGGCCGAGAGGGTCCAGCAGCCTGTCCACCCACCGGTGACCCTGATTAGGGGGGCCCCTCTCTGGATCACACAGTGGCAGTGTGGGGGCTGGGGCAATGCCCTGACCATCCATCTGTAATCTTCACCCTCTTAATCCTGCGGACAGGAGCAGAGGGGGGCCTGGCGCCTGCCACTAACCTTGCCATCTGACCCTTCACTCAAAGGTACCCAGAGGTCCTAGCTGGTGTGGCTCAGTGGATAGAGCACTGGCCTGTGGACTGAAGGGTCCCAGGTTCAATTCCAGTCAAGGGCACATGCCTCAACTGCAGGCTTGGTCCCCAGCCAATCGCTGCATCTCTTTCACATCGTTCTTACTCTCTCTCTCTGTCTCTCCTCCTCCCTTCCACTCTCCCTAAAAATCAATGGGAAAATATCCTCAGGTGAGGATGAACAAAAAAAGTAAATACAATTTAATTTAAAAAGGGCAAGAAAGAAAAGCAATAGCCACTGAGCTCCCCTGGGCGCCAGGCAGGGACCTGCGGAGTGGCTGCAGCCCAGGTGGCCCTCAGGGAGCGTCCCTGTCACGCAGGGACTGACAAGGGCCAGGAAACCACACCGGAAAGTGGACAGCATGCTCCTCCTTTAGAACCCCAGGCCTGAGCGTGTCAGAGGGGGTGACAGCCACCAGTACCTTCAGACAGGTAAACAATGGGGACCACGGGCCACGTTCCCCCAAATTCAGAGCTGTCTCCCCTCTGCCACAGGCACCCCGAGAGCAGTGCCCTCGGGGGCCCAGGGCCGGGGAAACTGAGGCAGAGAGGCCCGTGAGAGCCCAGTGGGCAGGCATGATGCCGAGTGCTTCCTCCACGCCACGTGCGGGACCCCACACGGCCACGCCGGGCAGTCATAGGCACCGCGGGCTCCGGAGGCGGCCAGACCACCACCTCCCGGGGCGAAGAGCACAGGACACTCCCTGTGATCACCGTCCCTCCGGTGGGCCCACGCCCTCACGGACACCCAGCACTCAGTGGAGGCAACAGGTGGCTCAGACACCACCCGCAGAGCCCTCCCAGCCCAGCCCAGCGCCTGCCAGGTGCCCTGCGGCCACCTCAGGGCTGGTCCCCCTCAGCCACCGGCCTCCCCAGTCTGCCCTGGGCCGTCCCAGCTGCTCCTGCCGCCCCCCTGGTCCCAGCCCCAGAGGCTCAGCCAGCCCCTCCCGCCCTCCCCCTCAGGGCGTCCCCAGCCTCACCATCACTGTCCCCCAACCCCGCAGTACTCCTTCCCTCTCATCTCCTCCCAGAGATTTCCCATAAAGACCCGACTTTTGGGGTTCAAGGGGGAAAATCTGGAAGCTTGGGGAACACAGGATCCAGCAGGGCAGCCGGTGACAGAACTGAGGAGCCGCTGTGCCCTCAGCAGGCACGTGACCTCTGTCACCCAGCTCCACCTGGCCCCCACCTGCCTGACCCCCATCACCTGACCTGCAAACCCCGAGTTAGCCATGCACGTCCCCGCCTCAGCCCTGGACTGCAGGCTTCCTATCACCAAGACATCATCTCTGGACCGGCCAGCGTGGCTCAGTGGCTGAGCATCGACCTATGAACCAGGAGGTCACGGTTCAATTCCCCGTCAGGGCACAGGCCCGGGTTGCGGGCTCCATCCCCAGGAGGGGGCGTGCAGGAGGCAGCTGGTCGATATTTCTCTCTCCTCAATGTTTCTTTCTCTCCCTCTCTCCCTCTCCTTTCCTATCTCTAAAATCAATAAAAATATATATATATTTTAAAAGACATCATTTCTGATCTCTGTCCGTCCCACGGGGCGTGACGCTGGGAGGTGCCCCGAGTCTGCTGGGGGGACGCGAGGAGCAGGGACGGGAGTACAGATGTATCAGACGGGACACCGCCCCACGGCCGCCCCTCGCCGGGCACAGCACCTCCGTGTATCTCGGCACCTGAGTTCCCGTTCATATCCCTACTCCCGTGGGCCATGCGTGTAGTTTATTAACATCCACTAATAAACAGCGCGGGCCTCCCGCCGGCCGGAGCCTGGCTGTCCTGCTTGGTCTCAGCACATCTCGGCCAGGAGGGAACCCTCGGGGAGAACTCCCTCCAGGTTATATTTAGGAAGGAGTGGAGGGGAACCTTCCTCCAGTCATCCATTCAGCTGCTGGGGCCTGCCCGCCCCCCCCCCCCACCCCCGGGCCAGGCCTGGCCACGGGCAGGCAGCCCCCCCCCCCGCACCCCAAGCGGGGTGCACGCCGAGCCCGGCCTCCACCCGGCCCTGATTATGCCCGCGTTTAAAAATAAGATGTGAGGGCCGCATTATGTAAGGCCGGCCCCACTCCCCTGCCCACCTCCAACTCGGGAATCAAAGATCATCACGTCTGCCATCAAAAGAGAATGAGAGACAGGCGGGGACAATGGAAACCTCGGCTGACAGGAGCCGATCAAAGGCCCGGGCGCAGAAAGGGAGCGGCCGGGGGGCCTTTAATTACTGCCCGCAGCCTCAGGCCCGCGGCTCGAGGGGAGAGGAGAGTTTTGAAGGCCGCCGGGCTCCGTCCCGCCGCGGCGCCTGTGTCCACCGCCGACGCCAGTTCCCGACAAACTCACGCCTTTCATTTCCCTCCCTTTTTTCCCTCCTTTTCCTCGGCCCCCCGCACGCCAGACAGGACTCCCAGGCTCCCCAGCGCTCGCCGTCCCCCGGCAGAGAGAGCTCAAAGGGGCTCCCCGGAGACCCCGGAGAAGGGACCCGGGATCCCCTCGAGGGGCTGGGAGCTGGGGGGGCCCCAGTCCCCCAGCAGCCAGAGGGGCTCCCCGAGGCAGCTGGGGACCCACCGTGGCCGGGGAGCCGCAGTGCACAGCGATTTGTGTGTGTGTGTGCAAGTCTTCCTGGTCGAAAGGGGGGGAAAACTTCAAATTCACACCGGGCAGGGCTCCGTGGGCAGCGGATCAAACCGGAGCACCGGCTGTTTGAGCTCAGCGGCGGAAAAAAGCATTGCCCAGGGACCCGGCTTAAGCAGACGCTGGATTAAACTTCAAACGCCAACTCCCCGTCCCCTCCACCGCGGACCGTCGGAGCTAATATTGCAGCGCGGACTCTGAAATGCATTCCACAGGACTGGCTCCGGCCCGGCCCGGCCCGGCCTCTGGATCGAGGGGACGGCCAGCGAGGTCGTTTAGACAGGAAAGCCACGCAGGAGCCGCCCTCTGGCTCGGTGGAGGGAAGTCCACGGAGCTGTGGGCCCGAGAGGCCACGTGCACACCCCCACACACACACACCCCGAACCCCCGAGGGAGCCCCCGGGGGAAGAGGCCTCGCTGGCAGGCGGTGCCTCCCGGAGGGGGCGTGAGGCTGGGGTCTTCCTGGCGATGAGGCCCCACGTGTTTCCTGCGTGAAGGGCGAGGAGGCCAGGCCAGGGCGGAAACCGGCGCGTTGAAAACGGCGAAGGACTTGAACAAAGCAGGCACACCTTGGAGCACACGCGCAAGCAAGGGCGTGTACACGTGTGGCCGCGTGGTGGACGAGAGACTCCCCGAGAGAGGAAACACTGCAAACCCACGGGTGGTGGGGGCGGAGCAGAAGCCGCGGTCTCCTGAAAAGACTTTCTGCTTTCCACGCCTTCAGGGCAGCACCGAAAATAACGACACCTTCGCTGAAAGGGTGCAGGCCAGAGACAGCCTGGAGGAGGCGGCCAGAGGTGCTGCCGGGTTAAGCAAAGAGTTATTTGTGCCCCAAACAGAACTCGAGGCCGTGCCTGTCAGAAGCCTCACCACCCACCCCTACTCCGTCCCGCCTTGCGCCCCCCACAGGCGCTCCCAGTGAGAAAGAACGGGGTCAGACTGCAAAACAAGGGGGCCCCCAAAGCGTGCCTCTGTCCCTCCCTCCCGGCGGTCAGGGCACATCAGCCACCAGCTTCCAAAGGCGGGAACAGAAAACCAAGGGGCGCGTCCCACCCAGGCTGCCCGCCGCCCAGGACTGAATGGCATGGCCGGGCCCAGGCCTGGCGATGGCCCCGCAGAACCGCTGGCTGAGGCCGCAGGAGCACCCCGGGCCGGAGAAGGCGGGCTGGGGGAGCGCAGCGGGGGTGGGAGGAGGCTCAGCGCGGGCCAGCAGGTCTGCAGACACACGTAATGAACTCCTGTGAGCCGCCTCCACTCTCAGGCAGGGCCCTGGGGAGCCTGTGGAGACAGGAGGGGCGACGCCCCCCGGAGCATCGGCTCCAGCCGGAGGCGCGGGCACCTGATCGGGGTCATCGATTCCTCCCTTCTCGGAAGCCGCCGGAGCTGTTGGCTCTGGGCCTCCGGTCGCCAGGAGGGGTCTGCGGGGGCCCTTACTTCATAGGAAGGATCCAGCCAGACCGAGACGGGGGTGGGGGGGTGGGGGGGGTGCTTCAGAGAGGACTGAACACAGCCTCCGAGATAGACGTAGGGGCGATACACGGTACAGCGGTGGGCGGAAGGAGCTCACAGCGGTGGGCGTGAGGAACCGGTGTATTCTTGCCACATCTCTTATTCGTGATGGCATCGTTTATTATGACCGTGAGCCTCCTCCTGCCCTCCCTGCATGAAGAGCTTATACAGAGACATGCGCCCGTCCGCCTAAGCCCTCGCCCCCTGGCGAGCCCGCCGTCGGAGGTGCCTAACTTGTAGGAACAAAGCCAGCCGCGCTCGGGGCCTCTCCCAGTGGGAAGACGCCGGGCAGACCCTCACTCCGTGGCACAGGACCACCCTGCGCCCGAGAATTTAGCCGCTGTGGTCAAACGGGCCCAGGCCCCGCCACGTCCCGGCTGGACGACCGGCAGCAAGTTACTGGACATCTCTGGGCCCTGGGGTCTCAGTCGATAAAAACAAGGGATCCCCAAAGGACACATCCCACAGGGATGCGGAGGGGGTTAAAAGATGGGGTGCCTGAGCGGGGCCCGCAGGGTGGTGCTAAGAGTGGATACCCACTGTTCTTGCTCATCTCGGTGCCGCCATGTGCCCAGCAGCGGGCCCGGCAGAGACAGGCTTTGGAAACATATGTGATGAGCGGCAGCGTGACGGCCCGCACCGGAGCCCGCGCCTCGTCCTGCCGGTGGCCGGGGAGAGGGCCCGCTGGATCCTCACGGCAAGGCCACGTGCACTGGGATCTGACCTGTCAAACGCCTAACTGCACCCGGAGTCCCACTTCCAGCCAATCCCCAAAGCGCTGCTTTGCCCACATGGTGCCCACACAGCTCTGCTCCTCGCCAGCAGGGCGGCGAGCTGCGCTGCCCAGGCGCCCAGAGGCCTTCGCCTCCAACCTCCTTCCACCAGGCAGACCACCGAGGCCCAGTGCCCTACACCGTCCCCTCCCGCAAACGGCGCCCCACGCACGGGACCCAGGCTGGCCCCCGAGGGGAGCGATGCTGGCGGGCTGGCCAGGGCAGGCACCCCTGGGCCACAGCAAGCGGGGAGGGACTGGACAGCCAGTTATATGTTGCGACTCCTCCCAGCTTCTTGGGGTCGTGCTGGGAGGGCCTAGGAAAATCCTCAGCATTTCCAAGATACAAAACATGGGCCCGAATCATGCGTAGAAACGAGGCTGGCCCAGCCGGCGTGGCTCAGTGGACTGAGCGTCGACCCGTGTACCCTGAGGTCACCGGTTCGATTCCCTGTCAGGGCATAAGCCTGGGTTTGGGGCTCCATCCCCAGCAGGCGGCGTGCAGGAGGCAGCGGCTCGATGTTTCTCTCGCATCGATGTTTCTGTCCCTCTCCCTCTCCCTTTCCCTCTCTCTGGAAATCAACAAAATCGTGTGTGTTTTTTAAAAAAATGAGGCTCTGCAATTAAGCAAAAGCTGACAAAATACAGAATGTGCCAACAGGAAAGGGTGGCTTCAGAGGCACCTCTGGCTCCCGGGACCACAGCCACTCGCCCTGCGGCCCACCCTGGGCTGCACTCTCGGTCCCTCGGCCTTAGAGCCTTATCTTCTGAGGCCGAAAAGCAAAAAGAACACCAGCTCTGGGCCCAGATCCGACACCGTCAACAAGGGCAGCTCCTGCCTCCTGAGCACTTACTGCACCCACTCGGAGCCCATGGTGCCCACTCAGAGCCTGGGCACCCACTCAGAGGCCTAGGTGCCCACTCAGAGCCCTTGGTGCCCACTCAGAGCCTGGGCACCCACTCGGAGTCCTCAGTGCCCACTCGGAGGCCTGGGCGCCCACTCGGAGGCCTGGGTGCCCAGGACCTCAGCGCATCCTCCCAGCACTCCCTGCGGGAGGTACTACTGTCAGCCCCATTCTGCAGAGGGGAAAACTGAGGCAGCACATGAACAGGAGCTGCGGGGTCTGCAGCGACGGAGCCCTGTGGTCTCGAGCAGGTACGTTTCCCTCCTGGGAGCCCCAGTGGGTCACGTGTGACATGGGTCCCCGTGCCCGGCTCTCAGCAGCGCCGTGGGGACGCTGAGGGATCAGGAAGAGTCCAGCGCTGAGCCCCGAGTCCGCTCATCTGCTCTTTCCCTTTGTGGCCCCACCTGAAGGCAGGGGCGCTGGTACCTGCACCCCCTCCCACCCGCGGTGACGGGGTTAGCACAGGCTCTGAATTCGGCGACGTGCGTCCCCCTACCAGGGACTGTGGTGTCCGTGTTGTTGTTGATGATGACGTGAAAGGCTCTGATGTAAAGAACTGGCCCCTAATGAGCTCTGGCTCCAGACAAAGAGCGTGAAGCAGGGCTGCCGAGAGGCCCCCCTACCAAGAGCTCCCCGTGGCGCCAGATTCCAAACCCCTGACTCCATCTGCGTTCTCAAGGTGTTTTTCCACCTCCAGGGGCGGCTCTGGGGGCAGGAGACCCCGCGCCCTGCAGGGCTGGCCTCTCCCGCGGCCCCTGCGGCCCCTTTGAAGTGCCCGGCATGGGGCGGGCTGGGAGGAAGCCCTGGGCCCAGAGGCACCTAGCCACCCCCTCCCCGCCTCCCCCTCATTGTGCAGCCTGACTGCGCCTTTGTTGCCGGAGCGCAGGCAGGGGGCAGCCGGGACCTGGCCTCATTATGTGCCTGACCTCAGGCAAGCCCCTTCCCCCCAGGGTGGAAGGTTAAGGCGGCCCCGGCCAGGCGGGCCTGGGCCTGGGAGGCCTCCTTGCAGGGACAAAGGACCAGCCCCTTCCTCCTCTCCAGGCCTCCGAACAGCTGCTGGCCCGCGGAGCCTAGGCCGGCCTGCTGCCCGGGCTTTGATGCTCAGAAGTCACCAGGGGGCTCCTGTCCCGCCTCCTTCCTCCCACCCCGTGGAGGAGACGCTGGGGGGGGGGGGGTGATGGAGGAATGCAGGCCTGGGGAGCCCGCTGCTGGGGAGGCCCCTCTGACCCCCTCAGGACCTGCTGCCCCCAGCTCACTAAGGCAGGATGGGGTGGGCCCCACCAGGCATCAGAGTAAGATCAGGCGCCTCGCAGGCCTGCCCACTGCCTCCCTCTGTCTGTCGCCTGGCTCCCGGGACAGAGCCCATGTCACCTGGCTTAGGGCCTCACCTTCCCAGAGGAGGGAGGGCTCCTTTATGGGAATGGCCTCCCCAGTAGGATCCTGGCATCTGTGCCAAGCCCAGTGCCAGGTGGAACCACCTGGAAGGCTGGGCTCTTCCCCCTGCGTCCCTGTAAGAGTTCCAGCTACCTGGAGGCCTGCGCCTCGCACGCGGGACCCCCAGGCACCGTTTTACTACGCGCTGATTTTCATTTTAAAAGATTTTGGGAGGGGGTGTTTTATTTCCTGAAGACCCTGGTGCCAACTCGGGGGCCGCCTGGGGCACACGGGGACCCGCTTAGGAACCAGCGAGCCGGGCGTGCAGTGGCGGGAGGGCCCAGGCTGCCGTTGTGCGTGCACGCGCGTCTCGGCGAGCAGGTGTGTCCCAGCGTGTGCGCAACAAAAGGCCTCACCCACGGAGCGGGCGGGCAGCGGGAGCGGGCGGCGGGCTGGCCGGGCCATTGTGGAGAAGGGCTACTTATCAAGGGACAAAAGGTGGAGGGGCACACGCGGGAGAGGCGCACACCGCAGCCCCATTATCGCCACAGCTCGCTGTGGGAGGCGTGCGCACATGTGTGCATGTGCATGTGCATGTGCATGTGCGTGTGCGTGTGTGTGCTGGGGGGACTGCCCGGCTCACATTGTCCTGCCTGGCCAGGCGACACAGCACCCCACACGCTTACAAAGACATGGATTCCCCCTTCCCTTCCGAGCGAGATCACATGCGCCCCCGGAGTGACACAACCTTAACTTTTCAGTGGGGTTTTCTGTCGGCAACTTGTTTGTTTGTGAGAGATTCTGAGGACCCGTCTCTCACCGCATCTGTGCGCGCATCTCCCTGCTCTCCCCCCACCCCCCACCCCCGAGCCAGGAGGGCATGTGCTGGTTACCGGGAGCGTGCAGGCGGCTCCCGGGCACCCTGGGCTCGGGGAATGCCAGGGGGTAGAAGTTGGGGGGGCTGGGGGAGATTAATTGCCAAGAAAACAGGCTGTGCTGTGACTTTGATTCCAACCATTACCATTATCTTTCTGCCCAGGTCCCCAGCCACCTCCGGCCCCGGACGCCGTTAATGTTCTTGGCCGCCCCGATACCCCGGCAGATTTCTGGCGGTGCCACACCGGCCGCCTGGGCGCCTCCTGGGCCCTTATCAGCGGCTCCCAGTCAGCCGGGCCGGGCCCAGCTGCCCCAGGCCCTCGGCCCCTGGCTTTATCTGCACGCACAGACCTCGGCCTGGCGAGCTGCGGGCCAGGCGCCGCCCGCACCCCCAGGAAGCTGGCGGGGAGCACCCGCCCTGCTCCAGCATCCTGATGGGGTTCATCCCCAGCCGGGGCGCCCCCCGAGCCGAGCTGCTCTGCCTCGCCACCGGCATCAGTAAGACGCCAACCTTCCGAAAGAACAAAAAAACCACAGATTGAGATTAATAAAGCATTTGTTGGTTCTCCAGCAATTTCGCAGGCCCCTCCGAAGCCCACCGGAGACGCACGGAGCTCCAGTAATTTTCTGTTATATTATCTTCCTTGTAAAATACTTCCCCAGACGGCGTCCCCGAAGGGGCTCAAATATCACGGCGACTCACCAAAATCAATGCGCACTCACCTATTGACATTTTTACATAGTTTTTGGATTTAGCATCCAGCCGAAAACACAACCCGCGGCTCCGGAGCCGGCAGGCACTTGGCGAGGCAGCTATTACTGTTACAAAGGAAAAAACGCGGCACCCAGGGGAGTGGGGCCGGGGCGGTGACGTCAGGGGGTAATGGGGTGTCTGAGAGAGATTGCCAGCGGCTGGCCGGCTCCCCTGGGCCCGCACAAGGCTGCGCTGTAACTCTAATAAAGGAGGAAATTCTAGGAAAGGGGGCTTCTGCTACAAAGGGGTCCAGGCAGCCGCCGGAAATAGCCCCTTGGAAATAAATAAATAAAGGAAGGCGGGGGCCAGAGCCTATAGATGGGAAAATAAAAGAGATGGGGGCTCCCCGGGAGGAGGCTCCCTGGCCTCCCTCCCCCCCCACCCCCCACCCCCCCCCACCCCGACATCTGGGGCTCCGCCTCCCCCGCCTTCCTCCCTGGAAACACATGGTTTTAGTGCCGGGAGGGGGTTCGCCATCTCTTTGGGCCAACAGGCGGGTTTCCTAAAGGAGTTAAGTTTGCAGGGTTCCCGCCCTCCCCTGCCCCCCCCCCACCCGCCCCCGGCCTTTCCCCGAAAGCGGTGCCTGGGCTGTTTACTGGGAGGCACCAGGAGCAGACGTTTCTATTGTTTGGGCTTGGGGTTGCTTTTGTGTGTTTTGGGGTTTTGATTTATTCTCCCCCCCCCCCCGCCCCGTGGGTTGGCTCTTATAAGCGACTCCCATTCGGGTGGCTGTGGAGGCTCCTGCCGCAGGGCCCCCTGTTAAGAGCCCGCGCTGCGCTCCTGCGAGGTGGGTCGGGTTTCCTTCCTTTCCCCTTCCTTCTGCCACCCACCGCGGCGGCTCCCCCCTCCTGGGATCAGAGGTCCTGGAAGCATCTGGGTGGACCCCCCCACCCCCGCCCCCACCCCCCAGAAAGAGGCCACAGTCTGAAGAGGAAGGAGGGCAGGGAAATGGCGGCTCCAGGCCCCGGGCAGGGCACCGGGCTCCCCTGGGAGTCTGCGGCCCAGCCTGAGCCCCAGAGGCTGCTGGGAAAAGCCAGGCCTCCTGGGCCGGGGCGGGAGAGGTGACTTGGGGAGAGAGATGGCAAGAATGGGATTCCCAGGGTCACACTCTATTTCGTCGCTTTGAAAGAAAAAGGAGAAACAGGCCCAGGATTTAAAATAAAATTTTAAAAAAGGAGAAGAAGAAACAAAGAGAAAAAAGCAGAATGCCCTTCAACCCAAAGCTACTCGGAAGTCGGTCTGAACAAAGGTCTTCAGCTAAAAATGTCCAGTCAGCACGTGGGCTCCTGGTCCCTGGGTCCCCAAGCCCCTGCTGACACCCATGGGGCCAGCTGGGAGCAGAGCTGCCCCCCTCCCCGGGGTGGGCCCAGGGCTATGAGCCCCAGCTCAGCCCCATCAAGCCCCCCACCCCCACCCCAGGAGCCACCAGAGCTTCCTGGCTGGGGGAGGGGGACACGGGGCCCAGCGTGGACACCAATGAGGAAAATCCGGCTGGAAGAAGAGAAGAGATCCTACAACTGCGGGCCCAGGGGAGGGAAGCGGAGCTGAGGAACGCGCCAGCCAGCGCCCTGGCACCGGATCGCAGACCTTGAATCAATGATGCAATCGCTTAATTAATCAGCCCACTAGGGGTGGGTGCAGGGGATCTCAGCGAGCGTCTGACCCCACCAGCTCCTGGCGGGCGAGCCCCCCTCCACGGGCCCCCTCGGCGGGCCCTCGGGACCACAGATGGCTGAGCACCGGCTGGGAGTCTCACCGAGGGGGGAGAATGTGAGCTCCCGGTCCCCTGTGTGAGCCAGTCACTCTGGCAGAAAGCAGGAGGGCGGAGAGGAGGAGGGAGGGAGGGGGGAGGAGGGGGGAGGGAGGGTCTTATCAGCAACTTAGAATTTCTTGGCCTCGGCTGATGCAAGTTAGCTTTCCCAGTGTTATGTTCCTGTCCCAGTCAATGAGGCTGGAATAGAAATAGCCAGGCCTCTTTTCAGCCAGCCCGCTGAGTGCCAGCTTTAGCAGGGGGCAGAGCCGTGCAAATTAACCCTGAGGCTTAACATGGTCAAGTCTTGTAACCTGTTAAAAAAAAAAAACCAATAGTGAAGGTGAGCGTGCAGATGGTAGGTGTGGAACAGGCCACACATAGAAACTGCAGAGTATGTGTGTGTGTGTGCATGTGCAAGTGTGTGCATGCTGCGTGTGGAAGTGTGTGGTGTGTGCAAGTGTGTGCTGCGTGCATGTGCATGCGAGTGTGTGCACATGCTGTGTGTGCTGTGTGCATGTGCATGCTGTGTGTGCACGTGTTTGTGTGCGTGCGTGCGGACATGTATGTGTGCATGTGTGTAGTGGGGGACAGAGGGCCCCCCTTCTGTCACTCCAAGACTTCAGCCACAAAACACTTGCCAGAAAGCAGGAGTCCACCTCCACGCTCCTACTCTGCCGGCCCAACGGGAAGGGAAGGATGCTCCGAGGTGGCTTTTCCCACCTTTAATGCACGGGAGGGAGGGGAGGAGGAGGAGCGGGAGGGCAAGGGGGCCACTACCTCACCCCGACCCCCGCGGTTAATGCTAAGAGCAGGGAGCCGCCCTAGGAGTTTCCCGGCTCAGGAAGAGGGGAGGCCCGGCGAGGGGCGGGCAGAGGTGTTTTCAATTACCCAAAAGAAAGAGAATTCCTCTTTAAACAATACCCCCGGACACCGGCCGTTTACAGAGAACACACTCCGGACCCTAACATATCAAAGTGCGGTTTAAAAATAGGAGCGCCGCCCGCACCCCCCTCCCCGGCGCCGATTTTGCCGCCGCGTTCTAGAAGGCAGATTAAATGAGGGAGCTCAAACACACTCAATTTTGTCCTTTAGCAAATTCTTCTCTTTCAGTCTTGCATGAAGCAAAAAAAAAAAAAAAAAAAAAAAAATCTCCCCACAGAGTTTTTCTCTTCTTCCTGGTGTGGCTCTGGGCCCCTGCAGCGCCCTGTGTAATTTCCAGTTCCTCAGAATTCAGGTATTAATAAAGGCCCCCCAGGGACGCCCAACAATATAACCCTACATTTCGAGGCATTATGAAAGGAAGCCCCCAGGGGTCTGTGGCTCAAATTTCTGAAATGTAGGCATTGTGAAAGGCACCCCAGGGGATGCCCGCAATAGAAATCTGCTGAATTCAAAGCATTTTGGAAGTCCTGGTGGGAGTCATTACTCCCACTGGAAGCTTTTTACAAAACATGTGTTGCTGACATGTTGACAGATTGCTCAGTGAAGTGTTTAGGTGCATGCACAAGGCGGGCCTCGGGAGCCGCCCGGCGCTGCCAGCGAGTCTCCCGGCGCTGGAACCGGGACCGTCCATCTTCCGTGGCGGGGGAGGCCTCGCCGCGGCAGCCGGGGCCCGGCGGCCTGTTCCCCGCGCCGGCAGCGGGCCCCGCACCCCCGCGCGGAGCCGCCACTTCGAGTGGGCCGGCCCGGCTCGCCTCTGGAAGCCGGGCTGAGCGGCACAGCTGTGCCGGCCCGGTCTCCCTGCCAAGGGCTTCACTGAAGGAATCCGAGGCCACCTCGCTGATCGCTGCGGGGCGGCGGGCGGCCCGGTGGAGGAGGGGGCAGGGCGGGGTGGGGGCGCCCCCGGAGGACGGCACCTCCACCCCCCAGCCCTCCGAGGAGAGGCAGCGGCGTGGCTGGCGGGGAGGGGGTTGGGACGGGGGGGGGGGGGGGGGGGGGCGCTGGTCTTGACAGCGTGAGGCTCGGAAAGTGATCTGTGACTTTAATAAGGCAGAGGGGCTCCCAGGAATTAGCTGCCTAGGTGATGGGGGCGGAGATGGATGGAAATGGACGCCTGGCCTGGTGGGCTGAGGGCCAGGCGGGGGCCCGGGGGAGGGCGCTCACCCACAGCCCCGTGCTCCCCGGCGCCCCTCTCCAAGTTTCTCAGCCACTCGAGGAGCGACTCTCTCTCTCTCTCTCTCTCTCTCTCTCTCTCTCTCTCTCTCTCTCTCTCTCTCTCTCCCCCTGGCAGGATAATGCGCCATATGCCTGTGTTCATAAAATTTTAAAGGTAAAAGCAGATGTAATGTGATAAATGTGTACATGTGTTGATAGGAACACACACCACACACAGGCAGGCACATTCCAACGCCCAGCGCTGCCTTCGCCCCCAGGGGAGGGGAGGGAAGGGGAGGGAAGGGGAGGGGAGGGGAGGGAGGGCGACCTGCTCCCCCACCCAAGGCCGGGAGCACACAAAGAAACCCTCCTGGAGAAGTGTCATTGTGTTGTGGTTGTTGTTTAAATTTATTCTCTTTGAACCGTACTGTCTACTGTCAGCTTGGGGTTTCCTTGACGGGAGGTTTTTAAAGCACCTTGAGAAATAAAAATCATTTCTTTTGATGCAGCAGCATTTAGTAGTGGAGGTGCCCATGGGGGTGGTGACCTCGTGTCCAGCCCTGCCTCTCACCTGCCCAGGACTTTACCTCCACGCTGGACGCCGGCTTTGGAGCTGGCTGGTGGGGACCAGAAACTCAGGGTCACCCCAGTGGCCTTTCTAAGTGTTCTCCCTCCTTTGAGAAGTAAACTGCATTTCAATGGGCAAAGGGCCTTTTGCAAGAGAAGGCGCCGGATGCCATTCTCCCAAGCCCCCTCGCAGGCTTCTACGGACAAAGGCTCCGGAGAGGTGCCGGCAGGGGAGCCCTGGCCCCCCCCACTGGGGTGTCAGCCCTGGTGGGGGCCAGCTGGGGATGGATGAGGCTCTGCTGCCTTCATGGGGTGCTCCCCACAGCAGCCCTGGGGGAGAAATTCTAAAGCTTCCAGAGTTGTCTGGCTCCCCCACGCGGGGCTGGGCGGGCAGGGGTTCGTCTTCCACTGGCTCCTGTGTGCGGGGCCCTGGGCGCCGGGCCTGAGGGCATCACGCACACGCACGCTAGATGCTGGGTGACCGCGTGCTGAGTGAAGAAATGGAGGCATGGATTTGGCTCTGGGCCGTGGGCACGCAATGCAATACACAGATGGTGCATCATAGGATGACACACGTGTAACCTATGTCATCCTATGAACCACTGTCACCCCAATAAATTTAATTTTACAAAGTGGAGGACTGACAGCCGCAGGCCATGGAGGAGGCTGTCAGGGCAAACTCTAGATGTACTCCACTCGGTCTCCAGGGGCGAAGGGCACGTGTCCCCTTCAAAACAGATGTTGGGGGACCCTCTTCTTCCAAGGGGAGCCTTGGTCCTGGAGGCTGACAGGTGACTGAGCCCGGGCCCCAGGGGTCCGCCATCCAGAGAGCCTTCGCCCCAGCACCTGGCCAAGCTGTGCCCGAGGTGACACCGGGGGGGGGGGGGCCCGAAGGCCTGAGGAGGGGCGCCACCCCGCCCTGGCTGCCACAGCCCCATGTAAAGCCCCCACTGGGTGTCCCCTCCCGAGCCCCCGGGCCTGCCTGAGGGTTCGACCCCTGGGGCCCCTGGCATGGTGGGAATCTGCGTCGCCATTTGACGAGAGTGACCAGCTGGTCCCAGTTTGTCCAGGACTCTCCCAGGCTTAGCCCTCAGAATCCTACGCTACAGGGAGCCCTTGGTCCCGGGCTGCTGGTCACCCTTCACCCTGACCCCCAAACTGTGAGCCCCGCAGTGGCGGGAGCCAGCGTGGAACCTGATGCAATAACGTGTGCTTAGCCCATGCGTGCGTCACTAAACTAAGGCTTTTGTCCCTGGGTCCCAGTAGGTCTGCGGGAGCACGAAGGTTTGTGTGTCTTCACACACGCCAGGCACCAACGGCAGCAGCCCGCCTCGGCCGCCTCGGCTGCACACGGAGGCCTTCAAACATGGCTGCCGGAGACAGCCAAGCAGGGCAGGGCCTCGCGTCCCTCCTTCTCACCACAGAGCGGCCCCTTGGCCATCCAGAACCTCCCCGTTCCCTCCAGGCCTGGAAGCCGCTTCTGAGCAGGTACCAACGCTACTGACCTCAGGTGGCCTTCCCATCCACCACTCACCTCCCCCCCCCAACCCTCCAGCCTTCAGACTTGACTTGCAAAGGTCAAACAAGTGGTAGAGTCTCCTTTCTGGAAGCAGGTGGGCGGGCCCTGGCAGTGGGGGAAGAAAAAGGCCTTCCATGCAAGCTCAGCTCTGGCTCGGTGAGGAGAGAGGTGAGCACGCACGAGGATTCACTCCACAAACACGTCCATGAACCCTCCAGTCAGCGCCAGCGCCTGGGCAAGCAAAGGTAGGAGGTCCAGGTCATGGCCCCTCACCAGAGCTGTGGGTGGACGGCTGGGTGGATGTGCCCAGTCTGCCCACAGGGCGCTGCACTAGACATTGAGCGCAAGCATCCCAAGGAACACCGTACAGCCAATCAGAGGAGGCTGATGGAAACCCTTCCGGGGCATCACCCCGTCCTGGCTGTCACAACCTCCTCACCACCTCCAGGAAGCCCTCCCTGATATACCACTGCCATGGTCAACAATACGATAAGCGCTCACCATCCACAGGTGAGTGGGGAAAAGGCGGAACAAGCTGGAAAGACCACTGCCGAGAGATCGCCCTGGATCTCTGGCTCGCAGCTGGATTTTATTTTACTTTTTGGCTTGTCTTTATTTAATGGATCTTCTACAACGAATGTGTCTAACAAGCATGAAACGAGAAAAATGTATTTTGAAAACAAGGGAGCAGGCCAAGTGCTCCTGGGAGCCCCAGAGAAGGAGATGGGCGGCCACCCACTCGGAGGCCGGGAGGCTGGGGGAGGAGGGTCGGGCTCTGCCAGGGAAGCAAGGTGGCAGGGGGGTGGCCGGGGTGCCAAGCAGAGAGAATGGCACAGCAAGGGCACCGCAGATTTCAAGGGCAGTGGCAGGGTGGAAAGGGAAGAGGCAGGCGGCCAGGCGGGACAGGCCCGCCACCAGGGCCACCTGAGTGAAGAGGGGGATTGTGGTCCTGTGGGCACTGCAGGCTGGCGACCCTGAGCTCCGACCCATCACCACTCCCATCACAGGGGAGGCCGCCGTCTGCCTTTGAAGGACTGGTGTCTTTTTTAAAAAAAAATTTTAATTGATTGTTAAAGAGAGAGGAAAGGAGAGGGCGAGAGATAGAAACGTCAATGATGAGAGAGAATCACGGATCGGCTGCCTCCTGCATGCTCCCCACTGAAAATAGAGCCCGCCACCCAGGCCTGTGCCCTGACTGGGAACCAAACCGGTGGCCTCTGGGTTCCTCGGTCAGTGCTCAGCCACTGAGCCACGCCGGCCAGGCAGGACTGGTTTCCATCTCATGATTAATAAGATGGACGGGCTGTAGCCCCAAACAAGATGGAACCTTCTTCAGGCTCCTAGCTCCCAGCCAGCCCTTGTCGCAGCGTCTGGCCAAGCTGGCTGCCACACGGAACCGAGCCTGTCCCCTGGCACGGGCTTAGCCCTCCCGTCCCCATTCGAAGGGGCTCGCTGTGTTAGGAGGGCCAGGGCCAGGGCCGGGGTCCGCGGCCTCAGCCACCCCCCTCCGTCATAGCCAGGTGTGCTGGGGCCCGGCCCAGCGCCTGGAGGGGACTCCCCACCGCCGGAGGGGCAGCTGCCACCAAACGGCTGACCTCTAGGTGGCCTTCCCACCCACCGCCCGGTGCCCAGCAGCTGGCCAAGCTCCCACTCCGTGCCAGGCACAGGCGGTGCCAGCCACTGGGCCCATGGAGTCCAGGCATCAGAAGGAAATTAAAACAGATGACCCTGCCATTCACAAAAGACACAAGAGCGAGATCGAAGCAAAATAGGTCGCTTCCGTGAAACGCACGGTGACTCAGAAACCTCAGCAGCCCCGAAGGTCTCGGGTCCATCTGGCCTCCGAGCCGGGGCTGCCTGACGCACAAAGGGGAGAGGGAGCCCGACCCGCGCAGAGGAGTGCGGCTGGGCCTGGCGTGCCAACCTCGCAACGGCGCCCTCAGCCTCGCAGCCCGGGTGGTCCTGGCCACGTGACTGCCGGCCCCAAAAGAAAACCCCACCAACAAGCCCCCAGCCTGGCTCACGGGAGTCCACTCGCCACACAGTGGCCACAGGGGGCTTTAAGAACATACGTGCTCCAGGGAGCTGCAGCTAGTTCAGTCCTGTTGGAGGGTGTGTGAGTGTGTGTGTGTGTGTGTGCATGTCTGAGTGTGTGTGTGTGTGTGTGTGCGCGCGCATATGCATGTGTGCGTGCATGTGTGAGTGTGAGTGTGTGCGTACATGTGCGGGTGTGTTGCATTGTGCGTGTGTGTGCGTGTGTGTGTGTGTGTGTGTGTGTGCAAGTAAGGCTGGTGGTGATTAGTGAAGCTATAACGAGAGAGGATGTTGGAGACACAAGCAAAGGTGAGATCATCGAGGGCTTGTGTGTCATACTAAGAACATATAACTTTATTCTGTAGGTGACGGGGGAAAACAATAAAAATACAAACATATGTCCTCGCTCTGGCCGGCGTGGCCCAGTGGTTAGAGCATCAGCCCACACACTGAAGGGTCTCCAGTTCAATCCCCGGTCAAAGGCATGTACCCGGGTTGCAGGCTGGATCCCTGGCCCTTGTCGGGGCACACACCAGAGGCAACCAATCGATGTGCGTCTCTCACATCAATGTTCCTCTCTCTGTCCCCCTCCCTCTCTAAAAAATCAATGGAAAAAAGATCTCAGTTGAGGATTAACACACCAAACAAAAACTAGAAGAGCAAACGGAGCCTCGTGAGCTGGGGGAACGGAGAGACCTTAGAACACTGCACCCCTCTGTGTCCTGTGCCACGGACTGCCCCTCGATGCCAGGACAGTGCGGCTCAACAGGCTCCCCCCACCGGGAGCAGCGGGACATACACCTGGGCTTGCCCCTGAAGCAGGGGGATCATTAGAACTCGCCTCCGAGTGCCCGGCAGCGGACCGAGCTCTCACTCCGTGCCAGGCCGGACGGTGCCAGCCACTGGGACCATGGCGACCAGGCCGTGCCCAACGCCATGGCTCTCACCCAGGTGAGTCGGCCTGCCCACCCTTCGGGGGCGTAGTTTCCAAGCGCTTCAGTCATCAGAGAGGTAGCTCCTGGCATCTCATGGGCACGGCCAGGGGCCCCCCGGACTGCAAACTCAGCCTGCTCTGCTCCCCCACCCCCGCCCGGACATGCTAGCACAGATCCACCGCCGTGTTCCAGCCCCGCTCCTGCTGGACTTGCACTCGGTGCGGGAGAGCAGGGCCCAAAGCCTCACCAAGCCGCCCATGGTCCCAAGAAGGGACCTGCCCACGTGCCCAGCTTTGGCCCAAGAAACCCCCAGGTCCCATGAAAACTCCCCTTCCCACGCCTGCCCCCCCACCGCCCCGCCCCCCGCCCCCTGAGTGTGCCTGGCGGTCACAGGGTCCTGGCTACTCCAGTGTGGTCCATGCTGGAGAGCATCGCGCTCCGTGACATAAGCCGCCGCGAGGAAGGCAGCGAGCGCCACGTGACTTCACTCAGTTGTGGAAGCCGAGGGACCACCTGAACTACCCAGCAAAATGGAGAGACTCACAGAGAGGCTGACAGCTCTGGGGGGGCAGGTGCTAGTGTGTGTGGAGAGAGAGAGAGAGAGAGAGAGAGAGAGAGAGAGAGAGAGAGAGAGAGAACACTCATGGACACAAAGAACAGTGTGGCTGTGAGGGGTGAGGAGGGGCGGAGGAAGAGGGCATGGGAGGGATAAATGGTGGTGATGGGGAAATAAGATAAAAAAAAAGTGTGGCCCATGGACCCGCAGCCCTGGGAGCAAGTGCAGAATCCTGCCCCCCCCCACCCCCACCCCTGGGCACCCCAACCTGCTAACTTGTCTGCATTCTACCAGGCCCCACAGGACTCCACTCGCATGCACTTCCAGGTTTGAGAAGCCTGGGGCCACTTTGGGATGGGCTGCCTTGGGGCGCTTCCTGTTCAGAAGCCCCCCCTGGCAGAGTAGAAAGGGAGGTGATCTGCCTAGATCGCCCCCATGCCTGGCCCCGGCTTCCTGCAGCCCCGGGTGAGCACCTTCACGGAGAGCAGCCCACGTGGCCAGGACAGCGCCGGCTCTTCTCTCTCCTCACCACCCCACACAGCAGCCGCAAGGACCCCGCCGGGGAGGATCCCCATGGGCCGCATGAGTCCGGGGCCGCGGCTGGCAGGAAGGCCTTCTCTCTGTCACTCCCAAGGGGCGCAGTGGCCTGATGGGACTGGGAGGGAGTGTACAGTGCAGCTGAAATGCCTTCGTCGGATGCACGGACCCTGTGCCCCTACCCCAGGCTTTGCTTGGGGTGATCTGGGGTTCGGATCTACATCCCACCGCGTGCCTTCTCTCCAGCGAGACATGAGTTGCTGGGAGGCAGCTGGCTCCGTTCTGTACATGCCTCACGCCCTAGGGCAGTGATGGCGAACCTATGACACGCGTGTCCGAGGTGACACGCGAACTCATTTTTTTGGTTGATTTTTCTTTGTTAAATGGCATTTGAATATAGAAAATAAATATCAAAAACATGTCTTTGTTTTACTATGGTTGCAAAGATCAAAAAATTTCTATATGTGACACAGCACCAGGGTTAAGTTAGGGTTTTTCAAAATGCTGACACGCCGAGCTCAGAAGGTTCGCCATCACTGCCCTAGAGCCATCGCCACTGCACAGCACCTGACACTGAGTACGGGGTAATGGGCTTGGGATGGGGTGGGGTGGGATGGGGGGTGGGATGATATAAGATGAGACAGGACGGGAGGAAGGGAATGAGGAAAGGGAGGGAAGAAAGTTGAGCTCAGCACCGCCCCCTTCATGTCCCCACAGGGGGACACGGACAGGACTGGTCACTACAGACACGACGGGAACAGCCTGGACGCCGGCACCGACGGCGCGTGCACCTGGCACGTCCGCCTGCTGCACCTGCGGCGGCTGACGGAGAACGGGGAGACGTGTGCCAGGCGGAGCCTCTCCCAGGCACAGTCCTGCGTGGGGAAGGGCAGCGGCAGGACGAGGGGCCCAACACGGTGCCCTGTCTTCTTCCATCTAAAGTCAACGCGACCCTGTCCCTGTGGGCACACGGACACCCTGCGACCCTGTCCCTGTGGGCACACGGACACCCTGCGACCCTGTCCCTGTGGGCACACGGACACCCTGCGACCCTGTCCCTGTGGGCACACGGACACCCTGCGACCCTGTCCCTGTGGGCATACGGACACCCTGCGACCCTGTCCCTGTGGGCACACGGACACCCTATCTCATCGAACCTGAGACCCATCGGCCGCGAGATGCGCAATCACTTTCCGCTAAAACACACACAACAAACCCGTGTCACTCAGACCCGACGCGCCCCTAATTCTCAGGCCCGTCTCGCTCAGAGATGTCACGGGGTCTCAGGGCCTATGAAACGCGCATCACGTAAGTAAATCTGTAGCGGAAGCCAGTCGGTTCCCGCAGTTAACCGGGGCGGGGCCAGGACGAAGGGGACTGGCTCACCCATCTTCTCTGAAACTGTCACAGAGCAGGTGCACGCGTAGGCACCAAGCGATGTCTAACTTTTTATTTTTACATAAAGAACGGCCGACGGCCCTGTGCGCCTCCGGGAGGTGACGCCTGGTAAGGACGCTGGACTCACAGGTGAGTCGGGGAGAGACGGGGCGTTTCCACGGTGACGCATGGGGTGGGGGTGGGGGCCCAAAGCTGCGTGGGGAGGAGAGGGAATGTCCAGCGGGGGAATGTGTCAAAAAGAGAAAGAAAGAAAGAGAGAGAGAGAGAGAGAGAGAGAGAGAGAGAGAAACATGCAGAGAATTCGATTTGGGGGTAACAAACAATTCCCGAGCTACTCACAGAGGAACACTGGGGGCGACTGGGGGTGACTGGGGGCCTGGGGTTGTCCCCCAAAATGGCCGTGGTACCCACCCGGCCGCAGTCTGAAAAGCTGTTTACAAAGTCACACTGCACCCCGGGCGCATCGCCCACCGGGGACCGGCTCGGACTCCAGTCCCTGATTCCGCCTCCATATCCAATTCCGTGAGGGGAGCGTGGGACCTCACCCCCCCCCCCACTCCCCTGCAGCCCGGCCCAGCCCCGCGTCTCCATAAAAATAGCTCGGTGCTCAGGGCCCAGGTTCCCAGCGCGTCCTCCGGGTCCGGGCGGCGGCGGCAAATGGAAGGCACGTGCGTATAAATAAATACATAATGAACAGGGCTCCTCGGAAGCTCCCTGACCTTCTGCTGTCCTTGCCTTCGCCCCGGCGAGCGGCTCAGGGAGTGGCCCTGCGGAGGGGGAGGGCCACGGTGCCCTCCGTGCCAAGCGCTCCGGCAGCTGAGCAGTGACCGGCCTCCATCGGCCGGACCCTGTGCGGCTCTTTCCCTCTGAGCAGAGGAAGTGCTGGCAGCTCGGGCATGATTTGGTGATTTTGTTGTTGTTGCTGTTTGTTTGTTTTGTTTTTAAATATTTTTATTGATTTCAGAGAGGAAGGGAGAGGGAGAGAGAGAGAGAAACATCAGTGATGAGAGAATCATGGATCGGCTGCCTCCTGCACACCCCACGCCGGGGATGGAGCCCACAACTCGGGCATGTGCCCTGACCGGGAATCGAACCCTGACCTCCTGGTGTATAGGTTGATGCTCAGTCTCTGAGCCACGCCGGCCGGGCCGGGCTTAAACGACTTTTTAAGTAAATATTGGACAAGCTGTTTGGTAAGAGTGTGATGAAGGGATGAGAGAGGAAGCAGCCTGCATTGGGCATCAGTGCGCAGGAAGCCGCGATGACGTGGGATGGAGTCGGTGGGAGCCGTGGCCCACAGTGAAGGCCGGGTAAGGACTCACTGCCCCACCCTGGATCCCAGCCCCTGTGCCTGTGACCTGGCTGTACGGCGTCGATGACGGCCGCCTGCAGCCCTGCCTTCCGTCCGCGGGAAAGACACCTACTCCCCAAGCCCACCTGTGGTCTCGCTCCTGCCACTCCATCGGTGCCCCTCAAATCCCACCCAGGACCCTACATTCTTCCCTGGGAGACAGCAGCTCCTGGGGGCGGGCACCCAGCTGCACTGATCCCTACCCATGAGCACCCTAGCATGCCCTGCGTTTACCCACTCACCTCTTCATCGTATGTCTCCCCGCCCAAAGGAATCCACTCGATCCCAGGCACCGAGCCAGGGCCTGCGCACAGTAGGGCCTTGATAAAAACGGAAGGTCTCAAGGAGAAGGGGCCGTGTCCCCTCAGAGCAGCAGGATGCACCCGCCGCTCTGGTCCCTGGTCCCTTCCTCCGCCCCCAGGAAGCAGGTGGCACAGCCGTTCCTGGGGCAGGAAGGGAGGGGGCAGGACCGTGTGGGGGTGGTGGCCTCTGACAGGAGCAATCCCCAGACCAGAGGAGACTACCCACAGAATTCCTGGTCCTCAGACACCCCGGGGAGTGACTCTCGGAATGCCCAGGCCACTTCCAACAGATCGCTCAATGACGAGTTCCTGGGCACCTACTGTGTGCCAGGCCCTGGGCCCGGCCAGAGACGGATGCGGGCATGAGAAAGGCACTGCTCTCCAAAGGCCCGCCTTCTAGCAGCAAAGACGATAGCCAAAATGGAATCATAAAGAAGAATGTAAAGCGAGGGCCATGAAGGAACTCCAATGGGGAGATCTGCTGGGGAGTGAAGGAGAGCATCTTTAGCTGGGGGCGGGGGCGGGGGTGTCAGAGGGCCACTCTCAGGAGGTGGCGTTGCTGCTGAGACCCCAAAGGAGGTGAAGGAGCTGCCACTCAAAGCCTGCACGGGCACCCGGGTGGAGCGGGAGGTTGTGCAAAGGCCTTGGGGTGCAGGGGGGAGGGGGGAGGCCAGGCCGGTGCAATGGATTCGTTCCAAGTGCAGGGAACCAGGCAGAAGCTGCCCTGGGAGCAGACGCTGGGAAGGGGTTGGGAGGCCACAGGCAGGCAGATGCCAGTCACCTGCCCTCCCCAGCCCCCTCCTGCCCTCCCCTCGGCCTCCTTCCTCCCCTCCTCCCCACACGGCCCCCTCCCGTCCTCAGAGGGGCGGACCCGCTCCGACAGATCTGACCTCGTCACTCGGCCGCGCTGACACGCAAGCCCACCGTTTGGCGAGGCCAAGGCTCCTGGCATCCAAGACGGTGGGGTGAGGGGAAGGGCCAGAGTGTGCGCGCCCCCACAGTGCCAGCCGCCGTCCCCCCACCTGCACAGCTGCCTCCCGGCCTCAGTCCGACTCCCCCCGGCCCCCAGCACTGATGTCATTTCCAAAAGCAGCCAGATTCTAGCCGGTCGCCTCCAAAATAGAACGGTTTAACAGAAAAGGAGGCATTTAGAACCCCCTGTACCTTCTCCCCTGGGCTGGTGCACGGGGTTTAAACACGCTGCCAAAACCCTCTACCAATAGTTCAGCTTTATTCCTGGCCAGTGCCAGGGCCCCTGCCCCCTCCTGGCCCACACGGGGCAGCCCCAGCCCCTGCCCCACCCCAGCGGCAAGGCCGGCCGGTGGGTGTGCAGAGCCGGAGGAAAAACGCCTGAGCTCCTGCCGGCTGCACTCCCGGCACGCACGCCCCGGCCAGCGGGAGAGAAATGTGGTTGGTTTCTCATTTTGTTTGGGGATGCTCTTTACTCGTCTGTGGGAGGGTGTCACTTAAGGGATGCCAGTCACAGGACCTCGGGGTTCAGAGGGACCTGCAGTGTTGCCCAGTGCCAGCCCCTGGACCCCCACGGCTGCATCGCACCCCCCTGGCCCTGTGGTCCTCGGAGGCACCCACCAGGAAGCCGCTCCTTCTGTGGGGGATCCCTGTGGCTCCGGAATTGGTCCTGGCACGGACTCCCTTCCTCCACCCCATGCATAGCCCATGCTCAACAAATACCTGTTGACGGAAAAGCATCTCTTCCTGCTCTGAACTCCCCCTTCTGGTCCCACATTCACTGAAGACCTACTATGTCCGGGCACAGTAGGTCTTTTATTCCTGCTACCTCCTGCCTCGAAGCCCTTTATCCGTGGCATTCCCACCGTCTCCCTTATTTCGGACACCTCGGCCCCTCACACAGGCTGAGGCCTCCGTGGGGAGAAGATCAACAAACATGTATTGAGCACCTACTCTGCGTTCTGGCCACAGGCCAAGGCTACCCTGGGGGCAGGGAGGAGAACAAGACCCCCCAAGCCTCAGCATCAAGCCTACACAATCTGGTAGGTTTAAAAAAAAAAAAAAAAGGTATTTTCTGTGTTTTAAACGGACAGTTCTGAATCTTCCTAAATGTGTAAGGTCCGTTGTATTTCTTTTCCTGGTTCCATCCCTGTCCTTGGCACATGGGAGGTACTCAAACTATCTCAAGACCAGCGTGGTACCAACCCATCCACGCGGGCACTGGCCTCGGGCAGCCCGGCCTGTGCCCCGTTTCCGGCTGATTTATTGGGTATGTTCCTGGCGTTGGTAGGAGCGCCTCACACATTCAGAAGCGTCGCCGTGGCCGGCGCTGGGCATCCCCGGTTTGATTTACTGCGGTGTGGGCAGCGCAGACGCGTTTTATTTTTACGCGGCGGAATATTTCTGTCTTTTGTTTTACGGCTTCTGGGTGGAGGGTTATATTTAGAAAAGGCTTCCCCCCTCTGACACTATGACATGTTTTTAAACTTGCTTGTTTTCTCTCAGTATTTTTAAGTTTTCTTTTGTGTTTGGGTTTCTGGTCCGTTTGGGATTTATTTGGTGTTAAGAGGAGGAAGGGATCCAACTTCCTCTTTTCAGAATAGCTACCCTCTCCCTCCCAACCTCAACTGCCCAGCGTCCCCACCGCCCGGCGAGACACCTCCTCCCACGAAACCTCCGTCTGTCCGTCCCCCTGGCCTGTCCCACAGCCCTTAGCACCAAGCCCGCAGCTCCCGACACCAGGTAGGATGAAGTCTGCCCCGGCCAGCCGGGCATTCCTGCTTCTCCGAATCTCCTCCCGCCCCTGCAGGCCTGTTTCTCTCGGGAACTTTAAATCGGAGCCAGTCCTCCTGCCCCTCCCATTGGCTGAGGCTCAGCGAACGGGCGAATTCGGGGGACATGGACACATCGACACTGGAGCTCTCCACCCAGGATAGGGTCTGCCTTTCTGTTCATTTATTCAAGTCTCTTCCGCGCCCGTCGGTGGTTGATTCGGTGGGAGGGTCCCCTCCAAACCCAGGCGCGGAGCTGCCTGGCTTGGTCCCCAGCCTTTATCCATCCCGTGGCCATCGGAGGCAGGAGCCTGCTTGGATGCTGTCTGCCTGCAGGAGAGTCTTCACCTGGGGGTGCTAATTGGGCTCGAGCCCCCAGGCCTGGGCACGGCAAGATGTGGGCTGGCACCCGGAGCCCTGCACCTGCGCCCTGGCAGAGCATCGCCCAGCGGCTGGAGCGTGCCCGCTCTGTTCTGCCCAAATGGAACCAGGACCAGGGCACCCTATGGGTAAGGCGGGCGGGCCCCACCACGCTGCGGAGCAAGAGAGGGCCAGGCCAGCGCACACAGGCCAGCGGGCAGATGGGAACAAGGCGGCAGAGGTGCCAGCGCCAGGAGCCCAGCCTGTGACGAGGGCCCATAGGTCACCGCGGCCACAGCTGAATAAACGGGGTGTAATCAACTCCCCGCCGCTTCACGCAGCGCTGGCCGGCGCCAGGAGGAGGGTCCGCCCTTCCCACGGGGCTGGCCGCCCCTCCCTGGTCCCAGGCCTCGGCCAGGTGGGCAGCCTGGCTGAGCGGCGAGATGAAACCACGGGGAGCACTTCTGTGTGTGTGTTTGCTGTCGCTATTTTAACAAATTCCCCTCCTCCTATTTGTTGTTGTTGATCCTCACCCGTGGATTTCCACCCATCGATTTTTAGAGAGAGTGGAAGGGAGAGAGAGAGACAGAGAGAGAAACATCGATGTGAGAGAGACACATGGATTGGTTGCCTGCTGCACGCACCCTGACTGAGGCCGGGAATCGAGCCTGCAACCCAGGCATGTGCTCTTGGCTGGAATCGGACTGGGACCTTCAGTCCACGGGCCGACGCTCTATCCACTGAGCCAAACCCGCTAGGGCTATTATTATTATTTTTTTAACTTGAGCGTTCAAAAGCGCTGTGTCTGGCTGGAGTTTAGTTTGAAGTTGCCCCCCCCATTCTTATGGAACGAGGCCCTGCACCCCCCCACCTCACCCCTATCCCTCCACTCAGTGTCATGTTACTGGCCCGGAGGTCGCTCTGCTAAAGCAGTTTAAAGTAGAACCGCATTCAAGATGGACCCACACCCGCCCCTCCACACGGCCCCTCCACACGGGAGGGCGGACTTCCCCACACCCTGCCTGGGGAGGCCGCGCCCCACATTCCAGGGGGACAGCCCTCTGCAGGGGACAGGAGGGCAGCTGAGCGGCAGGTGTCTGCCCTCAGGCCCCAAGTTCTCGACAGCTGGGAGGGTCACCTTCCCCCTCAACAAGGCCCAGAAATATCTGCTCAGCTCCCGGGGCCCAGCAGACCGTGGCCCTCCTGGAAAGGTCTCTGTGGGGCCATCGAGTGTCCCCCCAGAGTGTCCTCCTTAAGGACCGCGATGCCCGCAGCGATGCCCCTGGGTCTGTGCCCGGGAGAGCGACGCTGAGCGCCCGCAGACCCCGAGCCCGGCCGGGGAGGGCCTGTGACTGCCTTTCTGCAGCCATTCCACACTTTTAAAGCAGAAGCCGATTTTCAAACATCTTGTGCCAAAGCCCAGTGTATAAAACGGAGTGGGTGCCAGAGCCCCTCAGCCAAACAGACCCTGATGCCCACCCAGGAGCCCCGCAGACACGGCCCGGGACAGAGTTTGAAAAGCGCCGCAGGACGGAAGTGGGTGGCGGCGGCCGAGGTCGGGACCCGTGTGGGTAACACACATGCAGTCCCAGTGGCTACCTGTCGCTGGGTAACCCCCAAAAACCTATGACCTGGGGACGTAACTCCTCACCTCTCTCTTCGAGTCAGGGACACCCTCCCAGGCTGGGTGCCCCCTGGGCTGGGCGGGAGTGGATGTCGCAGGCAGGCTACCCAGTGAGGCCGTCTCTCAGGCTCTTCCCAGGAATCCCCGACTCCCTGCCAGGCTCCGGGGTTGGGGCTAGTCCTGGCTCCCGCTTCCCCATGGAGGCCATTAGTGGGGTCCGGTTAGGGAGCGGGCTGGCCTATGGTGGACACCCCAGCATTGATTCCCTGCACACAGGCTGCCCTGACTTTAGACAATGCCTGGGGCTCCGAGACGACAGACGGCCACTGGGAAGGGTCCCGTCTGGGACTGAAGCACAGTGAGCTGATTTCCAGCCCAGACCCCCACATAGGGCCCCGAAGTTCCACGTTTCCCCTTCTCCACCTAGAAACGCCACCCATTTCAAAGTGTGGCAGGGAGCAGAAAAACCCCTTTGAGCTCAGCTGCGTCGCTCCGTGGCTGAGTGTGGACCGATGAACCAGGAGGTCAGGGTTCGATTCCCAGTCAGGGCACATGCCCGGTAGGGGGCATGCAGGAGGCAGCCCATCCATGATCCTCGCTCATCATTCATGTTTCTCTCTCTCTCCCTCTCCCTTCCTCTATGAAATCAACAAAAATATTTTTAAAAATAAAACACCTCGCCGAAACCGGTTTGGCTCAGTGGATAGAGCGTCGGCCTGCAGACTGAAGGGTCCCAGGTTCGATTCCGGTCAAGGGCATGTACCTGGGTTGCGGGCACATCCCCGGTGGGAGATGTGCAGGAGGCAGCTGATCGATGTTTCTCTCTCATCGATGTTTCTAACTCTCTATCTCTCTCCCTTTCTCTCTGTAAAAAATCAATAAAATATATTAAAAAAATAAAAAATAAAACACCTCCTTGATTCTGAGGACGGGAGGGAGGGGCACGGGGCAGTGCTGGGGAAGGCCTCAGGGAAGGGCTGAAGATGAACAACGCAGCTCTGGACAAGGCCCTCCCTCAGCAGACCTGCTCCGAGAACTACCCTCTACACACTAATGAGAACGGCTCCTTTAGGAGATCAGTTCGTCGGTGGCTTTAAAGGTAAGTGGCAGTATTTCATGGCTAAGTGAAGAAACACAACAGCATCTGGGGTTTTCTCAAGCAGGAGAGAGTCCGCAGCTGAGGGTCCTGAAGAGGTCCTGGCTCGGCCACCAAATCGCTGTGACCTTAGTCAGACCATCATCTTTACCTCTCGGTGCCTCGGTATTCTAAGACCGTAAGTCAGCCATCGCCTCTGCCTGTGGCTGAAATATCACAAATTCCCAATGACTGGCGTTTGATTTGCTGAGCCCCCAGAAATTCCAAGCCTGTAAGAGTCCCCTTGGGAGCATTGTTTTGGGGTATCTGTTCCCTTCAGAGACTGAGAACAGGCACATGGTCTAGCCAGGGCCGTGCAGGTATGGATGTCACTTGAGGGAAAGTCATAGCAGTTCCCCCAATAGTTGGCTTTCAAACTTCCAAGATGGTATGAAAAGTAGGGAAACGTGAGAACTTTGAGTCCCAACCTACTTCTTACTAGCAGATCCCCCCTTTCTCCCCCCCCCAAAAAAAACAGGTAATAGGTCCCCCTTTGGAATAGTGGACTGAGATTTTAGGTTCCTTTCCCCATAAACCAGCATCCAAGATATTTCCATCCAACAATCACAATGGAAGATGATGTCTGGAGACAGTTGTGTAAGGAACACAGATAGCACGGCTGCCACACCCCAGGGAATACATGTGCCACCATCCCCCATTCCATGCACACACACACACCCCCCACTGTGCCCCAGACACACAGTCACACACGACTTGAGAAGTCTTAAATCACTCCCGTAAACTACTGGCCTTGCCCACCTCCTCCGAGGCACCAAGGACACAGAGAACAGGACTACCCTCTGGGCGAGCAGCAACCAGCCACTCAGACAAGCGGAGACCACGCACGGGGGCTCTTCCTGGCCTGGGGAATCGCCCGCGTCCCATCACCAGCCCCGTCTGGGAGCTCATGCTACATGCAGCTCTCCACACCTAAGCCGCCTCCCCAGGCACCAACAACCTCTTCACGTCTGCCTTTCCGAAAGGCCTTCCAGAAACGTGGGGTGCAGGCCCCTGTACCACAGAGGACGGACCCGGGGACCAGGGACGACGGGGAGGGGAGCCCCCCTCGTCCCCGCCGGCCGGAACGCTCTCGCGTTTATTGTTAATTATTTAAAAGGCGGAGACGGGGTACCCAAGACACCACAATAAAATGACATTCACTGTAAAATGACATGATTAATTCTTGGGTCTCACTGGAGGCTTCCAGCTGTTGCCACGTCCAATTACCCACCGAACCACCTGTCAGCGCCCCGGCGCACGGCAGCCTACCTCCAGGACAGCGGTGGGCCCGGTGGTCCGTCAGGTCCGCCAGCGACTCGAAGTCCTGCTGGCAGTGATCGCAGGTGTAGAGGGACTCATCCTCCATGTCGTCATCGTCCTCATTTCTCTCCTCCTGGCTGGTCACGCTGTTCCTGTCCTCCAGCGCCCGGCTGGCCTTCTGATCACACTCGGGCTCTCCGTCCAGGCCTCCTGCCGGCGGGAAGAACACAGTCCCCGTGAGCAGCCGGGGCCTCGGGGTCTCAGGACAGGGTTGGAGGAGAAGTGCCCGGCGCTCACGAAGACCCACTGAATTGCTCGGCCTCCCAGGGCGCGTTCTGGACGCCTCTCGGTATGTTAATATCGGGGTTTGGGGGGTTTTGTAGCATGCGGTGCTCTCATTCTCAATTAGATTCTTTAGCTCTTGGTGCACATCTCCTCTGGGGTTGCCCGTCACGGTCCCCCTGTGCATGGACGCTGGGGGCTGTGGCCCGTCAGGGAGGTGACAATGCCTTAGCATTTGTCTCCCCCAAACCCATTCTCCGACGCGTTTCTCCAGAGCCCCCATCTGCTGTTCCTGACGCCCCAAAATGTTTCGTTTCCCCCAAAGCCTTGCGATTTAGCGCGGGGACATCGCGTAGCCAAGTTCGCCCCCGTCCGGCCGCCCCACCCACCCACACACACACACACCAATACCGGGACTCGCTGACCCTGGTGGGCTCTCGGCGCAGATGTCCTGACTCGGGCAACCAGGGGGCACACCTGCTGGCGGGGCCGCGGGGAGTCAGCTCACGAGTGTCGGACGCACCTGAGCTTTCACTCGTGCCCCCCGTAAACACCAGCGGGTTAAACCTGCCCCTGAAAACACAGAGACTCCGACTACCAAGCCAGCGCTGCGTGGTGCGGTCTCTCCCCAGTCTGTTCTGTCCCGGAAGTCAGAGCTCCCCGTCCAGAAACCGGCGCTGATTTCACTGAAAGGGAGAGGTCGCTGCTGTGTGCGAAGGCGCTGATGCACACACGTCTGCCTGTGCAAAGGAGCGTGCATGCGTGAGTGCACGAGTCACCCCTCACCCTGCGGCGACAGCGAAAGGCTTCGGCATGCGACCATGAGGCCCCCGAGGGCTGGTCCCCAAAACCAGAAAGAAGAATGAAGATAAGCGTGCATTCAATTCGAGGTGAAAGCAGCAGTCCGATAAACGCACCGATTTAGAAACAGCTAATGGGGTGAGGGCTCTATTGCTCCCGGCCGCACCGTACACGCACCGCACACGCACTGCCAAACACGCGACACCACGCACCTACAACACATGTTAGCTGGTCCGAGAGCCGACCTCCGCCTTCCGTGGCGGGGCACGTAGCCCAACGCGCCGCGCAGAGCAGCCATGTGTCCGTCAGTGACCCACCAAACAGCTCTCTTCTTACCAATTAAGGCAAGTACAATGTTTAGGTCCTTTTTTTTTTTTTTTTCATCAGGACACGCCAACCCCCGGCAATCCAGAAAGAAGCCCCATTTACAGCCAGGCAGGCTATTTATCTCCGGAAATCAGAGCTGCTGCTCCGGCGACAGCAAGAAAGAGAAAGCGAAGAAGTGAGGACTATCGTAAGTCACCACAAAACCATGGGGGCAGCGGCCAGCGAGGCTCTGCGAGGCCTCTTGACCGCCGCGTCCCCCAGTAAAAAATGTCCTGGCCCCGGCCGGTTGGCTCCGTGGATAGAGCATCAGCCTGCGGACGGAAGGGTCCGGGTTCGATTCCGGTCAAGGGCACATGCCCAGGTTGTGGGTCTTGATCCCCAGTAGGGGGCGTGCGGGAGGAAGTCAATCGATGATTGTCTCGTTGATGCTTCTCTCTCTCTCTCCCTGAAATCAATAAAAAAATATATACTTTTAAAAAAAATGCTCTGGAGGGGAGGGGAGGGAGAGAGAGAGGCGCAATCCCGGCGGCATCTCCTGCACCAACTCTCCAGACACCACGTTCCTCCGGCACACGCGTGTGCTGCTTTACTTAACACCCGAGTTAATAGACGTGTTTAAATGATCCCCTGCTATCCTTTTTCTTTCTTTTTTTTTTTTTTTTGGCCGTATTTCCTTGGCAGCACTTTCCGTAATAGCGCATCTCACCCACAACTGGAGCCACAGACACTGCCGCACACCGGCTCAGCGTCAGCTCTGGGGCTTTCAGAAGTCACCACCCCACAAAGTCATCCAAGAAGGCAAATCTGTTTGTTTGTTTTTTATTTTGGTGTGTGTTTTTTTTTAAAATATATTTTGACTTTTGAGGAAGGGGGAGAGAGAGAGAAACATCCATGATGAGAGAGAATCATGGACCGGCTGCCTCCTGCACGCCCCACGCTGGAGATGGAGCCTGCAACCCGGGCCTGTGCCCTGACCGGGAATCGAACCATGACCTCCTGGTTCAGTGGTCAACGTTCAACCACTGAGCCACACTGGCCGGGCAAGGAGCTCCTTTCTTCCCATCGAGGCCCTGGGGTTGGGAAGAGCTCCCCAGAACAGGGCACCTTACCCCCGGCAATCCAGAAAGAAGCCCCATTTAAAGCCAGGCAGCCTGCTGGGGGCGGCCTGGAGCAGCATGAAGGCCCCCGCATCCCCCGCCCCAGGGAAGGACCAAGCCACGTGCCTGGATGGGGAGCAGACAGAATTGGCACCTGAAATGCCGGCCTCACACTCCACCCCGACAGCTCACGACCTGGCTGTTTCCCGGTGACGCGCACACCCCATGCTTCTGCCCGGGGCTCCACCGAGGGCAGCAGCGCCACCACTGAGCCCTCGCTGCCCGCCAGGCCCCTCCCCAGCACAGCCAGACGGGCAGCCCCGGGGAGTGAGCGCCACCGAGCCCTCCTTTCATAGGGGAGGAGGCGGCGGCTCTGAGAGGGGACAAAGCTTAAGCAAGGCCACAGGGGGCGGGTCTGTGTCCGACTCAAGCACCTGCGACAGGTCTACAGCAGCGACTCCTGGAAAACCAGCCACGTGTCAAGGGGCGTGTAAGGCCCTCGTCCCGGCCCCCAGGGCCCAGCAAGGGCTCCGAGACCTTGAGCGAGTGACAGGCCCACCTCCTGGAGGCCAGGGCATGACCTCTGCCAGGTGTGTCCCGCCCGCCTACGCGAGGGAGGGCGAATATCGCTCTCAAGTCCACAAGCCCCACCCTGGCCGGCAGCTAAGTGGTTAGAGCGTGGGCCCTTGCCCAGAGGGTCACAGGTTTGATTCCCCCGTCAGGGGCACGTACCTCGGTTGCAGGTTCAGTCTCTGGTCCTGATCAGGTGCGTGCACCAGGCAACCAATCGATGTGTCTCTCTCACATCCATCTTTCTCTCTCCCTCCTTCTCTCTCTCTCTCTATCCCCCCCACCACCACCTCCTTTCCACTCTCAATGGAAAAAATATTCTCAGGTGAGGATTAAAAAATAACAATAATGAGTTGAAATTCACAAGCCCCTGTCCTGCACCGTCCCCTGGATGGATGGGGGCGCCCCCAACACAACACCCGGTCCAGCGAGGTCCACACGGTTTCCCACGTGCTGAGCCTGGAGCA
The DNA here is from genome assembly GCF_963259705.1 of Myotis daubentonii. Classification (NCBI taxonomy): domain Eukaryota; kingdom Metazoa; phylum Chordata; class Mammalia; order Chiroptera; family Vespertilionidae; genus Myotis; species Myotis daubentonii. The sequence goes on along the minus strand of NC_081854.1, from coordinate 56,905,382 downwards.
ACACTGTTCCCGACAGGAAGCCAGCCTCCAGTCCCACAGGCCTGGTGTCCTACAAAACTTTCACCGGGCTCGCCCCGGGCCAGGGTGGGAGCTCTTTTTAGGAATCTGGGCGCGAGGTCAAAGCCCGGGCCCTGCTGGAGAGGACACGGCTCCGTGAGCACTTTCTCACACACGTATGCACACACGCGCACGCACCCCGGAGCTGGCGGGATGGGGGCGGGAGGGGCCGGGAGCCCGCCGACCCAGTCAGACACCGGCTTGTGCCCCCACGGCTGGCCCCGAATTCCGAGAGGCAGCCACTATTGATCTTCAGGTTTAAACTATTTGCAGTGCGGACAGTGGGGTGACATTTAACACTCAGAGCTGCAGGCAAATATTTTAACAGCTATTTGCTCTCCAAGACCCGCTTCTTAAATAAGGAAGCTGCCGGGGGCGCTTGCTGCTCCCCGGTCAGTGCTGATGGCTCTGTGCACGGAATTTCAAAGCCACAGTTGCCCCACGCTGAACGTGACCCCTGAACGTGACCCCTGAACGTGACCCGGGCTGCGTCACACGAGCCATGCTGGGACGCTCGCCCTGGCTGGCCTTGCCGGCCTGGGTACGCGGCCCCTCTCTCCAGAGGCCCATGGTTGGCCACGAAAATGACTAGAATCTTCCAGAAGATGTCTCCTCCGGTTGTCAGGAATTCTGGAACCTGAGGCCAAAATGATTCGCAGGGTGATGGCACACTAGACGGGCAGACGGGCAGGAGGGCAGGTGGGCAGGCGGGGGCTCCGATGGGTCAGAGAGCCCCCCTTCATGCAAATGAGCAGAATGAGCTGGGAGGGGCTAGGGGAGGGGAGGGGAGGAGGTTAAGCTCACCCAAGGGCGCAGCCTCTGTTCAAACCCTCATGGTCGCCATACAAAAAAGGGGGTCCCGGTGCAGACACCTCAGCTGTTTACTTTTTTAAAAAAGGAAACTCATATTCTTATGTGAAAGCTCCCGAATGACTCAAGGTTAACGTCAAGGTTTAAGATAACAGCGTGGGCACGACAATCGCCCAGAGGCTGGAGCCAGCCCGGGGGCGGGCAGCAGGCCCAGCCAGAGCCACCAGGCCCCCTCGAGCCCAGGGTGAGGCAGGGAGGCTCGCTGGGCACTCGTGAACGTGTCCCTTCTTTGGAGATTTGGGACCCAAGTTCAAGTCCACGCCTGTGCGGCCTCCGTCACATATGTCCACTTTTGAGCCTCGGTTTCCTCACCTGGGAAATGGGAATGATGGCACCGCCTGCTCAGCCTGTGGGGCCCCCATGGGGCTGCCTCCCAGGGGACCTCACCCCAGGTCTCCACCACACAGCTGGAGCCAGAGCAGACGCATATCCCATGTCTTTAGTCAGTCGATGAACACGGACTGAGCACCTACTGCGTGCCAGTGCTGTTCTGGGCACGTAGCTGCGTCAAAACACAAAGCACAGCCGGCTCCTTAACCAACTAACCAGACATCGAGTCACCAGCACCTCGCCCTCAGTGGGCGTCTGTGACTCGACCCTCCTGGGGGACGGTCACGTGGTGAGCCCCACCCGGCAGCTCCCAGCTCTGCCTGGGGAGGAAGGGGCGGGAAGGAGAGATGGTCGGCGGAGGGAGGTGAGGAGGGAGGAGCAGAGCAGGAAGGGGGAGACAAAGCCATCACCAACACCTCCGCCGACACGGAGAGAATTCTATTTTTCCAGCGAGCCTCCCGGTCCTCACGGAGCGCGCTCGCCGCAGGCAGTAATGAGGAACAGTGGGACCCGGCCGCCCTGCGACCATGAAAATTGTGCGCCATTCCTTCCCCGTGACCTCCCGAGGCTGGGACCGCTCTGCCCGCGCCTCGCTGTCATGTTTGTCTCCGATGGCCGCTGGGAAGGAGGAGATGGAGGCGCGGACGGGAGGAAGGCGGGAGGGGGAGGGGAGGCCAGAGGGGCAGCGTGGGAGCTCAATAAATCCAGCTAATTTGTGGCCGGCGCCGTGGCCTAGAGCCTAATTGCTCAAGGCGAGGATGCTGGGGTGCCAATCACCCCATGGCGGCCGCAGCAGAAAGAGGAGCCTCACGGGTGGGCTGAAGGGGCCAAGGAAGGGGTGTGTACCCCAAAGACAGGACAAGAGGCCAGGCTGAAGGGGCCCGGAGCCCAGGGCCACGCTGCGTCACCGGCTCTGGGCCGTGGCTGCCCCTCCCGCACATTAAGGCATGGACCTCGGAATAGAAACTTTTAGTGGCTCACGGCGGGGCCAGGGGCAGGCCCGGCACTGGCTGCTTCCGCGGGAGGTCAGCTGTAATCCAGGGGAGCAGGTAGCCCAGCCACCGGCTCCCCGCGTCTGGGTCCGTACCTCTGGGGGACACGGGACGGCCCCTGTGTGGCCAGCAGGCCCCAGGCAGCAGGTCAGCGTCGGTGCTCCCGACCTTGCTCCCCCTGCCCCACCCGGCACCCGGCACCTGGCACCCAGCACCCAGCACCCAGCACCCAGCACCAGGCCTGGGATACTGCAGGTGCTCGATTCCTGTGGTTGAATGAATGAATGAATGAATGAATGCATGAAGCCATGTGGAACAGCCTTTCCTGCTCTAACATTTAAAGAGGCAGCCAGTGGCCCTGGCCAGTTTGGCTAGAGCATCGGCCCATGGACGGAAGGGTCCCGGGTTCAATTCCAGTCAAGGGCACGTACCTCAGTCGTAGGCTCGGCTCCCGGCCCTGGGTGGGCCCGTGGGGAGGCAACCAATGGCTCTGTCTCTCACATCGATGTTTCTCTCTGTGTGTCTCTCCTCCCTGCCACTCTCCCTAAAAATCAATGGAAAACTGTTCTCGGGGGAGAATTAACAAAAACACAACATTGAAAGAGGCAGCCATTGTTCTGTGTGTCTCTGGGGAGAGATGAGACTGTGGGGGCAAAGCCAGGAACAGGCCCTGGTCCCACCACTGCCCCCAGGCAGGACCCAGGGAGCGGAAAAGGGTTCCCTGTCCTTGGTCCCGGGCTCCCAGCTGCCTTGTAACCCAGAGGCCAGCTGCCCCCGGGGACCTCCAACCCCAGCGTTTCCTTTGCAGCCCGGGCCTTGTCACAGGCCCAGGGAGGCCGAGAGCCCCACTGGCCCCAGCCCCAGCGGAGAGGCCGTATCGAGCCTATAAACAGTAACAAGGTCCGTCCAGCCTGGCTCGCGGGGTGAGCATCACCCTATGACCCAGGAGGTCACGGTTCGATTCCCGGTCAGGGCACATGCCCGGGTTGCAGGTTCAATCCCCAGTGTGGGGCGTGCAAGAGGCAGCCAATTCATGATTCTCTCCTATCATTGATGTTCCTCTCTCTCCCCCTCTCCCTTCCTGTCTGAAATCAATGGAAATGTATATATATTTTAAAAAGTAACAAGTCGCTGGGCACGGGGACAGCGGGGTGTGCAGCGTGTCCCAGGGACCCTGAAGAAGCCACGGGGGAGGTGCGGTCAGAGGGAGAAGTTCTCACCGTGTTGCTGCCATGGAGACATGGCCGCATGGCAGCTCTCAGCTTGCAAGCAGCCAGCACCCACCCAGACAAGGGGTGGCCCCGGGCCCCTCCATGGACCCACCACGCTCTGGGCTCTTCACCGCCCACCCCCGACACACACACACCCTTAATCCCTTAACCTCATCTACTGCTGAGGCTGGCTTTCTGCTCCTTTCCCTCCAGCCCCCAAGAGGGTGCTGAGCGCACCCACAAAAGGGCTGCAAGGCACGCTGGACGTCTCCAAAACCCACTACCTGGGCGCAGCCAGCGCGTCGGAGGGGCCTCTGCAGAATACACCACGGGGTCGGGGGGGGGGGGGTTAACTTAAGTGGCGAGGGCACGGGCCCACACCCGCCTGTGAGAGCAAGGCCTGCTGGGTGCCCTGGACTCACCAAGACACATTCATTTCCACACAACGAGGAGGGGAGGCCTGCAGAGGATGAGCCACGGGTCAAAGGTCAAGTGGGCAGAGACATGGAAACTTCCAGATCCACCCCAGGGACCCGGCTGCCTCCACCAGGAGGGCCCACACCCCAGCCATCTCTATGCACACGCACACCCGCGCCCCGCCCGCCCGCCCCCGCGCAGCCTCGCTGACCACTCAACGCGGGTTTCAAACGGCTCGCCACGGTCTTCAGTCAACAGGAGGCAGGAACCTTTGATTAAACGCCGCTAATTTTTTATTGATCGCACTGCGAATCATTTCATTTTCCATTACCGCAAATGTCTCCTATCGGGGATCCGCGACGGCGGTCTCTCTGTTCGGTCTCAAGCAACGCGTCGCTTTGCAGGGTCTGCATGACTCAAACATGAGAAAGCGGGCTGTGTGGCTCATGAGTGCTTTCGTTTAGAGAGAGAGAGAGAGAGAGAGAGAGAGAGAGAGAGAAGTTTCCATGCAGGAGAGGCTCTTACACTTGGAATAAAGATACATGAGTCAAACGCAGTCCCTCCCCGCCTCTCCCCGATGTCAGCATTAGCGTTTATAATTTTTTGAGGCTGATTTTCACGTTAAGACTGTTCGTAATGACTGCGCGTGCGCTCCCCAAACACTTCCGTTACCAAAGTGTGAAATGTCTTCTAACACAAACACAGCTCTTGGGGAAGTAATTACCACAGTGCATTCAGGGGCAATCACCCCCCACGAGCTGTCAGCGGCAGCCCCTCGGAAAGGCACTTGTTACGGAGGAATTATTGGTGTCGCCACTCGAGGCGGGACAGGCCGGCCGAACCGGGGCGAGGCCGCGTCCAGCCGGGAACTGGGCTCCCTCCTCGAGGAAGTCAGAATCGTTACCTCGAAGCTCAGCGAACTCGCACCCGAGGGTTTCCGAGACGCACGGGAGCGGGACGCGGCCGCCCGGCTCGCAGCGTGGAGCGACGGCCCTGCGTCCCCGAAGGCGGCTGCCGGGCGCTTGTCACCATAGGGAGAGCGGGGGTGGCGGGTGGCAGTTAAATGCTAATGCGTGTCCCCAAACAGAACGCTCGGGAATTATGAATTGCCGAGAGGCCTCCCGCTGACCCCCCTCACGTCGAGGAGAGCCCAGAATAGGATGAGGAAAGCGCGAGAACCTGCAGCAAAGGCAGGAGGGGACTCTGTGGGGAGCCCGCGGGGATGGGCTGAAGGGACAGGGACCCAGCGGCCTATCTCCTCCGCCCATAGAAGGTACAACGGGGGTCCGGGCAGCCATGCCCGCTCCGTCGGGGGCCGAGAAACAGCCTGGGGACAGGGGGATGCGGCACCAAAGGGGACTGAGGAGATGCCTACATCGCCATCCGAGCTTTGTCCCTGAGTCTCGGTGAGGCCGTGGGTCAGGCCGGTGGTCCCAGTCTGAGCCTCAGTTTCCCCGCCTGCAGCCATGCCGTGTTGAGGATGTCAGATGAGTGAGCAGACAAGGGCGGGCCTGGGAGCCCCGTCCTGCTCCTGGCCGGGTCCCCCCACCTTCTCCTGGAGCCGCGAGAGACCCACCAGGCCTCTGAGAGCCGGAGGGAGCGTGGGGACAAGAGCAGAGGGCCTTCCGGGCTCGGGGGGGGTCCCACAGTCACCTCAGGGGATCCTCTGAGGCCCCTGTGAGCCTTGGTTTCCCCACCTCTAAAAAGGACATGCTGAAGCCGGCCAGCGTGGCTCAGTGGTTAGGAGTCAACCTATGAGCCAGGAGGTCAAGGTTCGATTCCCGGTCAGGGCACAGGCCCGGTTTGCGGGCTCGATCCCCACTAGGGGGTGCGCAGGAGGCAGCCGATTGAAGACTCTCTCTCATCATGGATGTTTCCATTCTTGTCTCCCTCTCCCTTCCTCTCTCTGAAATAAGTAAATAAACGAACAAGCAACTGATGAGCCACTAAACATGTTTAATAATTAACATTTTTAAAAGCACAGAGGGTGAACGGATTGGGGGGCTTTAGACGGAGGAGCCTCTCCAGAAAGAGTTGATGCAGTCCACCGCCTCTTATCAGAACCCTAGGCCCAGGGCAAAGCTCCCGGGCCGCGTGGCAGGTGAGCGGCAGGGCCAGGGCTAGTCCTCCATGGGCTGACCCCCTCAGCCTTGAGCTCCTCCCCCTCTGACCAGTGTGATGGGCAGGGGGCGGGGCCACGGCAGGGCGGGGAGAATAAACAGCCCCTAAGGCCTTGGGTCCCTGGCTCAGGAGCTGCTGTCTGTTTTACACACTGTGCAATCCCCGGCACTGGACTGGAGCCTGGCGCACAGTAGGTGCACAATAGCTACTGGCTGAGTGGATGGGTGAAGACTGAGAGGAACTGAAGTCGTGCGCATCCATCCCGTAAAGCAGGCCCGCTGGGGCAGGACCCTTTGCTGGACAGCACGTTAGTCATTTTTCTAAAAACTATTATTTTTACTGATTTCAGAGAGGAAGGGAGAGGGAGAGAGAGAAACATCAATGATGAGAGAGAATCATGGACCGGCCGCCTCCTGCACGCCCCCCACTGGGGATCAAGCCCGCAACCCAGGCCTGTGCCCTGACCGGGAATCGAACCCTGACCTCCTGGTTCATAAGGTCGACGCTCAACCACTGAGCCATGCTGGCCAGGCCATGTTAGTCATTTTTAAGCAAATGCAGATTTTTACATTCGCGTCTTAAAATAAAGTTAAAAAAATCAATGCTCCCACTCGGACGTCTCGCCCATCTCCCGGCCCTCCTGCGGGAGGCTGAGCCGTGACTCACGCGGGTCTGGGGAGAAGAGAATGGACAGCAGCCTCGGGGAGGGGGGCCGGGTACTGCGCAGATGCACCCCTGGCCCCTTCCAGGGGCACAGGCCGAGTGGAAAACATTACTCGCTCCCCGCGCAGGAGCGGGTCTGGGCGGGGCCGACTCAGCAAGCCGAGTGGGGGCTGAGAAACCCCAGCAGGCCGCCTCCGACGGCCACTCAGCACAGGCAGGACGTGGCCGGGATCAGAACCCCACACGGCACCCGGAACCTCCGCGAAGTCCCTTCTCTGTTGGGAAGAAGAGCCGGCTCGCTGGCACCCGCTCTGACCTCTGTCCTGTGGGGTAGGTGCCGGGACAGCCTCAGTCACAGGCGGGGACTGAGACCCGGAGAGGGAAGGGGCGCAGCCGGAGAGGCAGAGAGGGACTGCCCCCCCCCCCCGGAGCACGAGGGCCTGCAGGGCCCCTGTTCTCAGCTCCCCTGCTCCAGCTTCCGCTGCAGAGACAGGTGGACAAAGACGGCCTGACCACAGCCCGCAGCTTTCTCCTCTTTTTTAAAATGTGTTTTTATTGATTTCAGAGATGAAGGGAGAGAGAGATAGAAACATCGATGAGAGAGAATCATGGATCGGCCGCCTCCTGCACACCCCCCACTGGGGATCGAGCCTGCAACCCGGGCCTGTGCCCTGACCGGGAATCGAACCATGACCTCCTGGTTCATAGGCTGATGCTCAACCACGGAGCCGGCCGGGCTCACAGCCCGCAGCTCTCCGCACGGAGGCCGGGTCCCCATGTTCCCAGCAGTAAAGAGGGACGAGGCTGGGGGGGGGGGCACCTCCTTCTTAGGCCAAGGCACCACCCAGGGGCGGCCAGCAGCCCGAGCCCCCCCAGGCCTGGCCTCAGGACTGAGGTCCAAGGAGAGAGACCCCGCTAAGCAGGGCGCAGGCACAGGGACCCGGGTGCTTATGGGAAAGGCGGGCCCAGCCCGGAGATGCCCACGCGGACGCTCTGCCCAGACTGCCAACGGGAACCCACGTTCCCACTGCCAGGCGGGTACCAGGCCGGACGGTGGTGTGCCCCCCACCCCCCCCCCACACCCCGCTTTCTCCCAGAACTGTTTCTCTACCTCCGAGTATTTCTTCCCCGCAAAAACGAAGCTTTGCTGTTCTCTCTGGTTACAAAGACGCCTGCGACCGGCGTGGAGGATGCACCCGCACAGGCCAGTCCAAAGCAGAGAGCGAAAACGTCCCCACGCGGAGGCTCGCGCTGCGCTGACTTTGATGAACGCGATCTCACCTTTCAGGGACACACGCGGCAACGGTTTGACAAGAACGGAGTCCGAGCCGCACGCGGATCTGTAACCTCTTCACACCTCCAGCGGCTCGGCTCTGGGCTGCGAACCTCTCCCGGCCCCAAAGCTGTGCCTGGAGGGGCTCGCAGGTCCCAACGCCCGGTCAAGGGACTGGCGGGGGGGGGGGGGGGGGGGGTTCCATCTCAGCAAAGGGCTCCTTGCTGATGGGTGCAGGCAGAGCCTCTGTGCGTTCAGAGGTTCCACAGGTATAAACAACCTTCGGGGGGTGCCCCTGGCCGGAGGGCAGGTTAAAACGCAGGCCACATGCCACAGCCCTTTCCTGAATATGGGGTCCAGGAAGCTGTATTTCCACAAGCCTCTGTCTCCATCCGCTGTCTCTGAAACAGGATTGAGCCCTGGATGGGTTGTTCAATGGTTAGCGTGTCAGCCCACAGACCAAAGGGTCTCAAGTTCGATTCCCGGTCAAGGGCCTGCACCTGGGTTGTAAGTTCGACTCCCCTGCCCTATTCGGGGCGAGTTCGGGAGGCAACCAGCTGATGTGTTTCTCTCACGTCGATGGTCCTGTGTCTCCCCCCTCCTTTGCACTCTCTCTAAAAACCAGTGGGCAAAAGTATCCTAGGGTGAGGGTGAACACCGAAACAACCGACAGGCTGATTCTCCTGCACGATTCTGCAACGGCGACTCCAGGAGAAGAACTTGCTTCCCGCACCGGCACAGAGTGGGTCTGCGGGGGGCCACGCGCCCGTGTCTGGGTGTCGCTCACACGTGTGCACACGCATACACGCATGCACGCTCACCACCGCTTCCTGCCCGGGGGCGCTGCGCCCGGGCCTCCGCCTCCATGCGCTGAGCCAGGGAAAGTCTAGAAAATTCCCACAGCGGAAGCCGGCGGGGCTTCCTCTCCTCTCTCCTCCGGACGCACAGGGGGCTCTTCCCGCCCGGGCGTGAGGCGGGACGCTTCCTGGGTTTCATCACCAGCCCAGCTCGCCAGGGCCCGCCGCCCTCCAGGGCCGCCGCGGGGTTTCCAGGAAGCCCCTCGCTCTTCCGTCCTTGGGGGAGCAGGTGGGGGGATGAGTGAGCCGGTTCTGGGAAGCCGGGTCCCCTGGGAGCCACCGTCCCCGCTGCCAGCTGCCAGCTCTGAATCACAGGCACGACACCGGCCACAGGAAGGAGGGCCGGGCCAGGGCCACCTCACGCTCCTCTCCCCAGAGACGCGTCCCCCCTGTTCACAGACGTGAGCGAGACCTACGACGCGCCAGGGCCCGCCGGGGACACAGGGGGCAGGAGGCGGACACACCCTCCGGGTCAGGGAGAAGCAGGGGGCGGGGGGGGGGGGGGGGGCAGAGACACAGAGAATTAAATTCATTTCTTCAGCCCCAGCAGCTCTGGCTCCGTGCAGAGAGTGTTGGCCCGTGGACTGAAGGGTCCCAGGTTCGGTTCCAATCAAGGGCACGTACCTCAGTTGCAGGCTCCATCCCCAGCCCTGGTCGGGGTGTGTGCAATCGATGTGTCTCTCTCACATCGATGTTTCTCTCTCTCTCTCTCTGTCTCTCCCCCTCCCATCCTCTCTCTCTAAAAATCAATGGAAACATATCCTCGGGTGAGGATGAGCAACAAATAAAAGCAAAACCATTTCTTCAAACGATCAGCACTTTGAAGGAATAGAAGAGGGGAGGGTGGGAGAGGCCTTGAGCAGGGCGGTCGGCGGCCTGGCTGCGGGCAGGCGGGGCTGAGCTGCGGAGGATGAGAAGGAAGCGGGAGGAGAGAGGAAGGGGGAGCACAGCGCAAAGGACCTGGGGAGACAGGCGGTCGGGTCCCTCCCGGGAAGGGCAGGAGCATCAACTTACAAGCCAGGAGGTCACTGGTTCAATCCACCTGCCCGGCTTGTGGGCTCAATCCCCAGTGTGGGGTGTGCAGGAGGCAGCCGCTCCATGGTTCTCTCTCATCATGGATGTGTCTCTCTCTCCCCCACCCCTTCCTCTCTGAAATCAACGAAAATATTTTAAAAATAAAGTAAAGAGGGAAGCAGGAGGAGGGCAGGACACTGAAGGGGGACACCAGCGAGCAGGCTTGTTCTGGAAGGTTCACGGGCACAGAACCAGGTCTGTGGGGCCGGCTGGGAGGAGAGGACACCGGCACCAGCTCATCACCAGGCCAGAGGGTGTGGGTGGCCTCGGCTCAGCTGGAGACGCCTCCCTGCCTCACCACTCGTGGGCTGTGTGACCCCAGGTCCATCACTCAACCTCTCTGAGCCTCCCTTTCTTCCTCTGTAGAACCGAAGAACAACAGTGCAAGACGCTGCTGAGAGGATGGGACTGTAGCCGGACAATCACAGGGGCCGGGCTGCCTGTCACCACTTAAGCCAACCAAGCAGAGACAGGGCTGAATCACAGACGCACCAGCAGGGGCTCACATGGTGTCTCACCCACCAGCAGTCCATGGCCGTGGGTGGGGACATAGCAGGCCACAGAAAGTATCAGAAAAGTCTCAGAGGTGACCGGTGCAGAGCAGGGTCCATGGGATCGGAAGTGACGAAGGCCAAGAGGCACCTTCAGCGAGGCAGTCAGGAAAGGCCCCTCCTGGGAGGTCACGGGAAGGTCAGGAAGGGTATTCCTGGTGGCGGGCACAGCTGGTGCAAAGGCCCTGGGGCCGGAACAAGCTTGCAGAGCTCGGGAGTTGAAAGGTCAGCGAGAGCAGGTGGGGCCGGGTCAGGTGGGGATTATGAAGAGGTCAGCAGGGCCCCCTCAACCTACCTACCTACTGTTAGCCGCTAGCACTCATAGCCTTACTGCATTTACTGTGCTCTTCCCACCGACACCCAGACCAATGGGGGAGGGCAGGCAGGTCTCAGTGGTGTTTGTTTCACTAAGTAATTCTCGGCCCTCAGGAACTACCCAACAACGTGAAGGTTGGGGCTGTCGCTGGGGTCCAGGCGGCTCTGTGAGGAGGTGAGCCTCCCATCCCTGGAGGCATTCAAGCGGAGCTGGAAGAACACCCACTGGGGCCCCTCAGAGGGGGATGATGGGGCTTCCAGGCTCTTTCCCACTCCCAGAGCTGCCGGATCTGCCCCCTGCTCGGTGCCGGAGGGCCGCCAGCCCCTGACCCTGCTGGCCGGCCAAGGACAGACGGCACCTGTGCAGCTGGGACACAGGTGCAGGAGCTCAGAGGGCCGCATCACAAAGCGCAGCCCCTTAGGCTGCTGCACGGGGATGTGCTCCTGATGGGGGCAGGGGAGGAGGCGGAACGGAAGAAGAAACTCGGTGCCAACAGCGTGCAAGGAGCGCCAGGCGGAATGGACTCAAATCCTCCTTCACAGGCCCCCTGCGCGGGGCACTTCCTGCAGACAATTGCAGCGCGCGGCCTGCAGGGCCCGGCTTCCTTTGTGTTAACTAATTTCTGACTCGGGTTTTCAGCTACTTATTTCCAGAACAATGCGCTGGCTGTCGGCATCCGTGGCCCAGGCGGCGATCTTCCTGGGGGTGGGAGGGCGCGTGGGCCCTCCCCGTCTCCCCTGCACGGCAGGAGGAGGAGGGAGGTGTGAACAGCCACCTGGAAGAGGTGGGGTGAAGTGGCCAAGCCCTGTCCCCAACAAGGGGGCATCTCATTTGCAGCCTCCGGAGGCAGCATGCCATAGAGGGCCCCCCAGAGGGATCTTGGAGACCCTTGAATATTTCAGGGGCAGGGAGGTGGGGGGGGGCGGGGGGGAGAGAGGGTCCAGCCGCAGAAGGGACGGCTCCTCACGCAGTCATTGCCCGAGGCCCCCCGGGACCCTGCGAGCACACTGCCTGCTTCCCCTGCCCTATCATCTCCAGTTTCTTCCTGCTTCCTCTGGGCCGGCGTACCTGGCAAGTCCCCTTTCCCACGGAAAGTTCCTCTCCGCTCTCCGAGGACACCTGTCGAGGGTGGGACCCGGCTCTGCCTCTGCGTACGACTCCTACCAGACGCGCTGATCAGGGCGCCCTGTCGCTGACGGAAGAGCCGCACGCGGGCACACAGTGTGGCCGCTGTCATCACGCCTGTGACGCGTCGAGTGGGGGGAAATCAGGTTTATTCACGTGCTGTTCTGTCGCTGACGAGGCAGACGCGATCGGGGAGACTCCTAATCAGCCCCCGTGCAGACGGGTGCTCCCCGGCGCCTCCTGCCGGCCGCGCACCCTTTGCACATGGCAGTTGGTTGAAAAATAATAATAGTGATAATAATCACTGGTCCCTCGTGGAGCTGCATTCCCGCCTGTGACTCAGATGAATCCTCACGGTGCCTCGCCCAGACCCAGGAGGAAATAAAGCGCCTGAGAGATAGCGGTTCTGAGCAGCAGTGACTGCGACTCCAAGGCCAGCAAGTGTGACCGGATTCATGCCCCGGCCAGGCCTGGGCACTGAACGGGTCAGAAGTGGAGCCAGGTCTGGCTGGTCTGGTTCAGTGGTTAGAGCCTCGGCCCTCGTACTGAAGGGTCCGGGTTCGATTCCCGTCAAGGGCACGGACCTCAGTTGCTGGCTCAATCCCCAGCCTGGTCTGGAGCCTGCGGGAGGCAACCAATCCATGTGTCTCTCTCACATTGGTGTCTCTCTCTCTGTCTCTCCCTCTCCCTTCCACTCTCTCAAAAGAAATCAATGGGAAAATATCCTCGGGTGAGGATGAACAAAAACAAAAGTGGAGCTAGAGACGCCGGCCTCCGCTCAAAGGACCCGCGTGGCCAGGTGAGGCGGAAATGATGGCGGAGGGGCCAGGCTGGAAGCGCTCGGCTTGGAGGTGGGAGGAATGGGGGGGCCGTGAGGGGTTTGCTGGCAAGACCACGGCAGAGCCCACAGAGGCGACTGCAAGGCCTCGATGCCCGTGGCTTCCAGAACAGACTGCTGTCCGCTGCCGACCGCCTCCCTCCTGGGTGTCTGCAGCTGCGCCGGGAAAGACGGGGCCCAGGACGTCCCGGCTATGGGGTCCAGGGCTGGGCCACGTAAATGGTGAAAAGCAGACACACACCAGAGCAGGCAGGTTGTCCCCCCGTGGACCAGGCAGCGTGGAGGAGAGAGGGACCGACCCTACCAGCTTCCTACCCTGCATGCCACACAGACAGACTGCCTTGCCATCGATGTTGGGGCCGAGTTTCCAATCTCCAAAATCACGTTTTTCTTTCTTTATCATATATAAGAGGAAGCGGGAGGGAGAGAGGGATAGAAACATCAATGATGGGAGAGAATCACTGATCAGCTGCCTCCTGCACGTTCCACACTGGGGATCGGGCCTGCACCCGAGGTACGTGCCCTTGACCGGAATCAAACCAGCGACCCTTCAGTCCGTGGGCCGACACTCTATCCACTGAGCCGGACCAGCTGGGGCTGACCCCGTATTTTTAAATCACGTGGCCCAGGCCCATAGATCTCTGCTCCCGAGTAATCGGAGCAACAGCCCCAGCCGGGCACACCGAGCCCCGATCTCCCGTCACACGTCACACTGTGAGGCAGGGACCACTGGCTCCATTGTACAGATGAGGAAACTGAGGCTCAGAGAAGGTCCCAGGCAAGGGGCAGACGTGGGACTTGAATGAATGACCTGGCAGACTCCAGAGCCCAGTTCTTAACTGTCGGGCGATGGAGCCCTTCAGAGACATTCGAACAACCTGAGGCACATCACAGCCGGAGACACAGGGAAGGCCTGGGACAGCAGCACGCGGAGCGGCCGAGGCCGGAGCAGGCACACAGAGAGGGATAATCTCACGGAATCCAATCACTCGTAGCTACGAACCTATCTGATCCCACAGGTGGGGAGGCGGATAGGAGAGGTTTTGCTGTCACCCACAACAGATAAAAAAAAAAGGAGCGATCAGAGAGGGGCAGACACAGCCAAAGGTCACACAGCAAGTTCCCATCGAGTTAGGCCTCTCTTACAAGCAGGCCTCATCCCTCAACCCCAGAAGTAGCCAGATCTCGGTAAGGTCGGCCCGAAACATGCCCCGGGGCACCCCACTCCAGCGGGCACCAGGCCACCGACGGGTTTCTCCGTAAGTTCACGGAGCCCTCCCGCCACGCAAGCACGCCCACACGCACGCCTGTCAGCCCGCCGCTCTGCCCTCCGTCTTCTCTTGCTAATTAATTTGGATGGAGATGTCTTTCAAAGGAGACTTAGGCCGGGTCCTCCCCGCTGCCTGCGAACCAATTTCATTACAACAGGAACCGTGTTGCCAAAATGAGAAATCCCCTCCTTTTCGGGCCTGTGCCCTTGAAGGCATCTTATTAGAAAAGACCATTTCTTAATTAACATTTTTGATCTTTAATCCATTACACGTCCCTTTAATCCTGCGCGGGTGAGGCTGGCCCACTTCCGCGGGCTCGCGCACAGCGGGACGGCCGTGGACCGTCTGCGGCTCCCGGACGCAGCCCTGGTCCGGCCGCGGGCACATTTCCTGAGCGGGAGCCGGGGAGGGGGCTCGGCGAGGACACCCCCCGGGTGGGCCAGTCTGCAGGCGCGAGTTCATTTCATTAACCCCTGAACCCCGTCTCTTCTCGCCCCAGAATCTTTCCAGCAAACGAAGCCAGGCTGGTCTCCCCTGCCATCTGCAGAAATCTCAGGCAACGTGTCCCCCTCCGCAGGAAGAGCTGGTCCCAGCAAGGTCAGAGCACCCCACTTTGGAAAGCTCTGGACTTGCCCAGTGACCCCCCCCTCCTTCCTGAAAGACTTTGGGGGACCCTGCCTATCCTGCGTTTCCTCCTACCTCCCTGACCTCCCAGCGACTCCTCGATCTGCCTCATCCCTCGTCCCTCATCCCTTGTCCCTCGACCCTCGTCCCTGCCTCTGATGCATGCCTCCCTGGACCCGGATCTAAACTCCTTTGTTCTGTCTGGGTGCACTGGCTTGGGGATGGGGGTGCCTCCGTCCAGCTCTGAGCATCGACCACACACTCATGACACCCAGATACACCCCAGTCCCAGCCTCCCCCCATCGCGGGACCGTCCTCCGAGTGCCGACTGATGTCCAAGAGGCATCTCAAACTCACGGCCAAGGCCTAGCTCGGCAGCCTCATCACCGTTATCCGCCCCCAACGGCACCCCTCTCCCGGGACCCCCATCTCATGAAGGGCACCTCCAGCCCCCCAGCTGCCCGGAGCTGTCTGCTTCCTCTCCTTTTCTCAGTCCCAACACCCAATCTGGAGACCAGTTCTGTTGCACCAACCTCCCGAGGAAATTCTTTTTTTTTAGTATATATTTTTATTGATGTCAGAGTAGAGAGACGGAGAAAGAGAAACATCAATGATGAGAGAGAATCATTGATCAGCTGCTTCCTGCACGCCCTCTACTGGGGATCAAGCCCACAACCCCGGCCTGTGCCCTGACCGGGAATGGAACCGTGTCCTCCTGGTTCATAGGTCAACGCTCAACCACTGAGCCACACTGGCCGGCACAAAAGAAATTCGTGACCCCTTCTCACCTCCCGCCCAGCCTTGGCCCCAGCCACCATCATCTCTCCCTGGATGAGCGCCTGGGTGGGCTTCCCCTGCCCACACACAGCTGAAGGGGTCCCTCTGCTCCTTACTCTCCTGGCTTCCCTTGACCCACGAGAACTCGGGGCCCCCCCACCCCAGCTCCTCCCTCATCTCCTGCCCCTCGGCCCTGGGTTCTCTGGGGCCAATGTACTCCAGCGACAGGGATGACAGGGACGCCCCTTCTGTCCTTCAGCGACACGGCTCGCGCCTACACGGCTCCCTCCCTCTCTGCCCCGCCTCGACCCAGGCCTCTCTGCCCACCCCGCCACATGGCCCTCTCCTCCCGCCCCCGCCCTCTCTAACGGGCCACCGGGCTGGTCGCGTCCCAGGGAAAACATGTGCGTATTTATCCGCTGACTCTGTCACCTCCCCCACTGGACTGCCCGCGGGGGCTCCGTGGGCCCCGTTCGCCACCGAGCTCGGTGCCCGCACTTCATAGGTGCTTAGCGGCGCTTGTGACTGACAGAAGGAAGCCCGTCGGGACCCCATCGGCCGTGACTCGGGCTCACAGCCGTCACCGGCCACCGGGACAGGCCCCGCGACACCAGCGCTGGGGCCCAGCCAGCAGCAACTGCGCAGGTGGTCAGACCTTCAGTAGGACTTCCCGGCCATGCGCATTCTGAGCCTGTCCACCCCCATTAGAGCCAAGCCTTCAGCTGCACTACACGGACCTGCGGCTGTGCTGCCAGCAGGTGGGGCGGCCGCGCGGCTGCGTGCACACCTGCGTGTGACACCGGGCAGGACGCCCGGCCTCTGTGAGCTGACATGATGACACCGGAGGTCAACGTGCTGCTTCGGGGAGTCAGTGAGACGACGCCTGCTGGAGGGGGGCGAGGGGCAGAGTGACAGCGAGAGGCGCGTTCGAGTCCTGCCCAGCCACGTACCCGCCGGCTGCACCCCCTCCCTTCAGGAGCTGCAGACACACCCCAACTCCAGGCCAGGGCGGCCGGGCGCAGGGCAGTGGGCCCCCCCGAGCCACCCACAGTGTGGAGCACGGCCCCGCCCAGGCTCTGGCCTTCCTTGAGGGGCAGGTCCCAGGCGGCCGGGCCCAGGCCCCGGGGGTCCCCATGCTGTGGCTTTGCAGGAGTCAGGGGCTCTGGCTGGAGTCCCAGGCTGGCCGCCTCTCTCCTCTTTGTCTCCACATTTGGGGAAGGCATTTCCTCCTGCCCGGGCCTGCGGGTCAGGTTTCCACCCAGATGGAAAGTCCCACCCAGGGGCCCCCAAAGGAGCGCTCACCATGGAAACCCCACGGGGCGCCCGCCAGGCACAGGGCAAGTGGCCGCTGGCAGCCTTCCGCGGGCCGGGCCCGCAGTCCTGCCCACCGGGAGGGGGAGGAAGCAGGAGGGGCTTGGCACAGGACGAGGTCGTACGCCCGCTCAGAGCAGAGGGGTGAGCGTGTTGGGGTGCATTTGGGCACGGATGTGTCTCCAGAACGATCCCGAATGAGAATCCCCGCCCTGAGCCCTCTCCGCCTTCTGAGCCTCGGTTTCCCGGACCCTGCCCCGCCTCGAGGCTGGACTGCACTCAGAGAAAGTGAGCAAAGGCAACAGCCCTGTCGATGGTGAAATGGGGCGGCGGCTGCTCCTGAGTGACAGCCCTCAGGCCCAAGCAGCCGAGAGGACAGACGACAGTCTGGACGGAGAAGGGGCGCGGTGGGCGAGCTGTCGCCGAGCTGCCGAGCTCAACACCTAAGGGTGTAAACGACTTCCCAAACTGTGTTCCAAGGCTCCACGAGGTGGGCTAGGTGGTCCTCCGGGAAAGGAGGTGCTCTACCCGGCCGGTGAGCTCAGTGGTTGAGCACCGACCTATGAACCAGGAGGTCACAGTTCGATTCCCCATCAGGGCACAGGCCCGGGTTGCGGCTTGATCCCCAGTGGGGGGCGTGCAGGAGGCAGCCGATCATGATTCTCTCTCATCATTGGTGTTTCTCTCTCTCTCTCCCTTCCTCTCTGAAATCAATAAAAATATGTTTTTTAAAGGGGGGACTTTCTGAGGTCTGAGACACATGGAGCGCGTCCCCAGGGTCCTGCGTGAAAGCCATGCATCGCCTGCATCCCACAGGCACTCAGCAAAGCACTGGCCCGGGTGCAGCCAGCGAGACCTGGCCGCCGCCTGGGTCCCCCACCCCCACCCCCCCCCCCCCGGCCACACTGCGTGTCACTCGGAGCTGGGTGTGACGGAGCCGGAGCGCGTGTCCAGGGTCAACTCCAGAGACATGCCTGTGTGTCGTGCACCACGTTGTTACCGAGACACGGCCTGCTGCTTGCTCAGTGATGGAGGACGCGCGGCAAATTCCTCTGCACTTAATGCCAGGGAGGCCCAATGACCCTCTGCCCCAAGCCCTGGAATCATGCAGAGCCGGCCGCGCCGCCCTCCATCCTGTTTCTCTTTTCGCCTAGGTAGCCAGGAAGCTCACCTGCAGAGTGACCCTGAGCTGAGGCTTCGGACATCATTAGATGCCCAGTGCCACGTGGGCCACGTCGTCTTGTCTCGTTAATAATCACCGGGGCTGGCATGTGGGGGGAGGGGGTGTCAGGCACCGTGCTGAACACGTGACATCTATGCTCTCACCTCCCCTAGAACCACGGCACCGGCAGGGCCTCCGCGTCCCACTGTACAGACCAGCAAACCGAGTCCTGAGAAGGTGAATAACCCCATCGAGTCCAACCTCACAGCGAAGCAGCTGAGTCGCTGGGTATTCACTGCTCACTGTCTCCTCGCGTAGAAGGCGGGACCTGGAGGACAGGACGCCTTCGTGTCCCTGTGGCCTGGCCCAGGACCAGGAGACACCGATAATTAGGTGATCAATGCGGTGACGGTGAACCCAGGACTCAGACAAGGGTCTGTAACGCCAAAGCCCATGTTCTAACTCCTGTCCTTTTCGTCCTTAGGGCTTGGAAACCCTAACCCTCACCTTCACCTTAACCGCAAAGGCAACCCTAACACTAGATCTAAGTCTATATCTCGCACAATCGCGATGAATTAATTTAATAACCAGCCACCGCTCCCTGCCTGGCCTGGGCCTCAGTTCTGTGGGCCCGGGGGCAGACACAGGGCCCCAGCGCAGATGGTGGAGCACGTGGGGTCTGCAGGAGGGAGAGGTCAGCGGGACAGGGTCACGTTTCCCCTCCTGGGACAGCCGGGCAGACCTGGGCAGGACGGGCCAGGGCCGGGCAGGCCTGGAGCAGGCCCGGCGGGCTGGCCCGGCTCGCAGGAGCGGCCACTCCGGTCTGCGGGGCCAGCCCAGCGGGTGGGGGGGGGAGATGCCCAGCCTGCTTCCTGCCCATGTGCGCTGGCCAGGAGCCCCGCAGCCAGCACAGGAAATAACAGGGGCCCCCAGAGGCCGCCCAGGCAGGCCCCGCTCGGAGGCCGCCAGGGAGGGAAGGAGGCCATTGTCGGCCTTTGTTTCAGCTTCCCCAGCATCGCTGGGCTCCCAGAGGCCCCCGGGAGCTCACAACGCCTCCCCCGACCACAGCTGTCCGGCCTCCCCCAGCCGGACACCGGGGACAGGCCCACCAGGCCCACGGCTCTTAAAGGGGCAGGTGCAGGGTGGAGATGCAGCCCTGTCCACGTTGGGGGTGGGGCGCCCTGGGCCCACCCTGGCCAGCCAGGGAACAGACAGATGGGCGCTGGGTCCACGTCTCACCTGGTCGGCCAGCCCCACGCGGGGTCCAGCAGCAGGGGCGCGAATCTTTGGGTGGAAAAAATGTCTCAGGCCCTGAGGGTACAACAAAGAAACCAAAGACCACGGAGAGCAAGGAGGCCAGCTGGACATCAGGGACAGCCACCTGGGGGAGCATTGTCCTCCTGCCGGGAGACAGACACCCAGGAGCAGGTCTAGGGGTGCAGAGGGCGTGGGGGGGTGCACATGTCCCTGTATGTACCCACGCTTGTAAGTGTGTGCCTCTGTGCACTGTGTGTGTAGGCACCTGTGAGCACGCTCACACCGTCCTCCCTCGGTTTCCACGGGGGACTGGTTCCAGGACCTGCGGATACCAAGACCCACGATGCTCGAGCCTCTGCATGAGATGGCGTAGCACCTGCGTGCAACCTGCATGTGCACAGCGGCCGGGCAGGCCGGGCCTGCACATCACGCCATTCTCACGGGCTCAGCGTGGTGCGTGGGGCGTGGTGTGCGGTAAATTCAAGTTTTGATTTTGGGAGCTTTCTGGGATTATTTTCCTGAATATTTTCAATCTACAGTTGGTTAAGTCGTTGGTGCGACACCCACAGATACGGAGAGCCAACTATACTTGGTACATGTGTGTGTGCACACACCTGTATGCACACTTGTTTGCATACATGTGTTGCATGTTTGTGCACGTGTGTGCATGTGTGGGGTGTGGGGAAACACCTAGGTGAATGCCTGTATGTGTACACTGAGTGAGTGTGTGTTATGGGGAAGTAAGTATACTCGAATGAATGTGTGCGTGTGTGCGTGCCCCGATGTGTGTGTGTGTGTGTGTGTGTGTGTGTGTGTGTGTGTGTGTGTGGCCGGCATGGGCACATATGTGTAACTGTGTGCATGTGAATGTATGTGCACATGTGCATATGTCTATGGGCAAGTACATATGTGTGCCGTGTGTGCGCATGCATGCACACACAGTGACTTGTCGGTGGTCAGGGCTCTGTCGAAGGGCACCCGGGCTGGTGCCCATCCCCTGTCCCTCCTTCCCACACGAGCCCCGGTGACCGCTCCCGGTGGTGTCACAGTGACAGCCAGCCTGGTTGGGGTTCTCAGCAGCTCATGTTTGCCATCCACAGGGACCCAGGGCATCTCCACGGAGGCCCGGTCCCGTGACTGAGCAACGACAGACAGGGCCCTAGACTCACTCAAGACCAACCCGGTTCCAATCCCCGCTCCGGCCCCGGTGAAACCGCCGCTGTGACGCCTGCGCCGGCTCTCGGCCTCTGAGTGTGGGCGCCTGTCTGGGAGGCGGAGCAGTGCTCCTCCCCCCTGCGGGGCGGGAGGTGACAGGAGAGGACGCCGGCAGGTCTGCGGTCCCGCCGTCCTACCCTGCTCTGCGCATGGCACCAGGACGCTCACTAGACGGTGATTATTTTTACTGTTATTGCAGTTGCTGTAATAATGGCGAGTGGCTAAGGATTCAACAGTGAGCAAAGCAGGCCTGCAGAGCGCTTCGCCCCGCAGCGGACTCGCAGAAGCTAAATGTATCCTATGCACTGGGCTGTCTCCGTGCACGATGCTAACTACCTAGTGTGGCAGCGCCAGCAGCTAAACAACCGCCCACAACAAGGGAGAGCATGCGCAGTGTAGGCAAACTACAGGCCTACGTTAGCCAGGTGCAGCCTAGTACCCAAGTGTGTGCATGTGTGCGCACGTGTGCGAGTGTGTGCATGAGTGTGTGTGTGCACGTGTGCGAGTGTGTGCATTAGTGTGTGTGACTGCGTGCAGGTGCGAGTGTGTGTGCGTGTTTGTGTGTGTGCACGAGTGTGTGCATGAGTGTGTGTGCATGAGTGTGTGAGTGTGTGTGCGTGAGTGCGTGTGCGTGTGTGAGCATGTGTGTGTGAGTGTGCCTGTGTGTAAGTGTGTGTGTGAGTGTGCCTGTGTGTGTGTGAGTGTGTTAGTATGTGTGTGCATACGAGTGTGTGCGTACGAGTGTGAGTGTGTGTGAGTGTGAGTGTGTGTGTGTGTGCGTGTGATTGTGAGTGTATGTGTATCTGTGTGGGGGTGTGAGTGTGAGAGTGTGTATGTGTGTGTGAGTGTGTGTGCGTGTGCGTATGGGTGTGAGTGTGTGTGTGAGTGTGTGTGTGAATGTGTGTGAGAGTATGTGTGTGCGTGTGAGTGTGTGCGCGTGTATGGGTGTGAGTGTGTGTGAATGTGTGTGCGTGTGAGTGTGTGTGAATGTGTGTGTGTGAGTGTGTGTGAACGCATGCATACACCAACCCGCCTCAAGGATTTTAAGAGAATGTCAGCTGAGCTGACAGCAGCCTCCAGCAGGACACTGGCTGCCGCAGCGTGGATCATACCCGTAGGGGAGCTGGGCGCTGCAGAGCGCCCGCCCAGGAAGCCAGGGCCAGCCAGGCAACACGATAGGGCTGACCTTGGCCATTTCCTCCCGGGCGCTGACCCGACAGTCTGAGTCAAGCCCCGCCCAGGGAAGGAGCCTGATCATATGACAGCCTCGGGGCCCTGGCTTTCAGAGCAGACCCTGCCCACCAACCCCACCCGGCCTTTCCCCTTGGGAAAGGAGCCGCGCCCCACCAAGCAGGGTCCCCTGAGCGAGGATGGTCCCCTGAGAACTCAGTCCCACCCCAACCCTGCCACAGGGTGAAGACGAGAGGGCCTGCTCGCTGGGGCGATGCTTGGAGACTGCCAGGAAGACGCGGGGCGGGCGTCCGACCCTGGGTCACTGCACGGATCCAGGCTCAGAGCCAGGCTCTGATCCCAGTGTCCCTCGATGCGTGATCAATATCAGGAATAAACCTGCAGAGCACCAGGTGCCGCCCACCTGGAGTCCCTCCTATCATCCCCACAGTGGCCCCAGGAAGCAGGTGATCACCCCCGGCTCGGAGAAGGAAGCACAGAGAGGTTAAGTAACTTACACAGAGCCACACAGCTCGTGTCTGTCTCCACCTCAAAGCGAATTCTCGCTCTTAACAAAGTGAACGAGGACCTGGCCCTGACCTGCCGAGGGCAAATACCGACCAAGGGGCAGCGGTGAAGGCGTCCACCTCAGCAGGCACGTGCAGGCGCCTGCGGCCTCCACGCCGGGCGAGGCTCGGCGGCACAGAGATCAGCGTGGTCACTGCCTGAAGGAGCGGGCGGAGCAGCGAGGGACCTGGGCCCGCCCGGAAGGACCGTCATAGCCATAGCCGGGGAGGGCGGAGCAGGGCCAGCCCAGGGGCCCAGAGGAAGGCATGGGACTGTGGCAGGACCCCCACGTGCACTTCCTGGAGGAGGTGGCGTTGAGGCTGAGCTTCTAGGGATGCGCTCCATGGGCAGAGGGGCCAGACATTTGGCGCCAAGGGGAGCGGCAAGAGGGTTTCCCACGTCCAGGCCTGCCAGTTCCGCGGCGCAGGGCTCCGTGCGAGCAGCGGCAGTTCTGGAGCTGGTGAGACAGGCGGACTCTCGCCCCCCAACCCTCAAAGCCACCATCCTCGCTCTAACAAGATCGCCAGCAGAGCGGCGCTGCACGCATGTCTGATTTTGAGCAGACCTGGTGTAAACCACACGTGGGCAACACAAGCGGGCCTCCCTCCCCAAATCACAGGGACACTGTCACATCGCACACGCACACACGCACACGCACACACACGCATGCACACCCACACGCCTGCCTGTGGCCCTGGTTTACAGCCAGGCTTCATCGCCAAAGACCTGCTGGTCCCCCCACTCCCCGCGTGGTCCTCAGGCCTGAGGGAGCGATGACACCAGGAGACCCTATCCTGGCCTCAGGGAGCACCCACACTTGGAGGAAGCAGGACCCGCCCTCCGTCTTTTGTTTATTTAATTTATTTTAGAGAGAGGAAGGAGGAGAGAGAGAGAGAGAAACATTGATGTGATTGATGTGAGAGAAACATCAATCAGTTGCCTCCTGCACGTGCCCAGACCGGGGATCAAACCCACAACCCGGGTATGCGCCATGACCAGGAACCGAACCTCTGCCTTTTAGCGCATGGATGACGCCCAACCAGCTGAGCCACGCCGGCCAGGACCAGCCCTCCCTCTTTACTGATCCCCAGAAAGCCCAGGCGCCCCAGGAGAGGAGGACGGGGGACACAGGGCTTGCTGGGGTGAATGGACGGCCCCAAGTCACCGGGCTGGCAGCAGGCGCCGGCCATGCACAGAGCAGGGTAGGATGGCAGAGCAACACTGGGCACCGGCTGCGGGTGCGAGACCAATGGCACAGAGTCCCCGCCCCAAAGGCAGCCCCAGGTCCACGAGAGAGGCGGCCATCAGCCAGCCAGCCCCAGCCCCGGACACGGGACCAGCAGCCAGGCCAGGGCCCAGGGAAATGGAGTCAGAAGGGAGACGCCACGCTCGCTGCTCCACACACGCCCTGGCCACCGGCACACACGTGCGCGGGAAGGACACGACACGGGAAGTGACATGGGGCGCCCGGCAGGGCCCCGGCTGGTCGCGGGCCAGAGGAAAGGGTGGGCAGGAAACGCCACATCCCCCCGGACGACGGCCCCGAGTCAGCCGGGGCCCAGGACGCCTGGGGGAGGGGCCCAGAGGCCCCCGGGGCAGGAGCCGGGGCTGGCACCCGGGCGCACGCACACCGGCACACCAGGGCACACCCTGCGCCAGGGCACAGGCGCCCTGCCGGCCGGACTGCTCACCATGGTAACGGAGCGGCGCCCTCCGAGCTGCACCACCCCCTGGAGGGTTCTGAGGCCTCCGGGGCCGGGGAGGCGGCTCGCACAAAGGCGCTGCCCGGGCCGGCCTGGCCGGGGGGCCGCGAGCAGACCCGCAGGCGCATGCCCGCCACGCTCCCCCGGTGAGCAAGGGGCCACCGGGTCCGCCTACCCGGCCCGCCTGGCTCCGCTCGGCTCGATTCCCCGCAGGGCCCCGCAGCTAACGAGCAACGCCCAGCTGGCCTGCAAAGCGCAGCTCACGCGTCTCTCCCACACGGGGACGTCCTACCTCTGCTCAGGGCCTGCTGCTCCCTTCAGACATCCCCTGGTCCTCGTCGAGCAAAATGCCTGGTGGGGGTTTGAGCAGCAGAGGTGGATGGCACGCCCACCAGCGGAGCCACAGGAGGTGTCTGGGCAGCTTCTGGCCTTGGCCACGGGATGGGGGGCAGGGGCCGGGGGGCGACCACTCAGGAAGAAACTGAAGTGAGGGACCGTGGGAGGGAGGGGCCGGTGAGGGGCAAAAACAGGACAGGACAGGCTCCCCAGCCCTGATTTCGGGATTGAAAGGTGCTGGGGGCCCCCAAGGAACCCCCAGAGGAGAAAGAGCAGCGGCACCGGGTGTCCCTCACAGCATCGTCCAGGTGAGGGGGTGACCGCCCACCCGCCGGGGACGGGGCAGCTCCCGAGACACCCAGATCTCAGCCTGGTCGGTGGGTGCAGGGGTCGCGAGGAGGTCAGGCCTCGTGGGGCTCTGCGCCCGCCCCGGCATCCCCCCGGCCTCTTGGTGGAAGGCTGGCTCCCACAGGCAGAGCTGGGAAGGGGCCGCGAAGAGCGTGAGCAGCAGGCGTGGAGGAGAGCGAGGCTGCGGTGGAGTTTCTGGGAAGCGGCTGAAATAATAAATCCATGCGCTGAGCAAACACAAGGGCGGGGGGCAGCTCCGAGAGGTCGCGGCGTGGAGGCTGGACGGCTGGGTGGGGGAGGCAGGGAGCAGGCTGTGCTGTTTCCGTCCCTGCACGCCCCAAGCCTGGGGGCTGAGGGGTGAGGGGCTGCCCCTGTGCCAGGAGTGGGACACGGACCGCTCTTCCTATCCCACTCCTCGGCCAGAACCTGCAGAAAAGGGACCGGAAAGGCCCCCGGACACCTGATCCCCGATGCCTCCCCCTGAGCCGGTGGGTGCAAGGTCTGCGGCCCTGACGCCAGGCTCCCTCGGCAAGCCGCACCCCTGCCCAGCGGTCTCGGCAGGGGTGCGGGCAGCGGCGGGGCTGGGGCAGGAGGGCCTGGCCCAGTGTGCTCCCGCCTTTGAAGATGGGAAAAGGGGACCAGGGCCCCAAAACACGCACCCCTCCTCCTTCCGGGATGCAAACCAGGCTCCTGGCCTAGCTAGCCAGCGGTTCTCAACCTGTGGGTCGCGACCCCTTTCCTTTGGGGGTCGAACGACCCTTTCACAGGGGTCGCCTAAGACCATCGGAAAACACATACATAATTACATATTGTTTTTGTGATTAATCACTATGCTTTCATTATGTTCCATTTGTAACCATGAAAATACATCCTGCATATCAGATATTTACATGACGATTCATCACAGTAGCGACATTACAGTGATGAAGTAGCCACGAAAATAATTTTATGGTTGGGGGTCACCACAACATGAGGAGCTGTATGAAAGGGCCGCGGCATTAGGAAGGTTGAGAACCACTGAGCTGGACTCTTCCCCCTGACCCGGGAGGGACCTGGACATAGAGCCGACCCCTCGCCCAGCCTCTGGGTCCCCTCGGAAATGAAGAGCCTGGACCCACCCCCTCACGGGCAGGTCTGCCATTTGCGGTTCAGGGGCTGCAGGAGCTGCCTCGGTTCACAGCCCGGCTCTGCCGCCGCCGCCGGGCTGGGTGGCCTCCACGCAGGTCACAGGCGTGTCTGTGTGTGAGCAGCACGGAGCAGGAGGCCTGGCTCCTGGGGGCAGCTCCTCGGGGGAGTCAAGGTTCCGTGAACCAGGACAATGAGACCCCCCCTGGCAGAAAGGCCTCCGCACACGCTGACCACACCAATGAGGCCTCGGGCTGCTGGGCCACTGCAAGCCACCGATTAGATCCTGTTTCTCCCCAACCGCCAGCCTGGCTGTCGCGGCGCCGGAATAAACGTGGCTGACCGGCCCCGGGCCTGACGATGAGCGTTTGTTAACAACGTAACCGTCTCACATCTCCGGACCCTCCTCCGCTGCATCCCAGGCTGGTCCGGAGCAGCCATGTTGGCAGGAAGCCCAACCTGCCCCCAGACTCCACCTCCACCCCGGCTGCCTGGGCTCCCACACGAGGAGGAGCCGCCTGTGCCTACAGCTCTGCACGCCTCCTGCTCTCGGCCCACGCTGCTCCACTCACCCCTGTGTGCCTTTGATCTGAGAAGCCAAACACCCCCCATGGCAGTGGTCCTCAACCTTCCGGCCCTTTAAATACAGTGCCTCATGTTGTGGTCCAACCATAAAATTATTTTCGTGGCTACTTCATCACTGTCATGTTGCTACTGTGATGACTCGTCATGTAAATATCTGATCTGCAGGATGGTCTTAGGCGACCCCTGTGAAAGGGTCGTTCAACCGCCAAAGGGGTCACGACCCACAGGTTGAGAACCACTGCGCTATGGCCACCTCAGGTCCTGTGCCCCCAGGACCCCTCTGCTCAGCAGCCCACCTCCCAGTGCCGGGCACTGCCGAGGTTAAACCCCAGGCTCTGGCTGCAGGAGGACCTGGGTTCGAGCCCCTGCCCCACAGCGCGCTGGCTGGGACCGTGGGTCCGCTCCGGCACTGCCCCCAGACTCCCCTTTCTCCCCCAAAAGAGCCTGGCAATTCCCAGCAGCCGCAGCACCACGGGTGGCCCAGAGCAGGGCGGTGGGCTTTGCTCCCCCATAATCTGCCTCGGCACCTGCCCCGCTTTCTGATGCGGCCAATGACGTTTTCTCCACGTAAGGAAAAGCGTTACGTGAAAGCAGCTTCCACCAGGCCTCCGGCCCGGCCCCCAGCAGATGGCTGCCCGGAACCCACCCGGGGAGGGGCGCTGTGGTGCTGCTCCCGGCAGCGCCCGCCTCCTGGGGTTGGCCCGCCAGCCCGGGGCAAGGCCCTTTCCAAGCGTCTGCTCCGTGCCTGGCACCCACCGAGAAATGCTCCATAAATGTGGCATCGCCCACATCCAGGGAAGCCTCCCAAGCAGCCTGCGCCTGCCACCCCGGCGCCCAGCCACCTCCCAAGCGCCATGCTCAGGGGGCACGGCGGACTTGGCCAGCCCGGGCCCCGCAGAGGCGGGGAGGACCACTGATCAGCGCTGTAAACCTCGTCAGAATGGACCGCAGGAGGCAGCAACCCACTCCCGGGCTGCGGGTGACCCAGTGCCCGCGGCTCGCCCTCCCCTGCCTGTCTCCCAGCAGAAAACCCAAAGCCATCTGGCATGACGGAGCCCCCAGCATCTCCCCGACACATGCTCAGATCCGGGCAGGCAGGGCCAGCCCCAGGGCCTCCGCCATCCGAGCTCCCAGAGCGGCCCCCCGGCCACTGTTCCACCAGGGAGTCAGGGTCCCCTCAGCCCCCTGGCATCACCCCTGCCTTCTACAGACCAGCGACACCTCCCGCCTCAGGGTGCAGCCCGGCCGCTGACGCACCCTGCACAGGGCTCACGGCGGCACAGCCCCTCCCGCCCTCCTGCACCCCGGCTGGGCTCGCCTGGGAGAGCAGCTTGGGGAGAGGGGCTTGTATGGACCCTAGCAGGCTGGCGCCTCCTGGTTTGGGGCTTGCGAGCACAGTGTGGCCCCTCTTCTGAGTTGGCAGCAAGCACTCCACATCGCACCCCACATCGCACCCCACATCGCACCCCACATCGATCAGGACGCCCGGATGACACAGGGAGCCTGACAGTCTCATCCCAACCACGGGGAGTGCATCTCCTCCCACAGGACACAGGACAGGGCTGCCAGGACCCCAAGGTGTGTCCTGACGCCGGACTCCCCGCCTGAGAATCTGAGCACCCCCCACCCAGGTGGCTTCAGACGAGACCCCTCCCAGGGAGGGCCCCTGGACCCCAAGGGCCAGGCACCTGCAGACACAGCGGTGCCCACACCTGGGTCAGCAGGACCCACCAGGACCCGCAGGCTCTCCCAGCAGCGCCCGGACCCTGCGGGGAAGAGCACTGGATCGGGAGTCCAGGGACCTGGGTTCGAGTGTCGCTCCCGCGCCGCTCCTGTCCCATGCATCCCAGCGTTTCCCGGCGTCAGTCGCCTGTGGCCACCCTCACGGCCCGCCCAGCCCTGGCCTGTGTGCTGCTACTTCACACTGTGCCACTCACTTTCCTCACTGACGTGACCCTAGCATCATCTCAGGTCACAAATGACCATAAAACCCCAAAGGCGATGTGTCACCATCCAGTTAAAGGTCCGTACGCCTGGTGCCCTACCCCTCGCCTACGGAAGTACTGAGCCTGAGCAAATCCCTCTCCCTGCCGCACTGTCCGCATCTGAAAGGAGAAGTTTGGACTAAACGATTCCTTGGGCCCAAGACTCCACAAGACGGAACAGGCCCCAGCCCCCCCCATGGGACCGGAGCCAGCGGCCAGGGTCCTGGGACAGGGGACAGGGGGGAGAGGCGGCCCCTGCCGGACGGGGGGGTGGGGGGGGCCAGGGCCCAACGGATGCTGAGCAAACCCGAGAGCCGCCACCGGAAGCTTCTGAGGACCCCAAACCAGTTCCAAATGACAGGACTTCCTGATTAGTCCGCCTGTTTCCATGGTGGGGGGAAACTGAGGCAGGGGGCGCTTAGGCCAGGGCAGACCTGAGCCGAAAACCCAAGCCCCTGACTGCCACGCAGCCCATCCCCGCGCAATGGCCACGCACCCGGCAGTCTGGGCTTCCCGATCTCCCCTCTGGAGGCGTGGCCGGGCCAGCCCCCTCCAGGAGGGGAGCCTCGCGTCTGATTTCCCGGCTCCGTGTCCTCTTAGAGCGGCTTCTTGGCCGAGAACGCGTGGCAGCGGTGCCGTAGCACCAGCTCCGAAGCCCGAGCCGTGGGGACGTGGCCCATCGGAACGTGCCCATGGGAAGAAACGTGGCCCCAGAGACCAAATGGAACGGACAGAAAACCGTGCTGTGCTGCCCGGGGTCGTCTGGATCGGAGACGGACGCTTGCCATAACCAGCTGGTGGCTTTCCCAGTTCCCCAGCCGGTCCCCCAGGGGCCCCCGCGACCCCCCACCCCCGGGTCCCAGGGCGCTTACCTGAGGCTGTCACGGAGGAATCCCAGGCCAGCGAGAAGTCCGAGGCCTCCCCCTCTTCGACTGAAAGAGAACAGAGACGGGCCGTGAGTTCTGAGGCGGCACCAACAGGCCATCAGGGTGGGGCACGGACAGGAAGAAAGCTCATTTGTGGGGGTCCCTGTGACACCCGTGATCGGGAGGAGGGTGACGTCTACAAAGAGGACTGTACGGGTTTCTCGGATGCAAAATAATCAGAATACGACAGAGTAGCAAGTAAGGGCTGTGCCCGCTGCTTTCCCCATCCCTGTGCCCCTGGCAGACATCACCAATCAACCCCAGCTCTGTCTCGAATCGGATGCGGCTGCGGAATCCTCCTCCCCTAACAGAGCAAAGACTCAGATACCTCCCCAGTCTGCAGACAGCAACCTCCTTACACCACCACCGGATGTGGCAGCTTCCACCATTATCCCAAGAAATGCACAAGGGCCCTCTCACAGGTTGGCGAAGTGCGGGGTGCTGTTCTCCACACGGAGAGCGGACCCCCAAACAGACCCCAGGGCAAGCTGAGGTCAACTCCCATGAGGCCAGCAGTCATGAGCCGGTGACATCAGAAAGCAACTCAGGCCCCAGCCAGCTTGGCTCAGTGGATACAGCGTCAGCCTGCGGACTGAAGGGTCCCGGGTTCAATTCCCGGTCAAGAGCACATGCCCAGGTTGTGGGCTCGATCCCCAGCGGGGGCGTGCAGGAGGCAGTCAATCCGTGATTCTCTCTCATCATGGATGTTTCTCTCTCCCTCTCCCTTCCTCTGTCTGAAATCAATAAATATATTTTTAAAAAAGAAAGAAAGAAAGAAAGCAACTCAGGTTTCACCCCAGGGCCCACAGAGCAAGGCTGGACAGGGACGGGGCGTCCCCACCTCCCCACACCCCAGCGAGGAGGCCAGGCAGGTGGGGACGAGGCCATGCGCGGGGAGAACAGGGGGGAACTCTGTACGGCATCACAGGGCTCCTGTCCCGGAATGAATCCCGGCGGGGCAGGTAATAACATGCACGCTGCACGCTGGGTCGTGGACTTCGTGAGAAGGAACTCGTCAAAGCCAAAAATGTGCATGCGTGGTGTTTTCCGGACTCGAAGGCCTGCTCTGACGCCGCACACGCGAGCAGGCCGAAGCCACCACGTGCCAGCCGGTGCGGCGGGTAACACGGCACAACTGTGAGCCAGGTGGGCCAGGGGCTCCGCGGGCATTGCCAAGCCTGGGGTGGGCGGCGGGCGGTGGGGACGAGCCTGGGGACCAGGAGCAGCAAGGCCACACGCCTGGGCGCCGACACTCAGGACCCTCTGAGCGGCGGCTCAGTAAAGGACTGCGATCCAGCATCTCCCCCTTTTCATATGTTTCTGAGCGAAGGAACCCACGTGCGGGAGAAAACTGGGAAACACGTGAGTTCACATGAGGACACTGAGCGCACAACTGCTTCCGTGTAGGAACACATTGTCGCAGCTTTCCTGCGACTGTGACGAGGCGTGTACTGAGCCGAGCAGACTGTCCTGGGCCCGGGTTCTCACAGCAGCACAGAGCGAACGCCTTTCCCAGCACAGACGGGGACGGACCCTTTGGGGTGAGCCGTAGCCTCGGTCCACTCCCCGGGGCTCCGGGGCTGACGGAACCGATGCCCGGCTGTTGGGCACCGAGGCTGCTTCCATCCGGGTCACATCCACGTGCAGCATGCGTGGCACAGCCCCGCCAGGATTGCCCTTAGATGAAGCTCCCAGAAGCCGGCTTGCGGGACAAAGAGTGTGCCCGTGTTTAGGCTTTGGAGACAAACTGCCAACGTGGATCGGACCGCGTCCACCTTACTGAGCACTGTGTGTCTCGGGTGAACGGCGCCGAGGAGGTGCTCCGGAGAGATGAGAACAGCGACGTTGACCTTGACCTTCAGCTATTAGACTACGAATTTATAGTGACGAGTATCGCCGTGCCCCTCCAGGGCTGGCACATGATAGGAGCTCAGTGAGTGAATGAATGAATGAATGAATGAATGAACGAACGAACAAACAGATGGACGGTGGGTGGATGAATGAAGGAGCAAACATACTTCATGTTGGAGGAGGCACAATTAATTCAAATCTCAGAGCGAGACAGAAACAAGTGGCAACAGTGAGGACCAGGGTGTGGACGCACAGGAGCACATGGGAGCCAGTGCAGGTGGCAGGCAGGCCCCCCGACACCGGGACCACCCGCCACCCACAGCCCGGAGCTCAGAGGCCCGGACCCTGAGAAGGCTCGGGAGGCGGGGGTGGGAGGAACCAGCCTAGGGCAGGGGGAGTGTCTACTTCACCCACAGATCCAGTTCTGAGTTCCCCACTGAAGGAAGAATGATCATCGTGGCTGCAAATCTTAAGTCTGTAGGTCCCTTTTCTAATGTAAATTCCCTGCTTCCAGATGAAGTTCAGGAAAAGCAACTCAAACTGCATAACCTCAGCAAGAAAAGGTAAAGTAGGGGCAATCTGACACGGCCACACTGGCCCTGCCCAGCCCTGCCCAGCCCTGCCCAGCCCTGCCCAGCCCGGCCCTGCCCAACCCAGCCCGACCCGACTTGGGGTTCCGCCCGTGTGAAAACCCAGACTCAGGCCCAGGGCTTCAAGCTTCTCGCCCAAGCCCCCAGGGTCAGCCTGACCACTGGCTACAGAGCCACCGTTTCCCCTGGTTAAGGGCTCGGGCTCACCTCCTCCGAGCAGCTCTCCCTGACCACCCGGGGACGGCTGAACCTGCAGCAGGGTGTAGTCAGAGCAAGATGCCTCGGGATCAAATCCCAATCCCCAGGGTTTGCTGTGTGACCTCTGCAAATCAGGTAACCCTCTCTGTGCACAGGACCCTGCAAGGAGCTCTGAGGATACAATGAGAAGGTGCTTGAGGGGTACAGTCCAGAGCCTGGTACCCAGACGCCTGGCAAAGGGAAGCCATGACCTACAGCCTAACAGGCGGCCTCCAGCGGCCCCTCAGCCCGTTACGGACTGTCCCCTTTTCTCCCACCAGCAGGTCACCTGGCCCACAGCAGTGAACGGGAAACAACCATCACTCTGGCTCTCCACACACGTGTCCCGTTTATGTGTAACCCTCCCCACAGCCCCACACAGGGGTTGGAAGATGGGCCCACTTCATGGATGAGGAAAGCAAGGCCTAGAGCAGTGATGGCGAACCTTTTGAGCTCGGCGTGTCAGCATTTTGAAAAACCCTAACTTAACTCTGGTGCCGTGTGACATATAGAAATTTTTTGATATTTGCAACCACAATAAAACAAAGACATATTTTTGATATTTATTTTATATATTTAAATGCCATTTAACAAAGAAAAATCAACCAAAAAAATGAGTTCACGTGTCACCTCTGACACGCGTGTCATAGGTTCGCCATCACTGCTCTAGGTGACTTTACCACGGCGTCCGGCTCCCACGTCCTGTTTTGGTGGCAACACCGGGTGCTGGGCCCCAGCTGCCCGCTCCGGCAGAGATGGCGAAGGGGCGGACGCTGGCATGGCCCCCACAATGTCCCACACAGAGCGGCGGGGGGAGGGACACGCTGCGCGGGGCCGTGGGGCAGGCCACCAGCCTGAGGTCCCGTGAGAGGGGCACCTGCCCAGACCCGGCTGCTGTTGGAGTGGAAAGGAAGGAGGGGGTGAGACCAGAATCCCACACTCTCGTTTTTCACGTTCATTTGAAGAAAAGTCCCATAAAGTAAAAGCTGGTTATTTTTGCCCTAACCGGTTTGGCTCATTGGTTAGAGCGTCGGCCTGCGGACTGAGGGGTCCCGGGTTCGATTCCGGTCAAGGGCATGTACCTGGGTTGCGGGCACATCCCCAGTAGGGAGTGTGCAGGAGGCAGCTGATTGATGTTTCTCTCTCATCGATGTTTCTAACTCTCCACCCCTCTCCTTTCCTCTCTGTAAAAAAATCAATAAAATATATTAAAAAAAAAAAAAAAGCTGGTTATTTTTTATGGCCCCTAACAACCCATCCTCTGTACTAACTGCACTAAAGCCAGCCCTGGTTACATGCGTGCTCCACCTCAAACATACGTAAAGAGGAAACTGAGCCTCTTATTGGAAACTGATGGGTGCATGTGTGTGCATGTGTCTGTATGTGCACGTATGTGCGCATGTGCGTGTGTGCATTTGTGTGTGCATGCGTGTGAGTGTGTTTGCATCTGGTTTTGGACACACAGACCAGCCCCCACCTCTTCCTTCACGTGAAAAGCCCCACGCCTTCCATGGGAATCACCATAGTGACCACTTCCAAACCTCCCGTCACTCCACACCACGTCCCGGGGGAAGGGGCAATAAACACTTCACTGTTTAGGGAGCCAACAGTTTTCACGAGTCTGATTTGGGAAGGGGACACCTCACTGGTACAGACGTGTCCCCCAGCACAGCCCCACAGCCCACCCACCGTGGGTACAGGCGGCCTCAGGGGCCTGGACCGTCTCCACCCGGCCACCGGCCCACCAAGGCGGGTCCTGTGTCACCCATACCCGCCTGGCGTCCCCAGGACTTGCACCTTCCAGGTGGGTGTGGCAGGTCACACACACACACACTAACAGTTAGAGACACTTTCTTTACATCAACTCCCTTCTTTGACTCAAATACCTTTTCTCTTCTTTTTTTTTTACATATTTTTATTGATTTCAGAGAGGAAGGGAGAGGGAGAGAGAGACAGAAACATCAGTGATGAGAATCACCAATCGGCTGCCTCTTGCACGACCCTCACTGGGGATCGAGCCCACAACCCGGGCGTGCGCCCCGACCAGGAATCGAACCCTGACCTCCTGGTTCCTAGGTCGACGCTCGACCACTGAGCCTCACTGGCCCGACTCAAACACCTTTTCTTCCAGCCTCCCTCAGAGCAGTACTGCTGGTGAAGCCCCACACGGGTGTGCTGGTTACAGTACGTCTAGTAGACGGTACTACACACGTGCAAAGTAGCGTTTTCCTAGCAGACGGCGTCACTGTATAGCTGTGGAGGGGAACACTCATCCTCCGTGACCCGCCTGGCGCACAGCAGGATTCGGGAACGCCGAAGGCCACACTGTGGGGGCCACGGGCGTGTGCGGGCTGGGTGACCTCTGATGAATGAATGAGGGGCGGAGGGAAGGAAGGGAGAGGGGGAGGGGGCAGGAGGGAGGGCGGGCAGAGAGGAAAGAGAGAAGGAGGTACACCCTTCCTCCCAACCACGTCACAGCAGTCAAGCTCAGGGAGGGCTGAGTGCCAGGGGGCAAGGGCAGTGCCGGGCAGAGGCTGGCAGGGACCGGCCAGCTACAAACGCTGGGGCTCCTCAGCCGAAGGCAAGGGCTGCGGCTGAAGGCGAGGGGCCGGCGCCCCCAGCCCCGGAGGTTGGCACAGAGCCCTGGGAGGAGGCACGTCCCCGGGAGGGGACCCCACGGAGCCCTCCCTGCCCCCCACATCTGTCTCTCCCCGCCGCCCCGCGAGGCCCCCTCTTGCCAGATGCGGGCCCCGTGGGGACCGAGTTCACTGCCTCGCGTCCTGTGATCCGACTTGGCTGTTTATTTAACTTTCTGCCGCGGAGGGCGGAGGGACGGGCCAGGAAGAGCAGTTGGGCTGCCTCCGATCCGAGCACGGCGGCCCACCCATCACGCGAGGACACCCACACAGAGACGCTCCCCCACACCATCCGGGGAGCACATCTGGCCCACGGCTGCAGGGCCGGCCTCGGGCCCGGGGGGCTGGCTGGCGCAAGGCAGGGTGGCCACAGCGTCGCGCCCGCCCCGCTGTCCCCCAGGCCAGGCTCCTCGGGCAGCAGCTCAGCCAGCGCTCAGCCCGGCAGAGCCTGAGAGAGGCGTCAGCGACTCAGTGGTGCGGCTCGTAGCAGGTCCCTCTGCCCCTGCATGTCCACGGGAAGGCTCCCGGTGGCGGCCCCTGCCCCCTCCGTGGTGCATGCCCCCTCCCCCCTCCGTGGTGCATGCCGTGGCTCCCCGGGGGCAGGGGCTTCGGGGAGGGCATCCACAGCCAGAAGCAGCCCTCAGGCTCCTGCACTGAGTTTGGGGCCTCTATCAAGCCCCAGGGCACCTAAGGCTGCTCCTAAAGGTGGTGACAAGGACAGCAGGAGTCTGGGGCTGGAGTGTCCATCCGGGACCAAGTTCACCTGTCCGTCTGTCAGAAGGAGCCATTCCCCACCCAGGCCTGGCACCGGGTACTGGACGCCCCGGCCCTGGGGCCTTCGCATTAGGTGAAGGAGTGCTCTCTGAAGCAGGTGCCCTACAAAGGGACCTGGGCCAGGTGCACCCCCCAGGGCCGGCATCCCACCCCCAAACCTTCTGAGGAGGGCAGTGGAGTGGGGGGGGGACGGGCTCAGGGGGCCCCAGAGCTATCATGGGGAAGAGGGGTTGGGCTGGCTCTGTGGCCTTCAGGGGTCACCCGCAGGGACCAGACCCCACAGGGACCAAGCAGTGCAAGTCAGACAGGGAGAGTCTGAGGAGGAGGAGAGCGCTCTCTCGCAGAGGCCACGGGGAAGGTCCCCCGGGAGGTAGTGAGGCTATTGGCAGGGGAGGGGAGCAAGCGGAACAAAGACCCCAGGGGCACTCGAGACTCAGATGGGAGAAGAGGTTAGAGTGGACCTTGGCCGGCTTTCCTCGGTCAAGATCTCAACGGATGGCAGGGACACCAGAGAGGGACATGGGGGAGGGGACGGCACCCCCAGCCCCACCCCCACCCCCACTCCCAGCCCAGGCCAAGCTGCCACCCGGGCAAGCTGAGCAGGTCTCCTGTGTTTTCCCTGAGGCCGGAGATCTGCACTTCTATCCGAATCTGCACCTTCTCAACAGGCCCCACGGCTTCTCCTGGGTCAGCCCCAGTCCCTGCCTGCGCGCTGGAGGGGAGCGGAGAGCTGGCAGGGCCTGGAACGGCAGCCTTCCCAGGAACAGAATGGGTTAAGGGATGAGCTGGCCCGCTGCTCCGGGGCTGCAGCTGGTCTCCGAGCCCCCGGGAGGCTCTGTCAGCTGCCCAGCCCCCCAGCAGGGAGGCCCAGACCTGGGAACAGGACAGCTGCCCTGGGCCCCGCCGGCCACAGGCGGGAGGGAGAGGCTCGTCCACCACACCCCGCGGACCGCCATGTGCTCGCTGGGACGGAGGCCACGGGGAGAGCAGCGGCGCCCTGTCCCCTCTCCTCTCCCCTCCCCGCAGCTCGGGGCCTGCAGACCGGGAGGAGGCTGCTCACTGTACGTGCCCACCAAGGCCCCGGGCCCCAGGGAGCCGGCCTTTGCCCCCCACCCGACCCCCACCCCCATCCCCACCCCCTGTGCCGGAGCCTTTAAGCATCCGCACCTCACAAGCGAGGATACCTCTGCTCAGAGAGGCTCAGACACGCACCGGGGGTCACACAGACAATGGCAACGCCAGATTTCAGACCCAGCCCTCTCCAGCGCTAAGACCCCTCATCACACACTGAACCGGGGTCCCCGCTGCCCAGGCTTCCCCCCATCACACACTGAACCGGGGTCTCCACTACCCAGGCCTCCCCCCATCACACACTGAACCGGGGTCCCCGCTGCCCAGGCTCCCCTTCATCACACACTGAGCCAGGGGTCTCCACTACCCAGGCCTCCCCCCATCACACACTGAGCCGGGGTCCCCGCTGCCCAGGCCTCCCCCCATCACACACTGAGCCGGGGTCCCCGCTGCCTAGGCCTCCCCCCATCACACACTGAGCCAGGGGTCCCCGCTGCCCAGGCCTCCCCCCATCACACACTGAGCCACAGGGCCCGCTGCCCAGGTCTCCCCCCATCACACACTGAGCCAGGGGTCCCCGCTGCCCAGGCCTCCCCCCATCACACACTGAGCCACAGGGCCCGCTGCCCAGGCCTCCTCGTTCCCCGCCACCTGGCTATGTCCCAGGGGCTCCAGGTACCCGTGCCTGACGGGCTCTGAGGAGACAGGGGCTCTGAGGAGACAGGGCGGAGCAGGGCTATGGAGAGACTGGGACATACCCGGCCCGCCCCGCCTGTCCCGGGGGTGTCCACACCCCTGAGCAATGTCTTATAACCAATGGGGGAGCCTGGGGCCCAGGGCGGCAGCAGGAGTAGACGACGCCCCCGTGGCCCCAGGGGTGACCGCAGGCTTGTCCCGCCATCACCCCTGGAATCAAGCACCCGGGCAACTGGGGTGTCCTCCCAGTTCACAGCTTTGCGCCCAGCGTTCACCCTGGGACCTCTCCCGCGCCATGTGCTGACGGCCGTTTTTTCAAAAACTCATGAAAATGAACACCCGGGTATTCAAACCTCAAACTTTCACGTGAGGTTGGGGGTCGCCGTGGGACGGGGCGGGGCGGGGTGGGGCCCGGGCAGGGTCAGGCCCCGGGAAGCTGGCCAGGTTGTCTTGCCCTGATGCGGGCCTGCGGTTTATAAAGTTCATGAGCTGAACAGTACGCCTGCATGTGCAACCTCGCAGGGGGGGGACGAGGGACGGGTGCCTGGTTACTTCCACTGGTACGGGGTCGGGGGGGGGGGGGGGCCGCGGAGAGAAAATCCACACGTTTCTCCCGTGCGAGCATCCGTAGGATTTCTCTGGAGCCAGACACGAGAGACGAGAACACCAGTGGCCTCCAGGGAGAGGAGGTCGCGGGCAGGGGCGTTTTGAATTCTGTGCCCTGTGCATCCATTAGCAGTTTATTTATTTATTTATTTATTTTTATCGATTTCAGAGAGGAAGGGAGAAGGAGAGAGAGATGGAAGCATCCATGATGAGAGAGAATCATGGACCGGCTGCCTCCTGCACGCCCCCCACTGGGCAATCGAGCCCGCAACCCGGGCCTGTGCCCTGACCGGGAATCGAACCAGCAACAACCTCTTGGTTCGTGGGTTGGGGCGCCACCACTGAGCCACACCGGCCAGGCAGCAATTAATTTTTTTTAAGTTTCATATGTTCCACTTAATCCCCCGCCGCTCCACCAGGGGCACCCGGGCTGCACTGGGAAGCAGCACCTCAGCCCCCCTTCCCCAGTCTGGCCCTGCTGGGCGCCCCGGCTCCCGGGTCCCTGTGTTCACAAGGAAGACGCTGCACTGGGGTCCCCAAGGCCTCTCCCTTCCTGGTGCCCTAGACGCCACGGCACGGTGAGCCCAAGCCCACAGCCCAAAGCCACCATGGGCACGGCTCCACGTCACCCAGCCCGCGCTGCACCCCGACCCGGGGCTGCTGGAACCTTCCGAGATGGGAGGATATCCTACCAGGGCGGCGTGACAGTCGGCAGGGGCACTGCCCACCAGGTAGCCCGGCCTCTGATCTCGGCACCTGCTGTGCCCTAACGAGCCACCTCTCACCCGCTGGGACCTCCATGGACTGTCCGTCAAAAGGCCTCCCCCAGGATCCGGCCCAGCTCGATGCTCGGGGACACTGGTCCCCACACAGCAGGACGCGGGAGGCAGAGGGGGCGGGGCTCCACCCCACGGCAGTCGGTTCCCGGAGAACAGCGGTTCCGTCCTGCTCCGCATCGCCAGAGCTACCCTGGGTCCTTCTCCTTCTACTCATCCGTCAGCCCCTTCTCCTCCCACTGGACTCATTTCTGTCGCGGGCAGCCCCTGAGCCCCGATGGACGGGACAGCAGGGATAGTCCCTGAGCACAGGGATGGCCCAGCATCGTCTCCCACCCAGAACGACTCCCTTCCTCCACCCCCGGGAAAGACCAAGAGCTCTCCAGGCAGAAGCCAGGGGTCCGCACCCCTCCCACCCACATAAACGCCTTAGAGAATGGGGTGGAGGCCTCCCCAGAAGCCAACAGACACCTCCTCACTCAAGGAAGGGCACGCCAGCAGGGTAAGCTGAACACCCGTCTCTCCCTCCAGGGAGCCCAGCGCCCAGGGAAGCGACCACGTGGAGGGAGGCAGAGGCTGTGCCCGGGTCCGGCTGAGGCTGCCCAGGTCGGGGCTGCGGGGAGGGAAGCCTGGTGGGTGACCAGGAGCCCGGAGAGGGCAGGTGGGGGCTGGGCCTCGTGTGAAGCAGCGCAGAGCACAGGCCAGGCCTCATTCCGGAGGTTTCCTGTCCTACACGGACATCAGCCTGGCCCCCCTAGGCCACCTCAGGCGGAGCAGCACGTGGCCAGGGTCCGGGGTCTGGAATAAATGAGCCCAGGTGCACAGCTGTGTGACCTGTGACAAGTCACTCAACCTCTCTGATC
This sequence comes from Myotis daubentonii, assembly GCF_963259705.1. Classification (NCBI taxonomy): domain Eukaryota; kingdom Metazoa; phylum Chordata; class Mammalia; order Chiroptera; family Vespertilionidae; genus Myotis; species Myotis daubentonii. Next base: position 56,866,225 of record NC_081854.1, on the reverse strand, counting down.
TTGGCACCTTGGTTTCTTCATCTGCCAAGTAGGGGAATCGCACCTACCTTCGTGGGAGAGCAATGCTGCTCAGCCAGTGCAGCCGTGAGTTAGGAGTAAAGGTACTATCGCCCTGCCCTGGGCTGCCACCCCAACCACTCCTGGGGGGGAAGGACAGGAAGTCCCCGGCAGCAGCTGGACACAGACAGACCTGGACACAGGGTCAGAACAGGAAGTGATGAGAGTCCCCAGTCCTGAGGAGCACCGGGTCCCCCACCTTTCCAGGAATGGCCTCACTCACAACCTTACTTCATAAAAGGGATGAGAGAGGCAGGGCCCAGGGCCCCCCGCCCCGCCGCTCAGCCTCCTGGCTGGTCCGCCGGGCACAGTGGGAACCCGCTTCTCCAGGCCACTGTCCGGCTGGACAGATGGGGAAGCTGAAGCACAGAGAGGCGGTGTGACCGAAGCAAAGTCACACAGCAAGTAGACAGGGCCGGGCCAGCAGCGGTTACGGCTACCCTGACGCCCGTTTAACACAGTGTGCTGGCAATGCCTGAGGCCGCCAGGGCCCGACGGCTGCCATGAGGGGGTGGGGAGGACTCATTACGCCACAGGAGCGGGGGCACCGCGGCCACTGGCAGCACCCACACCTCGGGTCCACGGGCAGCGCCTGCCACGCCTGCTGGGGGGAGCCAGGCCCGGTGCTGGCAAAGCTTCCCATCGCATTGAAGAAAAACTAAAGGAGTCTGGGTTTCTGCGCAAACCCGCCTGAAGTTTCCGTGTTACCTGCTGATTCCAAACACATTTTAATCCTGAGCAGCCAAAGGAACGGCCCAGCCTCGCACGGGACGTGGTCCTCGGGCAGCCAGTTTGCCAGCTCTGTTCCAGGCCGCGGCGCGGGTCCTGTGTGCGCTTGGGCGCTGAGTCCAGAGGCCGCCAGAGACGCCTGGAAAGCCCTGTCCTGCCCGGGAGGCGAAAACTGCCCTGAGCTCCTCATTCCTTTGAGCTCACAGCGCTTGCCCAGGGCATCTTTTTTAAAAAATATATATTTTATTGATTTTTTACAGAGAGGAAGGGAGAGGGATAGAGAGTTAGAAACATCCATGAGAGAGAAACATCGACCAGCTGCCTCCTGCACACTCCCTACTGAGGATGTGCCCGCAACCAAGGTACCTGCCCTTGTATGGAATCGAACCCGGGACCCTTGCGTCCGCAGGCCGACGCTCCACCCGCTGAGCCAAACCAGCCAGGGCTCCCAGGGCATCTTTTAAAAAGAAGACTCCGGAGAGTTCCTCGTAAATGTCTTTGTCTCGAGGAGAGACCTGGGCCACCTTTCCGTCCGGAAACACAGAAATTCCCAATAACCACATCAATGGTAACAACGGTTCTATACTAAGCAACCACTACGCTCAGGCCTCTCCCCAGTCCTGGAGGGCAGCGTTGATGGAAAAGGTTTCCAAGAAGAAAAGCAACGTCTGGTTGAGGTAAGAAGCTGCGACTATCCGCCCAAAATGCCACCCCAGCCGAGAGGGGACACGCGAGGCCTTCCCCGCAGAGCGGCACCCACCAGGTTCACCATCGAAAAACAAGTCTGGTATCTTCCAGGGACCGGAATCCTGGTTGCCACATAGCTGGGGGCTGCGCTGGGGCTCAGACCACCTGGCATCTTGCGGGGAGGGGGCGGGTAGAGCCCTGGCAGTGGGCAGGGAGGGTATAGGGAGGGTTTCTCTCCACACTTTGCCCTAAAATGCTGATCTTAGGTCCAGACAACAGAAAAGATGCTGCTAAAATTACTATGAAGACTTTCCCCAAAAGGCACTTGGCTGCACCTGAGGTTAAAATGCGCCATAAAGGTCCACTCTCCCAGCCCATCGGGCGTCCAGCGGAGGCTGGGGAAGGGCCCCAAAGATCATAGGTTCTGCAAAGGGAGACGGGGCCTGGAGGGGATGTCCCGGGAGGCACAGCGGGAACTGGAACACGGGACCGGACCCCAATCCAGGGCTGGGGTCCCAGAGGCACAGGGACCATCACGCCGGGGTGGGGGATCTTATAACCATGGAGGTCGGAGAACCGGGCAAGGGCAGTTAGAGGAAATAAGTTAAAAAACAAGACCACGAGGCCACCCATAGAGCCCAGGGGTTTTTCTCTGCACACACGTGCTCTGTACATGCCGTTTTTTGTTGTGTGTGTGTGTGTGTGTGTGTGTGTGTGTGTGTGTGTGTGTGTTTTAATATATTTTTGTTGATTTCAGAGAGAAAGGGAGAGGGAGAGAGAGAGAGAAAAACATCAATGATGAGAGAGAATCATGGGTCAGCTGCCTCCCTCACACCCCACACTGGGGATGGAGCCCACAACCCAGGCCTGTGCCCTGACCAGGAATCGAACTGGGACCTCCTGGTTCACACAGGTCGATGCTCAACCACTGAGCCTCCGTGGCTGGGCTGTATATCGCGTTTTAATCCATCTGTCCTGTGACCCTATTAGATAAGTAAGTAGCAGAATATAGTGATCTCCATTTTGTCGAGGCCCAGAGAGGTTAGGACACCAGTCCAGGGACACACAGCTGGCCGTCCCAGGCCTTCCATCGGCTAACTCTCTGTGCTCCAACGCTCTGGCCTCGGCTGTCCTCGCCGAATGGGCGCGGTGAGCTGGGTGCCGCTATCCACAGCACCAGCACCCTCCCCGTGCAGGCCCACCACCCACCAAGCTATGCCTACTTCAGCCTCAGCTGTATCACTGCTTTACCTGGGAGGCCTCTGTCCATTTGAGACCCACCTCCCGTCACACCCACAGCCTGCCTCCCAGCAAGGCTGCATAAAAATCGCCCGGAGGTGCTGCCGAAATGCAGACCCTGGGCGCCACCCAGGGGGACCTCTGATCCCGCAGACCAGGGGTGGGGCCTGGGAGGCCACCTTCCTGACAAGCTCCCAGGGGATGCGGTCCCGTGCGCCCTGCGGGGGCCACTGGCCTCCTGTGGCTGTTCCAATTAAAATCACGGAAACCTAAGCCAACCTCAAACAGCAGCTCCTCAGTCTCACTGGACAGCCACCTCTCCTTCATCGCCAAGAGCTCAAGGGGGCAGGCTGGCCTGGACTCAGGAGGGCGTGGCTCTCCTCTCGCTGCCCACAGGCTCGTCGAGGTGAGCAGCTCCTAGCTGTCATCTCCTCCACTGGACGGCACGCTCCGTGAGGACAGGGCCTGGTAGCGAGCCCAGAGCCCAGGAAGCCCTCAAGCCATGCAGGTGTCCCCAGAAATGCATGCTCACTTTGAACAATGACAAAGGCAGTGCTTATTAAAATGCATCTCATTTCCCCACGTAATAGAACCCGCTGCTCAAATGTGTATACAGCCCGGCCGGAGTGGCTCAGTGGTTGAGCGACGACCTAGGAACCAGGAGGTCACGGCTCGATTCCCGGTCAGGGCACGTGCCCGGGTTGCAAGTTCCATCCCAGTGGGGGGCGCGTGCAGGAGGCAGCCGATCCATGATTCTCTCTCATCATGGATGTTTCTCTCTCTCTCTCTCCCTCTCCCTTCCTCCCTGAAATCAATTTTTTAAAAAATTTTTTAATGTGTATACATTTTTGGGGGGGCACCCTGTATATGTTAGATGGGGGAATGGAACAGATGGGGGGATGGACGGACAGACGGATGGACGGTGAGGACTCTGGAAGGGGCAGCGCCCCATCGGCCAATGGAAAGGGGAGGCGTTACCCTTCTCCTGCCCTGACTTTCCCGCTAGAGCACCAACCCTCTGCTCCATCCCACCCGGTCCCTAAACATGAGCAGCAGGACTGTCCCCAGGTGGCGGGTGGCCGCGCCCCCGGGCCTGAGAGCGAGTGCCCCGGGAAGGCAGCCCCCCGGCTCTCAGGCGCCTTTCCCGGGTTCAGTCCTCAGACACCCGGCCAACCTGAGCCCACAGTCCGCCTGGAGCAGCCCCACTTCCTCGCATCTTCCAGCCGCCTCTTTCCACCTCGGGAACCCACACGCACGCAGCGCCGCCTCTGTATGAGGAGGAATAATTAACGAGCAGATGGTGTTGCTTACTCTGAAACCTCTGAAATAGATTTCTCACGCACCTTGTGTGGGGTCAACGCCCCCCCACACACACACCCCACTCGTGCCCGTGTCAGGAAAAGAGACCGGCGCTCGCCAATTACCCGCTGTCTTTTCCCGACAAGATCCCAATTTAAGAATCTCGTTTCCTCCTAAGAAAATTAATTCAGAATGCCGAACGATTTAAAAATGTATTAAGAGTCCCCCCAGACCGGGAGAGTATAAAGGGGCTTTCATTTGTCGGCTAGAAACACCACGTGGAGAGGGACTGAAGTTGAGCCCTTAAGACTTGATCCCCAAAACGAAGCTCTTGGCAAAGCGATTGGTTCCATATGTCCGCAACTCGTTTCATTTAAAGCCTGTGTGCCTTGACACGGGGCTCGACCAGCCTGCGCCGCGGTCCCCCTCCCAAACCCCCCCAGCGCCCCCCCCCGGGCCCCCACCCCCCCACCCCACGCGGCTCCGGCCCTGCGAGCCTCGTTCACCTCGGAAGCGAGACTCTTTTATTTGCTTTGGAGGGAACCTGGTTCCCGCACGCCAGAACCTGCTCCCTCTCAGGCCACTTTTGCAGATTTTATAGCCTGAAATGGAATAAAATGTAAATTGAATAAAATTTGAGACCTGAACAAAAAGAAAGAAAAAGAAAAAACGAAGGGGTTTAAAAGCCAGCTACCCAGACGTAGAGGAAAATGTTCTGCGAAAGGCCCCCGGGGTGAGGGGGAGGGAGCAGGCCGGTTCGCCTGCCAAGTGTCATTTGGGGCTGGTTTGAGAGGAGAAACAGAGCCGCGATGCAATGCAATTATTTAAATCCAGAAAGAAAAATGTTTGCTTCGAAATTTGGCAGCCGATCTGCCTCTGATCCTTGCTTCAAATTCACCCCATGCGCAGGGCAGGGGGGGCCGCCAGCCGGGGTTGCTGCGCACCCCGGACGGGGGGGGCCCCGCCCGGCCTGGGGGTACAGCTTGCAAGTTGAAAGGTCTGGGGGGTTTGATGGGGTGAACTAAGAGTTTCGCTCCAAAGCATTGTGGGAAGCCAGGCACCGCGCTCCCACCCGGCTGTCACAGGGGTCCCCTCTCGTCCTTTGTTCCTCTCCGGCTCTGCCTTTGGCTCTGCCTTTGTCCCCGGCTGGCAGCCCCCTGGGCCCCTGCACACTCGGTCCCTCCCCCTGGTTCCTGGGGTGGGAAGGCCTGGGCGGGCTGTCACTCAAACCCTTTGTGGGCTCCCCAGGCCTCAGGGTATCCCCCCCCCCCCGCCCAGGCCCAGGCCCCCTGCAGCCTGAAAGGCGGCTGTGAGGTGGGCATTGCCGCCCACAGAAGGGCCTCCGGAGACCGCCCATCAGTGGCTCGTCCCTGTCCCTGTCCCCCTGGCTCCCCCACGAATCACCTCCAAGGGCGGGCAGAAACTCTGGGGACGGGGAGGGGACAGTCCCCCATACACGAAACTGTGGGTGCCTGGGGGCGGAAAGGTCCCGGAAGGCCTGAGCTGGCCCTGCAGGGATCTTTGAAGACAAGTCAGTGCAGGCCCAGAGGAGGCTGCCCTGCATCGTCCCTCCTGCAAGTGCCTGTCCCCTTGCCAGGCTCCCAGCTGCGTCAGAAGGAATGAGACCCTCCCTGTCAGTGAGAGCTAGGTTCTTCCAGGACTTTCCATCTCCCTGCCTTCCCTGTCCCCTCCCCCTGCCTCGGCCGTCCTCATCTTTCTTCATGTAGGGGGTCAGATCCCTCCTCCTCCAGGAAGTTCTCCTGGGAGAATAGTAACAGGATTGCTACCTGAAGGCAGAGTACGGGATCAGTCTCCCCTTCCTGGAGGAGATGCTACTACTGCTGCCCCATTCAACGGATGAGAAAACCGAGGCCCAGAGCAGGTCCATGACTTGCCCAGCCAGTAGCGAGTTGCGGAGCCAGGATTTGACCGCTTTTCCAGAGATGTGAATGGAGCCTCAACCTCTCCGGATGACGGATGCTTCGGACCCTCGGCCAGCAGGGCCTGGCCCTGGGGTGTGGCCCCGGAGTGCAGGGAGGCGGCAATGAGTCAGCCCGCGCTCTCTCGCATCAGGCCACCGGGTGACTAATGACTCCGGGCAGAGAAAAGAGGCTGCTGGCGGGAGGGGGACCAGGCCTGCGATCGACCTTGAACTTAAGAGGCTCCAAGCTCTGACCAGCATCGCTAATGGGCCCGGAGTAACCTGAGCTGGCCCTTGGCTGGGAGCGCGGGGCATTACGGCCGGCGGGCCTGCCAGCAGGCTGGCATCCACACCTGAATGGCTGCCTGGCTTCTCCATTTCACCGGCCTCTGTTCAGCCCAACCTCGCCTCCTGCCCCCGAACCCTTCCCATTTATCAGGCACTGACCGCGTGCCAGCACTCGGCCCAGCGCTGGACACACACCATCTGGTGTGATCGCCACTCCCGTGCAGAAAGCGGGTGTCCAGCCGCCTTCCAGGCCAGGAAACCGAGGCTCCGTGCGGGTGAGGGCGCAGAGCGGCCACTGCCGGCTCCTGGGGCTTAACCAGTTCCGTGCCGCCTTCGCAAGGAGATTCCTGGCTGGGATCATGAGTGATGTGTTACCTTCTATTCATTTTAGTCTATTTCAAAACGCTCTGCACCATCCCAAAGGGAAGAAAAATTGTAACCCAACAGAAAAAAAAGAGGAGGAGGAAGAAGAAAAGGTTAGGGGAGCCCAGCTGGTGTGACTCAGTGGATGAGCATCAACCTATGAACCAAGAGGTCCCGGTTCGATTCCCGGTCAGGGCACATGCCCAGGTTGTAGGCTCCATCTCCAGTGTGGGGCCTGCAGGAGGCAGCCGGTCCATGATTCTCTCTCATCATTGATGTTTCTCTCTCTCCCTCTCCCTGCCTCTCTGAAATCAATAAAAATAGATTTTTTTAAAAGAAAATAGCATATGTCTGATAGGAAAACTTCACACATACAAGCGCATGTGCACACACACACAAGCACATGTGTACACACAAGCACAGGTGTACACACACACGCACATGTGTACACAGAAAGAAGCACATGTGTACACACACACGAGCCTTAACCTGCTGCTGCTTCGGGATTTTGTGGTTGTGAACAGTTAAAATCCCAAAGGCTCATTTTTCTCATCTCGGGTGTAGATTGTGAGCCTCAAACTGGGCAGAAGGCCTCGGACCCCCATTTTCCCCGTTTTGCGTCCCAAACTACCCGCGGGGCTTCTGAGCGCACCGAGGCCCAGTGGCTGCGGGCGGACAGGCTCCTCCCGCTTCCTCAGGGTCCTGGAGAGGGAGGGAAGTCCCTTTCCCAGGTGAGGACTGAGCCTCAGCGGGGTGAGGACTCCCCCCACCCCCAAGTCACTCCGTTTACAATGACAGAGCTGGGTCCCCTCCCAGGTGAGCCTCTTCCAGAGCAGGTCCCCTGCCTCCAAGGGGCAGTCCTCACAGGCCTCAGGGAGGGCCGGGTGCTCCTGGGCCAGGGGCACCTGCAGATCTGCCCGCGGGCGCTGGAGTGCCCGCCCTGGTCCGTCCTCCGTCCCCAGGAGGGAGGAGCAGTGGGAAGGAGACAGGGCTACCCCAGGGCTCAGGGGACACCAGGGCAAGTCCCGGCCCCTCCCACGCCCTCTGGCCCTCGGAGGTCCTGGTCCCGCAGACAGGAGCTTTAACGCAGACAGGAGCTTTAACGCGTCTCCCACTGAGGAGGAACCCGGACCCCCTGCTTTCTCTTCCGGGACCCCACCTTTCCGGCAGGCACAGAGCGGCCTGGGAAAGACAGCCCGCCAGGGTGCCCAGGCTGGGACCCCACCCACCGGCCACTGCCCTCCGCCCGGGTGGGAAAGGAACTCGTGGGAGGGTTTTCAAGGCTCGGAATAAAGTTTAAATATTACGTGGAAATTACTAAACAAATCAAATCACTGTTAAGTGGATGTCATGGGCTTTCTCTAGACAATACGTTTAATGAGGATTATTGTCCTCCTGGTTATAGTTTTAGATTTGCATTTTATTATCAGAGAACCACTTATGCATTACTCCCGGATTTTCATTAGGTAAATAAATTTTTATGTGGATTTCATTATATTCCCTTGGCTGAGATCCTGATCACTTACAGCACGAGTACCGCGCCGACATCCTGCGCGTCGGTCAGGATGCACCCGCTTCCTCCGCGTGTTGAAAAGAACTTTCTGAAAAACCTGATGTTGACGGTACCAGGAAGTGGGCCGGGGCCAGAACTCGGGGTACATTTGGGTCCGGGTTCTTTGACTGAATCATGCACACACAGACGAGGAAGGAATTTTCTATTCAAAAAGATGCATGCCAGATGGATAGAGCGTCGGCCTGCAGACTGAAGGGTCCCGGGTTCGATTCCGGTCAAGGGCACATGCCCGGGTTGCGGGCTCGATCCCCATGAGGAGGGTGTGCGGGAGGCAGCCGGTCAATGATTCTATCTCATCATTGATGTTTCTCTCTCTCTCCCTCCCTCTCCCTTCCTCTCTGAAATCAATAAAAATATACTTTAAAAAATAAATTTTAAAAAAGATGCATGCCATCGTATAGCTGTAAGGGGTGTAGACAACCGGCACTGAAATGTTATGCACAGTGTTTCTGTTTTGTTTGCAGAGAACAGACTGATGCTGCCAGAGGGGAGGGGAGGGGGGTTGCGGGTCAGAGGGAAGAAGGTGAGTAGGTTGAGACGGACAACTTGGCAGTTACAGAGTAGTCCCAGGATGTAAAAGCACAACATAGCAACTACGTCTGGCATCAGGGGGACTGAAAGTATCGGATGGGGGTCACTTTGAAAAATATATGCTGAGCACCTAAAGCTAATACAAAATCAAGCCCAATGTCAACGGTAATTAAAAAATAAATTTTTTTAAATATCCAAAAAACAAACAAAATCATAATGAAAACAAATGTTAGACACAGATAGCGCACGTATAATGTTTCCCTGGTGTCCTCGCCACCCCGCTTTGGCCACTCCAGCATAAACTGACGCAACAGCCCGGCCGGTGTGGCTCAGTGGTTGAGCGTTGACCCCAGGACCCAAGAGGCCACAGATCAGGGCACATGCCTGGGTTTCCGGTTTGATCCCCAGTAGGGGGCGTACAAGAGGCAGCTGATCGACGTGTCTCTCTCATCGTTGATGTTTCTATCTCCCTCTCCCTTACTCTCTCTCTAAAAACAAAGTCAACTAAAAGAAACATATTAAACTGATGCAAAGACACTGGAACTCACAGGACGAGGGCTCGGCCAGTCCTGGAGAAATGAGGTTGAAGGAAACGCAGGCTTGGAAAGCAGCAGGAAGGAAGCAAGCCGGTGGGGGCGGCTTTCCTGGAACCGCAGCCGTCGGCAGGGGAAAAACTTTTCTAAGAAATCTACCATAAAGCAATTAGGCTAATTGGAATCTAGATTGTACCGGTGCCTCCGGAAACTGGAGACCAGGGGATCTCCTGGAAGGGAAAAATCACACCTCGGCAGGAATGAATGAGGGAGGGAATGAATGAAGTGACTGAAAGCAGACCCTGACATCCAGGTCCAATCCATCCGGCCCTGTAAGACATAGGTGGTCCCACGTGTCTCCTTTCGAAGGCCCAACAAGGTTTCAGAAGACTTTGCTCATCATAAAAACTCCTGCTTCTTGAAGAAGGAGTGTTGCCTGCCAGGGACGGGCTGAGCGGGGTGCATGAAGGCGTCCACCTCTGGTCCATCTCTCCATCCATCCATCATCCAGCCCAGAGGGCTGAGAGAGGACCTCAGAGAGCCTTTCCTGGGAGCACATCAGAGGCAAACATCTGGACACAGCAAGTGAGAAGGAAAGGAGAGGACGACGGGTGCAGCCGCCCTAAATACCTTCTGGTCGACTTTCATGCGAATCGCTTTAGGGCATCTTAAACCTAATGCCTGCCCAGAATCCAGATTCAAATGGTGAGGTCCCTTATCAGCTCTGTCCCTGGTTATCTCCGTGAGGTGGGAGCATCGATAACCTCACTGAATGGCTGATGGATGGCTGGATGATGGATGGATGGCTGGATGATGGATGGACGGACGGATGGATGGATGGATGAATGGATGAGTGGGTGGATGGATGGGTGGGTGGATGGGTGGGTGGAAGGGTGGATGGGTGGGTGGAAGGGTGGATGGATGGATGGGTGGGTGGATGAATGGGTGGTGGGTGGATGGGTGGGTGGGTGGATGGGTAGGTGGTTGGGTGGGTGGATGGGTAATGGATGATGGATGGATGGATAGATGATGGATGAATGCATGAAAGTTAACTTAAAAGCATCCTTTTTTTTTTTTTAAATCACCACCCCAGGACATGCGTACTGATTATTAGAGAGAAATATCACATGAGAGAGAAACAGTGACGAGTTGCCTTCCTGTACATCCCCTGACCGGGAATCAAACCCACAACCTTCCGGCGGCGGACCGGACAACGCTCCAACCAACTGAGCCACCGGCCAGGGCCCAATCTTTCTCACCCACTTGGAAAGCAGCCCCGAGCTCTCGTGTCCACACCTTCCGAGGAACCGAAGCGTAAACCGCGGAACAGAGGGCACTGGCTGTCTGATGCAGCCCGTTCACTAAGTCAGCGGCCTCCCGCCCACGGACATGAGCGCGAGCGCCACGGTGGCCCGTCTCCAGGGTCCCGACCCCGCATTCCGCGTCTGGGGCACTTTCCTCGAAGAGCATTTATCACTCCATCAAGCCACCCACCCTGCCAACACTCTGGTGAACACCACTTACAAGCAGCTCAGCCATCGCTGCTGAAAATCTCACTTGTCCTCGAATCTCTCCTGTTTATCTTGGGAGCCGTCTGCATGAGGCGTCCGCGTGCTGGAAGAACATAATATTTTCCTTGGCGTTCAGGCCGCCGTCTGGCAAACGCGCCGCCCCGTGTAACTTTCTGACGGCTTTATGCGCGCAGTTCATTAGAATTATACAGACATGTTTATAGACGTTTCAATGAGGCAGAGTCCGAGTTTGTGAAAATATATGTAATTACTCACACTGACACTTCCCACTGGAAGAGAAAAGGCCGCAGAAGGCAGAGTCCGAACAGCCTCAGGGAGAGCCTCGCCGAGTCAAGGGCTCCACTTGGGGGTGACGGTGGGGGGAAATGGGGCGTGGGGAGACCAAGGCCTGGTGGGGAACCCCCAGCCCCGCCACCTACACTTTGCTCATGAGGCTCAGGCTGCAGCCACCTTCCGGGGGTGGTGCGGGCACCAGGCACCAGGCGAGTGGACACAGGCTGCAGTCCCGCCCACATCATTTGCATACAAGGCCATCATTTGCATACAACCAGCTACAATGAAGGGGCTGCAGACCCTTGACCTTCTCTCTCCCCTGACACCTGGGGAGCATCCTCTGGCAGCGAGGGGACCTAAGTCAGGGAGAGCTTCAGGCAGGCTCGCCTAATCTGGTTCTACCGCCCGGGGCCGAGCCCCCCCCCCCCATTCCCTGCGTGACCCCACTCACCCTCAGGGGCGCCCAATCTGGCCTGGGCTTGCCCCTCCCGTCCCCCTCCCCAGTCCCACAGCGACAATATGGCAACGCCAGGTGTGTGTGTGGGTGTGTCCCACGATCCACTTCATCTGACCCCCGCAAACCCCTGACTATTCCAGTTAAGGAATTCCTCAGAATTATTCAGATCGCCCGAGCCAGCTTGCTCAGTGGTTAGAGCGTCAGCCCACAAACTGAAGGGTCGCGGGTTCAATTAGTCCAGTCAAGGGCACACACCTCGGTTGCAGGCTCGATCTGGGCCCAGGTGTCTCTCTCACACCGATGTTTCTCTCTCACTGTCTCTCCCCCTCCCTTCCTCTCTCTCTAAAAGTCAGTGGGAAACTAGCCTCAGGTGAGGATGCACACACACAAAAAGTATTCAGATTATTTCTCTCTAAACTGCAAAGAACCTCAGCAAGCTCTCTCCACCTGGTGTGTCTATAAGGACCAGCTGGCCCCCATGCCAGCCTGGAGACCTGGTAGGAGCAAGACTGCGAGCTGAAATGCCCCCCCAGGAGGGGGCGGGCTGACACCCAGAGTGGGTGGACCCGCTGTCCCATGGGTGGAAGGAGTTCTCAGCAGCGACAACAAACTGCCCTCAGGCAAAGCGACTCGACCCTATAGGCGAGGGTCAGGTCCAGACGTCCAGATGTCCAGCCACGCATCCACCCCGCCCACTGGCCTCGGCCACTGGGCCTACCAGCCAGCAGGGCCGACTCAGGCCCTCGGCTCCCGTCCTCGGCAGCCCCCCGCAGGCTCCCCGCTGGGCGCCCCACCTCCGGAGGCAGAGATCTTTGCAGAAGTAGCCTTTGGAGAAGCCACTGCCAGCACCCTGGTCTGCAAAGAGAAAGCAGGTCCACCGGCTCCCGGGGACATCTCTCCTCCTTTTGATTCTCCTCTTCCTCAAAGAGCACAGAACACAGAGGGGAACCGGGTCTACGGGGGACGGGGGAGGGGGGGGACAGAGGCAGAAGCAGCGAGGGAGACAAGGAGACCTGTCCCTGTGTATTCACTCACTGCCCACTCCACGCCACGTGCTCCCCGACTCCCTGTCCTCTGGGGGCAGTGGGCGCTGCAGGAAGCCCGAGGGAGGAGGCCGGAGATGTTCTGCAAAAGCCTCTCCTGGGAGTGCGGGCGTGACCTCCCAGTGACTCCCTCTCCACACCTCTGTCCCCCTCCCCGTTGGCCAACGTGGCCACTCCCGCAGAGCCAGGGGCCCAGGGCAGCCGCTCAGCAAGGAAGGACCTGAGCCGTGTCTCCTGGCCACAGCCCAGAGCAGGGACCGAGGGCCCCAGCCTGCAGGGCACTGGGCACTGGGCGAACAGGCCGTGAGAACCAGGAGCCCAGGTCCCCAGGCCAGGCGTGCGGGGCGGTCTGATGGAACGGATGTGCCCCACCTGCGGGCAGCCCGCACCCCCCCACCCCCCTGGCCGGATGGCCGCCAGGCAGGACCCACACCTGGCGGCACCAGATCTGCCGAGAGCTCCGAGAGAGGAGTACAACTCTGAATGGATGCTCCCGTGACATCGCCAGTTCTTAAAGGTTGGCTTGTACAACCCAACCAAAACACGTCTGTGGGCAGCGCGGCCCCAGGCCACCCGTTTGCAACCTTTTCGGAAGGACAGACTAGAAGGCAGCAGCAAGGAGGGGGCTGGGGGCTGCAGGTTCCCCTGCTCGCCTCGCCCCCTGGCGCTCACCTCACTCCCCTGGCGCTCACCTCACTTCCCTAGCGCTCATCTCACCCCCCTGGCGCTCACCTCACCCACCAGGTGCCCACCTGGCCCACCTGGCGCCCATCTCGCCTCCCTGGCGCGGACGACCCCCCTGCAAGCCCCTGATTGGAATGGGGTTCACAGGTGTGGGCGCCTTTATCCGCCTGCACAGGCTCCACCCACCGGGCAATACCCACAGCCAGGAAACACCTCTGGGCAGAGAAACCGCCCGCACTGGGCTCTTCGCCGAGACTGAGTGTCCTCTGGAAGCGGAGGATGGCCCTGCGCCAGAGGAGAGGTCTGCGCCTGCGCGGCTCCGGCCCTAGGTATTGATAGTTTCATAAACTGCCGGCGATTATTTGGTTTCAGGAGAACAATCGCTATGCAAATGACGCCTCCCGCGGACACAGGCAGGCCTGTTCCATTCACTGGCCCGTGTTTATGAAAAGAAACGCGGCCTGGCCCTGACCAGGCGCTAAGAAAATGTTTAATCACAAGATGCAATTGAGAGGAAATTAGGCAAATAAGAAAAAATGCCCGACTCGGCTCCCAAAGCCCCCACCCCACCTCCGGCCTCTCCTTTATTTAGCAAGACAAGGGTGGTGGCAGGAACGGAGCTCGCAGGACAGACAGATGTCAGCTCTCAGGGAGGAAACCAGGCTCCCCCATCTGAACAGCCCTCGCAGAGTGCACCCCACTTTTTACATCTGTTGTTTTGGGGGGCTTGTGGGAGGGAGGAGGGGAGAATGGCAGGGGCTTACAGGGCTGGAGGGAGGAGGAAACTCCGGGGGCTCAGGGCTCCTGCAGCTGGGGGTGCTGACGGCCAGGCCACACCTGTGCTGGGACAGGTGCTCAGGGGGTCAGCCCTGGACCACAGCAGGGGGCAGGCTTAGGGCCCAGGAGACACCTGAGGACACAGTGACCCGTGAGGGGGCGTGGGGGTTAGGGGGCAGGACTGATGCGCGACCCTGGAGGAGGATCTCGAGCCCTTAGCGGGCCAACCAGCAGCCCCAGACGAGTTAGAGCATCAGGAAGGTTAGAGCAGAGAGAATCTCCCATCAGGCTTTGGTCCAGGCTCTGACCCCTGTGGTTCCAGCCTGTGTGACCCCACGCAGGTGACCCTCCCTTTCTGTGCTGCCATTGCCCCTCCTTGAAGACAGGGATTAGGGCCCGGCCAGTGTGGCTCAGTGGTTGAGCATTGACCTGGGAACCAGGAGGTCACAGTTTGATTCCCGGTCAGGGCACATGCCGGGGTTGTGGGCTCGATCCCCAGTGGGGGGAGGGGGGGGGCGTGCAGGAGGCAGCTGATCCATGATTCTCCCTCATCACTGATGTCTCTCTCTCTCCCCCTCTCCATTCCTCTCTGAAAGCAATAAAAATACTTTAAATAAATAAATAAAATGGGGACTAGGAAGGCATGCTTTGCCGTAGTAAATGCTCAATAAAGGTTAGCTATCCGGTCCAGCTCCCTCGCTGCCCAGAGAGGGTGGGTGAGTTTCCCCGAGGTGCACAGATTGACCGACTGCCGACCCGGAACGTGACCCCAGAGCCAGTGTCTCCAGCGGAGTTTTACGGGAAGAATGGCCTGGGCCTGCCCGGGGCTCCTCTGGGAAGCGCACAGACTCGCCAAGGAGGAGGTGGAAGGAGGGACCTCTGCAGCCACAGCTCCCTGGGGCTGGGGGAAACCGGAGCCCGGCCCTGGCAGGGCCTCCCAGGGGCCGGGGCAGGGGCAGCTGTCCAGAACTGTCTGTCCACGGAGGGGGCAGGGAGGCCGCTCTCGGAGCACGCCGCGTGCCAGTCCCTGGGGCCCGGCCGCTCAGCCTGCTGGCTCCATCCAGAGCCCGCCCCGAGGGATGCTGGGGGAGGCAGCCAGGATCAGAGCCGCCGGCTGTGCGCGCCCCTCCCCCAGCAACAGGGGACTAAAGTGGGTCAAGGAGGAAGGAGGGGGCCCAGGAGGGCTGGGGGAGGGGCCCGAGGAGCTAAGAAGGCACCCAGAGGGAGGGGACCAGGGGAGGATGCCTGGAAAAGCAAAACCATGTGTGCAGCGGGCCTTGGAGGGCGCGGGCCAGCAGTGCCGGGCTGCGGAGGGCTGGGGGGTTCTCAGAGCCAGTGCAGAATTAACTCCAGGGGCCTCAGCCCTGGCTCCTGCCCCCAGGGGGTGATCCTGCTCTCTCCCACCCCCTGACCTTGGGGCTCTGTTTCCCCGGAGCCCTCAGCCTCCCCCAGAGCCCCACCCCCGCAGCGGCCAGCCCCAGGGTCTGGGAGGAGCCCTGGCATCAGCTTCGCCCTCTGGCACAGGCCTAGAGGTGGGTCCACCTTGGCCCAGCTGTCCAGCCAGGGGGGTGGGGAGAAGCAACCTAGGTCACCCCATCCGGGCTCAGCAGGGCCCAGGCGGTGCCAGGCCAAGCCAGGTCCCCCGTCACCAGGGAGAGCAGCTAGAGGGGCCCCGCATCCCCCCAGGGGCCTCCTGCTGCAAAACAAAAGGGAGGAGGCAGGAAACACCAAACCGGCTGGTCCTGCCAGGAGAGGAAGCCAGGCCCCCCAGGCACTCAGGGGCAGGGGCTGGGGGTCACACTTCCACTGGGGGAGCCAGGGGCTGCCTCCACCCTCGGCTGGAGCTGGCCCAATTACCGGCTCCTCTCCTGGCTCCCCCACCCTGGACGGCCCAAAAAAAAAACAAAACGGAAAGAACCACCCAGGCAACTCGATCTGGTCCAGAAACCTCCAGGGTCCCCGGGTTCCAGGAAGCCTCACAGGAGGGGGTGCAGGGCAGGGAATGCAGAGGGTCGGTGCCCAGGGAGAGGGCTGCAGGGGGAGGGAGGAGCCGCTCCCAGGCTCTCTGCCAGGACGGGCACGGCGGCGAAGGGCAGCCTGGAGACGCCGCCGTGGAGGGCCACGCACCCCCGGGTCCGAACTCAGGCTCCGGGAAAATGTTGAGGAGGCAGATGCAGGCTCCCAGGCCGGCCAGGCCCCGGGCCAGAGGGGCAGTGTGCATGGCAACAGAGAGAGGCCCGGGGACAGGGCCCTTTAAATCTGGGAGTCCCTCTGCAAGGCCACCCACCCCCAACCACCACATCCAAGATTCCTGGGCTGAGCCAGCTGGACTCTTGGGGTTTGGGGGTGGGTGGGGCACAGCAGCAGGGAGGATCCCTCCCCGAAAAGCAGCCAGCACCTCCCACCAAGCAGAGCTGAGGGTGTGCAGGTCCCGTGGAGCCGGGAAGCAAGCACAGCCCTGCCCTGCCCCCACCCCAAATGTCCCAGGGACCTGACCTCGCCCGCCCACCCCCCAACCCCCCTCCACATGGCTTCTCCCCCAAGTGAAGCTCAGGGGCAGGCCCAGGCAGGCAGCAAGGGGGTAGAGGGGGGAGGGTGCACTTGGCCACCAGCTGGGTCCTCAGGGGGAACGTGATGTTACCAGCCTCAGAGTTCATGGCTGTTTCTGGGTCTGTCTCCCAGCCCAGCGTGGGCCCCTGGGGGCGGGGGAGGGGGCGGCTCCCTCTCCAGGCCTGTAGACAGGGCCCTGGGAGTGACTCACGGGCCCCAGGGTGGCAGGCAGCCTGCCTGCGACATGTGATCTGGGACCTCAGGCTGACCCTCACCTGCAGGCTGGCAGACCCAATGGCTGCAACCTCTCAGGGCTGTGGACAGGAGCGGCCAGCTCGCCCTGGGCACACGGTCGGCCTCGGTACCGTTACTGACGGCTGCCCGGCCCCTCCTGCCACCCCCGCCAAGCCTGTGTCCACAGGAGAGCAGACCTGGGCCCTCCTCACAGAAACAAGGCGGCTCGGCCCGGCCAGTGCGGCTCAGTGGTTGAGCATCGACATGGGAACCAGGAGGTCACAGTTCAACTCCCAGTCGGGGCACCTGCCCGGGTTGTGGGCTGGATCCCCAGTAGGAGGCGTGCAGGAGGCAGCCGACCCATGATTGCCTCTCATCGCGGATGTCCCTTCCTCTCTGAAATCAACACATTTACAGCCACAAGGCAGCACAGAGGCAGGGAGAGGCCCGCGGCCAGCCCAGCCTCACCGCATGCCCAAGGAGGGAACTGCACTCACACGCAGCCCCCGCACCCGGGCACACGGTGCGAGCGAGGGCATGGTGAGGCGATGCAGCATGAGGCCCGTGCAGGTACCCAGTGCGTCCTCACTGCGGGCGCAGCGGGCACAAGCTGTTTGCTCAAAGCTGGACCTGGCGGAGGTCGGGGGGATGGGGCAGCTCAGGGACCTGGGTGACAGCGATGGAATGTCAGGCCCTCCCCTCCACCTGCAACCCTAACCTAACGGTGTGCAGGGCCCCCTCCCCCAGGCCTGGTGCTCAGGAGCCCTGTCCCTGGGACGCGGGGGCGCTGGACATGAGCAGCCTGACCGACGGCTGCACACGCCCCGTGGAAGCCGGGCAAGGCGGCGGGCCCTCCGGGCCTCCCTTCCTGCTGCTTGCTGGATACCGAGGGGCCATGAGAACCTCTGGAACCAAGCGCTAAGCTCAGAGGTTATGCAAGGCTCAGGGTCATTCAAGCTCAAGCCCAGGGCGGCCCTGGGGACTCCCCAGAAAGGGCCGGCGGGCCACCCCACACCCAGCGCCCCGTTCCCCTCCCACCCACCCTCTTTGCTCACCCTTCCAGGAGCCACCCCACTTGTCCCTGCCCCTCCAGACACACACCCCTTCGGGTCCTGCTGGGAAGGGACCACGGCCCTCCCTTCTCCCTCCTCCCCACGCAGGGCGGGGCCCAAGGCAGGGGGGTGGCCCTGTGAATGCGCTCAGAGCGTCCCTCTGGGAGTCCCGCCCTCGCCCGGCCAGCTGACACGCGGCCTCCATGTCATGACCTCGCAGGAGCGCGCTGGCGAGGCCGACAGCCAGAGCAGTCTCCCCACGAGAAAGTTACAGTGTGACTGTCCACACTTCCTGTCGGTCTCACGACCCGGCCCCCCATCCACTGTCAGCTCTCGGAGGGGAGGACCCGGCCCCCAACTCCACTGTCAGCTCTCTGATGGGGGGCCTAGCCCTCGTCGCTCATCACTGGGCCCCAGCCACCACCGAGGAGTGAGCACAGAGCCGGGGAATGAATGAAGGCAGGCGGGGTCCACCCAGGGAATGAATGAGTGAGTGATTTCAAGGGGCAAACCCAGAATCATGACTCAGATCTGCCTGCAAATATTCTGTGTGTCCTTTCTTAAGCATCTACAGATACTGTCAAAACCACCCCCACGCCCGTGTCCCCCACACATGCACGCTGGGCCGCCACGCGGGGGCCACTCGTGGCTCTGGGGCCAGAGAGCCAGCCTTCACACCCTGTCCAGCCCCAGCTTGGGACACCGGGCAATTCAATTTCCCACCCTGAGCCTCAGTTTCCCCTTCTGTACACCGGGGGTGAACACAGGACCTCATGGGGTTGCGATGGAGCTAAATGAATGAGTGAGTAGGAAGCGCTGAGAGCAATCAGGGACATGGATCTGTGGTTGTCCATAACCCCGCTGCTGTCCACTGCGCTCCCCCATCCCTGCCCAAAGCGAGGGCCCTCGGTGCTCCAGTCCCCAGCGGTCCCCCACGGCACACATCTGGCCAGCAGAGCCCTAGCCCACCCGCGGGCGGCAGGGCCCCCAGCTGTGGGCTAGACGCCAGCACTGCCCTCGCCGCCCCGCCCCCAGCTCCCCAGCTCGGGGCCTAGGACCGGGAGTTCTCGGGGCGCCCGCTGTGCCCGCCGGCCCTAGACTGGGAGGGGCGGGGCCCCGCGGTGCAGAACAAGCCCAGTCCCCATCAGCCGCGCAGGCGAGAGCCACAGCCTGCGCCTTCCCAGCCGGCCTCCTGCCGGGTGCTTTGTGCCCAAACCCAGGCCTGAGTTACTGCCCGCAGCCATGGAGCCCTCATGGAGGCCTGGGGCGGGCGGGGGTGGCCAGACGCGTTCCCAGGACTGCGCCTCAAAGGGGTCCCAGGGCTGCACACATGGTCCGGGCAGACTAGAGCCTGGGAGGGGCTGCCTTCCCAAGCGCCTGGCTGCCTCGCCCCAAACCCAGGGACCCCTCCCCTGGGCCCCCTCCCCACCGCCTCTCCAGCCTCCTACCTCCCTCTTACCAAACCCCAACTCCTGGCCCTCTCCCACCCCACCCCTTCTGCACCTCCAGCCACCCCCATCCTCCCCCCCTCATCTCCCAGGACCCGATCTACAGACAGACCTCAGGAGGGCCAGAGCCCCAGGCCCACCTCCCCTGCCCCCCAAGCTCGGGTCACAGCCTGGCTTGGAACAGGGTTAGATTCTGGGCTGGGCCTCGGAGGGGATGGGCTGTGGGAGCCTCCTGGCCTCATTTAGCCATCTGTCAGGTGGGGGTGGGAATGGGTCCAGTGCCAGGCACTGGGGACATGGCCGTGACCGAGACAGGCAGGGACTCTGCGTGCAGCCGGCCTGCCCAGGAGGGGCCGTCCCCTGAGCCCTCTACAGCGACTTCCACGGGCTTACACTGAGGCAGGACTGCATGGTGCGGGGAGGAGGGGGGGGCCACAGGCTCCCAGGGCAAGATTGGGAGCCAGAAGCCACCCTGTCCCAAAAAGAGCTGCATTGAATGATTTCACCACCCCGAGAAGCCTCTCTCTGAGGCCTGGGCTGTCACAGAAACCACAGGGGTGGACCAGGGCAGGGGGGGGTCCTCTCAGCCCAGGGAAGGCCCCGCCTCCCACATCCTCCAGCCCCTTCAGAGCACCCATCACAAAGGCTTCCAGCCCCCAGCTCGCCCCCCCCAGCCCTCCCCTCACCCTGGACTCAGAGCGTGGCCTCCCGCTGGCCCTGTCCAGAGAGCCTCCCCCACCTCTCCCTGCCCAGGGTCACTCCCCAGTAACTATGGGATTGACTCACGTCCTCGCTCCCACTAACAGCAGTTCTCAACCTGTGGGTCTCCAACCTGTGGGTTGAGACCCCTTTGGGGGTCGAACGACCCTTTCACAGGGGTCACTAAGACCATCAGAAAACACATATATAATTACATATTGTTTTTGTGATTCATCACTATGCTTTAATTATGTTCAATTTGTAACAATGAAAATACATCCTGCATATCAGATATTTACATTACGATTCATCACAGTAGCAACATTACAGTTATGAAGTAGCCACGAAAATAATTTTATGGTTGGGGGTCACCACAACATGAGGAACTGTATTAAAGGGCCGCGGCGTTAGGAAGGTTGAGAACCACTGCGCTAGAACAACCTGCCTATTGGCCTGTTTCAGCACCATGAACAGTGCCCAGCACAGAGTAGGTGCTCAGCAAACATGTAGGGGGTGAATAAACAAATAGGTGGTGATGGTAAACTTCAAATGCCTAGGAACCCAAACTCTCCCCAGATAAGACGATTCCATGACAAGTGTGTGCTAGGTTTGGAGATTAGAAACGATGGGCCTCCAACTTCTTGAAAGTCTGCATTCCGTCAGTTTGCTTTTATGAAATTAGTACCTGCTTTTTAACACATTAGTACCTGTTTTCAGGAACCAAAAGAAACCTGAGAGGATTTTCGCTTTTACGAAGAGAGGTGAAGAGTGAAAATCACATCCAGCGTTTGTTTTGCAGCAGCCATTTACAGAGGCAGCAGCCCCCCCAGCAACACTCAAGATTTAGATGAAGGGGAGGGAAGAGGGAGGCAGGGAGGAAGGGAGGCAGGGAGGAAGGGTAGGGGGGCAGGATGGAGGAGGGAAAAAGGAAAGGAAAGGGAGAAAAGGAAGACAAGGAAAGAAGGGAGGATGGATGGATGGATGGATGGATGATGGATGGATGATGGATGGATGGATGGATGGATGGATGGGTGGATGGAGGATGAATGGGTGGATGGAGGATGGATGGGTGGATGGATGGAAGATGGATAGATGAATGGCTGATGGATGATGGGTGATGGATGGATGGATGGATGGATGGATAAATGGGTGGATGGAGGATGGATGGATGGGTGGATGGAGGATGGATGGTAGATGGATGATGGGTGATGGAGGATGGATGGATGGATGGATGGATGGATGGAGGATGGATGATGGGTGATGATAGGTGATGGATGGAGGATGGATGGATGGATGGATGGAGGATGGATGGGTGGATGGAGGATGGATGGTAGATGGATGATGGGTGATGGATGATGGATGGATGGGTGGGTGGAGGATGGGTGGATGGAGGATGGATGGATGGATGGATGGATGGAGGATGGATAAATGGGTGGATGGAGGATGGATGGATGGATGATGGGTGGATGGATGGATGGGTGGATGGAGGATGGATGGTAGATGGATGATGGGTGATGGATGATGGATGGATGGATGGATGGATGGAGAAAAAGACATGAATAAAGAACCAGCTGATGGAAACAAATGCCCAACCCGCCCCCCACCCCCAAGCTCCACACTCAGTGCAGTGCCCCTTCCTAAAGAAGACACAGAGATGGTCTATAAACATGAAGGAAAATGGTTACCGTCACGAGTCATCAGGAGAGTACAAGTTAAAACAATGAGCTGTCTCTCGCCTGCCAGCCTGACAAAAAGAAGAAAGAGGAAGAAGAAGAGGAAAGAGAGGAAGAAGAGGAGGAACGGGGGAACGAACACATCCGCGTGGGCAGGATTCGGAGACACGTGCGTTCCCACACCGTGACTGAAGGGGGACTTGGCACACCCTCTGTGGAGGGCAATGTGAGAAGAGCTATCCAGCTTGTCACGTGACCACGGTCTGACCTAAGCAACTCTCCCACTTCTAGGAATCTGGCCTCAGAAACACGACGATTTATACGATTTATACACGAGGCTCCTCCCTGCACCCGTCTGTTACAGGAAAGACCTGGAGGCACCTGTCTGTCCATCGATAGGGGGCTGCCAGGACATGCGGCAGTCTATTCTGTAGCAGTGTGGCCGGGGCGTAGGTCTCCCCCAGGAACATGAGGGGATCCCCAAGACTCATGGTCCTGCACCTCAGCTGGACTCCGGAAGCACCAAAAAGCTTAAAAAAACAACACAGAGCCAGGGCCGCATCCCCCGCGGTTCCGGATGATTTGCCTGCGGTGGGGCCCAGGGAATGCCATCTCTTTAAGTGCCGACAAGGATGCTAATGTGCAACCACGACTGAAAACTCACTGCCTCGTGAGGATAGCGAATAACAGGGAGTGTAGCCCCGCGGCCTAGGACACTACCCGGGCTTCCGATCAGGCGTGTGTGGGTCCGTGCACACGTGTGTTAGTGTCAGTGCACAGAAAAGGCCTGGGAGGAAAGATAACTAAGCGACATGCTTATCTCTAGGAAGGGGGGATCGCATCACTATTTAAGATGTGGAAATCATTCCTTCAAATATGTGACGACAGCCCTCGCCGGTGTGGCTCAGTGGATAGAGCGTCGGCCTGCAGACCGAGGGGTCCCGGGTTCGATTCCAGTCAAGGGCACGTACCTGGGTTGCAGGCTCCTCCCCTTCCCCCCCCCCCCCGCACCCAGGGCCCTAGTCGGGGCTCATGCAACCAATCCATGTGTTTCTCTCACATCGGTGTTGCTCTCTGTCTTTCCCACTCTCTCTCAAACTCAATGGAAAAATATTCTCAGGTGAGGATTAACGCAAACTTAAAAATTAAATGAGTACAAAAAGCTCATATGGCTTTTACCGTTTACAAACCATGTTTTACAACCCAGCACAATGCTTCGCACAAAGTCTTCAATGAACAGTAGCTACACTCACTGAAGAGCGAGGGTGGACGTGCGGGCTCCCAGCCTCCAGGTGGGCAGCTCTCACCTCCCGAACACCTGAAGGGGGGGAGGGGGGAGCACGGACCATCACAGATGCCATGGCCAGCGCCTTGGGTCGGGCCTGTGCTCCCTGCCGCCCACTCACCCACCCACCCACCCTTCACTCACTCACTCGCTCACTTAGGAATCCATGGACTCACTGAGCAGTCATTTGCTCCGTTCACGCCTCCTCTCCGCCGTTCATTTACCCCCTCGGCAGTTCACACATTTCCTCGTTCGCTTTAAAAACCCTTTAGAAACACAAGGACCGGGCCTGGCCGGCGGGTGTGGCTCAGCCCTTAAGCATCAACCCACGAACCAGGAGGTCACAGTTCAATTCCCGGTTGATCCCCAGTGTGGGGCGTGCAGGAGGCAGACGATCCATGATTCTCTCTCATCATTGATTTTCTCTCTCTGTCCCTCTCCCTTCCTCTCTGGAATCAATAAAAATATATTTTTAAAAAGAACGAAACACAAGGACCAGAAACCCAGGCCAAGGCCACCTCCGAGTGGCTAGCCGCATCCCACACAAAGCAGTCCTTCCCCTGGGCAGGCGGGGGGGGGGGGGGGGGGGGGCGAGCTTTGCTGGTTCCCCACGGGGCTGCTGCGGGTGGGGGGCAGGTGGACTGTGCCCCAGGAGACAGGACTGGGGCCCACGCACCCGGATGAGAGGAGGCAGGCTGCAGCTTCCTGGAAAGGACATGGGAACCCCCAGCTGAAGACGCCCAGGTGCTTAGGGAGGGGGTGAGCTCCCCGACAGTGAAAGTGTGTGGGTCCAGGCTTCCTTTCCCACCAGGATTCTCAGGCTTCTGAGACGGTCAAAGGCCAAGAGCGAGGGACTGAATCTGCCCGCATGCGTGCCAGGCCCCTGGCCGGCCAGTCTCTCCCTGAGGGCACAGGGCATCTGCAGAGCTGTTCTGGGCACCGGGAGGGTGTGCCCTGCTTGCTCCCCGTTCCCCAGAGATCCCCGCGCTCTCTGCAGCCGCCACCCCTGGTGCCAGGAGCCTGCCCCCGCTTTCCATCCTTCCCCACCCCTGGGAGCCCCCTCTCCTCCCTCACCTCTCCCTGGGGACTCCCTGGAGCTGGTGATTGCCTCTCCTCTCCCCAAGTTCAGCCGGCAGCCCCCAGGGGCCAGGGACAAAGCCACATCTCGGCGGCAGGAACCAGCAACATGCTATAGGTTGCTTGGCTACGAAGTCCTGCAGCCCCCAGGCCAAGGGGTACACCTGGCCTGGACGCGGCAGCCACTATCCCCCCCGCCCCCCCCCCCCAGCGCCCCGCGCCCGCCATGCCCTGCTCCCAAACAAGCCCAGATGGCCATCGCTGCCTTCAGGCGGGTAAACTTCGGTGCAAGCAGAGTTAGGTGAACAGTATGTTTTATTTAATTAGGATCAACAGACGAGATAAACCTCACAGCGGGACAGGGAATGACAACGTTGCGGAAAAGAATTCATGCCTAGGTAACGAAAGGGCGAATTTCAATTACAGACGAAACGGGGCGAAGAGGTGCCTGGCGCCGGCAAGGACAGCACCAGCGGCTGCAGGACCCAGACCTGGGGCCCAGAGGGGTCGGCACTCGGGGCTGGAAACCAAGGCACCGGAGTGGCCCGTGCGGAGCCACTGTCCCTCCCCTTTCTTTTATTTATTTATTTACTTTTATCCTCACCGGAGGATAGTTTCCCACTGATTGTTAGAGTGGGAGAGAGAAGGAGAGACAGAGAAACACTGATGGGAGAGAGACACATCGATCGGTGGCCTCCTGCACCCGCTCCGACCAGGGCCGGGAGGAGCCTGCAACTGAGGTACGTGCCCTTGACCTTTGGCCCGCAGGCCGACGCTGTATCCACTGAGCCAAACCGGCCAGGCCCTCCCCTTTCTTCATCACAGACAAACCAGGCGGCAGCACGCAGGGCTGGGTGAGTCAGGGGCCACCTGGGTCCGGGCAGGCAGGTGTGGGGGCCACTGGGGCCACTGGGCAAGCGCACACCCAGCCCACCTCCGTCCCTGGAGGAATGAGGTCCCCAAGGACACTGGACAGGACGGAGGCTCTAAGCCTGCGAATGGTCGCCTGGCAGCTCAACTGCTTCTGGGCGCCCCTCTGGCCTGGCCCCAGCCCCCAGGCCTGATGGGGTCCCAGTCTCCGTCCTGGCGCTGGGCACGCCAGCCAGCCACACTGCTCACACCAGCGCCAGGAACTCACACCAGCTCCTCGCAGAGCCCCGTCATCGTCTGTGCCTCAGTTTCCCAGCTCCACCTGGCATAACGCGGCCCGGAATCGGAGGCCTCCGGGAGGGCGGAGGGCCGAGCCCCCCAACGCACCGGCACCTGGTGCTGACTGAACACGGGGTTCCCGGCGGTGACGGTGCACAACAGTGAACGCGCTGAATGCCACCGAACAGGACGCTGAGTTAAGCCCCGGCCGGTGAGCGTCATCCCGGCGCCAAGAGGTCTCGGATCCCAGGTCAGGGCACGTGCAGGAAGGAGGTAGCCGACAGATGTTCCTCTTTCATCGATGTTGCTCTCGCTCTCTCTCTCCTTCTCTCTAAAATCAGTTTTAAAAAGCATTCTTGCCCTAGCCGGTTTGGCTCAGTGGATAGAGCGTCGGCCTGCGGACTGAAGGGTCCCGGGTTCGATTCCGGTCAAGGGCATGTACCTTGGTTGCGGGCACATCCCCAGTGGGGAGTGTGCAGGAGGCAGCTGATCGATGTTTCTAATTCTCTATCCCTCTCCCTTCCTCTCTGTAAAAAAATCAATAAAATATATTTTTTAAAAAAAAGCATTCTTCCCTTAAACAATGGTTACGATGGTGCGTTTGATGTTGCCTATAGCTCATCTCCATTTTTTTCCAAAGTGAAGAAATGCAGAGTTCGGGGCCCTCCTCAGACCAACCACAGGAGCATCTGTGGGGCGTGGGCCCCGGAATCGGCTACCTCACCAGCTTTCCTGCAGGGGGACCTCCCGCCCCGAGGACCCCGGGGTCTGGCCGAGCCCACTCTCTCCCCTCATCAGGGCTCCCTCACCTTCCCCAGCACGACGCCTTCAACTATCTCAATCAAAGCCTCTTGGGAGAGAGGGTTTCCGAACAACACGCGCTGCAGGTCTCGTGGCTCAGGGACGCAGGTCTGTTCTACATGCTCCCCCCACCTGCCCCCCCCGAGAGGAAGGCTCCCACCGGCCTCCTTCCGGGGCTGGGGGCATCCGACACGTGACAGCGAGGGTACCACCCTCTCTCCTCCCCGAAGCCCCGGGCCTGGGGTGACATCAGCCCCAACACCCCGTTAGCTGGGAGGGGGAAACGACTGGCCAACGAGCGAGCCCATCGACAGAGCCCCTGTTACATCCCAGTTCCGAAGACGACACGAACATCTGCTTTCACTTCAAGACATTAATTTTCAATTATTGGAGAGAAACAAAATTAGCCTCGACCAATTGCTGGCGAACACAGGCTCTCGTCTGGTGGTTTGAAATAACGATGTCAGGGCCCCCCGTGAGTGTCCTCCCGTCTCCTGGCCGGTCCCCGTCACCTGGGGCCTCCTGGCCCCCGGTTCTGCCCAGCCTCAGGCCACGGCCTCTCTCTGGCAGCCAGGTGCAGAGGGCCTGGGGGATGTTAGGCCGGGGTGAAGCGGGAGAGCAGGGGGGTAAAGAGAAACATCCCACCCCAGCCGGTTTGGCTCAGTGGATAGAGCGTCGGCCTGCGGACTGAAGGGTCCCGGGTTCGATTCTGGTTGAGGGCACAAGGTCCCAGGTTGTGGGCTCGATCCCCAGTAGGGGACGTGCAGGAGGCAGCCGATCCATGACTCTCTCTCATCACTGATGTTTCTCCCTCTCTCCCTCTCCCTTGCTCTCTGAAATCAATACAAACATATTTTTTAAGAAAAGAGAGAGAAAACCTCCACCCCGACCATGTTCAGCCGTGGACAGGGCACGCTTGCCTCTCTCGGGAGCAGGACTTCACACACTGGGCTTACAGGTCGCTCCTAAGTTCAAGGGCGCCCAGGAAAGGCACCCGGAATCGGCTCACCGTTCGCGTCTGCCATCTGCAATGGGAGAAGCGTGGCTGTGTGGTTCTCCTGGGAGACGCCGGTGCCCCTGCACAACGCCATCCAGGATCCTCGGTCCTCAACTCCACAGCCGGCCTCTGAGACCGCGATGCTTACCAACTCCCTCGAACCAAACGCTACCTGCCGGGGTCCCGTCCACCCAGGACCCCGGCCGAGCCCCAGGACATTTGGGAAAAACCCTAAATTTGCCGACTCCCCAAGGACCCCAAACCCAGAGATCGACGCACTGGGGAACATCTTATCGCCACTGCAATCTCATCTGATGGGCATTCTGTCATGTATCTTGGCTGCTGTAGCCACTGCATCGATAAGGAGCCTCTGACACGTGAATGAGCAGGAGACACGTGAACGTGGCCGTCTCCGCGTCGGCCTGGTCTCCCTGGGACCCAGGGCGTGTTTGCCTGGGGACCACGGGATGGGGTGGGGGACACCCAGGAAAGGCCCAAAGACGGAAAAAAAAAAAGTAAGAAAGAAAACAAAACACCACCACCACCATCGAAGGGAAATTATATCTTTCAGGAGAGGAGGCAAGCCGTCGCCACCTCGGAAGTCAGCCGGGTAACTGAGCTCACATTGTGTAATTGACTTCGCCGGTAGAACAACAGGCCCCTAACAAAGAGAATGTCAGTGTTTTCACAGCACTAATCTATAACGCTGGGAGGCCCGCCGCTGTCAGCCAGGGCTGACAATACAATAGCTTTCAAAGGGATATTACCATCATGCTTTTATTCCTGACATCAATCAAGACAAAGAGAACCCTTTCCACGAGACATTGAAAATCAAACCTTTGTAGGGGAAGATGGGTGACGCCGCGCGCTCTCCTTAAAGGCGGGGGGCACGGAGCAATCAGCTAATTGGTGCTCCTCGACAGAGGGAAAGTATTTTTATTTACTGCGTGCACAACCCCAATCGTCGGCCGCTGCCGATCCCGGCGGGTGAGCGGTGAATCCAAAGTTTCCCTCAGCATCTCGCCCGCTCCGCTCCACCCTGCCTCTCCCGGCAAAGGCCCAGGGAGCTGACAGGCCGGCGCCAGAAACTTCCAGCGGGATAGAGCCCATGCGGCTTCCTGAGTCCTTTCTGGGTGCAAAACGACACTGATTTCTGCACACACACACAAAAAAACGCCCTTGCAAGCTGACAGGATTTTGCAGAAATTGTCAGAGTCACCCACCAAGGTGTCCTGAGGTTTCCCGGGCGACCCACAGTCAGGGAGCGCCCACCAACCGTGCCCAAGGCACCCTTCCATTGTGCTGGCACTAGGCCCGCCCCTGAGAAAGGAGTCCTGCCATCTAACGCCAACGTTCTCCAGATGTGAAGATGACATTCTTTCAAAACACCCGTGGACGACGGGCCGGTGTGCTCAGTGGTTAGAGTGTCCGCCTACACACAGGAGGGTCATGGGTTCGGTTCCCGGTCAAGGGCACATGCCTGGGTTGCAGGTTCGATCCCCTGGCTCCGGTCCAGGCCCGTGCAGGAGGCAACCCCTCGATGCGTCTCTCTCACATCGATGTTTCTCTCTCCCTCTCTCTTTCTCTCTCCTCCCTCCCTTCCACTCTCTCTAAAAACCAATGGAAAAAATATCCTCCAGCGAGAATTAACAAGCAAACAAACAGAAAAGCACCTAGTGGACTTGGACAAGGGGCGGGAAAGGGTAAGTCCATGCTCACCTTGGCCAGCCAAACAATTAACTAACCTCCCACCCCCCACCACCTTGGTTAAAAGAACGGGGCCCCCCGGAAAGCTGGCCCCCTCTGCTTGCTTGCCATCCACCGGTTTGGGGTGCCTGCAGGTGAGAACCGGGTGCCACTGACAGGCCCGGGAGCTGGAGGTAAGAGGTGCTAATATTTGTAAGCACTCATTACCCACACACTCTGCCAGCCGCTGCCACAGCGTCCCGGCCCAACAAAGGCTCAACAGGCTGTGCCCCGCACCAACAGGCTGTGCCCCGCACCAACAGGCTGTGCCCCGCACGTTCTCGGGGCTGGACAGAGCCCCTCGGCTAGGCGGCCGGGGGGCAAAGGCTACTGCTGAGGAGGGTGGAGTGGACTCTCCATGTCCAGCCCGGGGTCCCTCTGGGACTCAGAGCCAAGGTGCTCTGTGACTTTGCCCTCTGGCCCCTAACAGACCATCTGCCAAAGCTACGCAGCGGGTCCAGTCCCTCAGACACGGAGCTGCTGCCCCAGGCGCACCTGCCGCTGAAAAGGTGATTTGTGCTTCAGCCATAGCTGGCGCCGTTGTTTCTATTTCTGTGAACAGTCTGGACAGGGGGGCTCCTCACTGCACGGCCAAAGGGGCAGAAACGGTGAAAGAAGAGGGAGCCCGCCCCAGGGCCGCCGGGGGAGCCCCGTCCTCCCCCCGCCGCCGCCCACGGCAGCCTTTTTCCAGGGGCCGGGCCGCCGCCGCACCGCCAGCCTCGGTGGCGGGCCTCTCGCGTTTACACATCCAAATGAACAGTTAAGAGAAATCAATGCATCTAATTGCCAGACTATTAAATCCTACATCAGGGGAAGAATTCCACCGCCACCAGCTTAAGAGTTGGCTACGGATACGGCAATTACTGCAACTTTCTATTCGACTGAACCAGGTCCCCGCCTTCCAGCCCCGGCGAGAAGGCCGTGCCCGGCGAGGCGCGCTTGGGGCGCCTCCTGGTGCCCCCTCCCCCGCGGGCACGCTGTGGCTCCCGGCTCCCGGCGACTGGACGACTGTCAAGTCACCCCCACTGTGCCCCTGCCCTAACGAGTGTCCCCCTGGGCACCTGACGGTTCAGCGTGTAGCAGGCCCCCTGCCTAAGGCATCTGTATGGCATGGCCTATTGCATCTCTGCAAGGAAACAGGTGTAGGAATCTAAATGGCAATTATTAGACATCATGGAAGGCTGTGACAGGCCCTCCCGGAGCTGGGAGTGGGTGACTTACATGGGGGGGGGGGGGGTGGATATGAGGATTGAAGTGTCAGCCGCCCCCACCCGCATGGAAAGCTAAGAATCTGTGAAGGATCCCTCCTGCCCTTCCTACAAGATCAGGTACCTTTAGCCAAACCGATCTCGACAATTTACACTTGTCCGTGGTCTCAGCTGAGCGGAGAAGCCTGTAACCTCGGAACGCCTCTATTTATTACATCTCAATTATTTCCATGGAAACACAAGCAGCGGCGAGCGACACTTGTGGTCCCCGGGCCACCACATGCGTAAGATGGACTTCGGAGGAGCTACGGGCTGGCAGGAGGGGGGGACCGAGAAGGGGAGGGGTCCGCAGAGAAGGCACTGGGGGGAGTTTGGGATGTTGGGGCTGCGGGGCGGGGGGGGGGGGGGAGGAGAGATGCATGGACACAGCCTCACTGCTAATTAATATGAATAACTGTAATTAACAGGCTGTTGCTAGATGGGGAACATGGACGGTAAAAGTTTTCAGCGGAGGCTGGGAAAAGATGTATCCATTTCCCGTCTAAAGGAACCATGGGCCTGAGGAGGCCCGTGTGGGTGGGGGGAGACCGGTCAGCCCACGAGGGGACAGGTACTAGCCGCCGAAATAACATCAGTGAGCGGTGCTGAGCACAGACCCAGAACGAGGCCAAAATGAACGAAGGGAACAAATGGGCCTGGAAAGAATGTGACTTGTGTAACATGCATGGTTTGGGGGGTTTTTGTGTGTTTTTTAAATCACAAGGCTTTTGATGAGCCCGTCCTCCCCGCTGCCCCACTGCCCTGCTCCCTTCCCTACTTGCTGGGCGTCCGCCGTGGGCGCTGGGTTTTCCAAAAAAGGACGAACATCCCAGGGGACAGGGGACCCCCCCCCCAGAAGGGAGGATGCACCCATGAGTGGGAAACGCACCCCCCGCGGCCCCCCTCCCCCCCCCCAAGCCTGTTTGATTTTCACAGCAGCAAAGCCTGTGCTTTCAGATCTCACTTTCTGCGCATCCCTTAGAAATTGTTACATTTCTGCCTGCCTTCCTCCCCGCCGTGGGCTTCCACGTCCCCGAGATCAATTACAAACTACAGGCGAGCCACTCTGGCAGTGGGGCGTGCGGGCTGGGAAGTCCGCGTGCCTCTGCCCAGGCCCCCACAGCGGTGGAGGCGAAGTAAAATAAAGCAACATGTGCAAGGCACCACTGTTCCTGAAGAAAGCACCTTCACGCATCTTTAAAGGTGAGGACCTGTCGTTTGAAATGCCTGGTGCGGAGCTGTCCACACTCAACCACACGCTTTTGAATATTGCCTGAGAAGGGGGGGCGAGGGAAGGGGTGGCCTTCTTGAAAAGCAATAAGTCCGTCACCTGCTGCAACTCTTATCTATTCAAATCATCTTCTCTCTTCATTCCTCCCTGGACACGCGCGGCCAGGTCTCTACCCTAGTCACCCGGGTAAACAGAAGAAAAAGCAAAATGGGGAGAGAGAGGGTGGAGGGGGAGCGGCTTTGGGAAAAGGCGAAGAACCACAGGGAGAAGCAGGGGAGGTCAGATTCCAGGGGCAGAGAGGCGCAGGGGTGGGGGGCTGATGTGGACAACGCTTCCCCAGAATGCCTGCGCGGGTCTGTCCCCATCTGCCGTCTCCCCCCACCCCCACCCGCCCCATCACTGAGCGTGAGCGGTCTGCCAGACGTCCACACGTGTGCATTCAGAGAGAGGCACTCGTTTAAATTCACGTCCAGGTTCGTGCACCAAAGGCGAGTGGTCTCAGCATTAAGTTCCGGCAACTCCGACCCCCCCCCCCATCTGCTCACTGCAAATAGCTCTACCTCTTCTTAAAGAAGATCGGGCCGGCCGGGTACCGGGCACCTCCGTTGGTCAGAGTATCGTATGCGATGCCAAGGATGCGAGGGAGGCGTCAAGGTTCCATCCCCCCCCTCCCCCGCCAGGACACACACACACACACACACACACACACACACACACACACGAATCAACCAATGGATGCAGACAGAAGTAGAACAACAAATCGATGTTTCTCTCCCCGCCCCCCTCTCTCAATAAATAAAATGCTTAAAAATAAATAAATAAAAGGAGGAGGTGGGGAGGCGAGGACGGGTGTGAGAAGGGGGTGACTCTGCACCTTTTATGAAAAGCCGCTCCCATACGCAGATGTCACTCAAAGTCAACTGCCCGCGCTCAGTAATAAAACGGTGCTCCCACCAGAGGTCCGGTTCGGCGTTTTCTCCCGGGCTCCCCCTGAAGGGGGTCTCCAGGCCTGAGCACTGAGCCGGAGAAAGGGGAAAAGAAAGCCAACCCACCGCTGAGCCCTTCCCGGCAGCGAAAGGACAGGCATCTGCCGAGCTCCTGCCCCCCGC
This sequence comes from Myotis daubentonii, assembly GCF_963259705.1. NCBI lineage: Eukaryota > Metazoa > Chordata > Mammalia > Chiroptera > Vespertilionidae > Myotis > Myotis daubentonii. The sequence goes on along the minus strand of NC_081854.1, from coordinate 56,833,941 downwards.
TTCTTGGGGTCTCTCTCCTGGTTTCCTTGTCCACGGTCAGAACACCCTCCGGGCCCCCAAGTCTGTGGACCCATCCAGGGGTGCCTGCTGGGGTGGGGGGACCCAGGCCACTTCTCTCAAGGAAAAAGGGAACCGGCGGTAGGCAGCGACTGAGAGTGTGGGCTGAGTGGGTCTGCTCTGACATGACAAGGAGGGTCTGGCGGAGCAGACACGGGGATCCCCTGGGACTCCACAAGCAATGGCGGGGTCCCAGGGCCCCGGCTAGCTGCCGATTCCGCTCCAGCCCCTCCAGCCCTCCAGCCGGGAGCGAGGCTGGCAGGAAGGGAGCAGGGCCCCAGCGCCGCTGGCTCGCAGGCCTCAGGAAATGAACTCTGCAGAGCTGAGCTGGCTGGGGCCAGAGGTCAGCAGGGGCGCTGGGGGAGATGAGACCTCATGACTTGGGGCTCCGGGGACTCAGCGGCTATCCTCTCGCTCCTCTAGCATCGCCCATGGCAGCCGGACACCCGCCGAGGGGCTGGAACGGGGACAAAGCAGCAAGCGAGGCCTGGAGAGGCCGCCAGTGGAAAGAGGAGGGCAGGGGAGGGGCTCAGTCAACCATGGCCTCTCCCGGGGGCCTGGGCTCTCCAAGGGCGCGCACTGGAGCCGTGGGGCCCGGGTGCAAACAGAAAGCAAAGCAAGGAGACGAGGGGTGTGTGTGTGTGTGTGTGTGTGTGTGTGTGTGTGTGTGTGTGTCCTCACAAATGTGTGCACCCCGGGACCCACACTGGAAGCTGGCCTGGGTTGGGGTGCGCGGAGCCGGGACCGGGCGCCCTCCTCAGAGGAGCGCACACAGCGGCGACTGAACTCCCCGGGGGACCGCGTCCTGCCAGCACCGCGCAGACAATGAACTCCTGGCGGAGCCTCCCGGCCCCGCTGGCCTCGGTGCGAGAGGCAGGAAGTGTGGGGGCCCGAGCCGGGTGCGCGGCGCGGCCAGGGGACACCCGGCGGCCGGGCCGCGTGCAAGCAACGCCCGCCGCCCTGGACGTCCTGGGCGGCCGGGCCGGGGCCGATGAAAGGCGGCGGGGCCCGGGGCCCGGGGACCAGAGACAGAGGCCTGGGAGCGGCCGGCCTCCCCGCCTCTTCCTTCCCCCCGCCGGCCCGCCCGCCACCTCCGAGATTCGCAATCCCCGCCAAGTCGGGCCCGCACCCCTTGATTGGCCACGCGGGCCCGGGGCCGGCACGCAGGCAGCAGCGGGGGCCCCTCCGCGGCGCCCCGGGCCCGGTCCACCGCAGGCGGCGGCGCCAGGACGGAGAGGGTCGGTGGGCCGGAGACGGCCGGCCGGGTCGGGAGGGTGACCACGGCGCGCCCCCTCCGCCGCCGCCACCGCCGCCGGGGCCGCCGCCTCCGCCTCCCGCTCCCGGCTTCCTCCTCCCCCTCCTCCGCCTCCGCCTCCTCCTCCGCCGCCGCCTCCTCCTCCTCCTCCCCGCTCGCTCGCGCGGTCCCGGCCGCCCGCCCGCCCGCCGGTCCCTCCTCCCTCCCGCCCGCCCGCCCTCTCTCCGCGCTCGCTCGCGCCTCGCCGGGCCTCGCTCGCTCACCTTTCACCGAGCGCGGCTTCGCCTGCTTCCGCCTGGACATGTCCGGGGCTCCCGGCGCTCCGTCGCCCGCCGCCGCCGGCTCCCCCTGCCGCCCCCCGCCGCTGCGGGCAGCCCTGCTCCCCCTTCTCCGCCGCCTGCCTCTCGGAAACTTTTTTTTTTGCAGCCGGGTCGGCGGCTGCGAGGAGCCGATCGCAGGTCCGGGGCGGCCTCCCTGGGGGCGGCGGCGCGGGCCGGCCGAGGCCGCTCGGGGGCGGGGGGGAGGCCGGGGGGTGCGCCCGGGCCCTGCCTGTTGCAATGCGGCAGCCGGGGGCTCGCGGTCCCAGCGGCGGTCCCAGCGGCGCGGGGAGTCCGGAGGCCACTCGGCCGAGCCGAGTTATGCAAAAAAAAAAAAAAAAAAAAGCCGCCCCCCTCCTCCTCCCCACCCCCCGCCGGCCCCCGGCCCCTGCGGCCCCCTCCCTCCCCCACCCACCGCCACCCTCGCCCTCCTCCTCCTTCTCCTCCGCCCCTCGCCGGATTTTTGTGCAAAGTTTGCAGGCGTCCGGCCACGAAGCCCGGTGCGGAGCTCACAATGAGCCCATATGAGGAGGGGGGACGGGGCTGGAGTCGAGGGGTCTCGGGGGGAGGAGGCCGGAGGCGGTCGGGAGCGGGAGCACGGAAGCTCAGCACCCCCCGGGGGGGGGGAGCCTTCGAATTATTCCCGGCCTCACACAAAAAAATATAATAAATATTAGCGGCTAAAAAAATGCCCAAACGCCTGGTTCGGAGAGTATGATGGATGGGTGGGGAGGGGGGGGTCCCTCAACTCAGCCCACTTGGGGGCTCGAAACGGCCGCAGTGGCTCAGAAGCCGCAGCGCGGGGGGCCCTGGCTCACGCCCCCTTCTCTGGCTCTCGGCTGGCTCCGTCCAGCGCTGGCCACCCCCCCGAGGAGGAAGGGGCGCGCGGGGGGCGCTCAGGCGGTGGCGAGCAGGCGCACCCGCGCCCCGGGCATCGCTCAGCCCGTGCGCCCGGCCGCCGCTGCCTGCCCTCGGGCTGCGGTGCTCAGCGCGCGGTGCGCAGCCGATCCCCAGGCCGGTGCCAAGTCGCCGGCCCGCTAGCTGCCTCCATGGGCCAGGGGCTCGGGGAAGGGGGCGGCGGCGGCCGCGGTGGCGGCGGCGGAGGAGGAGGAGGAGGACGAGCAGGCGGCGGCTGGGCTCCCGTCCTCCCGGGCGGCGGCGGCGGCGGCGGCGGCTGCGCCCCGGCTCCTCCGCGCTCCAGCCGGCGCCGGCCCGCCCGCCAGCCTCCCTCGCGCTCCTGTCTTCTTTGTGGTCGCTGGCTCTCCTCCTCCCGATCCGGCTGCTGGGGCTGCACTGCAGAGACACATAATAGAGCCAGGCTTGGCTGGAAATGTAGCCGGGTCCCAGCAGGAGGATGTGAGGAGCGGAGTCCCGGCGGGGGAGCGCTCTGATCCCGTGGGGCGCCCCGCGCTGCTCCGGCTCGGATCAGACGGAGAGAGGGCCAACAGCACCGAGCGATGGACAGCGCTGGAAATACAGCTCCGGCCGCCCGCAAAACCCGGACCGCGGCGGCGGCGGCGGCGGGCACGGCGCGGGCACGGACCCCGCACCGGCGCGCGCGGGGCGCCAACTCGGGCCCTGGCGGCAGGGGGCGGGGGGGTGGCGGGAAGAGGAAACAGACCACGGGGCCCACGCGTGCTGTCACTCGTCCAGATGCAGCCGCACCGCAAACTGCAAAAAGCGAGGGAAGGGAGCGGGTGGGACACTGGGGTGAATCGCCCCAGATAGCCACCTCCGCAAATTATGTCCCACGGACAAGTGATGCGTGGACCCGGCTTTTCACTCTCGGGTTTTGCCCACGGGTCAGTGTGGGGAGACCTTCGGGGCCCCACATCCACACAGACTCCTAAGCCTCTGGGCTAACTCCGTGCGCCTCTCCCAAAACCCGCATTTGTAGGGTCCCCGCGCACTTCTTCGCTAAGACTATAAAGGATCCGCTTAGCTCCAAAATATAGCTGTAGCCCTGCCTCCCCCCCCCCCCCCCCCCCGCGGAGGACGAAAGAAAGCGCTGCTACTTCCCACCAAGTTTTGCCCCGGCCGCCAGGGGGCGCCCCGCGTCCCTGCCGCTCTAGGCCAGTTTCGGTTTCCACGTGGGACCCGCCGGGGGAGGGCGCGGACTCCGGCAAAGTGGACCCCAGGAAGCCCGTCCTCCGCAGCCTCCCCTCCCCCACCAGCGGCGGGCGGGCGGCCAGGCCAGGGTGGGGGGTCGGCCCCGGCGTCCACCCCCTCCCGGGCGAGTGGCGCCACCTTGGGTCGGCTAGCCCCGGAGCTGGAGAGTGCCCGGCGCTGGGGGTTATCCATCTCGCGGATCGATAAGTCGCCGCTGGAGAGGGGGGGCGGGCTGCGTCCCCTCGGAGACCAGTTACCCAGGGCAACCTTTCACGGGAACCGCCGCCCGCCGAGAGCCGCGGGGGGCCACCGGGCAGCGGCGCCCGCCCGTCCCCGGCCCCGCCGTTTCCTCCGACCCCGCTCCCCCAGCTCTGGGCCGGCGGGCACGGGCCGAGGCTGAGCTGGTTGCTGGGGTGGATGCCACCCCGAACCCCCGTGGCTAGCGAGCGCTTGCACGCGGAGGAAGAGTCGGGGTGACCCGCGAAACGCGACGCCGAGCGGGACACCTTGACACGGGGAGACAGAGCGAGGAGTGTCCCCCAGAGGCACCAGACAGAGAGGTCTCCTAGCTGGGACCCAGCCCCCCCCCCCCCCCAGTTACACTGTCACCCCGGGACCCCGGGTCGCCGCCTTCCCCAGCTCTCGCGTCTGAGTGTCCCGCACCTGGGCCTCCCTGGCGGCGGAAAGAGGGAGCCGCCTCCCGCAGCTCCGGGATGGCGGGGTTCGGCTGGGGGGGGGGGGGGCGTGCCAAGGGCCACGGCGAGGGCAGAGGCCGCCAGGCGCCTGGGAAGGAGCCAGGAAGGAGGGGCCGAATCAGCAGCTCCCCCACCCCCGGCGGCGCCTGGGATCGGGGCCCACGGAGAGAGGCTGACAGGCGGCAGATGGCACACGCTGGGGGCGGGAGGCGGGGGGATTGGCCTGGCTCCGGGGTGCCTTAGAGGAGGGGGTGGAGAAAGCCCCCCGCTGACCGCCCAGGCTCCCCAGCGGGCTGGAGACTTCCGATCTGCCCAGCTGGGAGCCTGGAGAGGGGGGGCGGGTGGACAAAAGGAGCTCGGCGGTAAGGGGTGTGCTGGAGGAAAGAGGGGGGCACAGGCAGGGAGGCCCGCAGCGCTTCCCTCTTTCCACCCCCAGGGAACTGCAGGAGCCCCAGAGGCCAGAGGTGGGTAACAGGATGGGGCGGGGCACGGCCTCCCAGAACCGACCACAAAGGCCGGGGGACTTGGAGAGGAGCACGAAGGTTTTGGACCCCTTGGGGGTGCAGTCCCACGTGTTGGCTCCCCCCGACCCCCCGCAGGACCTGGCTGCTGTCTCCCAGCTCAGGGTGTGCAGCTCACCCCAGCTTTCTCTGAAGCTTGTTTCATTTTTGATTCCTTCCAGAAAAGAAAAAAAAAAATGTGCTAGTTTAAGAAAAATTCCAGAGTAGCAAAAAAGCCTGTAGCTCCTACTTGACAGGGTCTTGGGGGGCACTGGCTGAGGGCAGGCTCACTGCCCTGCCCCCCACCCCCCAGCCTTGATTCTCTCGGGCCTACTGACCTGGGACCAGAAAAAGGTCATTCTTCAGGTGGCATCTGATACCCCAGGTGCCTGCTTCCAGCCCGGCCCCCGGGAGTCTGGGGGTCTCCCCTGTGAGAAGGCCCTATGGCCCCTTCATCAGCTGCCCTCCCCCCCCCCCAGGAGTGGCTGGAAAGACCCTTTGTCAACTGTGAGACGCCAAGCTGCCGGCATAAACTCAAGGGAGATGACCAGTTGATGTTTTTAAAAACATACAAGTCCATGCTCACAGGAACAGGTGTCTCCTTCCAAGTCCTCCGACGAGGGAGGTGCTGCCTGGCCCCACCCAGGTCCGCTGGGTCCTAAGGATGCAGCCAGACACAGCAGCCAGTGAGGTCCAAAGAAGCAGGTGTCACCCAGAGCAGGAGGGGCCGTGGGCGACAAAAACCAGGCAGGCCCATGAAGTGAAATAAAATAGGTTCCTTTCGCCCTAACCGGTTTGGCTCAGTGGATAGAGCATCAGCCTGCGGACTCAAGGGTCCCAGGTTCGATTCTGGTCGGGCGTGTGCCTTGGTTGCGGGCACATCCCCGAGTGGGGAGTGTGCAGGAGGCGGCTGATCGATGTTTCTCTCTCATCAATGTTTCTGGCTCTCTGTCCCTCTCCCTTCCTCTCTGTAAAAAAAAAAAAAAAATCAATAAAATACATTTTTTAAAAAATAGGTTCCTTTTGCAACCTCGGAACTGGTATCCCCAGGTTCGGTCAAGGGGTGCTCGGCCACTCGAGACCAAATGACCGCCTTCTCCCCATCCACACACGCCCATGCACACATGCACACACGCCCTTTCAGTGGCGCTTGACTACGAACCCTCTAAACGTGTGACTTCTGTTTGCCGTGGTATTGCTTGAAAGTCACGCGCTCCCGGGGGAAACTTGCCTCAGACTACAAAGGAACCGTGGTCCTGGGAGGGAAGATGTGCTCCCCCACGTCTTCCCCCAGGAAAGCAATCCATGCCTCTATTCACTTGTTTATTCAACATGCACGGATTGATTGTGGGCCTACTGTGTGCCAGAACGGGGACCCCAGGCCCTGCCTGCTGGGCTTGTTCTCTTGCAGGGAGGCTGACTTTTCATAAATGGCCACATAAATAATGATTTAATCACAGTTTTAAACAATCCCGAGAAGGAAAAGTACAGTGTAAACCAGGCCAAGGCACAGAGGGTCTCGGTGGTGGTCTGGCTGAGAGCCTGGAGGAGGCGGAAGGAGGCGGGGTTCCTGGCAGAGAGAACGGTGTGTGTAAAGGGCCTGAGGTAGGAAGGAGCTGGGTGATTTGGGGGCAGGGGAGTTGTCACAGCTCGGAGCCAAGGGCCCAACGGGGCCATCACAGCCGGCGTAGAGACCAACCTGATCCATCTTCCACTCCAGCTCCCGCCCTGGCCTTGCTGCAGAAAGCCTCGAGCAAGGGGACTCTCTGTGCCTCCATTTACTCATCTGCAAAATGGGGAGACAGAGAGCCTGATCTGCTGGGGCCGCCCTGAGGGTTTCATGTTAGTCCCTGCGGCCCGCCTGGCCCAGACGGAGGCCAGGATCCTCAGGGCTGTTGGGCCTTCACTTCCTTCCCTCCCTGCCTCTCACCTTCACCACCCGTCAAGGGCACCCACGGCTGTGGAGAGAGATGCCCGGCTCACCGCTGCAAGCTCCCGCCTGGCCCCACAGCCCCTCCTTGCACTGGCGCTCCTTCAGACAGCCCTGCTCTCTGGGTGCGTTCTCGCAGCCTTAGGTCTATCCAGGAGGCTCCGTGCTTGAGTGGACTTGAGTTTTCCCTTTTCTCTTTTGCATTTGTATTTTAATGGCCCGCCTATTCTTGGAGGCCAGGCTTCCTCGGACGCTTGGGTCCTGTGGGGACGAAGGAAGCGATGGCTGTGGCCTCCGGTGGAACCTGGGGGAGATGGCCTGGCACCTTGGTGATGAACCAGCCGCCGCCACCCTCCGGACCTTCCCGGCCGCCTCCCAGTTTTTGCGAAGTTGAGGGCTCCTCTCACGGGGCTTGGTCTGGATGCTCCAGAAGCTGCAGAGCAGGGTCGGGCGAGATGGAAGTGACTCCCTCTCTCTTACATCTCAGCCTGGGGCTCCGAGAGCGAGATCCCTGTACATGACACTCCCCAAGGGTCCCCAGTGCCCGCCCCCCTTGACCACAACTGGAAGAGGCCATCCATGAGCCCAGACATTCGCCTCCCTGGGGCTGCGGGAATTCAGGGCCAAAAACAATACGGCGGGTGTGGGAACCTCCTTGTCGTCTCCAGTTTCTGTTCGGCTGAGAAAGCCATTTCTATTTTATCATCATTATTCTAATTATTGGAGTCTTGGGGCGTCAGCAGTCTTTGCAGGGAACACCCACAAGGCAGCGAAGGAACCAGCTCGGCGGAGGGTCCCAGTGGACTCACACCCACCCTCCCCTCCCCCCCAAAGCTCCGAGCTCCTGGCCCAGCGCGCCTATGCCCAGCCACCTCGGGCTGCCCCGGTGTGGGACACAGCCGGGGTCATCAGACCCGGCTCACTTGTTGCTTTGTGCTCTTAAAATGCTCCTTTTACAATATCTGCAATTCACTTTACTTTTTTTTAATAATTGTGATGGTATCACTATACTTTTTTATTGTTTTTATTGATTTCAGAGAGAGGAAGGGAGAGGGAGAGAGGGATAGAAACATCAATGATGTGAGAGACTCATTGATAGGCTGCCTCCTGCATGCCCCTCACTGGGGAGCGAGCCCACAACCCCAGCATGTGCCCTGACCGGGAATCGAACCGTGACCTCCTGGTTCATAGGTCAATGCTCAGCCACATCAGCTGGGCTGCAATTGACTTTAAAAGTACAAAACAGGAGGATACAGTTGACTCTTGAACACAGGGCTTAGAGAGGCCGACACCCCACAAAGTCAAAAGTCTATGTATAACTCATGACTCCCCCAAAACTGAACAACGTTCATGGACATGACGGATGCCCGGCTTTCTAACTGTGAGAGATCGCACCAGGCAGGGGCACACACAGAACTGGTCACAAGGCCTTTGGCCCTCCGGAAGCCACCAGTATTTTGCTAATTCGCAAACAGGATATCAAAAAATGTGATCGAGCCCGGCTGGTGTGGCTCAACGGGTGGGTGTCAACCTATGAACCAAGAGGTCTCTGGTTCTATTCCCAGTCGGATCACATGCCCGGGTTGTGGGCTTGATCCCCAGTAGGAGGAGTGCTGGAGGCAGCCAATCCATGATTCTCTCTCATTGATGTTTCTGTCTCTCTTTCTCTCCCTCTCTGTTCCTCTCTCTCTAAAATCAATTAAAACGTGTTTTGTTTTGTTTTATTTTTTTAAATATATTTTATTGATTTTTTACAGAAAGGAAGGGAGAGAGGTAGAGAGTTAGAAACATCGTTGAGAGAGAAACATCGATCAGCTGCCTCCAGCACATCTGCTACTGGGGATGTGCCCGCAACCCAGGTACATGCCCTTGACCGGAATCAAACCTGGGACCTTTCAGTCCGCAGGCTGACGCTCTATCCACTGAGCCAAACCGGTTTTGGCTAAAACGTTTTTAATGTGCTCGATTTAGAAGTGGGCTCTCATGGGTGGAATTAAAGGCATTCAAAGTATAATTTAGTAAAATGGTGTCAAGACACTCCCCACCTGGTCTGAACGGGATGTAAGTCCAGTGAGACTCAGTAACCTGAACCTGAGGGTACCCCCCCAGCTCCATCCCTCCGAGGTCCTGGGTCCAGCCGTTGGCTAGGAGTTCTGACTCTGTGGTGCCAGCCTCAGGGAGACACAGGCCCTGCGGAGTGTGACGGGCTGTCTGGGTGCCCGCTCACGGGGGAGGCCGGGGAACACTACAGCACAGAACGCTGGGCCTGCTGAGCTCACAGCCCCGGGAGGAGACCTGTCCGCCCCAGGGGGATCCTGCTTCAGTGAGGACCCATGTGCGTCAGCATCTGCTCAGAGACTCACCTCCCGTCACCTGGGAGGGAGGTTATGGGGGAGCAGCCAACCCTCACCCACCTCCAACCATTTTGGGGACCATTATTATTTACCAAAAAGACGGAAGTGTGTGCCGGACCAAACTCAGAGAGCATTTTGCAAAAACAAAACAAAAAACTGGTGTCCTGTTATTGCCTCCCAACCCCCACCATTGTGAAAAGAGCCTACTAGGTGCCCGAGCCCAAGAGAAATGCCAGGGAGACCTCAGAAGGGCGCCAGCATGCGTGTCCCTGGGCTGGGCACGTGGAATCGGGGACCCGATGCCCGTGGACAGGAAGGAGGGAAGCGGGATCACCGGGGCCCAGGCCACCTGTCGCCATGGCATCCCAGTGTCCTCAGATGCTCAGCGCCTAGTGGTGGCCTCGGGAGAGCGTCCCAGTCTGTGGCTGTGGCCCGGAGGGGCGGGCTGACGGGGAGGAGAGCTCTCCTGCAAGGATGGGACCAGCCGAGGCGACGGACGGACGGGGCGGGGGAGGCAGTTTCCCTGAGGGTCCCTTCCATCTTTCTCTACCTGCCAGGTCCCTAGGGCCCGTCACTGGGCCCTTCCCTCCTGTAAGCACCTAGGCCAGGGGTTCTCAACCTTCCTAACGCCGCAACCCTTTCATACAGCTCCTCATGCTGTGGTGACCCCCAACCAGAAAATTATTTTCGTGGCTACTTCATCACTGTAATTTTGCTACTGTTATGACTCATCATGTAAATATCTGATATGCAGGATGTATTTTCATTGTTGCAAATTGAACGTAATTAAAGCATAGTGATTAATCACAAAAGCAATATGTAATTATATAGGGTGTCCCAAAATTCACGCAAGATTTGCAATTCAATTCAATGGCAAATCTTGCATGAATTTTGGGACACCCAATATATGTGTTTTCCGATGGTCTTAGGCGACCCCTGTGAAAGGGCTGTTTGACCCCCAAAGGGGTCGCGACCCACAGGTTGAGAACCGCTGACCTAGTAGGTCTCAGCTATTGTGACTATTGAGAGGCAAAGCCCGCACGATGGCCACGCAGTCAGCTTCAGCTCCCCGGCCTGCCTGCGGCCCCCTCTCTGCCTCAGTCTCCCCACCTGCGAAATCTCCCCGGAGCTCTGACTGCATGAAGCGGCAGATCTGGGCTGACGCCTACCCTCTGGCCCGACCAGCACCCGGCCGGCGGTCAACGCCAGAGGGAGCAGAGGCGATCCAGGCGCAAGGCCAGCCACCAGCGGGGCCAGGCTGGGACCCCGGTGGGCCTGGCCTGGCACCGTGCTCGCCAGGGCCTGCTGCTGCCTCCTCTGAGTGCCCGGCCCCACCCTGGCCACGCACCTGGGGACCGGCCAGGGCCCGGCTTCCCAGGGGCAGAGGGAGCTCCCGCAGGGGACTTCAAAGCCCGGCGCCTTCAGAAGGAACGGAAACTTTGTGCGGAACGAAAGTCTCCGCGGGGAACAGCCGAGCCCTTTTCTGTTTAAGCCTCTTTCTTTGCCAGCCGGCTGGCCTGGTCATTCTCTCTCTCTCTCTCTCTCTCTCTCTCTTTTTTTTTTTTTCCTATTCTAAACGATCCCAGCTGCAGCCATCTCCCAGGCCTGGGCAGGGGCCCACTGCAGCCGCAGCCACAGCCACAGCCGCCTGGCTGGCCTCCTGCGGCAGACAAAGGCGGCCCGGCCTGGCACCCACTGGGAGAGGCCCCAGAGCCCCCGCCCGGAGCCAAGGCCCCAGCAGGGGCCAGGGGAGGGTTCGGGAAGTTTCTGCCAGCATCCCAGCCTCCTCCTGCCCCTGGGACTGAGCCTGCTGGTCAGGGCAGAGAATGAAAAGCCAGGCCCCCCATACGAGCGACAGGACTCGGGCTGCGGAGCTGGCTCCCAGGGCCCTCGGAGACACACTAATCCAACTTCCGGCTGGAAAGAGGGGGAAGCAGATACCCAGGGAGACACAGACCTGCCCAAGGTCACACTGCCACCCATGGCAAAGCTGACCCCGAAGCCAAGGCTCCCAGCGCTGATATCAAAGTGCCGGGGGCTGGGGAGGGCGAGGCAGGGGGCCTTCATGCCCTGAGGTTGCTGGGTAAGGGGGGAGGGAGTCACTTTTTGTAATAGGTCCGGCCCGACAGCAGATGATCTGCTTTGCGCTCTCAGCTCCCCTGCCTCCCAGCCAGTGATTGCGTTTCTCTGGGCCTCTGTTTCCTCTCTGTGAAATGGGGCTACGCTGGAAGCTCCAAGAACCACCGTCCATCACCTGACCCAGGGACAGCCCACCATGGCGGGGGCCCCCAGCTTATGCCCAGAGAGTCCCCCTGCTTGGCCGGCTGTCTGCCTTGCGAGGGGGCCGTGATCAGTCGCTCTCGGCTCACACATGCCCCACCCACTGGACAGCTCGCTCACCCTCCACAGGGGCCCCACAGCACCCTGAGGTCCTGTGGGGGGCAGGGCAGCCAACCATCCAGGTCCTGCTGGCCTCTCCCAGGGAGGTGGGCACAGCCTGGCCCCTTCCTTCTCACCATTGGCCACTTGCTTTGACCTCTCAGGCCCCTCCCTCTAAAGGCGCCCAGTTCCAAGGAAGCCGGTCAGCAGGGGCAGGGGCAAGGAAGGGGGCAGAGGGCACAGTCTGTGGTCTTGCGCGGGTCCCTTCTTTTTTTGTTTTTTTTGGGTTTGTTAATCCTCACCTGAGGGTATTTTCCCCATTGGTTTTTTTAGCGAGTGGAAGAGAGAGAGGCAGAGACATCGATGTGAAAAAGACACAGCAGTTGGTTGCCTCCCGCACATGCCCTGACCGGGGCTGGGGATTGAACCTGCAACCCAGGCACATGCCCTGACTCGGAACCAAGCCCTCGGCATGAAACCAAACCTTTGACCCTTCAGTGCCTGGGCCAACACTCTAACCATTGAGCACACCAGTGAGGGCTTGAATGGATCACTTTTTTTAAAAAATATTTGTATTGATTTCAGAGAGGAAGAGGGAGAGAGAGAAACATCAATGATGAGAGAGAATCATGGATCGGCTGCCTCCTGCTGGGGATGAAGCCCACAACCCAGGCCTGTGCCCTGACCGGGAATCGAACCGTGACCTCCTGGTTCAGAGGTCGATGCTCAACCACGGAGCCACACCGGCCAGTCCTGTGTTTTTGGCTGCTGGAGTCCCTCTTCTGCAGAATGTCTGCCTGTGTCTTCAGCCCGGGTGGGGCCCTTGACTATGGGCTGACCTCCAGGCATCATAGTTATTCACGTTCCACCCTGCTCTAAGCTCCTCCTGGGAGGGAGGGCTGTCTTACTCCGGCCCCCTCAGCAGTGCCAGGCAGGCGACAGGACTCCAGGAAACACGGGTGGAGGGAGGAGCCTGCCAGCCCTGGGGTCTCCGTGATGCCGCCCAGGCTGTCTCTCTGAGCTGACAGTCACAGGGACCTGTCTCGGGTCCTTTGAGGAGCCCCACCCCCTGCAAAGCCCAGTGCAACCTCCTTATAAGTCCTCCTGGCACCTCCTCAGACTCCCCTCCACTTCCCCCCAGAGGAGGGTCAGTCCCCACAGCCTTCGCCGCCTGTGCCATGGAGCGCCCGGCCCAGGAAGGTCAGGTGCCTTCCTCGGGAGCCATTCCCGAACGCCTTCCGTGTGCGTGGCCAGAGTGGGTGGGACGGGACGGGACCTCCCAGCAGGGACCCTAAATTGCCTCTCCTGCAGGGTCTGCTCCTGGGGTTTGGCTGGATGGAAAGGAATGAACTTGACCCCTGGGAGCGCCTTACCTGATGGAAGGTTACTAGGGGGGTGGGGGGGCAGAGGACTCCCCCTTCTGATCTCCAAAGGAACATCTGCTTACACCCCCCGGGGACCCCCATATCAGGCTCAGGAACATTGGGGCCTCAGCCCCACCCCTGGCCGAGGCCAAACGCATCCATGCAGCTGCCTGGGCATCCAGGTTCCAGGTGCCCCCCCAGGTGCTGGGGGACACGCAGGGCCCACGGGAATCCCGCACTCACGGAACTGACGTTGTCGCAATTACTTAGCTCTGCCTTCGTGAGAAAGCGGCCATAGGCAAGATGTAAACGAACGGGTGGGCCTGTGTTTCAATAAAACTTTACGGATGGACCCGGGCCTCTGAACTCCATGGGATGTTCGTGCATCCCCAACATTAGTCTTCTTCTGTTCCCCCCGCCCACCCCCTCACCCCCCCGCAGCAACCATTTAAAAGTATAGGAACCATTCTCAGCTGCAGGGAGGGCCTGTCGAAGCAGCCCGCGCCAGCCCCTGTTCTGGATGATAAACATACACAGCACATACATGTGCCGGACTGTCCGAGGGCCCCTGTGAACCAACTCATTTCATCCCCACAGTGGAGCCACCACGATGGGCTCCGCTCTCCAGAGGCGGGAAGAGACGCACAGACGGCCGAGCCATACAGCCTGGGCTCAGCGTTGGAACCCAGAACCCAAAGGGTCTGCCCGTCCCGCTGCTCTCAGCCGCCTCCTGCAAAACCCACAAACTCCTCAGCAGGTGTGGTCCTCGCTCAGCGCTGCTACGCCCGCTACGACGTGCTAGACAGGGCCGCTAAACGCACGGTACAGGAACTAGACGCCCAACAACACTGGGACCCAGGCCTTGCCGTCCGCACTCTGAGGGGGTGTCCCCCCTTCTCCCTGCTCTCAGTGCCCGGGCCTTGCCCACCGCCCCCTCCACCCACCCTGCTCCCAGCCGTCGCAGCACGAGGGATGCTGGCCTCGGTTTCCACTCCCAGGTATTCGAGGGGGTCGGGTTCGGAGTTAAACAGCCCGGAGAGAGGCGGTCTGGGGGCTTGTGGGGCCCCAGAAAGACTACAGGGGGAGGGACACGAAGCAAAGAGGTGGGGTGGCAGAAAGGGCCTCTTCCTCAGAGCGAGGAAACCCCTGTCCGCCCCCCCACCCCCCATCCCAACCACAAAACCACAAAGCCGGGGCCTCCAGCTCTTGCGGGGGGAGGGAAGCAGGTGAGCGCTCTGAGTCCCAGGCTCTGAGTCCGGGCGGGCGGGGACGCTGCTGGCATTAAACAAAGCCCTCTTATATGTAAACTGCCGGCCCCGGTTCCAGGAAAGGTTCCCCAGGCGGCGCTGAGTGTGTGCACAAAAAATTATACCTCGGTGTATCAACACGGCGGGACGCAGGCTCACACAGGCGCGCGCTAAAACGCCCCAGGCACAAAGACAAGGCCAGGATGGCCCAAGGCGGGTCCATCCACACACCCGCTGGCTTTACAATCAGGGTGCAGGGCCAGGCAGGACTGGGTTCCACCAGGAATTCCAGAGCCGCAGGGGGTGCGGTGGGGTGGGGTGGGGTGGGGTGGGGGGGAGGAAGCCCGCGCAGCAGGGGTGGGGAGGAAGGGGAGGAGGTGAGAGAGGAGGACCAGAGGGGGGCCTGGTGTGGCTGGAGGGTGGGCAGGGGCCTGGGATGGGGAGAGGTGGGGGAGGGGGGCAGGAGAGGAGATCCAGGCCCCAGGCCCCCTGCTGAGGGGCCGTCCAGCTGGCAGGGCTGGGGGAGGACCTCCTGGTGGGAGGGAGGGCTGATCAGAGGGTGCGGGGGCCAGAGCTGGGGGGTGAGGGGCGGGCCATGGGGGCTGCGTGGGGGTGGGGAGTAAGGGGGCAGGGGGGAAGCTGAAGCAGGAAATCTGGTCTTGTCTCCCTGTGCACAGGCTGGGGGCCCGGGAGCGGGGCCTGGAAGGGGTGCTGACCGCAGCCCCAGGGGCTTGCGGAGGCAAATCCTGGAGCCACGACCTCACTGGGCTCATCCTGGGCTGCGGGGTTGCCCACTGGCTGTCTGCTGCCCCCTCTTCTCCCCAAGATGTCCCCTCCGCTCCAGCTCGCTACCCCCACCGGTGCTGGCCACACCGCTCTCACCTGAACCACCACAGGTGGCCCCCGAGGGAGCCCAGCTCCTTGCTGACCCAATGCTGACCTTGCCTCCCCCCCCCCCGCCCCCCGCGCTGCTGTGTCTGCCTGGAATGCTGGCCCTAACATGCTCTCCAGGCCCCACAGCTCCCGCGAGCCCTTCCTTCTCTGAGGGCTTAACCTCTATTTTAAAAATTTATTTGTATTGATTTCAGAGAGGAAGGGAGAGGGAGAGAGAAACATCAATGATACGAGAGAGTCATGCAGGCCCCACACTGGGGATCGAGCCCACAACCCGGGCTTGTGCCCTGACGGGGAATCAAACTGTAACCTCCTGGTTCATAGGTCGATGCTCAACCACTGAGCCACACCAGCTGGGCAACTTCTCCGTTTTCTGAGCGCTGACTTCATAGCTTCCCTGGGCCAGCATGCCCGCCCTCCCAGCATCGCCTGCAGCTGGGCCTGTCGGGCTCAGGGGGTAGAGAAGGCCGGCCCCTTGCGGTTATCCTCGGCCCGCAAAAAACCAGGGGCTGGTTGGTTCTGCCCAGCCAGCTCTGAGCCCACAACCTCCCACCTCCCAGCTGCCCCACTGCCACCTGGGAAATAGTTCAGCCAGAGTTTGGGCCTGAACTTGGGGCAGGGGCCCGAAGGTGCACACACTCTGCCCAGGGTTCCGCATCCTCTGATAGGCTCACCCTGCACCCACCGCCATGGACACGCTACAGCCCCTGGCTGCCTTCCCAGGTCTTGGTCAAGGTCACTGTCTTAGCTTCCCGTGGCTGCTGTAACAAACTACCACAGCGTCCGTGCCTTAAAGCAACACAGGTTGATTACCTGGCGGAGCTGGGGGTCAGAGGTGCCACACGGTGTCCCGGGGGTAGAAGGGGTGGCAGGACGGGGTTCCTTCCTAAGGCTCCTTCCCCGTCTCTTCCTCTTCGGCTTGTAAAGGCCGCCGGCATTCTTTGGCTCATAGCTCCTCCCCCAGATCCTCAAATCCAGCGGCACAGCTTCTTCCAATATCTGGTCCCAGCCTCCTCCTCCGCTTCCCTCTTCGACCTCAAAGGGCTGTTGTGCTTCCATTGGCCCCACCAGGCTAACAGGCAAGAATAATCGCTTTATCTTACTAGTAAAATCAGCTGCTAGCAACCTGTTCCCTCTGCAACCTTCATCACCCCTTGCCATCTTCAGACACCAGGGACTGCAGCTGGGGGTGGGGTGGGGGTGGGGGGGCATTATTCTGCCTGCCTCAGAGGAGGGCAGCACGGCCCGGATAGAGAGAGGCACAAATGGCATCTAGGCAAGCTGGCCCTGGATGCAGCCGCCTGGGTTGACATTCACCACCTCCCAGCCAAGAGACCGTGGGCACGTCACTTCACTTTTCGGAACCTGAGTCTTCTTGTTCCTAAAATGAGCGACAACGGACCCTGGCCGGGAGCCTCGGATGGTTGGAGCGTCGTCCTGTTGCAGGTTCAAGTCCCGGTCAGGGCACACTCCCAGGTTGCTGGTTCAGTCCCAGGTCCGGGTGCTTATGGGAGGCAACCCATTAGCGTTTCTCTCTTACATTGACATTTCTCTCTCTCCCTTCCTCTCTCTCTCCCTAAAAGAACTCAGTAAAAACATATCCTCAGGTGAGGATTTAAATTTTTTTTAAATAAAATAGGAGACGTTGGCTTACCTCTAAGCAATGGAATACTGTTCAACAATGAAAAGGAATGGACTGTCGAGACCCACAGTGAACTGGATGAATCTCAACTTATCACGAGTGAATGAACCCAGGCCCAAAAGGTATATACTGTGTGATCTTGTTGCTAGAACATTCTAGAAAATGCAAATCAGGGGTCACTTGCAGACAGAAGGAGCCAGGGAAGGCAGGAGGGAGGGATTGTGAGGGGGCACAGGGAACTTTTGGTTTTTGATTGAGTTGATTTGTGTTGATGTATGTCTGTATCAAACATCAAAACATCAAATTATACATATTTTTATGTTACATGCAATAAACCTTAACATTTCAAGAAAAATGATCTTAAATAATGTTACATGCAATAAACATTAATATCTCAAGAAAAATGATTCTAAATATGATGTTACATGCAATAAACGCCAATTATTCAAGAAAAATGATCTTACATATATTACATGCAATAAATATTAATATCTCAAGAATAAAAGGATTTAAAGTGTAATAATATTACCAAAACTGTACTAACATAGTAGGATATCACAAAAGTTGTAGGAAATATTAAAAATCTGCAAATAACAGGATTACTTCTATTATATTTGAGAATATTTTTTCCCTCTGGCTCTATTTTTGTTCATCAATTTATGTTGTTCATTATATTCCACAAATGAGTGAGGCCATATGATATTTATCTTTCTCTGACGGGCTTATCTCGCTTAGCACGATGTTCTCCAGCTCCATCCATGCTGTTGTAAATGGTAAGAATTCCTTCCTTTTTATAGGAGCGTAGTATTCCATTATGTAAATGTACCACAGTCTTTTAATCCACTCATCTGCTGATGGGCACTTAGGCTGTTTCCAGATCTTAGCTATGATAAATTGTGCTGCTATGAACATAGGGGTGCATATATCCTTTCTGATTGGTGTTTCTGGTTTCTTGGGATATATTCCTAGAAGTGGGATCACTGAGTCAAATGGGAGTTCCATTTTTAGTTTTTTCAGGAAACTCCATACTGTGCTCCACAGTGGCTGCACCAGTCTGCATTCCCTCCAGCAGTGCATGAGGGTTCCTTTTTCTCCGCATCCTCGCCAGCACTTGTTTGTTGATTTGTTGATGACAGCCATTCTGACAGGTGTGAGGTGGTACCGCATTGTCGTTTTGATTTGCATCTCTCGGATGATGAGTGGCTTTGAGCATTTTCATATGTCTCTCGGCCTTCCTTCCGTCTTCTTTCGAGAAGTGTCTACGTAGGTTCGTTGCCCATGTTTTGATTGGGTTGTTTGTCTTCCTTTTGTGAAGCTGCATGAGCTGGGATCCCAGTCTCTACGCTCTGCACCTTCGGTCCTGGGGCGTCAGGGTTCTCTCCTGTGAGTTTTCCGTTGATTATTCGGGAAGCCTTTCCGCGTTTCAGTGGTAATTCCAGCCTGTTCCTGGGAGCAGTCCCTGCAGCATCCTCCTACCCTGCCGCCATTTCCCATGAGTCCTTCTATACATTTTAAAGGATGCACCCGGCGGCCTGGCCCGTGGCGAGTGCTCAGAGTGCTGGCCGGCGCCACCACAAAGGGTCGCCCACCCCCGCTGCCGGCAGGGTCCCCTGGCACCCACTCTCCAAGCACCAACACCTGGGCCTCCCCTGCGCGGGCGGGGCTGGGCTGATGGGGGGGGGGGGGGGGCTGTGGCCGCCATTTCTAAAGCTCCCAGGGGGCGGTGTAGGATTGGAAGAAGGCAGGTTTGTCCTCTCTGTGCAGCAGCCCCCGGGCTCCATGGGGTCAGTTACCCGGGGCCACCTGGCTGGGAGAGAGCAGGTTCCGGCTCCTGCCGCATCCCTGGGGCTGGGTCTCCATTGGGCGTCGGTGGAGAGTCCGGCACAGCCCCCTGCGCTCCGCTGTTCCCACGAGTCCCCCGAGCTGGGCCCCCGTCGCCAAGGTGTTCTGGGGGGACAGAGGTCCCGGCTCCCAGGCTTCCTCTACTGTTCCTTTCCAGAGCGTTCTTTTTTATATATAATTTTAAAAATATGTTTGTATTGATTTCAGAGAGGAAGGGAGAGAGAGAGAGAGAGAGAGAGAAACATCCGTGATGAGAGAGAATCATGGACCGGCTGCCTCCTGCACGCCCCCCGCTGGGGATGGAGCCCGCAGCCCTGCACGTGCCCCCGACCAGAATTGAACCCTGACCTCCTGGGTCATAGGTCAGCGCTCAACCCTGAGCCACAGCCTGGTTTCCGCTTCCTTTCTCCTCTCCTGGGGCCCCGAGGTGCCGTGCGGAGAGGCCAGCCCAGCGCCCAGACGGGGCGGTTCCTGCCGATCCCCGGCTCCTCGAGTCATTTCCGCGGCAGCGGCTTCGACGGGAGGAAACGGCCCCTCGAACCCCCAACAGCGTCCAGGGGGACCCGCTCCGCCTCCCTGGGTTCTGGAGCCCAGTTTAACCCAAGCCTATTAACACGTAACATGTTAATTTGCCTTTTCCATGCGCTCTGCCCTGTGCAAGCGGAACCAATTTAATGCGATCAGAAGAGAGGGCTGCGCACGCTAATTACAACGTTTCCATTTCCCTGAGAGCGCCTTCCGGCCGGGCACCCCCGCGGAGACAGGCCCCCCAGCTGCACCCCAGGTGCTGCATGGCCAGCAGTCCACAAGGAAACGCGGGCTCCCTGGCACGAGGATCCGCTGGAATTGAATGGTTTCCGGCGTCTCAGCTTGTGTTCCCCAGGCGCAGAGCTGGACCAAGGGGTCCCAGGAAGTACCACCCCCCAACAAGGTCCCCCGGGACAAGGTTCCCCCAACAAGGTTCCCCTTGAATAAGGGTCCCCTCAGATAAGGTTCCCCTTGGACAAGGTTCCCCTCATATAAGGTTTCCCTCGAATAAGGTTACCCTGGGAAAAGGTTCCCTTCCGACAAGGGTCCCCTGGAACAAGGTTCCCCCAACAAGGTTTCCCTTGAATAAAGGTCCCCTCAGGTAAGGTTCCCCTGGGACAAGGTTCCCCCAGACAAGGTTCCTTCAACAAGGTTCCCCTGGGACAAGGTTCCCCCAGACAAGGTTCCTCCAACAAGGTTCCCCTGGGACAAGGTTCCCCTCAAATAAGGTTCCCCTTGAATAAGATTACCTCCAACAAGGTTCCCTTCGGACAAGGTTCCCCTCAGACAAAGTTCCCCTTGAATAAGGTTCCCCTTGAATAAGGTTCCCTCCGACAAGGTTCCCCATGTGCAGAGCTGATCACATCAGCCCTCTACTAGAATGTTCCAGTGGTTTCTGTGACAGTCAGAAGAAGAGTCAGCCTGCACCCATAGCCAGCCTGGCCCAGCCTGACGTTGTGCCCCGTGACCTCGCCTTCCAGACGCCCCTGACACCATGCATGGGCCCGGCAGCCACCTTCCTGTGCCTGGACCTCCTGCTCACTTCCCGCCTTGGAGCCTCTGCCCTGTGGGGGCCTCAGTGCATCCGTCAGGCCTCGGGGAAGTGTCCCTCCCCAGGGAGGCCTCCCTGACTGCCCTCTTCCATGCACAACCCCCCCCCCCCACCCCATCACTTTCCGTCCCTCGTTCTGGATCACGTCCACCACAGCCCCCATCACTTGGGGAAGACACTGGTCCGTTATCCACCTGCTCCCGGCTCCTGCAGGTCAGGGACAGCCCCCCACCCCCACCCCAGCAGCCTGTCCAGCGCCCGGCAGCCCTGGTGCTCGGACACCGGGCTGAAGAATGACTGTGTGACTGAGCTCCAGGTGGGGGGCCACCGAGAGGAGGTGCTGAGGGGGAAGGAGCCAAAACCTCCCACCAGCGGCCCCCAGGAGCCGGCTCCCTCTGCTGGGAACCCCAGTAACCAGATGGTATAGGACAGTGATGGCGAGCCTCTGACAGCGTGTCAGAGGTGACATGCGAACTCATTTTTTTGGTTGATTTTTCTTTGTTAGATGGCATTTAGATATATGAAATAAATATCAAAAATGTCTTTGTTTTACTGTGGTTGCAAAGATCAAAACATCTCTATATGTGACACGGCACCAGAGTTAACTTAGGGTTTTTCAAAATGCTGACAGGCCGAGCTCAAAAGGTTCATCACTGGTCTAGGAGGTGCCTGTCCCCTGCTCCCGGCCGCCGCCACCTTTAACGACGTGGATATTTCATTCTGCACCCAGGCCTCTCCGCCCAGGCCCTGCTCTCCAGGAGCTCAGGGAGTTCAGCTCCAGTCTCAGAGTTGGGGGGCCTGGCAACGGGCCCTGGGAGCGGCGGTCCTCCGGGCCTTCTCCGGGCTCCTCGTGGTCCCCAGGGCCTTCGGTGGCCTCTGCCCAGCAACCGGGGCCCCGTCCTGGGAGGGGACAGGTCCCAGCGGGAAAGGACTGGAAAGAGAGGCCCTGGAGTCGGGGGCCCTCCTGGGAAGGGACCCTGAGGGGCACCCGGGGCACTTGGGAGTGGCCCGGCCCCCATCACCCACGGCCCCCTCCCTAGGGCCCTGCACCCCGGGGGGACGGAGCCCAGAGAAGCAGCAGGCGTGTCCTCGGCCCACGAGAAGTCGCTTGGAAAAGTTTGCCAAGCCCTCTCCCCCGGGTGCCCTGCGCCTCCTGGGCCCCTGCCGTGCAGGGAGCCGGGGGACAGGGACCCCAGGAGGCCTGAGCCTGGCTGGCCTCACTCTTTCCGAGCGGCGCCCCAGGAGCCGGGAGTTGATGGAGAATCAGACTCCGGGCCCAAGAGACCTCCGATCTCCTAGGCTCCTGCAAGGGGGTTCCCGCCCTGCTTTCCAGCTCCATCTCAGCTCGGCTGCCCGGAGTAGGGGGCGCCGTCTCTCCTGCTCCCGGTCAGACGCGGGTGCCAGGCCCGGCTCTGCTCCACGCCCTGTGACCTCTGGAAGGGCTGGAGCTCACTGAGCCTCAGGCCCAGGTCTCTGAGGTGATGGCAGCCAGGTACCCACCCGGGTAGGAGGGCCTGAGATGCCCAGGGAACACGGATCCCCGGCGTGGCTGCCACTGGCCTTGCTGGTAACACACCCGGCATCCAGGCGGCCGGTGACGAGGCTCCCCCTCCTCCCCGGACCTGCAGACCCGAAATGTGCATATTCTCCCGGGTAGAGTGGAAAGTGCAGAGCCCGGCACAAGGAGTGTCAGCCCTCTCTCCTCCCCACATGGTGGGTGCTCATTCATTCGACAGCCACCCCATGCAGCCTGTGTCCCGGGACCAAAGCTGGGAGCCTGCCCACCAGCAAGGTGGCCAAGGGGGCCCCCAGCAGGCGCCAGGCCACTGTGTGAGAAATGCCAAGGAGGGAGCTGGGCCGGTGTGGCTCAGTGGGTGAGCATCGACCTATGACCCAGGAGGTCACGGTTCGATTCCCGGTCAGGGCACAGGCCCGGGTGGCGGGCTCAGTCCCCAGTGTGGGGCGTGCAGGAGGCAGCCGGTCCATGATTCTCTCTCATCACTGATGTTTCTCTCTCTCTCCCCCTCCTTTCCTCTCTGAAATCAATAAAAATATATTAAAAAGAAAAAGAAATGCTAAGAAGGGAGAACTGGGGAGACGGAAGGGGGCTCCTTGCAGGAGCCTAGTGAGGTGGGGTCAGGGAGGAGGAGGAGCTGCTGGAGGAAGCGTGCTGGGGGAGCAGAGAGCCTCACTGATGAGAGCGAGGGACCAGGGAGGACCCCCTAACCCCAGCTGCAGGAAGAGACCTGGACCCAGAGACATCGTCCCAAGGCCCCTTACCCACGCTGTTTATTTCACGTGAATTATCTCACGTTTTTAACCGCGGAGGCTTACAAACAGCCCAGTGACCCCATCTTCGAGGTACAGCTCCGTGAATCGACTCTCTGGACCCCATCTCGCTTTCCACAGGCCCCTCCTTTCCCTGGGGAACCGCAGATACTGCGAGGGGAACTGCGGGGGGGGGGGGGGGGGCGGCTGCCGCCCGGCCACCTTCTAGAAGTTCATGTCCTTAGGCCTGTGTCTTGTGGTCTGGGAGGTTTTAAAATAGTCCATGTTTTAAAAACAGACAATCTCGCAGTCTGCCCAATTAATGCTCACAGTTCATGGTTTGTAATTGCACATAAAATTTTATGACGGGAAATTACAAGGATTCTCTTTGAAGACTTCCCCCAAGGAACGGATTTGGGACGAAAAAGCCCATTTCCGCTTTCAAGGGACAGGTCCCTTTAGCAGCGACTGAAGCCTTCCCCAGAGATGAGCTCCGGGGTTCCAGCCAGCTCTGCGGAGGGACCAAGCAGACAGCATCTAGTCAGTGCTCAGCCCTTCCCACGGTCATCCTCAGCTCAGTCCTGTGGTGCACAGAGCAGTGTGCCCATTTCTCAGATCAGAAAACTGAGGCTCAGGGGGATTCTGACCCAGCCTGTCCAGGGAAGCCCTGCAGCTGGGCCTCCCACCCACGAAAGCCCACAAGCTTAGGCTCTGAAAGGCCTCCCACCGGGCCTGCACATGGAGTCACAGGGCCCCCCCGGCAGGGGTCAATAAAGACCAGGTCCAGCCCTGGCTGGTGGTGCTCAGCTGGTTGGGCATCATCCAGTGCACCGAAAAGTTGCGGGTTCGATTCCTGACAAGGGCCCGTGCCGGGGTTGTGGCTTGATCCCCGGGAGGGGGCGTGCAAGAGGCAGCCAATTGATATTTCGCTCTAACCAGCAGGCATTTTGGCAGCCTCAGAGCGAGCAGGGACAGAAAGGAGTGTCAAAAGAGACGGTACAGCCCGGCGGCACAGCGGTTAGAGCATCGGCTCACACACTGAAAGGCCACAGGTTGGATTACCAGTTAAGGGCATGTACCTGGGTTGCGGGTTCGATCCCCAGCCTCGAATGGTCATCACGGGGCACATGACTGTAAGCAAAGCAACAGAGCAAACCCAATAATAAATGGCATCTGAGAGAGGCAATACGGAGCGGGGGGGTCTGCGGCAAACTGGGGTGTGCAGCCGGTCTTGAAGGGCCAGGGTTACTTCTTGATTCCAGCCAGCGAGAACACAAGCCCGCACAGCCAGATATTCTGATCGCTCCGTGGAAGCCGGACGCCCGAGGGCAGGGCACACCTCCCAGTTCCTTAATGTTGGCACCCACCTCAAACACGGTACAGTCATTGCTCAGGCCCAAGACAGCACGTCTGCAGGCAGCAGCAGCCAGCGGGTCAGCGCGAAGCCAGGGGGCGGACACGGGGCTCTGAGCACAGAAGGCGAGGTGGGTCCCGGGGCCGCCAGGGGAGACTCGGGCTGGAAACCCAGGCCAGAGGGAAGCCTGGCTGGTGAGATGGGGTGTTGGGAGATGGGAACCAGCTGAACAAAGCTGGGGGGGGGGGGGCTCACCATGGCCTTGTGGCCAGGCCTGGCCAGCTGGTGTGGTTGGGATGAGCGAGTGGCCAGAGGAACTGGCCACAGAGGCAGGCCCTGACCCCAGGACTCGGTCTGGCTTTCGCCTTCCCTGGGAGGGTTTCTTTCTTTCTTTCTTTCTTTCTTTCTTTCTTTCTTTCTTTCTTTCACTCTTTTTCTTTCTTTTTTAATATATTTTTTTTAATCGATTTCAGGGAGGGAGAGGGAGAGAGATGGAAACATCAATGATGAGAGAGAATCATTGATTGGCTGCCACCTGCTGGGCATTGAGCCTACACCTGGGCATGAGCCCTGACCGGGAATCAAACCGTGACCTTCTGGTTTATAGGTCGATGCTCAACCACTGAGCCACGTCCGTCGGCCGAGCCCTGGGAGGGTTCCTACGTCTTTAGGTTTCCAGGAGGGAAGGCTAGTGGACTTTTGCTAAATCCCTGGCCACGCCCCTCCTGTCTGCAGCCTCCCCTCCCGTAATCTCCACAGCTCACTCATAAATTATGAGCATGCATTCATTTGCATGTCAGAAGCTCGGCCAAGAAATTAGATAAAATTGATCCGCCACAATTTATTCTCTCTATTTTTCCAAGAACTGGCCTCCCAATCATGTTTTATTCATGGAGACACCCAGCTCTCTCTTTTATCTCCAGCCCTCAGTAACATTTTCAATTTAGTCCGTTTATAGCTGCGAGACGCCCTTGGGCTGGGCGGGCGGGAGGCCACCCAGAACGCAGGCAGCTCCCGCGGCGCTGAGGCGAGAGGGAAGGAGGTTCCAGCAAGATCCGCCAGCCCTGGGCTCCCGGGAAGGTTCCAGGGCGGCCCGTGAGAAGGCTGGGAGCACGGAGGAGCCTCTGCCCCGGTGAGCCGGCGGGGGGGGGGGGGTGCGGGGGCTTGGACAGGGCCTCCTCCAGCTGACACGGGGTCCTCCAGGGGAGAGAGCAGTGCCCGCCTCTGTCAGCCCTCCCTGCCGCCATGTGTCATGGCCGGAGCCGCCTCCCATGTCCATGGGAGAAGGGAGGAGCTGCACAAGGACATTGTCCTGTCCTCAGCCTCTCCCTCAGAGAAGAGCGGGGGTTTCTGGAAGGCGGGTGGGCCTGGTTTGATGTCAGAGCGGGAGGGAGAGGGAGAGAGAGAGAGAAACATCCATGATGAGAGAGAATCATGGACCGGCTGCCTCCTGCACGCCCCCCACTGGGGATGGAGCCCGCAACCCTGGCCTCTTAGAAATGATAAAACCTTGGTTTGTAGTCGACCATATTGTTCCCTGGCATACAAGACGCACTTCTTAGCTTCTCTTGCAGCCAGCGACTGCGTTCTGACCAATGAGACGCGAGCAGGAACTTCCGGGAGGAGTGTTTTAAGGGAGGGGGCGGGGCTGAGAGGAGCCTCCTGTTTGCTCTTCCGCATTTTCACCTTCCTGGGATCCTGGTCGTGATGGCCGGCGCCCTGGCAGCCATCGTGCACCACGAGGTGCCCTTGAGGGTGGAAGCCCACGCTGAGGTTGGTGGGCTGAACACAAGAAGGAGCCTGGCCAGTGAAGGTGGTGCAGCCGTCCCCTCACCCCGGGCTGTCTACAGCTGCGCTTGTTTTACAGGAAATAATCCTCTTGAAGCCACTAGGATCTCCAGGTTTTTCTAGTATGTGCCCTCTTCCAAGACAGGACGCTCAGTAGCATGCCCACCGTCCCCCACTGGGGAAGGAGGGGGAGATGCAGTCCATTAGGTTTGCCCTCGGCATGGGATGGGACGGAGCCTAGAGGCAGAGTGGGCATCCTCCTGGGTTTCCTCTTCACAGGAGGCCCAGGGGAGCCCCGCCTTGGGTGGCAGTGCCCTGGGACCTTGACTTGCTGTTGGTCAGCCCGGTGTGGGTTAGGGGTGTGCCCACCTGGGACGGACCCAATGGCTCTGGACAGTCTGGGTTTGAAAGCATGGAGAGACGCTGCTGGGGGACCCCTCCCTGTGTGGTAACCCCCTCCCCAGTAGCCTAGGGCGGAAACATGGGTATCAGTGTCACCAAAGGACACTGGCTCGGCTTCCGGGGCCTGAGCCTCCCCCGACCACACCCAGGGCAACGGGGCTGCTTCGAGGGCGGGTCCTGTGCAGACAGAGCCGGCGCCTCTCTGTCCACCCCACGGGCTCCAGGCCGGGCACAGCGCCCCACGGCCAGGGTGGGCTCTGGAGAGGAGAGAGGTCCAGGGGCGGGAAGGACCCTTACCCTCTGTGGGGGGGTGGCCTTTTGCTTTGTTTGACCATTTTTGTCATGGGAGGGTCCTGCCTGTTTAAAATAAATGGATTCCATTTCAAAGCGTTTGCCCACCCCTCCTCCGACCTTGCCCAGGGCGCCCTGTGGGTCGGGAAGGTGCTTCCCATTTCAAAGGGAAGGAGGCTGGGGCCCAGGAGCAGAGGGGGCCGCGTCCCCTGGAGGGGGCATTCCCTCCCGGCCGGCCCAGCCCCAGGCTCCTGCTCTCGATCCCCAGGAGACCCTCTCTGGCCGCTTCCCTGCAGCCTGCAGCCTGCCCTGCAGGCGCCCTCCAGTCTGGACAGGGGGGCGCGGCCCCGGAGCCGGAGATGCTGAGCCAGGAGAACCCCCCCCCCCAGAGGGTCCGTGTCAGGCCTCACTGAGGGCTCAGTGGCGAGTTCTCCGCCCACCGCCAACCTGTCGCAGTGCACTGCTTGTCAAACACGGTCTGAAGACGCCGGCCCCATTTTATCTGCCGGCTAACATGGATCTGCTTTTGGGATGACACGCAACATGAGCCGGCTGCTCGGCGATCTCTCCATCAGCCACAGGCTCCAGCGCGGTACCACCGCCCGGGGCGGGAGCGGGCCCAGACGCGGGTGCCAGGAAGGCTGCGACCCGGGTGGGAGCTTGGGCCCGGGACCGCCCAGGGGGGCCTTGGAAATGCCGAGGGGCGCCCAGAGGCCTGCTGAGGCTCCCGGTAACACACCCCTCAGCGGGAGGCGGCCCTGCGGGCTAAAAGGCAGAAAAGACCTAAAAGGAGAGAAACCCCAGCATGTGCTGAGCAGCCGCTGGGAGTCACATCCGCCCTTGGCGCTGCCACTGGGCCCCGACGTCACCCTGCCACCCGCCCGCTGGCAGCGATGGGCGGGAGCTCACACGTGGAGCGACAAGGGCAAGGCACCCCCGTGGGGACTCCCTGGTCCTTCAGCAAGTATGTGGTGAGGTCGGTGAGGGGACAGGCTCCCTGCCAGGTGCTGCGGACACAGCAGAGAAGAGAACGGAGCAGAGGAAACGCCTGCCCTCACATTGTGGGCACTTGGAACCGGGCGGCCAGACCAGGCGCCAGCAAAGAGGTACCAACGGGTCTGGATGACCAAAGGAGCCAGGCCTGGGAGGAGGGGGCCCGGCCGGGGTGGCTCAGTGGTGCAGTGTCGACCTATGAGCCAGGAGGTCACGGTTCATTCCCGGTCAGGGCACGTGCCCAGGGTCTGGGCTCGATCTTCAGTGTGGGGCGTGCAGGAGGCAGCTGATCAGTGATTCTCTCTCATCATTGATGTTTCTCTCTCTCTCCCTCTCCCTTCTTCCTCTCTGAAACCAATAAAAACATATTTTTTAAAGAAGATTTTCCTGGGCAGGAAGGATGAGAACTCCAGGGACGGCTTGGGGCTTGGGGAGCAGGGCTATGTGCCATCGTCTTCGGGCCCCCACGTCTGTGGCTCAGGGGAGCCGCTGAATGGTCATTCCCGGGCCTCACCAGCGGCCTCCCCGGGGGCCCGAGCCGGGGCGGGCGAGAGGACCTGGGCCTTCTCCCGAAGGGACCCACGGCTCGCCAGCCCGGGGGCTTCCGGCAGGAGGCCAGAGCTGTGAGTGTGGGGACTGGTGGGCGAGGGCCCCCACCTTCCAGTCAGGGGGGCTCAGGGGCAGGACTGAGGACGGGAAAGTGGACGGGGCCTGGGAAGCGTAGCCCAGGGCTCTCAGGCCGCCTCTGACTGGGACCGTGCGGCTCCCTGTGCGTCTGGCAATTTGCAGCCTGACCAGCTCGGTCCCTGCGGAGGCCGCAGACCCGTGGGCAGTGAGGAAGGCGCATGGCCAGGGAGGGAAAGGGGCGGGCGGGCGCGGGCGGCTGGGGAGACCGCGGGCACGGCTGGAGGCCCATGTGTGCGCCCTTGACTTAGAGTCAAGCCACACTCCCGGCATACCCCTCCTTGCAGGAGCAGCACCCGAGAGCCCATCTGGGCCCCGCCTGCTGCTTCCAGGTAGTATAGTGGTTGCGCACCTACTATGTGCCCAGCACTGAGCCGGGCGGTGAGGCTCAGAAGCGAGTCCATGACCAGTAACGACAGAAACTGGCGATGAGGTTTATGACAGCACAGAGTGGAGGGTCCTGGTGGTCAGGGAGGGCTTCCTGGCAGAAGTCACATGGGAGCTGAGCCTGGAAGGGTACAGAGGAATTGGCCGCACACAGCAGCGGAGGGTCCAGGCAGAGAACAACGCACGAGGGTCCAAAGGCAAACCAGGGACCAAGAGACTGGACGTGCGCCCTGCCGTGAAAACATCAGCGCCTGCCCTGGCTGGTGTGGCTCAGTGGATAGAGCGTCGGCCTGAGGACCAAAGGGTCCCGGGTTCGATTCTGGTCAAGGGCATGTACCTCGGTTGCAGGCTCCTCCCCGGCCTGGTCAGGGCTCTCACATCCATGTTTCTCCATCTTTCCCTCTCTCTTCCACTCTCCCTAAAAATCAACGGAAAAAATATCCTCGGGTGAGGATTAACCAAAAAAAAAAAAAAAATCAGCGCCTGCCCCTCCCCCACAGCCCGGTGACACAGTGGGGCCTGGCCCTGCGGATGGGCCTGGGTTGGGGGGGCTTCTTAATTCCGTTGTGAAACCCCAACTTCGCCGCAGGAAGCCCAGTTCCCTTCAAAGGCCCAGCTGCAGCCCGCCGTGACCCCCTCTCGTGGCTGCGTGTCCAGCTTGTGTCACTTTAAAATTCTCTTTGTTTGAGGCGTCTGAGAGCTGCCGGCTCAGGGCGGCCGCAGGGGCCTGGGCTGGGCAGGGGCCGAGATCTGGGAGGCTGGCGGCTGCTGGAAGGCCGGTGCCCAGGAACCCTAGGACAGCGCTGCCCTCGGCACCCTGCGGCCGCCCGGAGCCACGCGGTTCGGGGCACGTAGGCCTTTGTCACTGTGCCTGCAGCACAGGGCAGCGGCGGCTCTGGAGGTTTCTGAGGTCTGGGTGCTTCTCTTAGCCGTCACCAGGCCTGGGGGTGGCTTGAGGGGATGTAAACCTGCCCCAAATCCCCACCAGCCCCTCCAGCACCCCAAGTAAACACACAATCCAGGAAAAGACGGGGTGTCTGTTCTTTAGCCTTGAGACCAGCCCCCAGCTTGGCAGGTGTGGCTCAGTGGGTGAGCGTCGACTGTGAGCGTCGACCTGTGAACCAGGAGAACACAGTTCCATTCCTGGTCAGGGCACACGCCTGGGTTGTGGGCTCAGTCCCCAGTGTGGGGCGTTCAGAAGGCAGCCGATCCATGATTCTCACCATTGATGCTTCTCTCTGTCCCTCACCTTTCCTCTGAAATCAATAAAAGAAGAAGGAGGAGGAGGAGGAGGAGGAGGAGGAGGAGGAGGAGGAGGAGGAGGAGGAGAAGGAGGAGGAGGAGGAGGAGGAGGAGGAGGAGGAGGAGGAGGAGGAGGAGGAGGAGGAGAAACAAGCCCCCAGCCCCCACTCCCAGCCAGACTGCCCACCCCAAGCCTGTCCGGCTGCCCTGCTAGGAAACCTGATCTGAGACATGGGTTGGGGTGCGGTCTTCTGAGCAGGACCATCCCTGAAATTCTGGGGGAGCAGACCCAGCCTACGGGGACACAGGTTGCCCTGAGGGGTCTGGCCAGGGTGGCAGGCTGGCCCCTCCGGCCCCTCCCGCCCGCCCACCTCCTCGCTGAACCCCGGTGTCCCAGCTTCGGAAGTGACAGTCCGCCCCCTTCTGGTGGCTGGAGGTTCTCAGGAAGCCGCCCCTGCAAGATGCTCCCGGGCAGGTGAGCAGGGGCAAGGTGCGGGGCTGCCCAGCCCTGGCTGAGGTGGAGGGCCACTTGGAGATGACCCCCCCTTGCCATGATAAGGGCCTCCGATGGCTGCCTTTGACCTTCCCTCCAAATGCCATCTCGCACGAGCCACAGAACAGGCCGGGAAAGGGCCACGCCCTCCAGCTTGAAACCATGTTCCCCGGCCAGGCCACGCTGCCTGCCGTGACCTAGGAATTAATTTTATTTTTTGTTAAACCTCACCTGAGGCTATTTTCCCATTGATTTAAAAAAATAAATTTATTCTACTGATTTCAGAGGAGAGAGGGAGAGAGAGAGAGAGAGAGAGAGAGAGAGAGAGAGAGAGAGAGAGAAAGAAACATCAATGATAAGAATCATGGATCAGCTGCCTCCTGCACGTCCCCCACTGGGGATCGAGCCCCCAACCCAGGCATGTGCTCTGACTGGGAATCGCACCCTGACCTCCTGGTTCATAGGTTGATGCTCAACCACTGAGCCACACTGGCAGGGCTTTCGGTTGATTTTAGAGAGAGTGGAAGGGAGGCGGAGAGACACACAGAGAGAAACATCGATGTGAGATACCTCGATTGATTGGTTGCCTCCCACATGCACCCCGATCAGGGCTGTGGATGGAGCCTGCAACCCAGATACGTGCCCAACTGCTAAGTGGGGGGACAGGGACCAGCCCCCGGGGCAGTGTGGCCCACAGCCCGTGGCCCTGCCACTGCGGGGTTTTCCAGGAGAGTGCCCAGCTATTCACACCGATGCTGGGGCTTGCAATGTAAAGTTTCCTCTTCCGCATGCGTGACATCTAGTCAATCGATCGACTCTTATTTCGGTGTTACATGTATATTCCTTTCGAGTCAAGAATTCCATTTCTCGTCACTTATCCTCAGGAAATAATAAGAGAAGCCGGCAAGGCCGAGTGGAGAAAGACGTTTATCACCAGATAATGGGAATAACGGGAAGTTAGACCCCAAAGAAATGCCCGCCCGGGGAGGGGGGAGGGAAAAGGGATGGAGGCCGGCAGGGGGAGGTGGTCGGGGTGCTGAGGAGTGGAAGGAGCAGGAGCCACGCGGGGGAATCGCGCTGTCAATGTGCCAGGAAACTCGTGGAGAGAAACATCAGAGGCGGCTCCAGCAGCCACCCCTGGGGTGAGTGTCTTTTCGCCTGTGACATTGCTGAATCTCCCACGTGTTCCGCCTTGAGCGCTGCTCATCCTCTAATAGTCAGAAATGTTATTTTTATAAAATGGCTGTCACCCTTTCCCCGCTGGAGTGCGGGATCCGAGGCGACGGAGTCCCCGGGGGTCGCGGTGCCCTTCGCTGCGATTCTCAGGAGACAAGGCAGAGCTCTACCAGCAACACCCCTCCCATCGAGTTAACCTCCGCCCCCACTGCCAGCCCCTGCCCGGGCCCTGCGGGAGGGGGCCGGGTGCCCAGCCTGGAAGGTGCCTCTTCCGCGAGTCCCTTCGGCGTCTCTCTGGCTGCCGAGCCAGCCACGCAGCCCCCTCGGGCCGACAGCGGGGGGAGCGTAAAAGGCCGTTCAAATAAGGTTATGCAAGTCAAACATTGACTTTTCAAACCCTCCCGAACGTGTATCACACAAGCAAGCGCAGGAGAGAGGAGAGGGGTTCAAGTTCAAACCAACACATTTGCCCAGCGGCCCTGGGGAGAGCGAGCATCCTGCAGTGAGTGCAACACCCAGGGCCATGGGCGTGGCTGAGGGGGGGACAGACTCTGTGGGTGTAGCTGGGGGGGACAGACTCTGTGGGTGTAGCTGGGGGGGACAGACTCCGTGGGTGTAGCTGGGGAGGACAGACTCCATGGGCGTGGCTGGGGGGACAGACTCCGTGGGTGTAGCTGGGGGGGACAGACTCTGTGGGTGTAGCTGGGGGGGACAGACTCCATGGGCGTGGCTGGGGGGGGACAGACTCTGTGGGCGTGGCTGGGGGGCAGACTCCGTGGGCGTGGCTGGGGGGGCAGACTCCGTGGGCGTGGCTGGGGGGGCAGACTCCATGGGCGTGGCTGGGGGGGGAAAGACTCTGTGGGCATGGCTGGGGGGGAAAGACTCTGTGGGCGTGGCTGGGGGGGATAGGCTCCGTGGGCGTGGCTGGGGGGGATAGGCTCCGTGGGCGTGGCTGGGGGGGGACAGGCTCTGTGGGCGTGGCTGGGGGGGGGACAGGCTCTGTGGGCGTGGCTGGGGGGGACAGACTGTGGGCGTGGCTGGGGGGATAGGCTCCGTGGGCGTGGCTGGGGGGGGCAGACTCTGTGGGCGTGGCTGGGGGGATAGACTGTGGGCGTGGCTGGGGGGACAGACTGTGGGCGTGGCGGGGGGGACAGACTGTGGGCGTGGCTGGGGGGATAGGCTCCATGGGCGTGGCTGGGGGGGGACAGACTGTGGGCGTGGCTGGGGGGGATAGACTCCATGGGCGTGGCTGGGGGGGGCAGGCTCTGTGGGCGTGGCTGGGGATTTGCGGGTGGGGAGGGGCGTGGGGGGCAATGAAAAAGTAGAACCAGAGTCATCACATAAAACAGTTAAGATGCCAAGTGAGCATGAGCAGAGCCTGCACTGGGGAAATAATTCAAGGAAAATTTCAACGTGTCCAAAATCGTCCACAAGCGCCCTGTGCGATGCATCGCAGCCAACATTCCGACGCCACGGCCAGTGAGGCCGGTTTTAAGGAAAAGCGCGGAATAACACGCCAGCAATGTTTCTTTGCCATCTTAATGGGCAGTTCTGATTTCTTGTCCCCCAAAATTTACCCTCTCCTCTCTCCTGATGTTTCTCTTTCTCTCTAAAAAAAAAAAAGCCTGGCAAAATGAAGACAGCCGATGATCAGCCAGCGCCCGCGCTGCACAGAGAACTCTGGAGATTCCGGGAAGACCTCCGTTGTTTCTGCTTAGAGGTGCCCACAAGCACAGCGAAGCCGGATGTCGGCTAGACTGAGTGTGCGGGTCGTTACCCGGTACAGACACGCGGGAAATGGTCACGCTGGGCCCCTGCGACTGACATAAGGTCACGTGCCAATTACATCTGGAAGAAGCAGAGCCGGCGGCGTGGGTTCCCGGGCTCCCTCCCTGCCCTGAGACACGCGCAGAATAAAAGTGTCCAGGCGTCAACCACACGCTGCCGCTTATCAAACGGACCCGTCTCTGAAGCTCTCCCAGCCCCTGCGACTCCAGCTGGTACCTGTTCCTACCGGGACAAGTGATTTGTTTGTCTCACCCACTTAACTCAGAACAAGCAAACGGCAACGTCCCTCCTCAAGGGCTTGGCTTGTAACCAGAAGACGCTTTAAAATCTCCCAGAT
The DNA here is from genome assembly GCF_963259705.1 of Myotis daubentonii. Taxonomy (NCBI): domain Eukaryota; kingdom Metazoa; phylum Chordata; class Mammalia; order Chiroptera; family Vespertilionidae; genus Myotis; species Myotis daubentonii. The sequence goes on along the minus strand of NC_081854.1, from coordinate 56,800,574 downwards.
GAAGAGCCTCTACTTCAAGTTCGCCGCATACGTGAAAGGAACCTTAAGAATGTCTCCGTGAACAACAGCAAAAGCGAAACGTAGGATCAGAACATGAGAGTGGCCGAGTGCTTGAACTATGGCTCCACCTCCGTCTCTATAGAGGAGTCATCCTAATTAAATATTAAAGTTCTGCTCCAAAAGAAAATTTCGCTTCCAAAGCAGCACTTGAGACTGTACAGGTTAAACCTTAAAATAGTGTATTCCTATCTGAACCGTGTCTAGATATGACCTCTTTGTCTTACAGAGCTATAGTCTCTCAACTAAATTTAAAAATTCTTAGTTTTTGCCCTGACCGGTTTGGCTCAGTGGATAGAGCGTCGGCCTGGGGACTGAAGGGTCCCAGGTTCGATTCCGGTCAAGGGCATGTACCTGGGTTGTGGGCACATTCCCAGTAGGGGGTGTGCAGGAGGCAGCTGATCAATGTTTCTCTCTCATCGATGATGTTTCTAACTCTCTATCCCTCTCCCTTCCTCTCTGTAAAAAATCAATAAAACATGTTTTAAAAAAATTCTTAGTTTTCGCTCTAGCTGGTTTGGCTCAGTGGATAGAGCATCAGCCTGCATACTGAAAGGTCCCAAGTTCGATTCCGGTCAAGGGCACATGCCTGGGTTGTGGGCTCCATCCCCAGTGGGGGACTTGCAGGAGGCAGCCGACCCATGATTCTGCTCTCATCATGGATGTTTCTCTCTCTCTCCCTCTTCCTTCCTCTCTGAAATCAATGAAAACATATTTTTTTTTAAAAGTCTCCGTGTCGGTTAGCCACCCACACCATGACATCCTCCAGGAGCAGATGACAGGACTGCAAAGAGCCTGCTTCACATCCAGGGGCCGCCCTGATGGCGCTTAGAGACGCATTTACAAAAGTACGGAAAAACAACGATCAGAAGATAACACAGCCACTCTAACTCCTCGCTGTTCAGGCCGTCTCGGGTTCGGTACAGATGTGACGGCTGCTGATGCAAGAGATGGGACCTTCGGCAGCCGGTGCCTGTCGGGCTTCAAAAGCAAACATTACATGCTGTTTCCAAATCATAGCATGTGGCAGCGTGGTGTACCGTTTCCATGCAAACCTGCACACCCTCGCTCCACCATTGGCCAGCGTCCTATTAAGCTGATGACAGAGAGGGAAGGGAGAAGAGGGAAGGCGGAGGTGGGGGGGGGGGGAGGAGAAAGGGGAGAACGAGAAATGGGTGGCGTGGATGTGGATGGGAACTTTTATGGCTAAAAAAACCCTAAAAACACTAAGAAAAAGATAAGCTATACTTCAGCCATCGTAGGCTCCTGGGAAAGTTTTTTGTTTATTTTTTAAAGCACCCTGGGAGGGTGTTTTGTTATTATTATTAGTATGTTTTGGGTTTTTTTTATTGATTTCAGAGAGAGGAAGGGAGAGGGAGAGAGCGATAGAAACATCGATGATGAGAGAGACTCCTTGATTGGCTGCCTCCTGCGCGCCCCCTACTGGTAACCGAGCCTGCAGCCCGGGCGTGTGCCCTGACCAGGAATCAACGGTGACCTCCTGGCTCATAGGTCACCACTCAAACACTGAGTCACGCCGGCCGGGCACAACTGCCGGGTTTTAATCCCCGCTCTGCTACTAACTGAGAAGCCTGAACAGGTTACTTAACGTGGTTATGCCTCAGTTTCCTCACCTGTAAAGTGGGGATATGAGGACAGTCCCCTCTCTGTGCTGCTATGAGGCCTGGATGTGTTCATCCGGGCGCCTGATGTGGAGGAGGCCCTCATGGATGGAAGCCAGGGTTTCCCACCTCGGCCTCTGGGTCCCTCTCGGGCCAGGGCCCCGGAAACCTGCCCCGGGGGAAGATGGCGTAGGGGCCAGGCCTCGAAGTCTCCCGCTCAGGAAAGGTCACGGGGAAGCTCACTCCGCGAACAGTCACTCCTCATTCCTATACTCGCCCGGCTTCCGCGGGCGAGGAAAGTGGTTTTCAATTCTGAATTATTCATCTAATCTGACACCAACCTCATCTTCAATGCAGGCAAGAGAGAGGCCCTGTCAAGGTTCATACACACAAAAATCAATTCCAATGCGGTCCCAGGAAAACGGCTTTTGCCAGATCACCGCCGTGGCTCCCAGGCAAGAGTCGGAGCTGCCACGTGGACTTACGTAGTTACTTACAAGGACTCCACCGCTGAGGGGGAACGGCAGTTACACGAGGTCACCTTCAAAACTGGCTTGCAGTCTAGCCGGCGTGGCTCAGTGGCTGAGCGTCCACCTATGAACCAGGAGGTCACGGTTCGATTCCGGTCAAGGGCATGTACCTGGGTTGCGGGCACATCCCCAGTGGGAGATGTGCAGGAGGCAGCTGATCGATGCTTCTCTCTCATCGATGTTTCCGACTCTCTATCTCTCTCCCTTCCTCTCTGTAAAAAATCAATAAAATATATTTTTAAAAAAATTTGCATTTCGGGTGCATACACCCACGGTTAGAGGGCAGCACCAAAAGTGTGTGGGGTGCGGGAGAAGGGGAGGAGTGGGTTCCCCGGTGGCGCTGACTGCAGAACCCAGAGTCCAGGCCCCTCCGGTCCCCAGGTCTGTGTGAGCTCCCGGAGCCCAAATGACTTTGGAAACGCAAGTTAGAGCAGAGTGGCTTAATATGATCGAGTTGACCCTGAGGGACTTCCGGAATAGCAAATATTAATAACGCCAATTTTAGCAAACACATAAAGTCTGCACAGCGAGAACACACCTGAATGGCTGCTAAAGCTTTTAGCAAATTGAGCCGCAACAATAGAACTTTACCTGAGCGCGCCTTCGCCCCCGTGTAAGTAGCCCTCTTGGGGAGAATAAGAAGTCGGCAGAAAAGGTTTAGATGGCTTACTGCTCCGAAACCCACACAGACAAAATTACCCTGAAGGAGGAATTATTTCCCGCCGTCCATACATTAGCTTCCCAGCCCGGGGGCTCGCAGAGGTGACTCAATCTTCGGTCACGCCGGATCTTAAAAGCGCGAACAATGGCTCCCCTCTTTCTTCCTGGAGCCCCGTTCTGTGGGCCTGTTCCTATTTCCGTCTGGTTTCCCTGCTCACCTGCTTGTGCAGAGCCGACCGCCGAAAGCACAGCCCTGTCCCAGGGACAGCCGGAAGCGCACGGCAGAGAGCGGCTTCAGCCTCGTGAATCTGAAAGTAGGGGAAGCAGGCGGCGTTGGGTAATTCTCTTGTTTTAAGCGGTTTTTAAAATTGATTTCTTTTGGAAAGAGAGGAAGGGAGAGAGAGAGAGAGAGAGAGAGAGAGAGAGAGAGAGAGAGAGAGAGAAACATCGATGTGAGAGTGAAACATCAACTGGCCGCCTCCTGCATGCCCCCTACCAGGAAGCGAGCCTGCAACCTCTCGGTGCACAGGATGGCTGCCCAACCCACTGGGCCACATGTGCCGTGGGTGGTGTTTGATGCTTTTTTTTAAAAATCAGGGGTTTTTTTGCCAAACCGGTTTGGCTCAGTGGATAGAGCGTCGGCCTGTAAACTGAAGGGTCCCATGTTCGATTCCGGTCAAGGGTATGTACCTGGGTTGCGGGTACATCCCCAGTAGGAGGTGTGCAGGAGGCAGCTGATTGATGTTTCTCTCTCATCGATGTTTCTAACTCTCTATCCCTCTCCCTTCCTCTCTGTAAAAAAAATCAATAAAATATATTTTTTTAAAAAAGACAGTTTTTTTGCCCAGCCCTGCGTGGCTCCGTGGTTGAGCATCCACCTATGAACCAGGAGGTCACAGTTCAATTCCCGATCAGAGCACAGGCCCGGGTTACAGGCACAGTCCCCAGTAGGAGGCGAGCAGGAGGCAGCCCATCCGTGCTTCTCTCTCATCATTGACGTTTCTCTCTCTCTTTCCCTCTCCCTTCCTCTGTGAAATCAATAAAATATATATATATATAGTTTTTTAAGAAAAATAAATAAAAGTCTGTTTTTTTAAACTTCTCTTTGCTGGAGGCTGCATGGACATCACCATTCATGTAGGTGACTCCCTGCCGCCATGACCGGATCCGGCAGGAGCGGCACAACGGAGCCCACGAGAGAAGATTCCTAAGTGATGCGCGGGCATCCGTACGAGGCATGAGACACCGCGAGGGAGGTTACAAATATCCACATGCCAAGGGCATTTTGACTGGCGCAGACCGCCCTCCGCACTGGAGGGCCGTGCGGTTACCGCGCGCCTGGGACTCACCCCGGAGATGGAGACAGCCCTGGGCCTGGAGGAGCGAGGGGCCCAGCCCCCGGGCTGCTCAGCCCCTGGGCTGAGGGGGTGAAGGAGCATCAGAAAGGCTCCCGTCCCCGAAGGGAGCACAGATGCCGCGCCAGCCTCCGCCGCGCTCCTGGCCGGTCTGCGGGCCGCGAAGGAGCAGGCAGATGGCTGCAGGCGAGCAAGTCAAAGGGAAGTTGCATGTGCCCTGCTCGGCTTCCTAGCAACTGGGCGGGCGATGCCAAGAAAGCCAGCCGCTCTGAGGAGAAACGCCGCGGGGGACCTGGAGCCTAGCGGCCGGCGGGGGAGGGGAGGCCTCCAGACACCCCCCTGGCAGAGCGGCCCGAGCCTTCGGGGGACCCCCACCCTGCCCGCCTCCCCCGCAGTGCCAGCTCCTGCCCACCTGGCCTTCTCAAACGCCAGAGCCTCAGGCAGCAGTCTGCCCAGCCAGCACGGGGTACGGTAAGTTCCCACTTCTCCCTGGCAGCGAAGGCTCCCTGCACCCCTAGTGCACCTGGGCGAGCTGGGCCGCAGCCCAAGCTGCGAAAGGCGGGCGCACAGCCCGGCTAGGGTCCCAGAGGCCCGAGAAACGCCCTCCCAGCGCCCTCTGTGCTCCTGTCCCTTCCTTAAAAACAGCCCCTGCGGCCCAGCCGGCGTGGCTCAGCTGGCTGAGTGTCACCCCAGGAACCAGGAGGTCTCCGGTTTGATGCCCAGTCAGGGCACAATGCCAGGTTGTGGGCTCCATCCCTGGCCCCAGCAGGGGGCGCGCAAGAGGCAGCTGATCAATGATGCTTCTCTCTCATCCATGTTTCTCTCTCAAATCAATAAAAACACATTTTTAAAAAATAAACAAACATATGCAGTGGCACATCATACACCAAGATCACACATCTGTAAATCTGAAGAAAAAAAATCCCAGCCTCGTCCCTGCTTCGTTTTCTTCCTTCTGGAGCACCAATGGGTGTCAGAGTGACCCCCGTCCCGGTGCTGCTCAGAAATCATCGGGTTCTGCTGTCTCTACGCACAGAAAACCCCGCTCGCCGCCAGAAAGAGCCCTCGCGCTCTCCCCGCAATTTCAAATTAAATGTGCATGTCACTCCCGAAGCCTCCAGGAACGCTGGGACGATTATTTTTAACTTTTTACTGTTGTATCTCAATTACCTCCACTTATGAGACAGCCGATCTATTAAGTTCTCAGGATAGGACCCAGTGGGGATCAATTTTAAAATTAAAAAGATTTTTAAGAGTCTACTCTTCGAAGTTCCATCATAATTTCAAATTTCACTGAAAACAATTTGAATTTTAACACTCCTCTGGAGAAATTTCCAGGGAGCCTCCAGAAATAGGGAGAGCGTGGTGCCGTGGTGCTATCCGAGGGACACAAACCAAGCCAGGCCTGGGGCTCCTGCCGGGATGCTCTGTAGAGGAGGGGTCAGTGCATGGCTAAACAGGGCAACCAGGCGGGTCAGCAAACACACCGCGTGACCTGAAAACACACACACACACACACACACACACACCCCACAAACGTTTACAGCAGCTTTCTTCATTATCACCCAAACCTGGGAGCAACCAAGATACCTTTCACCAGTGAGCAGATAAACAGATTGAGGTACAGCCATGCAACGGATATTATTATTATTTTTTAAAGATCTCTGGTTTCTTGTTTTTAATATTTTTGTTGATGTCAGAGGAGAAGGGAGGGGGAGAGAGAGATAGAAACATCAACAATGAGAGAGAATCATCCATCAGCTGCCTCCCGCACGCCCCACACTGGGGATCGAGCCTGCAACCCGGGCCTGTGCCCTGACCAGGAATCGAACAGTGACCTCCTGGTTCATAGGTCGATGCTCAACCACTGAGCCACACCGGCTGGGCCCTTTCTATTCTTTCTATAAAAATCAATGGAAAAAATATCCTCAGGTGATGATTACAAAAAAAAAAAAAGTGGGGCCAGGACTTGGCCCTAAAGCTCGAGTTCTGGGAACCCCGCTCCACAGCCTCAGGAGGCCGCGAGGGTGCGAGAGGAGGGCAGGGCGGGGTGAGGTGAGCTCTGAGCCACAGGGCAGGCGGCCAGGCCACGGCTTTGCCCGCATCTGGCCCAGAGTCAATGCCAAGTCCTGACCGGGATGCCCATCCCTCCTTCCACCCAGTGTACCCCCCAACCTGACTGACCCAATTCCCTCCTCCACCTATTCTCCCAGCCCCTCCCTCCATGGCAACCAGCAAGCCCCCTAGTTGTTTGCACCCCCAGCGCCTCGCCCCTGCTGCTCCCTGGGTTCCCCTCCGTAGCCACATGGCCGGCTCCCTCCCTTCCATCCAGGACTCTGCCCCAGTGTCAGGTTCTCAGCAGCCCGCCTCCCCCCCCCCCGCCCCCCCCCCCCCCGTTTCCCACCAGCTGTGCTCCCTGCCCCTCTGACCGGGCTTTCATTTTCTCCACGTCACTCATTGCCATCTAATATACCACACACCCATGCACATATATGCATGCACGCACCCAGGCATGCACACACATACATAGGCATGCACCCCCCCAGACATGCATACACAGAGAAGCATGCACACATACACACAGAGGCATGCACACACACACAGAGGCATGCACGCCCCAGGCATGCATACACACAGAAGCATGCACACATACACACAGAGGCATGCACACACATACACAGACATGCACACACAGAGAGGCATGCAAGCCCCAGGCATGCATACACACAGAGAGGCATGTGTGTGCGCGCACACACACACACACACACACACACTCACCCAGGCATGCACGCACACACACATTTTAAAAATAAACCTTCCTTTTTAGAGCAGTTTTAAATTTTCAGAAAAACCATAAAGATGGTACCCATGAAAGAGGGTTCCCATCTAGCCTATTTGCCTATGATTAACGTCTCACATTAACCTGTATTGATACACTGTTAATGACTTTATTCGATTACCTCCGTTTTTACCTAATGTCTTGTTCCTGGCCCAGGATACACGTCATCCAGTTGCGCGTCTTCTTAGGCTCCGCTGCCGGGTCTGGGCCTGCCTCTCCGTGGTGGCCTTGGCCGTGCCGAGGAGCGCTGCTCACCTACCCTGTGTGCGTTAGGGAATCCCAGGTAGGAAGGCGGGCTCCCGGAAGACAGGGATCTTTGCCTGTCCGCCCACGGTTTCCCCGGCATCTGGAGGGTGCTCGCCACATCGAAGGTGTTCCATGAACAGCTGCAGAATGAGTGAAGTTGCTAAAGTGACTAATTCTGGTCACTGCAAGGTCTCACAGAGCCCAGCCCTCCCACTGTGCACACAGGAAACGGGGAAGCCTGGCGGCATGGCGAAACGTGGGGCCTCAATCAATGTTGGAGGGAGTGCCGAATGGAGAAGCAAGAGTTCTCCCTAGAGAGCACCGCCTGCACCGCGTGAGGACACCTGGGGTGAGAGGGGCCCTGAGAGGCGCTGGAGCCCCCCAGGTTCATTCCGGGGCAACACGTGCAGCCCATCTGCCCACTGACCAGCTGGGGAAACTGAGGCCTTAAGGAGCTGGAAACCGAGTCTGAGTGCTGGCCCCGCCTCCGGCTCCCCGAGCTCCCACCGTGAGGGGTCAGGGGCACAGGGACTGCAGTGAGGCCAGGCCCGGCCCGCCCGGCCTCGGAGGACGCTTACCTGGCCGCGGTGTGGTTCCAGCTGCGTCCCCTTCCCTGCAGCCTCTCCTCTCTCACCTGGGCCCGCACGCCTAAGGCCCCGCCCCCGAGAGGCCGCACCGCCACGAGGCCACGCCCATCGACGCCCCGCCCCAGGAGACCACGCCCAGTTGACGCCCGGCCACACGAGGCCCCGCCCACTCGACTTCACGCCCCCGTGAGGCCCCGCCCACCGCGCCACTCCTGGCAGCACCGGCGGCCCGCAGCGCCCCCTGTCGGCGGGAAGGCGCAGGCCCGCGCGCCTCTGGGCTCACTGTTCAGTTCCTTTTCTTGTTCCTTTAACTTTCCCTTTCCTGCTCAGTCACTCCTCTCCCGTCCCCTTCTCTCTCATTTCCTTTATCTTTCATTTTTTCAATCGGGCATTCCTTCTTTCATTTTTCTTTCATGCAACAAATATTGGGTGCCAGAAACCGCTCAGACGCTGGGGGCAAGGCAAAGGCCACATTTCTGGGCCCAGCAGCTTCAGTTCTAGTGGAGGAACTTTTTTTATTTCACCCCCTCCCACAGTTGCAATCCATGTTAGATCACGTCCCAGTATATACACGTAGAAACACACACACACACATGACACTGAAACTCGAGTTTCACAAAAGGATGCCTCCCTGTACCAGTAACGGCGAACCTATGACACGCGTGTCAGAGGTGACACGCGAACTCATTTTTTTTGGTTGATTTTTCTTTGTTAAATGGCATTTAAATGTATAAAATAAATATCAAAAATATAAGTCTTTGTTTCACTATGGTTGCAAATATCAAAAAATTTCTATATGTGACACGGCACCAGAGTTAAGTTAGGGTTTTTCAAAATGCTGACACGCCGAGCTCAAAGGTTTCGCCATCACTGGGGGCTGTCAGCTCCTCCAGCCCATGGACAGCCTGTGGCCCAGCAAATCTCCCTTGGGGAGACTTGCAGCGGGTGGAGGGCGCCACCTGGTCAGCATGAGGGGCGGGGGGGGGGGGGGCAGGAAGGGAGACATGCAGGCAGGTGGAATCCGACCCACGGGCTTAGCTTTCTTGTCTTGCACAGATTTGTTAGGAGTGGCACTGCTTTGGTTATAAGCAATCTGGACTCCAGTTGACTTGCAAGGGGGATTTGCACGGAAAAGGGAAGGTTTCTGCCCTGGCTGGTGTGGCTCAGTGGTTAGAGCGTTGGCCTGCGGACTGAAGGGTCCCGGGTTCGATTCCAGTCAAGGGTACGTGCCCGGGTTACGGGCTCGATCCCCAGTAGGGGGCGTGCAGGAGGCAGCCAGTCTCATCATTGATGTTTCTATCTCTATCCCTTTCCCTTCCTCTCTGAAATCAATAAAAATATTTTTTTTAAAAAAAGAAAGAAAGGGAAGGTTTCTTTTTTCTTTTTTTCTGAAAAGGGAAGGTTTCGAACAGAAGTGCTCCTTGTACTCTGACAGTCAGGACTGGCCTTGCGAATGAGGGTAGCTGGTAAACATGTCTGCAAATTATATGAACTAAATCCGCTCCTCCTGGCTCCCGATGAAAATGTATTTGAAGTATGTAATACGGTGAAAGACTTTTTCATTTTTCAAAATGTATTGGGAAAGATGCATTGAATTACCAACATGACAATTTCCCCAATTGTTTCCAAGGGTTTTGGGTTAAAGGAATTTTCCCTTAGTGAAGGAGGACCAGGTCAAATTAGTTCTCATTTGATCAGTCTTCATAAAGCCTTTTTGATATATTTTTCAGAAACTGCGAAGGTGAGAGGGTCTCAGGACCGAGTAAGAATCCTTTTACAAAAGAGGACATTTCCACAGTTCAGAGGAGGACCTGATCCAGTGAGAGACTAATATTTTTAACGAGAGGCCAGTATACAAATTTTTAAACTGAAAAAATTTCAATATATTTCTTCTTTATATATATAAAATAAATATATATAAATATATGTATTTATATATATATACATATATATGAGAGAGAGATAGAAACAATGATGAGAGAGAATCATGGATCTGCTGCCTCCTGCATGCCCCCCACTGGGGATCGAGCCCACAACCCGAGCGTGTGCCCTGACCCGGAAACAAACCATGACCTCCTGGTTTATAGGTTGACGCTCAACCACTGAGCCACGCCGGCCGGATAATTTTTTATTTAAATCTTGGTAAGATAGGCATCACATGACATTAACCATCTTGGCCATTTTCACACTGTGGTGCAACCCCCACCCCCACCCACCTCCAGGACGCTTCACTTTGCAAAACCGAAACTCTGTCCCGGTTACACAATGACTCCCCAGCCCCCACCGGGGCCGGACAACCCCTGTCCCACTTTCCGTTTCTCTGAGCCGACTTCTCTAGGTATCTGGTGGACGCGGAGTCGCGCAGTCCTTTTCCTTTTATAGTTGGCTTATTTCATTGAGCATAATGTCCTCAAGGTTTATCCATGTCGCAGCATGTGTCAGAATTTCCTTCCTTTTTCAGGCTGTCATATCCCATGGTGGGTATTGACAGATATCACACTTTTTAAAATATATATATATATCTTATTGATTTATTACGGAGAGGAAGGGAGAGAGATAGAGAGTTAGAAACATCGATGAGAGAGAAACATCGATCAGCCGCGTCCTGCACAACTCCCACGGGGGATGTGCCTGCAACCCAGGTACATGCCCTTGACCGGAATCGAACCTGGGACCTTTCAGTCCGAAGGCCGACGCTCTATCCACTGAGGCAAACCGGTTACGGCCAGATATCACACTTTATCCATCAACGACATCTGGATTGCTTCCAGCGTTAGGCCATCGTGGGCAGTGCTGCAATGAACACGGGTGTGTAACTCTGTCTTCGAGAGCCTGACTTTGATTCTTCGGGTGGAGAGCCGGGAGTGGGACTGCCGGACCGGGTGAGAACTCCGCAGTGTGTTTAATTTCTTGAGGAACTGTGATGCTTTCTCCCACAGCGGCGGCACCTTTCCCCGAGCAACGCATGGATGCTCCACTTTCTCTACAACCTTATCTGATCACTGGGCTTTGTCCTTTATTCTGTGGAGATAATAGATTCATTCATCCTTTGGCTTGATACCAAGCCAACTTTGCATCCTGTCCTATGGCAGATTTCTCACTGGCCCCTCTCTGAGCACAGCTGGGTGCCCAGTGGAACCGTGAGGGATAAGACTTGGAGGTGGAGGGCAGGGCGATATGCTACTTGGGGCTTAAATCCAGGCCCTGACAATAATTGCAAGGTCTGGGCAAACTCATTTTTATTTTTCTCAGTTGTCCAGCGAGCCTACTGATACCTAGCTTGGTGGCTTTCCAACTTTGAAACTGTGGTTTGTTTGTTTGTTTGTTTGTTTTTTTATTGGAACCCTCCGTTAAGTATATGCTTTATTTTAGGGTCGGAACCCAGCAGGCATGCACACACAACCAAAAGAAAAGCTCATGAAACAATACTTATGCCGCCTTTCCACGAGGCGGATCGTTTTTATTTTACTTTCTTTCCTTGCAAATGAAATAACAGTCATGGCTCGGGAGGTGGATTTCATGACCCTCTCAGGGGTTTTGACCCAAAGTTTAAAAATGATCTCCTCGGAGGGCTCAGTGGGGTGATGGATGGAAAGGGTTTCGTCCAGAGGGAGGCACCCTCAATGGAAACTTCCCAACATGCTGCGTGGACCCTTCTGGGCCTCATCTTCGCAGGGCTGGTTTCTTCTCATCCATTGGGATTCTCAACTCAAATGCCCCACCCCCCTGAGCGCTGGCCCCTGCTACCCTCCTTTATCTCACTGTATCCTATTACCCTTACCTCCCTGGTAGAACTACCAACCTTATCTGAAACTAATTACTTAGTGGCGTGTTTATGGCCTGGTGTAACCCTCCCACTTCGAGGACAGGGATCTGGTCTGTCTCGCTCATATCCCTGATCCAGTGCCTGGCAGCATCATGCAATCAATAGTTCTAGAATGAATGAATGACCACGAGGAAATGGGCGGGAGAGCATTTTAAAATATATATATATATATTGATTTCAGAGGGGAAGGGAGAGGGAGAGAGAGAAACATCAATGATGAGAATCATGGATCGGCTGCCTCCTGCACGCCCCACACTGGGGATGGAGCCTACAACCCGGCCATGTGCCCTGACCAGAATCGAACCCTGACCTCCTGGTTCATAGGTCACCGCTCAAACTTGGAGCCACATCCCATCCGGACACACGGGCCAGGCAAACAGGAGAGCATTTGAATCAAATATAAATGTAGTCGAGTTGCACAGATTTTCATTTTTAGAGTTTTAGGTATTGGGGTGCTTTGTTTGCCTCCTTTATGATTTATGAAAGTGATCGTGAGAAAAAAGTAATCAAAGGAGAAATGTTTGCTTACGGGGTTCGCTATCTAGGAAAGAGGTACTATCTCCATTACTTGGGGTTCTAGTTAGTTCTGTACCTATTTCCGCATGCGTCCTAGAGGGAGGGCAAGCTCGTTGATTTCTGATGCCCTTGTCAACGACCGGAACACTGCCTGGAAGGTAGTGGGCGCTCAATAAATATTTCAGGAATGAAAGAATCAAGCTGCAAACTAGAAAGGAAGAACCTCAGAACCGGCTGGGTCAGGCTGCAGTTCCTCCCCGGGGCAGGAGGCGGCGCTAGCGTCACACCAGCCCGGACGCCGGCCGTTCTTGGCCCCTCCGGCTGACCGTCCAACCCCGGGCCCCGAGGCCAGGGCGGAAGTTAGCCAATAGAAAGCCGTCTTAGTTGTGAGGTGGGACAGAGCTGCCCTATGAGCGCAGCGGGTCTAGGTAAGGGGCGGAGCGACGAGGAGGGGCCGGGAGGAGCGGTTAGAGGTGGGAGTCGGTGTTGCGGGCCGGGCGGGGCCGCGGAGCTGCGATGCGGGCGGGAGCGCGTCCGTGACCGGAGCTGCCGGCCGACATGAACTCGCTGGAGCAGGCGGAAGGTATGGGCCGCCCGGACGCGGCCCGGGCTCGCCCCGGAAGCCGGCGGGGCTCCGGAGGGGCTGTAGCCTCGGGGACCCCGCCCCGGGGAGAGGAGACCGCGTGGGGTGGCCGGACGCGGCCCGGAGCCCGGGGGGCGCGAGGGCCCGGCCTGGGGGCCGAGGGGCTGCGGGACCCGGACGGACGCGGGGGGCGCGCGCGGCCGCTGGGGGGCGTTGCGGCCACTGCCCCCGGGCCGGGTTTCCACCCGGGCCCCCGTGCGGGGCTGTTTGTAATTCATTGGTGGACGTTCGCACTTCCGTTTGCGGGTCCACTCGCTTTATTCCGATCAGCCCGGGAGGTGTAGCCCTCGGCCCTTGATTTCGAAAACCCCGCGGGTTGTACCCCTCGTTCCTTTACCTACATTTGACTCTGAAAACCCCGTGAGTTGGAACCCTCACTCCTTCATCTTTATTTTGGAAACCCCGTGGGTTGTACCCCTCATTCCTTTTACCTGCATTTGACTCTGAAAACCCCGTGAGTTTGGACCCCCAATACCTGCCGTGGTTTCTGGTAACTGCCGGGGTCAGGGGTTGCCTCTCGGTTTCCTTTTTAAAAAGTTTAAGAAGCGCGATCGTGGGAGCGACACCTCCCCCCACCTCCCACCTCCCACCCTGCTCTTTCGCGGGGCCACCTTGGACGCCCCCCGGCTCGAGAGGGCGTCCGGGCGTCGGGGGAGCCGAGGTCCCCTCTCCCGCGTTCGAAGGGGGCGAGGGCGGGAGGGGAGGGGGCTGCCTGCGCCCTCGGTGGTTTCCGATGCCCTTGGCCGCGACCCGGACGCCGCCTGCAGGTAGCGGGCGCCCCGTCAGTACTGAGCCCCGTTAGCGGGTTCCAAGTCGCAGAGGCAGGCGGCGAGCCCTCGGGATCGGGTGCCCGCGTCCCCGGAGGCGGGGGAGACCTGGGTGCGGGGGGACGAGGTCCCTCCGTCTGATGGAAGTCCGCGGCTCCAGCAGAACCAGAACTCCACCGGGTTTTGACGCTTCCATTTGCACCCCCCAAGCTCCTAGCCTCTGACCCCGCTGGAGGCTGCCGCTGCCCCACATACCATTTCCCGAAGCTTCTGAGCCTGAACCAGCCGGTGCCCTTAGGTGTGACATTGCAGCTAAGGAGACGGGATGTGTTGGTCAGGCGCTTAAAGCCGCGGTAGGAAAGGGAGCAGGCGGTGCGGCCATGCCTGTGAGTTGGGGTGCAGCGTCCATCCCTCATCTCCCGGGACCCGCACCAGCAGGAGGAGCTAACGGGGACGGCAATCTTTCTGCCTAGATCTCAAGGCTTTCGAGAGGCGACTCACGGAATACATTCATTGCTTGCAACCTGCCACTGGGCGCTGGAGAAGTAAGTGCCGCATGCTTTTGTTTTTTAAAGGGGAAATGGACTGACAGTGGATACTTTTCTCCCTGCCTCGCAACGATCTACTTTCATGTAAAGCTTGAATAACAAAAACACTGGCTTTACTGAACCATAGGTGTTTCCTTTTGTTTCCACAGTTTCTAAATGTCTTCAGCATCGTAAACAATGCACTGTAAAGAAATTTTTAAGAAAGGGAACTGGCCACCCCGAAGAATAATCTTTTCTTTTTTTAACATTTAAAAAAATATATTTTTTATTGATTTCAGAGGGGAGAGGAGAGGGGAGGGAGAGAGGGATGGGAGAGAATCGTTGATTGGCTGCCTCCTGCATGCCCCCTATTGGGGATTGAGCCTGAAACTGGGGCATATGCCCTGACCCCGCATGGAACCGTGACCTCTTGGTTCATAGGTCAACACTCAACAATTAAGCCACACCACCCAGGCTGAAGAACAGTCCTTGTGGTTGAATTTTGATTTTCCCATTAAAATAGACATTTATTTTTTTATTGAACAAATATTACAAATTTGATAGACAACACATATGATAAAATTTTCAGTAGCCTGTTTAGCAGTTTTACAATTTACCTGCAAATGATTGGAATAAAGTTTTGTTAAGGAAAAAAATATTTATCATATAGAGAGTGGGGCAAAATAGGTTTACAGTTGTGACTGCAAAACAGTTTATTCTTGTATTATTTTTTCACTAGAGGCCTGGTGCACAAAATTCATGCACCAGGCCTGCGCCCTCAGCCCGGCCTGCGCCCTCTTGCAGTCTGGAACCCCTTGGGGGATGTCTGCCTGCCCGTTTTCTTCTGACTACTTTTAAGATGTTCTCTGCTTTATTTTTTGTAGTTTCCCTCTAATGTACCCAGGTATTAATTTTCTTTCTCCTCGCAGTCCAGGACCCTCCAGGGGATGTCTGATTGCCGGCTTAGGACATCCCTGCCGGCAGTTGGACATCCCTCTTGCAGTCCGGGACCCCTGGCTCCTTACTGCCCACAGGCCCGCTGCTCTTTAGATGCTCCCACTACTGGCTGAGCAGCGCTCCCCCTGTGGGAGCACACTGACCACCAGGGGGCAGCTCCTGCGTTGAGCGTCTTCCCCCTAGTGGTCAGTGTGCATCATAGCAACCAGTCGTTCTGGTTCTGGTTGTTCTGCCATAACGGTCGCTCAGGGCTTTATTGTGTAGATTATTTTCCATGAGAACAACTGTAAGCCTACTTTTGCCCCACTCTGTACTTGCGAAGGTTATGAAATTCGTTGGTTTTGACAGCATGATTATGCTGCTTAACAGCCTAACCTAGAAAAGAGTTTCACATTTTTACTGTCTATTCACAAATATCATGAATATTGAAAAATATGATTAGGAAGAATGGAGGTTACTGCCCAGTGGAAACATAAGCACATACAGGCAAATGTACAAACAGAACGCTTTGCTGACTTACGGTGGGACCAGTCTTCATTTCTTGGAGGTTTATTGTTGAACCTGATTCCTGCCAAGAAAGAAGCACAGCGCCCATCAGGGACGTGCTGGGCTTCGAGTGTCACTCAGTGGTGGGGCCAAAAGTAGTGAAGGTACAGGTCTCTCAGGCCAAGATTTCTCATGGAGTTTTTATTACATCTGTTTGCAAAGTTTTAGTCCTAGGCCCTGAGAATTCTCATTGGTCAGAATTCACAAGTAGTGATTTTTTCCGCTTCTCTGGTTTACTTAGAATTACCTCCAAAACCTTGTTTCACTGCTACTTGACAATCTTTTAGAATATATGTGATGCTGCCCTCACTTATAAAATGCAAAACAGTGGCCATGCTTCACCGCTCCTGGTCTGCGGTCTCAGTGCTTACCTGTAGGGGACAGCGTGGTTAATGTGTGTGTATAAAAGTGGGTGTCTGAGCATCCCCTCCTTGGCTTATTTACAATCAAACTGTACTGTAGTATATTTCTTATTGGAAACAGAATTATAGGAAATTGAATTTAATCTGTTCTGAGCTGAGAACTAATTTTGAAATTTTGATTGTTATTAAATACTTAAAATGAGATTGTTTTTCTGTGATTTACTTCTTCTTAAAATAAATGGCCAGGACTTCTAGACAATTAAGGATTTGACATATTTCTATTGCTCTCTGAAGCTTAAGCTCTACATTTTAAAACTGTGTGTCCCAGCTGGAAGTCAGTAACTGTATTGATCAGAATATTAACGAGGCCTTGCCGCCTTTTTATTATTCTTCAGTAATGCCACTTACCAAGTTTTACTTATGATTTATTTAGAACGTTTAAAAATAATTCTAGCAAAGTGGGGAGAGAGAAACTTTATCTAAGACTTACTCTCAGTCATTTCTACCCCACCCTGCCTTTGAGTCCCTTAAAGAAAATCCGACCCCGGTCCGTGTGCTCCATACACACTTAGTCACACTGACCTTTGTTTAATGAAACAGCAGTGGTCTGCAAGGCACACCCTTTAGTGGCAATTCACGGTGCATTCATAAAGGGGCTTTGTTTGGTTGGTTACATTGGAAAATGAGAGGGGTTTTGTTTTGCTTTTTATTTGAATTTGCAAAATCAGTACAAAACACTGGAAGTTATATAACGTAGAATCTTAAAGTTTTACCATCTTGTTTTATTGCTTTAATTTCATTAACTTTCACATGTCTGACTAAGTAACGAGGGGAACAGTATTACCCGCAGTGACTCAGGTCACAGGTTTAGAATTCCTCGGGTCCACGCCAGCCCCCATGCCTTTCCCCGAGTGCGCTGCCTTGGGCTGTCAGTGACCAGTAGCTGGTGGCGGCAGTGTCACCCGCTCCGAGCTCGTGCCTTACTAATTTTGTGTTTATCTCTCATCAGTGCTTCTCATAGTGGTCTCTGTCTGTACGGCTACTGGTGCCTGGAACTGGTTAATAGACCCCGAGACACAAAAGGTAGAAGTTTTGATTTAAAATCTTTAATACATTAAATGCGATACTGGCTGTAACAGTGCTTTGTTCATTGAAAGTGTTAGATTCTGCTGCCTGTTACTACTAACAGTGATATTAATCATCATGTTAAAAACATGCCTTACACTAATGTGCTGCAGAAAACCTCGGGCTGGCTATTGTGAATTACGTATCTTTACAGGGGAAAAGGCCTAAGAAACATAACTCCACTGTGATTCCTCCTCACTCATTTCTGAACTTGCGTGCAGCTTTCCGTGTCTCATCTGTCCCTGTTTTTACGTCCCCGGGTAACATAGTCTTCGTTCTGCTTCAGTTCGTGTCCTCGGGGCCAGCTTTCACGAATTACCAAACAACATTTTCTCCTGTGAGCTCCCTTTGTTAATACCTTTCCTCAGCCCATACAGCATTGAGGCGGCCTGGTAGGAAGCCAGTGATAAAATAGCACAATATAAATGTAATAAAAAGTCAAGACTAGAAATTAATTCGACTTGGAGGACAAAACCAGGAAGGATCCCAGGTCACTGACAGTGTAGCCATGTGCACCAGCACAGTTTCCAGAATTGAGTTACAGATTAGCCTCAGAGGCACCCAATCAATAAGGTCACAGCCAGTTCCACGGTTTTCATTGTCTGGGAAGATATACGTATAGGTTTCTTAGCTAGCAAAGCGTTTATTTCCTTCGCGTTTATCTCCAAAAAAAATTTCCTGCCTGAAGTTTAATATAGGAAACACTGAGAGAGCTCCCATTGGGCACTGCCGGGAGTATCCCTATACCAATGCAATAACAGGGTTCATAATGTTATTTCTCGACGCGTCCTTTGATGAAAGCTGGCAGCGTGCCTCTCAAATTCGGCCTCTTTCTACTAACCCGGCTCTTCATTTCCAGCTCGGGCTTTTTTATTAGAGAAGCAGTCGTCTCCAATATATCAGTGAAGTCCGTCCGTCCGTCCGTCCCCCCCTTGCAGCTTTATGTAATAATGTAAATTTATTTAAATTTATGTAAAAACGTTATTTATGTAAAAATGTATACTTTTCACAAATCTTAATCCCACTTCCCCATTATAAACTGGAATTAGGTCGCCCATTTCAGTAGGCGTATTTATGACCTCTTATGCAGGAGAAAAGCCTGCTAGGAAGACTTGTCCGCAGGCTGTGTGGCAGCTCAGGCAGCCGGGGTTCCTTAGCATGTAGTCTCCTGCCTGGATCCACTGGGGTGGGTTGTAATAAGCAGGGGAGGCTGGTGATGGAATTTTATGTTAATAGAGGGCTTTTGTGGCAGAACGGAAACTCTCCTGTGTGTTCATTTATAAAAACCCGATCTTAAGGCTGCACTTGGTACCCATCTGTAGGGGAAGAGTGAAGGAAGCTGCAAGAAGATTGAAAAAGGTCTGTCCTGGGAAATGAAGCCGACTTCTAATTGGGAAAAATACAAGCTGATTTTCAGCTAGTTGAGATCTTAATAAAACACAGAATTAAATGTAATTTGAAATCGGCCCAAAACTCTGTAGTTAATATGATTTTCTAAATTAGGTGAGAATGTGAGGATTAGCCTAAGGGTTGGCTCTGTATATTTTAGTATTTAATAAGCTCCAACCTGACAAGCCTTTTCAATAGCAATTGTGTCTGTGGCCCGAGATGCAGACGCAAAGCCAGTGGCTGGCCGGAGGGACGCGGGAGAGGGACCTGGCAAACCGGGAAACACGGGCCCCGGATCTAGGGGACGCTGCTGCTTGGAGGCGGCCGGTTGTGGCCTCGGAGGAGAGAAGGCTGGCACCGGCTGATCTCATTAAAACGAAAGCACAAACGGTCCGTGCTGACACCGCGCAGGCACAGAGAACAGCGGGCCCGTGGGGATCACTGTCCTCAGGTTGTGAGAAGACAGGCCTCTGCGATAGTGATCTTTCTTTGGGAGCTCATCCTTCTGGGAGCTTCGTCCTCCTGACGTTTCCAGCCTCTCGTGGCTTCGTGTGACAAGTTTATTTAACCGGGACCATGCTAGGCCGCCTGCCAGGCGCTTTCATAAGTTCAGGCTTGTCCTGAATCGGGTGCGCCCCTCGTGGTGTGCCGGGGCGCAGAGGCCCCGAGCCTATTCCGTCGCTGCCCCTCACTTCCCGGTCCACTCGATTTCTGTTGCCAGCCCCGATATCGGGCTTCTCTCCTTCCGCTGCTTCCCTGGCCCCCAGGAGTCCGGTTTCAGTGCCGGCTTGTTTTCCGAACGTGGCTCCTGGACGCCTGCCCCTCCCCATGGTCTTAGTGTTGTGTGTGGTCCCGTTTTCTGCTATCGACTGAGGATCCAGATCTGACTCCCCCTTTTTTCCTGAACTCTGCTTCCTTACGGATAGCTGCCCGTTGTTTTTCCCCACTGGAGGGTCCCGTGGCCATCGGAATCTCGGTGGCTTCAAAAGCAAACGCACCGCTGCTGCAGGGAGGAAGGGGAGGCTGGAGTTGGCTGTAGAGGATGTGCAGGGTTAGCCGGGTGGAGAGGAGAGGGAGAGGGCAGCATATGTGCCCGTGCGGCAGGATGTGATTCCACGGGGCCAGGCTGCACAGGGCACAGTTTGCCCAAGTCCTGAGGAAGCTGTTTAACAGGGAACTTCTTTTTTTTTTTTAAATATATTTTATTGATTTTTTTACAGAGAGGAAGGGAGAGAGATAGTCAGAAACATCGATGAGAGAGAAACATCGATCAGCCGCCTCCTGCACATCTCCTACTGGGGATATGCCTGCAACCCAGGTACATGCCCTTGACCGGAATCGAACCCGGGACCCTTCAGTCCGCAGGCCGACGCTCTATCCACTGAGCCAAACCAGTTTCGGCAACAGGGAACTTCTTAACTAGATCATGTGTGACTTGTGTTTTCATTGAGATCAAGTCCTCTTCACTCCACAAGACTCGTGTCGTGGCACACGCGCTGCCTCAGATGTTGGGAAAGCCCTGTACAGCACCGTGTCCCCTCAGGGGACGGAAGCGTGTGTGCTTTTTATCGGCCTCGCCCTGGGCGGGCTCAGTAGATAGTTGTGGGAGGGTGGCTTTTTATTACAGGAATGAATGTGTAGTGGTTCGGGTATTTGGAATGAATGGAGGGAATATTGCTATATTGTCTTGCTGCATTGAAGATATAAAACATACGTGTTTTCATTTTTGTTGCATAGACATACAGAGAACTGGCATTACTGGCAGTCTTCAAATGCCCGTATCTTAGATGACTGAGATGTTACATATGTGTATGCATGAGTGGAGAGGTAGGACGGAACCTGTGTTACTGCAGATTTTTAACATTTTTCTATGGCAAACCCTTCTTCCCAGGTGTCCTTCCTCACGTCCTTGTGGAATCACCCGTTTTTCACCATTAGCTGCATCACTCTGATCGGCCTGTTCTTTGCTGGGATTCACAAGAGGGTCGTCGCTCCCTCCATGTATCCTTTACACGCTGTTTGCTCGGAACGAAGCTGAGGCGCCTTCCCGGCGAGTGGGGCGTCGTTAACGCCTCTTATAAATGACGGGTTTTCCTTTAACCACGATGTCAGTATCGCCGCGCGGTGTCGCACTATATTAGCAGAGTACAACATGTCTTGTGATGACGTAAGTGTTTTCTTCATTTGAAAAGTACGGACATGTGAAAGGACTCTGTTTTTGCTTAAGTTAAACAAGCATTAACAATAATTGTCTCCATGGAATTAATAGTGGGAATATTCCTTATCGCATTGATTCTAAGACTTTTTAACTATTTCAGCCTCTGAAATTGAGATGTATTCAATCAGCAGTGTCTTACCATTAAATTGGTAGAACTGACAGTTTAATTTTTCTTTCTTTTTTTTTTTTTTAAATATATTTTATTGATTTTTTACAGTGAGGAAGGGAGAGAGATAGAGAGTTAGAAACATCGATGAGAGAGAAACATCGATCAGCCACCTCCTGCACATCTCCTACTGGGGATGTGCCCGCAACCCAGGTACATGCCCTTGACCGGAATCGAACCTAGGACCTTTCAGTCCGCAGGCCGACGCTCTAGCCACTGAGCCAAACTGGTTTCGGCAGTTTAATTTTTCTTGATGCAAAATCATGATGCATCTCTTCTCACATTCCAGCCGTTGGTTAACATTGTAACTTGAGGGAATTAAAGTTTACTGTCGGGAAAATAAAAGTTCAGTTCAGCTTTGAAAAACTTCATAAAAAGTAAAATTTACTGCTGGAAAAAGAGAAATGCTTTTGTCAGATACATCGTTTTATTCGTATTTTATGCACTGCGGTAAAGCACATAAATTAGTCCAATTACACTAATTTTATCTTATCCAGTTGATTGGCTGATTTTTACGTAACCAGGGGACAGGGATACATCAAATAAAGATTGTACGTGTGTGTTTTCACATAATAAAGACTTGGGTGCTCAAACCGGTTTGGCTCGGTGGATAGAGCTTCGGCCTGCGGACTGAAGGGTCCCAGGTTCGATTCCGGTCAAGGGCATGTACCTGGCTTGCGGGCACATCCCCAGTGGGAGATGTGCAGGAGGCAGCTGATCAATGTTTCTCTCTCATCGATGTTTCTAACTCTCTATCTCTCTCCCTTCCTCTCTGTAAAAAATCAATAAAATGTATATTTAAAAAAAAAAAAAAAAAAAAGACTTGGGAAGAAAGCTCCACGCAGAGAAAACTTTGAAAGATCATTTCATTGCTTAATCTTGACTAAACATAGAGAGGTGTTCTAATACCCTTCAAGGGCCCTTTGAGGTTTATAGATAAACGGTGGTGTTTTTAACAGAACTGTGTATTTAAAAACTTAATTTTTTATTGTTACAGACAGGAAAACTGATTCTGAAACCCAGGCCTCATGTTCAGTGACAGTCTGCAGTCACTGTGCTGGGACCTACAGCAGCCTTTCTTCGGAGAAGTGGCACAGCAGAGCCGTCAGGGTCCCTGTGCCGTTGGATGTGGACGGTCAGAGCGACAGCCGACAGGACGTGTGCAATATTTACCCAGATAGCTTGACGGCGGGACCCCCAGGATCAGCGCTGGTACCGCGGGCTGTTTGCGTATCAGTATTAGTGTCACTTTAGTACTTCAGATCCTGCAGCGGTTGTTGCAGGTGAAGTATGTGTGTATGTTACTAAGTTAAACTTAGAAACAGAACCTCATCCAGTTTTTATAATGTATTTTTGCAAACTACTGTAAATAGCAAATCAATGCCAATGTCAAAGAGGACAGCGTTATGTGGACTTGGTTCTCCCGCACCAGTATTTCAGGAACGCCAGCTTGCCGTCTCCACGGCTCTTTAAAACCTACTGTTAGTGTAGCGGTGCCCGTCCTTCCACTCCTCTCGGTCAGAATGCGGGAAACCACCGAGTCGGGCTTGGACTGAGGAAAACTCATCTTCATTATGTTGCAAGAAATCACAGATGTTTTGAGAAACAATTTTTGTTAAACCAGATAGTGAACTTCAGCCACTATTGGGGAGATACTTTCCTATTCATTGTTTTCATTTAATGCTAAATTTACTTTCTATTTTAAAAATAATTTTAAGAACACTCCAGAGGCTTCTGAAAGTACCAGTTTAGTTATAGATTATGTATTGTCTGGGAATGTGATGGTTATTGTTTTAGATAATTGGGATTTTATGCTGTGGTCAGCGTGCCGTCGCACTAGGATTGCACAGTGTCCTTGATCATCCAGTCCGTCACAGGGGAGCTGGGGGCGGTGCCACGAACGAGAGTACCATTCTCACTGGAGAGTGTTATTGACATACTGTGTATGCATATTAGCCACATGTACTATATAACTTAGAATTAAAGTATTGGGATTGCTGTAAATATTTTAAAGAACTGGAGGTGCCTTTTACCTGTTTATTAGAAGATTTTGAGGTTTAAATTATTTCAAGAGCAATCTTTTAAATTTCATTTGACATAAAGCTGTAAATTCAGTAATAGGACAGACTTTTTAACCAGGCTACCATTTCATGAAACGTGTTCATCCTGGCTTTCATGTGCATCAGGTTTTATTCTTTGAACTGTAGCAATAAAACCCTCTGCTCCTAAGAAGTCTTAAGAGGGTATTCTCTGTATTCTGCGTTGTTTTATTTTCTGTAAATTTTGTAGGTAAATATGTGCATAAAAATAAAGACTTTATATATAATCGGTGATTGGGCTTTTTCCTTGGTTTATTGTAACTCAGTACAGGCTAGCTCCAAATGAGATATTTTATTTTAATCCTGTCAGTAGAGCAAGTTTCCAGTAGCACTTGTACATACCCCATTTATTCAGCTATAACTTTGTCTTCCTCGTTGTCTAATAACATTTGGCTCTTAATCAAGAAGTGCAGGTTTTCTCAAACTTGCATTTCCAGCTTCCTGCAAGAGGATAAGTTGGACATAGATAATAGTGTGGTAAAGGCCTGGGGAGCGAGTGGGAGGAGAAAGGTGGGAGTCATTGGGGAGAAAAGGGGATATGTGTAATACTTTCAACAGTAACGATTAAAAAGAGGAACTTGTTAGGTCCTTAGATCTTTCTGGAGTTATCAGCTACTTGGGAGTATTTTGATTAAAGCCCTGCAACTTCTCCCGTAGAAAAACAGGCTGTGTACATGCACACACTTTGCATGCATTTGGAGAGGATTTCCCAGGCTTCCTGGCACCAGCCTCCTCGGAGTCTCCAAGAAAGAAACTTTTGTAAAAGTTTATTTTACTTCTAACAGAAAAATTCATTTTCCAAGCAAACCTTGGCTATGGTAGAAATAGGCCCAAGGGTTGTTGCCAAGTTAGTTTCTCCTCACCACTGCCCTCGCCCTCATACCTGCTTCCACACTACCAGGTGGGTATTAGTGGAGGCCAGTCCTCTGATTTTACAGGCGGGGCAGACAGCCTCAGGTTTTCAAAGTGACTTTAGATCCCAATGACTTTGTAAAGACAGAGGCAGCACCAGAACCCACGTCTCTGGACTCAGCTTGAAAGGATGTGTGAGTGTGTGCGTGTGTGTTGGACTTAATTCATGAGCTGTTACAATGTTATGGTTAGGAACACGGGCTACGTCAGGCTGGATTTGAATCTCAGACCTGCCCCTTGCAACTTTTCTCCTGGGTAGATAAAATGCAGGGTGGGGCAAAAGGAAGTTTGCAGTTGTGAGCACGCAAAACACAGTTTTTCTTGTATTATTTATTATTGTATTATTTTTCATACAAATGACTGTAAACCTGCTTTTGCCCAACCCTGTGTAGGCTTGGTCAGTCTCCCAGGTTTATATAGAGTATGAAACATGTTAATTCATGTAAAGCACTTGGCTACAAAGTCACTGCTTAGTAAATCTGTTAAATTCTAAAAGTGGGGAAAAAAAAAGATCCCACTGTTACAACCTTACCCAATGTCAGTATCTCAGTTGAAATCACCATGAGGGAATTCGGTCTGTATTTTGAACTAGGCAAACTTCTGAATAGTGGATTAAGTGCGAGAGAAAGGACATTCGCCTCTAACGTAGTGCTTACTATGTGCCAGTCTCTGTTCTTAGCACCTTTAGCACTAACAATCCTATGACAACTACATTAGGTATATTTTATTGATGTCTCCATTTCACTGATGAGGAAACTGAGGCAGGAAGATGAAGGAACTTCTTAAAGGAGTCCATGCTGAAATATTAGCTGGGATTTGTCTAAGTCAGGAGTTGTGCTATAGGCACCAGGGACACTAAATCGTGGTTCATCCTTTTTGAGCACCTCCTGTACCTTAGGCTTGGTGTCAGGTGCTTTACATAACTTCATTTAAGCCTCACAATAACCTTGCTAGTTAGGTATCCTTAATCCCATTTGATTATTATGGAAGTTAAATTTGATAATTTGGCGGGGTTCAGTCGCAGTAAACCGCACCAGCTGGTGGGAGGTGCATCCCGTATTACCATTCAAATCCAGCCTCCTTCCCAGGAAATCCCACGGGACTCCGCCCCTCAGCCAGGCCCGGCCCCGCCCACCCCCTCTACGCATGCGCGCTCCTCGCGCCAGCCCCTCCTCCCTCGCGCCGCGACGCGCGCCTGCGCAGTGCTTCCCATGTGGGCCCCGGCTGTCCGCCCGCCCCGGTGAGCCGCCGCGCGAACCGCCGCCTCGGCCAGGCCCTGCCACCAGCCGGGCAGCCGCCCCCGCCTCGCCGTTGCCGCCCCCTCTCGGTCTGCACGCCGCCATGGGCAAGAGCAGGACGAAGCGCTTCAAGAGACCTCAGTTCTCCCCTACCGGCGACTGTCAGGCCGAGTTGGCAGCGGCGGAGAACGGGACCGAGCTGGAGGAGGACGACGGGCCGGCGGCGGAGCTGCTGGAAAAGGTGGGACCCGGACTCGCGGGCCCGAGGGGCGGAGCGGGGCGGGCGAGGGGCGCGGGCTGCGGCTCTCCTCTGACCCCGCTCCCTTCCGCAGCTCCAGCACCCGAGCGCCGAGGTCCGCGAGTGCGCGTGCGCCGGGCTGGCGCGGCTGGTGCAGCAGCGGCCGGTGCTCCCGGACCTGGCGCGCCGGGACGCCGTGCGCCGCCTCGGGCCGCTGCTGCTCGACCCCAGCCTGGCGGTGAGGGAGACGGCGGCCGGCGCGCTCAGGTGAGCGGGGAGGGCGGCCGGGGCGGGGCCTCGGGGCCGGGCGGCGCAGCTGTCCTGGGCAGCTGGAGGATTTGCAGAGGGAGGATTTGAACTCAGACCCCAGAGGCTCCATTTGCAGAGGGAGGATTTGAACTCAGAACCCAGAGGCTCCCGGCTGCCCAGCGTCCGCCCTCAGGGCCTAGCGCGCATTGTCCCCTCTCCAGGAACCCTCCAGAGCGTCCTGAGAGTCAGGAAAGGCTCCCAGTACAAATGTGCCAGGGCTTCTGGGTGCAGGGGACTGTGATCAGGCAGCACATGGGGCGAGACAGTCGAGATCCCCGCCGCCAGAGTGAGACGCGCTCTGGAGAAAACCCAGAGGAGGATGAGTTGGGCGTGAGACGTTACTTTAAAGGGGTTGCCCTCTAGGTGACAGCTGCCAGGAACGTGGCGGGGCGGGGGAGGAGCAGCAGAGAAGGGAGGCAGCAGAGGCCTTGGCACGGTTAAAGGATGGAAGGTTGGTGTGGCTGAGTCGGGTAGGGGTGTGGTGTTATGGGAGAGGAGGCTGGAGAGATGGACAAGGGCTTGGGGGTGCGGGACCAAAGGACCTATTCGTTCTGAGCAGGAGTGACATGATCCAAATTACCTTTTCAAAAAGGCACTCTGGCGGCTGTGCAGCCAATAGACTGTAGAGGGGGCAAGAGTAGATGTTGGTGTTTGTAGTCCTTATGGCTCTGCCTCTATTTATTGTGTTTCATTCATTGGCTTCGCAGGTCAGGGGCGCCTCAGGGATGTCCTTCTCAGGAGGTTCCAAGACAGGGTCCCTTCACGTAAGATTAGGCTGTGACTTATTCACATTAAATAGGAAAGGTCTTTCCCCCTCCCATCCCTGTAGGCACGCACCTACGCGCTTCTCAGACTGACTTGTTGCGTGACTAAGTCCTTTGTTTACATCGTGTAGGACAGCGGTCAGAACAGGTGGGAATCCAGGGATTGGTTCTGCAACATCTTATCAAAATAATAAGCAATTTCGTCTGGGAAACCTTAATGGTTAGACATGGAAATACATTGGAGGGCTTCATGGTGCTTTGTGGTGTGCTCTGAGAGTAACACGTGTCTTAAACTCCTCGTGTAGGAATCTCAGTGCCTGTGGAGGCTTTGAGGTTTGCGATGACATGGTGACGAAGGACGTCATGACGCCGCTGGTCGCCCTGCTCCGGGAGGTATGCGGCTGCTACAGAATCCTGGGGGCAGTAGTCAGATGGAGCGCTGAGTATGCAAACTCAGCGTTTTTTGTGTGTTTTTGTTTTCGTACTTGGGTGTTATGTTGTCTTCCCTCAGAACATCCTATGGGAATTTTATGTCTCTTCCTGGAAACACTGATCTCTCATCATCGTTGATAGCAGTTTCTAGTTTGTCCCCACTACCTTTATTGATATAATAGTTGGAAAAGACCTTCCCCAAACTATAGGCAGACTCCTTTAGACTTTAAACTTCATACAACAAAATAATTAGCATTCCTTCTTTATGCACCAGGTGCTCTTTTATATATTGTTAAACCCTCACAGCAGTCCACTTGGCATCTGTAAAATATCTGTTGTTTTTTTTTTTTTAACACTGTCTAAGTCTATATAACGGCTTGTCTCATAGAAGAGAGCACTGGAATAGGTTGCACTTGGTTGCTGTAGCAAGCTCATGTATTTTTTTTTTTTTTTTTTTTTTTTTGCCTGAAAGATGACATGAAGTTCCCAGATTTAATACCGTGCCAACTTTTTTTGCGTGATACGAGCTCCGGGATCAAGGCGCTCTCGCTGGCGTGCCTCTGGCCCACGGCGCTGTCCTGGGGGTGGTTTCCGCTCGGTGCTCCCTCGGGGCCATCCGGTTCTGTGAGAGGCACCAGCCTGCCCCTTTGTAAAGCAGTGGCCCCACAGGAGCCGTCTTCGATGGTCACAGCTTGGGGGAGGGGCTGCTCCTGGCGGGCGGTGACCGGGGATGCTGCCAGGCCTCCTCCAGTGCACATGTCAGCCCTACAGTAGAGACTCGGCGGGTCTAAAACGCCGGCCGTGCCGAGGCCAGAGGCCCTGCTTTAGGGGACGCTGTGGATGCTGCTCGAGGTGCAGTACACAGGGGGGTCCCCTGCACCCGCTGTGGACCCAGGATGCCTGGGTCTGAGTCCCAGCTGCACCACAGACCACACTACCCCTCAGCAGCTCTCAGAACCTCAGTTTCCTGCCGGTAGTGGAAGACTGGACAGTAGTTCCTCTACTTCATGGGCTTGTGGTGCGGGCTGAGTGACTCCGTGTATGTGAGATGCGTAGACTGGTGCCTTGCATTTAGAAGGCGCTGCGTGGATGTCAGACCTTACTGTGTGTTGGTTTTCTTTGCCTTGTTTACTGTCTTTATCACGTTAAATACTTCGTACTGATTTTACATTTTTATTTTTTTTGTCTTGTTTGTTTTGTTAATCCTCACCTGAGGAAATTTTTTCCATTAATTTCCAGAGAGTGGAGGAGTGGAAGGGAGGCGGGGAGAGAGAGAAACATCAATGTGAGAAAGACACATCAGTTGGATGCTTCCAGCATGCACCCCGATGGGGGCAGGGATCCTGCAGCCCAAGTTCGTGCCCTTGACTGGGAATTGAACCCGAGACTCCTTGGTCCTCTTGCCAAAGGGGAGCAGGCTTGTGAACCACTGTGATTTCTGATGTTTAGATTTTGTGATTCTTTGCTGTCATTAGCCGTTTGGTTTCATTGTTCTTTTGAACCAGGTGCTACTTTTGATGTTTGGTTACAGTGTAGTGCCGGACTGGATTCCAACGAGGTGCCTGCGCGGGAAGAGAAGGAGCAGCACAGACATTCTGTTGAGAACATAGCCAATGAGGCCGTGAACGTGCTGTGGAACATCTGGTGAGGCGCTCAGCCCCGGGGGTGCTCTGCTCTCCGCTGTGCGCCTGTAACCCCGACGCTGACCCTGGGTGAGCGGTCAGGTCAGGTGCTGAGTCCTCCCTCCCGGCTTGGTCCCTCATCACTGCATCTTCTCCTGCTTCTCCGCGCTTCTCCCAGTCCTTACTGCTGACCAAAACACGGGAGCCTTGGCCACTGGCACGCACCGCACACCCTTCCCCCACCACCGGGAACCTGCAGTGGCAGCTGTCTTAAAGCCGCAGGCCCCGCGCAGTCGCTGCTGTGGTCTGGCATCTGGACCGAGACAGGGACCACACAGCTCGGTGGTGCCTGACGCCCCCACCCTGCGTTGCCATGCAACAGGGAAGCAGGTGCCTGGGAGGAGCTCCCAGCCCCGCTCCATTCCAGGACTGCCGCAGCCGTGGCCTGGGTGCACCTGCTCTTAGGAGTGGAAATGGCTAGAAACACAACCTGGATCTCCTTTTTCCTCCCCCACTTTATGTTCTCCATTTTAGCAAGATGCTGCCAGAGCTCCTTCTGTTTAGTCAGCAGCAGTTATAACTTCTGGCCAAAAGCACGGGTACTTCTTAGAAGACAAGACTCAGATCTGAAAGCTGCCGACACAGCAGCCCCAATTTGCCTCTGGTTCATGGGAAACTAGTGCACGCGCTCCCCCAGCAGCACGGGGGAGCCGACGTGAGGAGACGGCGTCGGAGTGGGCGGCGGCGCACCACATGACTTTATTTATGTATTAAATGTTTTTATTGATTTCAGAGATGAAGGGAGAGGGAGAGAGAAACATCAATGATGAGAGAGGATCACTGATCGGCTGCCTCCTGCACGCCCCACACTGGGGCTCGAGCCTGCAACCCAGGCCTGTGCCCCGACTGACTGGGAATCGAACCCTGACCTCCTGACTCATAGGGTCAACCATTGAGCCACAACACCGGGCCACGTAACTTCAACCTATAGAAACTGTTGAACTTGGAGATTCTCTAGAATGTTCTCCAGGAAGAGCCTGAAAGTGTAATCTCCTCAGTGAGCTCTCTCCTGATGCCTGTGAGCCTCTCTGTGTCATGCCACTGACATGTTTGCTTGTAGTTTATATTGTAAATATACTTACATACATGTGTACTTTTACTGTCTCAGTGCATGTGTGTTTACCCTCCTGGCTGTACTGACTTGACTGGGCTTCTTGAGGGCAGGCTCATGGAGTGCAGTAACTAGAGAGAGAGAGGAAGACAGGAACAGTTTATGTTTCAGTTCGTAGGACTGGATTTAGTGCTGTAGTCAGCTTAGCTATTAGTATGTGATATGGGTACGTGGTATGTATGGGGCAATATTTTCTCTGGAAACATGGCTGTCATTATTACAGTTAGCTCTGTTTACCCTGTATTTAGTACATATGATAATAGCAGTGATAACATTAATTCTGATTTTTTTATTAACAGATAGTACGGTTTTTAAAAATATTATAGCAGGATCTCCATTACAGACTGTAAATTCTGCTTGTTGAAATTATCAGAGTCTAGAAAGAATGGCTAAAATTTAATTCTACTTTCTGAAAATTGCGTGCCTTCGGGGAGAAGCACAGAGGCCTTTCACTTACTGTCACCGCGGCGAGGTGGGAAGCGCAGTGGGCCGACCCTAGGAGCCACCACGCACAGAAGGTGTGGCCCTTGGGCAGGTCACGCACCTTTGGGGCCTGTGTCTCCTCTGGAAGGAAGTGGTTTCTCTGACCGCCTGTGAGCAGACGGGGTCAGGCAGAGAGACGGGCGGAAGAGCCCGCTGGGAAGAGAAATAGACGCAGACACCGCTGCGTTCCTGTCCAGAGAGGACCGAGGGCCGTGGTTTCTTCACAAAACGGCGGGTGTTTGACTCCAACTCTGGCTCTGTTATAAAACCTGACTGACTTTTTCATGAATTTCTGTGGTTGATTTCTTTTTTAAAAAAAATTTATTGTATTGATTTTTTTACAGAGAGGAAGGGGGAGAGAGAGGTAGTCAGAAACATCGATGAGAGAGAAACATCGATCAGCTGCCTCCTGCACATCTCCTACTGGGGATGTGCCCACAACCAAGGTACATGCCCTTGACCGGAATCGAACCTGAGACCCTTCAGTCCGCGGGCCGACGCTCTATCCACTGAGCCAAACCGGTTTTGGCTGTGGTTGATTTCTTAATGTGAAAATGTGAATAGTAAAGCTTTTTTTCCCCCCCTTCAATTTAGTGAATGCAGTAACAGAGCAGTGTCTATATTCAACAAAGAAGGGTGCTTGGAGATGGTATTAAAGTACTTAAGTCGGTTTCCCACCAACGTCGACCTGGCTATTTCAGCAGGTAAGTGAAGAAACAGTGATGATTACTTACGTGTGGCCTTGTTTGAAAATGTTTATTCAGATGTAGCATGTTTTCTCGTATGCAAATGCATAGCTGAGCTCTGTTCTGAATCTTTTAAAATCTGTGGTCAGTACTTACACAGTCTTTACTCGGAA
Source organism: Myotis daubentonii (assembly GCF_963259705.1). Classification (NCBI taxonomy): domain Eukaryota; kingdom Metazoa; phylum Chordata; class Mammalia; order Chiroptera; family Vespertilionidae; genus Myotis; species Myotis daubentonii. The sequence goes on along the minus strand of NC_081854.1, from coordinate 56,769,509 downwards.
AGGGAGGGAAGCAGTTAATTGAGCCTGTGAGGCTTCTGCTGTTACCATTCATAGAAGCCTCTCACTTCCTGAGCTCCTGTCTGCCATTCACGGAGAAACAGTGACCCACAGCTACCAGGCCTTGCAGCCAAAGGTCATTGGATTCTGGACCTATTTAAATGCCTCGCACCACTGTCTCCTACTTCTTTTTTAAACATGTTTTTATTGATTTTTAGAGAGAGGAGGGGAGAGGGATAGGATAGAAAGATAGAAACATCAATGAGAGAGAAGCATCATCGATCAGCTGCCTCCGGCACACCCCCTACTGGGGATTGAGCCCACAACCCAGGCATGTGCCCTGACCGAGATCGAACCTGTGACCTCTTGGTTCATGGGTCGGCGCTCAATCACTGAGCCACACCAGCCGGGCTGCTATCTCCTACCTTTGGCATAAAACTGGTAAATCTGGGCTTTTTTTTTTGAGAGAGGAAAACAAATGATTGAAATTTCTCGCAGGCCTGCTTCCCTTCCTTGGGATGGCAAAGCTGCCCGCCTCCCTCCTCCTGTCCACGGGGTTAGAGAGCCATTGGCGAAGTAGGAGCCGAAACCGGAGAACTTGGAGTAGAGCGGAGAAATAATTGATGAAAAGCATCCCTTTTCTGCCCATAATCCTGGCAGGCATCCTTTATTTAACCATGCATTCTCCTGGCAAGGACGAAGCACATTCTCCTTAATGCTGTTTCTCTTGGCTCTAATGGGTACTTTTAAGAGCACAGAAAAGAAAAAGAAAAAAAGCCGGGGGGGGGGGGGGGGGGGCGGCGCAAATACTACTGGGAAAATTTAAAAATCTTTTTCTTAAAATGGACTCTTTGGCAAGGGGGAGACTGAGTAAATGTGGAGTTTCATAAACAGTGGAACAAGGAAATTGGCAGGTGACTTTTAATCTCAGAGGCTGGGTTTTATTACAGTAAGAGTTTCAGGAAAGTTAGTTCATTGCTTTTAAAAGAAAAACCTCACTTCTATTTTTGTGTCTTTAGTCTTGTCATAGATGTATTTGTCTTGTTTGAATGCAGGGGAGGAGTTAAATGGAGCTATTTTGGTGTGAGCTACCCTCGCAGAATTCATTGTTTCTGAGCACTTCATTCTTGTCTTCCTAGCCTATTGTTTGCAGACGGTAACGGAAGATAACCCAGAGCTACTGAAATCGCTCAGTGCCTCCGCGCTGCCCGTGCTGGAATCCGCCATGCGGGCTCCTGTCGGTTCCATGGCGTATACCCTGTTGAAGACACTGGTGGCAGGTAACGTTTAGCCGGCTGTGACAGGTGCTTTTCAGTAACTTGTAGAGACGGGAGGCTGAAACTCCTTGATTTCACCAATCCGGGCCTTCTGTGCTTACTATGTCTGTTCTGAAATTTTTAATGTTGAAGTGGAGACCCTGAATTCAAGCGGTGTGCATAGTTGGGAAGCCTCCTAGAGTCGACTTGTTTTCCATGTAACGGAATACTGTTGTCTGATGGAGAAATGCTGCTCTCAGGGTCCCTTACTAACTAGGAGGATCAGAAATGGGCTGTGGGCATCTAAGACGTGACACTCACTATATATATATATATATATATATATATATATATATATATATATATATGTATATAATAATATATATATTATTTTTTTTTTTATTGATTTCAGTGAGGAAGGGAGTGGGAGAGAGAGAAATATCAGTGATGAGAGAGAATCATTGATTGGCTGCCTCTTGCATGGCCCCCACTGGGGATCAAGCCTGCAACCGGGCATGTGCCCCTGAGCAGGTATCAAACTATGACCTCCTGGTTCATAGGTCCATGCTCAACCACTGAGCCACACTGGCCAGGCTGTATGTACCACATTTGGTTTTTCCATTCATCTGTGGATGGACACCTGGTGGCTTCCAACCTCTGGCTGTTGAATAATGCTGCAGTGAGTATGGGGATGCAAATGCCTGCTTGAGTCCCTGCTTTCAGTTCTTTTGGTTATGTACCCAGGAAGTATTTTTAACAGTCACTCTTTAAACCATTGGCCTAACTACTTAATGGTAGCTCCCGTTCTGTTTTGATAAGAACGTGCTGCGTGATTGGTCTGTTCGCGAGACCTTGGAATTTTTAATACATTCCATTCCACTCTTGGAATATAAGAAGCTGCCTCGGAGAGCAGCTCAGGTGAAGATGAAAGAAAGCGAAGCAACTGGATTTATCATTTTCAAAGAAACTCGATCGGTGCTCCTGGTCAGTTGCGAGGCGGTGTATCAGAGGAGGGCCTGTGAGCCAAGGAGGGGAGCGGTGGCGAGGGGCCGTAGTAACAGGAGCTGCCTCTGTGCACAGCTCTCTGACATGTACTAGAAATCGAACAAAGGCACTGGGATCAAGATTTTTTGAAATTACAGCTGAGCTTAGAGAACCAGTCTTGTGGAAACCGTATTTATCAGATTTCGAAGGCGAGTCCTTTGTCCTTGCGCTCATTTTCTCCCAGGCACAGTGTGGAATCTAAAGGACATTATTCCGTCCAAGAGTCAAGCAGAAATCATAAGCGCCATCCTCAAGATCTTATCCGAAGTTTTGGAAATGGACGCGGGCGCGGTGGTCATTCAGATGAAGGAGGCCGAGACGCAGAGGCTGAGAACCGCCGCGGAGACCGAGGAGGTGCTGGAGAGTGCGAACGGCGCGGGCTTGACCGAAGACGACGAGATGGAGGAAACTCCTCCCAAGAGAAGGGTCAGGAGGAAAACTTTCATTTCGGATTTACTTCCGGTGAGTCAGGTCTGTGCGTCCAAACGGGGTCACACGGAGGTTTTCTTTCAACAGCTACCCTGCGTTTTGTCGGACAGTGTGAGAGCAGTTAACTAGAAAGTGGATTTCAGTGAAAATCAGTGCTGTCTTCCTCCTCCGACAGGGGAAAAGCCTGTTTAGAATGAAACGTTTACATACAGAAGATTTCAAAGACGGGACAGAGCGAACTGCTACAACACGTTAGAAACACATGGTCATCTTCCCGGCTGCTGTCTGCTCAGTGCCTTTACACGCCGTCTCCCGACTTACCCAGCAGAGGAATCGTCACTCTGCTTGGATTGTCCAACCCAGGGCATCTGTGTCTCTTATTCTTTTAATATATTTTTATTGATTTCAGTGAGGAAGGAAGAAAGAGAGTGGGGGGGAACATCAGTGATGAGAGAGACTCATAGATTGGCTGCCTGCTGCACACCTCCCACTGGGGACCGAGCCCGCAATCTGGACATGTGCCCTGACCGGGAATCCAATCCTGACCCCTTGGTTCACAGGTCGATGCTCAGCCCCTGAGCTCCGCTGGCCAGGCCTCGTCTCTGTTGTGTTAGTGCTGAGCCTCACCAAGCAGCCAGCCAGACGGCCCTGTGCCCACTGCTGCTGCACGGAAGAGGCTGGCTGATGGGGAAGACGAGCGATGGCTGGTGGCTTTGCTGATTGGGTGATGGTGCTCGCTCGTGCCAGTGGGTGTGACATTGGCGTGAGGGTGCGGGGAACTTTTCAGCCGCGCTGGTCAGCAGAGAGAATGCTCCCAAGGAGGAGAGCAGGTGGTCAGGAGGACGGAGGGGCGGAGCCTGCTCATTCAGGTGCACATCTGCCCTGCCAGGTGCCAGGCTCGGGCCAGGTGCTGACAAAGGGAAGATGACTAAGACGCACTTCCTGTCTTTAGGGACCGCCTCCATCGTGGGAGGAGAGGCGCGGTAGTGACACTGTCATGCCTGTGTTGGGACCGCAAGGGCTGGGCGCAGGCCTCCCCGGGAGCAGTTTGTGTAGAGGAGGCAGAGGACGGAAGAGGCTGTCAGCACTCTGGACAGGCACCTGGGCCGCCTTAGAGGCTGGTGAGAGCAGGTGGCGCTGTGAGGCCCTGGAGGCCGGAGGCGCAGGAGGCTGCTGGCGCCATCCTGGGGGGAGGAGGCCTGAGCTGGGAGAAGGCACGAACGTCCCCACACTGTACCGCTTCAGACCAGCCTGTCCTCCTTCATGTCAAACGACCTGAAACTGAGGCTGGTCTATGGGAATGCCTTAGAGTTTTGTGAGGCTGTGCTCAGTAAGAATTAATGTGCCTGAAAAGACATCTGTCAGCATACTACTTGTTTGTGTTCACACAGTCTCTTAAACAGGAATTGGTGGTGTTTAAAAGGAAAATGTAGTTAGAGCTACTTTTCTAGCCCCATGAATAGCTGTTAGGTGCAAAGCATTGTGTCAGGTGTGGGGGGAACACTGCCCTTGAGTTTCTTGCAAGTCATCGAGTGTTGCCCTGGCCATTTGCCTCTGTGGTTAGGGCGTCTACCCGCAGACTGCAGGGACTCAGGTTCAGTTCCAATCAAGGACATGTACCTGGGTTGCGGGTTCAGTCGGGCGCATGCAGGAGGCAACCAGTCGAGGTGTCTTGCCTCTCTCACATCAGTGTGTCTCTCTCTTCCCCCCTGTAGTCCCCCCTTCCTCTCTCTCTGAAAAGCAATGGAAAAAATATCCTCATGTGAGGATTAACAGCAACAAAAAGTATGGATACTTAACTGGTATTTAGAGATTTACTCCCCTAAGTACTCTTTAAAAATAGAACTTTGCTGCTTATAAAATGCAGTGTTTTCTTATAACAGAAGCTTGCTTTTTAAAGTCTATTGACATAACTGAGTCAACTGGGTGACTAACATGCCAGTCGGCCAGCCAGTGTTTAGGTGCCCGTCGGCTGCCAGCCATCATGCTGGTAGGTGCCCGGAATACAGACATATAGTCCGTCAGCGCCGGTCCTCCTCACTGCGGGAGTCCTTTAGAATCAGAACCTGTAATCGCAGCCTTTCACCTAAGAAGCTGCGGTCACAGACAAGGGGCCTCGCTCCCCCACGTCCACAGCTGTCGGCCATCAAACCGCAGTCTGTTCTCGTCGATGTCCCTGCCCACGCTCCCCTGCACTGCCCAGTGTTATGAAGCCGATCTCTGCTATCGTAACATTTCCGCTAGATTGGCTCCTCCTGTCACTTGGGTAGCAATGAGCAGTGGGGAACTGTTCCGAGCAGGAGAGTTGCATGGAAAGGCAAAACTTAACTCAGATGCGTCTAAGCCAGATCTGCGTGCCTTTTGAAGTGGGTAAGAGCCCGCAACAGCCTGTCTCGTTTATACATTTGGTTTGGTTGAATACCATACCCACAGCAAAGAGGAATAATTTTTACATTCATTCTTGCCAGCAATAAAAGGAATACAAATATTAAATGAGTTACATCTCTTCCGTTAGCCATTTGCCTTTATTTTTCAAGAACTTGTTTCGAAGTTACAGTTACATTGTTGCACAGGAAGCGGTTGGAGGGTAACAAGGGAGTATCTACATTCTAGAAGGAAATCGCACTATGTCACGTTCTTTAGTTATTTTGCTTGCTTGGTTTTTAAAACAATGTTTTGATTTTTAGTGAGAAGGAAGAGGGATGGAGAGATAGAAACATTGATGAGAGAGAATTCTCCATTGGCTGCCTCCTGCATGGCCCTGACTGGGAATCAAACCAGCAACCTCCTGGTTCATAGGTCAACACTCAACCACTGAGCCACACCGGCCGGGCAGGTCTCTAGTTTTTAAGCTCTGACCCATAAATCTGACAAATAAGACATCCCAAATAATCTGAACTATTCCACACTAGTGAAATGCTTAATAAATTATAATGCATCCGTCATTCAGACAGTAAAGTTTACATGATTTTTAGCTTATGCACGGGTTTGGAATGTCAGTGTAGCTATTTCACTTTCCATAGGTGATTTGTAAATTAAGGTTGTGTAAGTCTCTTCAGCCCCTCTTAAGGATGGTAATTGACAAGGTTATGTTAATTTATTCCTGGGGGAGGGGGTGCCCCTTCTCTCTTCAGTGTTAAAGGAATGCCAACTGCATCTTCAGGGCAGCCAGGAAGCAGCCTTCCGGTCCTCAGCAAGCTCTGCGGGCGTGAAGGGCTGCTGGGAGTTCTCATGGGTGCAGTCTTTCCCGAGGGGACATCCAGGCATCTGAGAGCGGGTTTGTCGTGTGTCAGTGCCTGGCGTCTGAAATGAAATGAATGCTCTGTTTCATCTTAGTGCTCAGCTACTTAATATATCCGGCTAAGTTTCAGGGTGAATTCAGTTCATGGGGCTGAGTATTTCTCCATCTCTCAAGCTAGCGGATTGAGCGTCGACCTATGAACCAGGAGGTCACAGTTCGATTCCCGATCAGGGCACATGCCCGGGTTGCAGGCTTGATCCCCAGTGGGGAGCGTGCAGGAGGCAGCCAGTCCATGATTCTCTCTCATCATGGATATTTCTCTCTCCCCCTCTCCCTTCCTCTGTGAAATCAATGAAAACATATTATGAAAAGAACATGCTTTCCCCGACTCTGAGAGCTGGTGTTGGTTTTCCTAGCCCACTAACGAGGAGCTGAGAGAGGCCACGGCGCTGCTGACGGCGCAGCAGACCGCGCTGGAGATCATCGTCAACGTGTGCTGCAGCGAAGGTTCGTCCCCGGCCCTGCTCCCGGGTGGCCCCTGCTCCCCTGGGCTCCACAGCTCCCATGAGGCGTGCTCACCGACCCCGGCCCCGCGTGCTCTGGACTCTCCACAGATCCCTCGGACGACGAGTGGGAGGAAGAGCTTTCCAGCAGTGACGAGAGCGAGGCGTTCATGGAGAGTTCCCTGGGCGAGGGCGGGGGGCAGCTGCTGTCTCCCCTCTGCCTCTCGCATGAGACGCACGCCGCCCTCACCAACTTCCACATCCCCAGGAAGGTACTGGCTCCCGGTCCGGGCTCGCCGTGCGGCGCGGGGAAGGCCTGGGAGGCTGCCCGCGCTGTGTGCAGGGGAGTGAGCTCACCCTGGGTCACCGGGACGAGGCCGAATGCAGGCCTGGACGTGGGCTGAGGAGCCTCAGCCGCCCGCCGTCTCACGTAGCTGCCGCGCCGGCTCTGAAAGGGGCCTGTGTAAGGAGTCCACTGTTCAACTTCTGCTTTCCCGCCTTTTCAAGTCCAGGTGTTTGAGAAAACTGCCTTTCCCAGCAGCGCTGCCGTGGACGTGTGTTCCAGGAACCCCACGTGGAAACCTTTGGTTAGAAAGTAAGACCTTGTCTGTTTTCAAAACCGTTTGTCGTCGCTGTGCTATGAAAGGGGGACCACTCAGCCGGAGCTGCCGCCCCCCCCCCCCCCCCCCCCCCCGGTTCCCGAGTTCTGTTCCCGAGTGTGTGCCCTGGAGAGGGGTGTGCTTAGGGCACTGAGACCCGAGCGTGTGCACAGTGGGGGCATCCATCGGCGGCAGGATGGGGCCATGCGTTTGGCATCGTCAGGCAGTAGGATGCAGGCAGCAGTAAGCAGAATCCGAGCTAGGACTTGTCCCCACGGGATGAAACAGCATCGAGCCAGAAAGGGAGGCACAAAGGAATATACGCACTGCTTCGGGTGCTTTTTAAAATATATTTTTATTGACTTCAGAGAGGAAGGGAGAGGGAGAGAGAGATGGAAACATCAATGGTGAGAGAGAATCATGGATCAGCTGCCTCCTGCACCCCCCTACAGGGGATTGAGCTGCAATCTGGGCCTGTGCCCTGACCAAAAATCAAACCGTGACCTCCTGGTTCATAGGTCAATTCTCAACCACTGAGCTGGGCTGATTCCGTTTTTACAAAGTTCAAAAGCAGGTGGCGCCAGGCTGTGTTAGGGATGCGTACATGAGTGGTGAACCTGTGAAGAAAGCAAGGAACTGTTTCCCATCCATGTCGGGCGTGGTGACCTTCAGGGGTTGGAGCGGTCGGGTGTGGCAGGGAAGGCGCAGGGGGGCTGTGGGGTGCCAGTGGCGTGCATTTCTCACCTGGGTGCACGGTCGTTGGCTTGAAACACTGTTAAACTGGACGCGCATTGCAGGGCTTTCCCGGAGGGAGGTCACACTTCCCAGCTACAGGTGATTTGAAAGCTGCTGCCGTGGCCAGAGTTTTCTAAAGCCAGTGCCTGAGGCCCCGGAAGTGGCTGCGCCTCGGGGCCTGGAGGCTGGGGCGGTGTGATGGAGTCTGTGCTGACTGCCAGAGCGCAGGGTGGCAGGGGGCCTGGGTTCCGTGGGGAACCCCGTAGAGAAGCAGGCGACATTCTCCGCTCCCGCCGCAGGATGAACACCGTGCAGTGGCGAGCCCTCGTGTGTCTCCAGAGTCTCGTGTCCCTGCTGGAGGTGGAGCACCTGGGCGGGGCGCCGGCCCTGCAGGCCCTGGCGCAGCACCTGTCCACCCTGCTCTTTTCTCAGCCAGGTCAGTCGCCGGGCTGCTGTGGGCCCCGCTCGGGCGGAGCGGGACTTCGGAGGGGCAGGACCCGGGGGACAGGCCCTGTCACGGTCCTTTCAGTCGCTGCGGTCTTGCAGGGCTTTCCCAGGAGCTCGCTTCCATCGCACAGCGTGTCTGCGACGATGGCAGGTGTGCCACTTCCCACGCTCCATCTGGGTCTGTCCCCTTTGCACAGAGCCGCTTGCCTCAGAGAAAGGCACTCACGCCTCCCCCTGTTTCAGACTTTGCCAAGCACGTGGACTTCCTGGAAGCCATCAGCAGCGCCTTGAGGGCCCTTCTGCAGACAATGGCCGCCAAGAACATTTCTCAGGTGAGATGTACCCGCTGTTCTGTGCAGCCCGCCAGGAGCCTGGTTATGGGGGCAAAGTGATGCCCTCACTGCTGGTGAAGGGCGTTTCCGTCACGTGGCCCTTGTACAGTACAAGGAGAGCAGAGGCGCCTAACTGAGACTGAAGCCTTTCCACTCCCACCGCGGCCCCTCTCCCCACCGCAGCCGCAGGCTTTCTCATTGGTGCAGCTTCTTGACGGCAGTGAGTAAAGATTTTCTCTGCTCCTCATTTGTCTCCTTAACAGCATTTTATTACAGACGTTTCCAAGCACGCCCTCCTGACCCCACACAGCCAACCACCTCACCTCCATGCGAGGCGCCTTTTCCCTGAAACATTTAACTTTTTATTCAGGAAATTGTCAAACTTGCCCAAAAGCAGAGATGGTAGTGTGTGGTCATAAGATAATAGTGTAAGGAACCCCCACGCATCGTCACCATCACCGGGTCTTAGCCGGTTATTTCACCCATAAATGAACTTTTTAAAATTGTAACCACAATACTGTTACCCCAGGCTCACAAATGAACTTGGTTATCAGTGATGGGTGGTGAGAGCACGCTCCCTGTCTGGTCGGTCCTCTGCCACCCCCGGCTGCTCCTCGGGCCTTGAGGGCTCTGCTGGGCTCCGTTCCTCTTCACTTAGTCCCGTCACCACCCCTGGTGACCTCACTGTCCCAGGGCCCCGGCTTCCCAGGGCCTGGACCTCCTCCCCAGCGGCCGGGTCTTCCTCCTGGACTCCATGGCCGGGCCCCCAGGGCATCCTACACATGCCACACTGCCCCTGGCCCCAGAGTTGACTGGGAATGTTAAATGTAGTGCGTGCTGCTGGCTTCTCATACGTACTCTTCAGACATTTCTTTGTACATTGGAAACTTTTTTCCAAGAACGTAACTTTTTGATTCTGTGACATGGGAAAGGGAAGAATGCCCGGCCTGCCGCGTGGCTGTTGGGAGGGTCAGCGAGCCCTCCCTGCGGGGCTGGCAGGAGCCTCTGGCATTTCACTGATGTGCCATGGTGCCAGGCGGCCATTGGCGGGGCCAGCCGAATGCTTAAGAGGAGCTGCTCAAGCTCAGGCTCAGTGACTGAGGAAGTGTCCCTCTGGGTTAAGGTCGTCCGTTCTCGGGCTGGCGGCGTGTTGGGCATGGAGCTGCAGGAGCCTGGCTCCCGAGGCCTTTATTAGCAGAGGACACCGAGGGCTGGACTTGCCGAGGGACAGCTCCGGCCTGGACACAGCTGTCCTGCCGCCCGGTGGCTCTCCCACACGAGGCACTTCCACTGGGAGTCAGACGGCGATGACGCCACACACCTCCCCGCCGGCCGGCCCGCTCTGAAGGCGCCAGAGTTGGTGGAGCTTTTCCCATCCGACGGGCTTCTCGTTCAGAGATGAGTTCGGTGGTTTAGAGCAGCTCGGTCTCTTCTACAGAGTGACAGCCCACATTTAGTGAGTGCTGTGCACGCACTGTTTAACCCTCCTAGCAGCTCTGTGACGATCACTGCCCCCAGTTGCTGAGGGGAGACGGGGGTTCTGAGGGCTAAGGACCTGGGCTGGATCGCCAGGAGGAAGGAGTGGGGCTGGGATTCGAACCCAGGGCGTCACGTCCCGGTCCTGAGCCCTGGGTGCCCACACTGCTGCTTCTCCCAGGCAGCAGGACGCTGCACTCTCCCCTGTCCTCGTGTGTGCAGATTAGCTCACACTGGAAGTATCCCTGCACGGCGGAGCGCTGTGTCAGCTAATGGTTCCACAGTCCTTGGCAATCGCCATAACCCCTCTCGGAGTGCGCATAGGTTCAGCCAGCTTTTATTAAAGCTACGTGATCCTATTATGTTTTTAAATAATATGAAAAGCAGTTGGAATCTCATTAATCTGTGTGCACCTGAACGGACGCCTTTAGACGGACTAGTGGAAGCGGAAGCCCTTCCACGGTGCACGGCGTTGCGGGCTGGACAGCGCCAGTGCCACCCGCAGGCCTCCCCTGGCTCCACGACCAGCGGTTCTGGGAGTGACCAGAAAGTGTAGCATCATCTTTGCTGAGAGCTGCTGTTCTCAGGACAGGCAGCCTGTGGAGACGCCCTCGGTGTGTCTCGCGTGCCAATGGCTGAGCTTCGCCTTAAATGCTCGTCTTCTCCTCCGACAGTGCATGACCCCCGACCAGCTGATGACGCTGTGCAGAGCTGGCGTCCAGAGCGGCAGCGTCGGGGTGAGAGTGAACGTGGTGAGCATTTTGGGAATCACGGGCAGCGTCCTCGCCAAAGAAGATGGTGCACTTGAAACTCTCAAGGTAACACAGTGGCTTCCGACCTCAAATGCTCAGTGATTAGAGGTGGGGTGTGGGGTGTGGGGCTTCAAAACCTCGCTGGACATCATGAGACGAGATCGTTAAGGAGCTGCTTCCTGGAGAGTATTAGTGAAACGCACCCTGTCGTGCGGGGTGTGAAGTAGAAACGCTGCCTGAAGGGTTCCTAGACACGCACATTCAGATGGAAAACAGAGGCCCGAGCAGTGAGCAGCCTGTCCCACAGGGCTACCGTGGAGCCAGTTTGCCCTCCCACCTGTTTACCAGGTGCGCCCTCAGGCGGGGGAGGCTGCGGTGGGCAGGCTGTGGTGAGGTGGGTGTCAGAGGTCAGCACAGCGGAGCCACCTGACACTGTTGTGTTCAGTTTCTTTCATTGCCTGTGAGTGTTTGTCTTACACTTTAAAAAGCAGGGTTTTTTGTTACAGAGACTGTTTCTATGCATTTTTACACCATGGGGAAAGCCTTTTTGAGGGTGATGAGGAAAACTTAATAATTTTCTAAATCGATCTTTCATATGTCATTTGTGGACCTTATTTCATCTTATTTAGTAATAGAAGCTCTACTATGTTCCATTTATCTTGCTTATATTTTACTTGGTGTATTTATAAATATGTGTTAAGTCTTTTAAAAGCTCTCCTTTGCCCCTGGAGTTTTATGTAAAACGTTGTGCATAAACCGCTGTCACCGTGAAGCGTGCTCGGGAACAGCCCTGAGCGCCGGGTGACGGGTGCGTTCTGTCGGCCGCAGACCATCGGGTGCTTCCTGCTGGAGGTGGCCACCAAGGACCCGTCGCTGGTGGTGGTGGGAGAGGCCCTGGACGCCCTCTTCGATGTGTTCGCTGACGGCAGCGAGGCTGAGAGGGCCTCGGTGCAGATCCGTCTGTTGTCTGCCCTGAAGGAATTCCAGCCAGTCTTCAAGATGAAGGTACGAGGTGGTTGGGTCAGAAATGCTAACGCCTTAGCGTCCTGGGGAAAGGGGCTCCTGGGGGAAGGGGCGGTGCGGCCCCTCCCAGCCGCCTCCCTGCTGCCTGGAGCACTGGGGCCCAGGGCTGAGTGCTGCGGGCTGAGTCCCTGCTCAGTCACCCAGAACGTGCAGCCGCTGGGACTTGAGCCAAAAGGCGGCTGATGTTCTCCTTACTGTGAGCTCAGTGATGTCAGTCATGTCCTCATGTGGGTGCACTGTGGTCTGGGGCCCTCAGAGCTTCACATCTTCACCCTGATTGTGTGTCCTGCCGTGCATACAGTTGATTTCATTGTCATGGATACTTCCCTGAGGTGCGCTGAGAAAGACAAACTCGCAACCGGTCTCTGTAGGGGAATGGCGCCACTTCCATTCGCTGTTTTGTTTATTCTTTCATCTGAAGCATCAGAGCTAACTTTGAGTCAAAAAATAATTTTCCAAACCATTTCTGGGGGCAGGTGGAGTGACACCAAGAATTTTACAACAGCCTTGAACCACATGCGTCTAAATTTACCATTCCCTTCTTACCTAAATCTTAATTTTTAAATTATGTCATTTTTTAAAACAAAAATATTTGTGTTTTTCGTATTTAGATTTTAAATTCAATATTCCCTCTTAAATCTTGGTGGGGAGAATAGAGGTTTTGATGGAAAGTTATCCTGCTTTTTGTTGTTTTCCAATACGCATTTCTTTGATCTAAGAAGCTTTTAAAATTGAATTTCAGGCCTCATGGAGAGAACTCTGTGATAAGTTTTAGGCGGATATGATTGTATGGCTAGAAGTTTAAATTTCGTGAAAATATTTTAAGACATAAAGTAGTTTTCACCCAGCCGGTGTGGCTCAGTGGTTGAGCATTGACCCCATAAACCAGGAGGTCACCGTTTGATTCTGGCCAGGGCACGTGCCCAGGGTGCGGGCTTGATCCCCAGTAGGGGGCATGCAAGAGGCAGGTGACATGATTCTCTCTCATCATTGATATTTCTATCTCTCCCTCTCCATTCCTCTCTGAAATCAACTAAAAAACAAAAAGTTTTCTTTTCCAGAAGAAAAGAAACTATAAACCCAGGCTGTGCCCATCTTCTGCCATTGTCACATCTGTAGTGGGTGTCGGTTTAGGAACATTAACAGCGGTTTGTTTTTATATAATGTTAATATCATTGCAATAAATTTAATTAAATTAAAGGTGCATGATCTTAATTTATTTTTATGGCTCATGTACTGTTACTCCATTTACTTTGAAAGTGAAAATGTTGACTCCGGTGGCTTGACAATAAGATGGCGGCGTAGGTAAATGCCTGTACTCATCACCTCCCACGACCACATCAAAATTACAACTAAAATACCCAACAACCATCATCCAGAACCGCTGGAAAGCTGGCTGAATGGAAGTCCTACAACTAGAGGTAAAGAAGAAAGCACTGAGACTGGTAGGAGGTGTGGAGACGCGGAACAGGCTGGTCTGCACCCACATGGGCTGCTTTTTTAATCTGGAGGAGGATCATCTCTGCGGAGGCCCCCGGAGGAGCAAGGGGTACCAGCCCCACACCAGACCCCCAGCCCAGGCTCCCAGAGCTGGGAAAAGAAGTCCCTACAGGCAGGAAGAACTCCGGCTGTAAAAACCGGGGCCCGGGGCTTGGTAACACACAGGCTGCTAGAGACCCAGCTGTTCCTCTTCAGAGGTGGCGCCACGAGCTGAGCTCACAAGGTCTGCTTCCCTCTGAGCTCCAGCACAGGGTGAGGCTCTGCGGACACAGACACATACAGGGAGGAACTGGAGTGTCTGGCATCAGGGCAGGAACTCGGGGAGGCGGCTTTCTCCCAGTCGGAGGTGCTCACAGGGATCATTGTTCCTATGCTGGGATCTCCCTGGTCACAGTGCTGATTGGCAGCCATTTCTGTTTGTTCCGTCCTGGTGATTCCCTAAAACCTTGTCCCACCTAATTTACAACCCCACCCAAGCTACAGCTGGGTCAGGAAGCCCCAAACCTATCAATAAAAGGCCCAAGACCAGGCACCAGTACCAGCCTGCCTTGCTTCACAGCTGGGCCTCATCTGGGCACTTCCAAACCCAATACAAAGAGGAGGAATCTGCAGATCTCTCGTAGCTTCTGCTGGGTGGCCCCAGGCAGTGGCTGACTGCACCTCTCTGGAGACCCAAGAGCCAGTGTACCCAGTGGTCAGAGTGAGACCAAACCAGGTTACAACTCTTCACATCCATAAGTGACACACTCAAGGGGCAGACTCAGCACCAAAGCCCCACTGAAGCAAGTCCTGCTCCAGAGAGGTGTCTCCTGCACAGCAGCTCTCCCGCTGTAGTTGCAGCTGGTCTTCACAGCCAATTGTTCTGGAGGTCAATTCCTCCCAGTGACACCAACAGCCATCAAGTCTCAATTACAACAAAACAGTGCTCACAGCCCACAAAGGGGTGCACCTAGAGCTCCCAGCTCTGATGACAGGGGGCTGAGCCACTGGGCCCTATAGAATATCTAATAAACAAGGCTACTCTACCAACTCAAGGAGACATAGCAGCTCTACCCAATACATAGAAATAAACACAGGAAACAGCCAAAATGTGGAGACAAAGAAACATGTCACAAATGCAAGAAAGCAAGCTACTGGATATAGAGTTCAAAACCATGGTTATAAAATTACTCAAGAATCTTCTAGGAACCTCCAAAAAAATGGAAAAGGACTAGTCAGAAATTAAGCCTGCACTGATTGAAATAAAGAATAATGTACAGGGATTCAAAAATAAGTAGAGGATTCTGAAAATCAAATCAGTGATTTGAAATATGAGGAAGCAAAAACACCCAACCAGAAGAGCAAAAAGAAAAAAAGAATCCAAAAATATGAAGCTAGTGTAAGGAACCTCTGGGACAATTTCAAGTGTACCGACATTCGCGTTATGGGGTTGCCAGAAAAAGAGAGCAAGATACTGAAAACCTATTTGTAGAAATAATGAGAAAACTTCCCCTACCTGGTGAAAGAAATAGACTTACAAGTCCAAGAAGCAGAGAGAGTCCCAAACAAGAGGAACCCAAAGAGGCCCACACCAAGACACATCATTATTAAAATGCCAAGAGCAGAAGACAAAGAGAATCTTAAAAGCAGCAAGAGAAAAGTAGTTAGTTACGTAAAAAGGAATGCCCATATGACTATCAGCTGATTTCTCAACAGAAACTATGCAGGCCAGAAGGGAGTGGCAAGAAATATTCAAAGTGATGAATAGCAAGTACCTACAACCAAGATTACCCAGCAAAGCTGTCATTTAGAATTGAAGTTCAGATAAAGAGCTTCACAGACAAGAAAAAAGTTAAAGTCCATCACCACCAAACCAGTATTATATGAAATGTTGAAGGGTATTTAAGAAGAGGAAGAAGATAAAACAGACATCACTGGAGCAGAGGGCGAGAGTGGGCTAGAGGGCGTTGACGGGGGTGGGGGGTGGGGAACGGGGACATATGTGATATTTTCAACAATAAAGATGAAAAAAACAACAAATTGTATAAATCCAAAAAATAAAATAAAAAAAAGAAGAGGAAGAAAAAGGGGAAAAAAAGAACAAAATGCCAACAAATACGTACCTATCAATTGAATCTAAAAATCAAAATAAACAAATAAGAAATCTAATGATCAGAATAAACTGATGAATAAAATAGAATCAGAGGCATGAAAATGGAAGACTGACGATTCTCAGACGGAAGGGGGTGGGGGGCGGCAAGGTATACGAAGATCTTATATGCATACATGCATGACCTATGGACACAGACAATAGGATTGAAGGTCTGGGGCGGGGTGAGAACTGGGTGGATGGGGGAGGCCTTGCGGGGGGGAAAAGGAGAGAGACGCCTGTAATAATCTCAACAATAAAAGTTTTCTTAAAAAGTGAAAATGTTTCACCAATTCCGGCAGCTGGCTCGTTCTGAAAATAAATACACCCAAAACGAAATGCTTTCTTGATGTAAAGGAATTAGTAATTGACACCAATTTGTATGTGGTTTTCTTTTGGCAGATCCGAAAAGAAGGGAAAGGCAAATACAGTCCAGATCAGCTGTGCGTTCTCAACAACGTGAAGACGAACTTGAGGAGGTTCGTCGCTTATCAAGAGACTGTTGAGAAAAGACTGACTGCTTGACCTGTTGAAAGAGAGCAGTTCTCGTCCCAAAGTGTTCAACTCTACAGGTTCCCTGGTGCGTGTGCATTTCCGTTATTCAGTGTCTGTATTCTGTGTGTTGATGTGAAGTTCTCAGAACTTCGAAGCCTGTCAGAAACCCTTCCTTCCTTGAGCTCTGGGGTTGGGGTGGCGTTTCCCATGCTCTCTCCGCCTCAGTCACCGGACACGGGACAGGGAAGGCTGGGAGCTGGGAGGGGCCTCGTGGTGCTCTGTGAGCAGCGCAGAAACTTGATTTGAGTCAGTATCCTTTTATACGAGCTGAATTTTTAACACATTTGAAGACAAGCTTTATGAAAGACTTTTGGTATGAAGTATATCAATTATGTTTACCTTTTGTGAAGTGAATGAATTGAATTTGTATTCCACTATTTAGTAGAATGTACGAAAGAGCTAATGAGGTCCTTATCACCCTCTATATAAACAGATCAGATCAATTATTGCTTTGTAACCTTGTTTAATTTGATATGTCATCAGAATTGGAGGAAAATATTTTTAATAAATAACTTTTTAATCAAAAGCTTTGTGTCTTACAAAATCTTTTCTAAAAATACCAGATAGTCCTGTTTCTGGGCATTTGCTTGCTAATGGGCATTGCTGTGAATATGTGTGGGGTATTAAAAACCAGACTTAAGCAGGGACCTCCAGCATGACTCTCAGTGTCCTTGAGACATCGCTAACTACAAAACATTGTTGAGAGAGAGTAAACCTGAATGAAGGGAGAAGTATACCATGTTCATGGATGGGAAGATGGTATTTCTTCCCAACTCCATCTATATATTCGAGGCAATCCCGATCAAAATCCTAGCAGGGTTTTCTGTAGAAATTGACAAGCTGGCTCTAAAATTATGTGGAGGGGAAAGGACTTGAAATATCCAAAACAACTTTTAAAAGGAAGAAGAACCATGACCTCCTGATTCATAGGTCAACACTCAGCCACTGAGCCACGCTGGCTGGGCTCGAAGGGGTTCCCCTTTCCGCTCTCACCCCAAGGCCTGCTTACTGCTTCCCTTGGTAACACCCACTGAGAATTTCAAGGTCTAACATGTTCTTTTACTCTTGTCCCTTCTTTTGAGCTAACAGTATACCTTCATTTTACTATTTAACCAAAAGGAAACTCGTGTCTTGTAGAAGATTCTCAAATTTTGCCCTATTAGAGAAATTTATATCTTTAACTGAAACTGTTTGGGTCCGCTTAATTGAACAATTCCTCATTTTAATAAGCGGAATTAACTCGAGCTGTTTTTTTCTATGCCAAGTGAGAAATTACAAGCAAGTGGTTTCCAGTATTTGCTTCAATGTATTTTTAGCCTCTGGTTTCATGTGGGAATCCTATTTATGAGAACACAGTTGCCCTAAAATTTTAATGTTTTCAGCAATGTATGCCTGGCCGTGAAAAGGACAAATTCTTTTTGAGTAAAGGAACTGCTGATTGCAATCACATTTAGTCTGAGTGATACCAGGAAAACACCTTCCCACTGTCATTTGTAGGAACCAATTTCCTGAGTTTGTGTAACATAAAGACACTTAAACTTATTCAAGTAAAATAGGAAGAACTGAAGTATGTTTTGTTTTTTTTAATGAAGACTATGGAATTAGCGTGCACTCGAGTGATTTCACCGAGATGGTTCAAGTAGTTACCTGCCTTTTTTTCTCTTTTCTATCAGAGATTAGTGTACAAAGTCAGGAAATGTTTAAAATCATCACAGTCTGGAAAACATTGCACACGCTAATGGAAAAACTCCATCCTTAAAATTTACACGAATTTGCCGAAACCGGTTTGGCTCAGTGGATAGAGCGTCGGCCTGCGGACTGAAGGGTCCCAGGTTCGATTCCGGTCAAGGGCATGTACCTGGGTTGCGGGCACATCCCCAGTAGGAGATGTGCAGGAGGCAGCTGATCGATGTTTCTCTCTCATCGATGTTTCTAACTCTCTATCTCTCTCCCTTCCTCTCTGTAAAAAAATCAATAAAATGTAAAAAAAAAAAATTTACACGAATTCGTGCAGCTCACAATTTGATAAAATAACACAATCAACTACCAAAACAAAACAAAACACTAAATCCAAATGAAAGAGGGAAGTGCTCCCCTTTGGTCCTCACTCTCATCTGGAATTACAGGGTAATAGAAGTTCTGCAACTCAGAAGGTGGCATGTTCCATCGTTCTATTGGCATAAGTTACATTTCCTTTCTGGTGGTTTTGTTAATCCTCAGCTGAGGGTATTTTTCCATTTATTTTTTTATGAAAGTGAAAGGGAGGAGGAGAGACAGAGAAACATCGATGTGTGAGAGACACAACGATTGGTTGCGCCCCAACCAGGGCCAGGAACTGAGCCTGCAACCGAGGTACAGGCTCTTGACCAGAAACCAAGCCAGGACCCTTCCGTCCACAGGCCGACACTATCCCCTGAGCCAGGCCCCAGAGTTCCGCAGCCGGATTCCGTGTTCGTTACAGCGGCCCCGCTTGCAAGCCAAGCCTCTGCTGCTGCCTGCCTCCCCCTCTGACATCCCTCTCGCCACGGGTGTTTCCTGGAATCGCCTCCCACGGAAACTGCTTGCATTCGAAACCTTGGCGCCGTGTCTGCTTCTGGGAGTAGCCCAAGCAACGCAAGACATACTTGTGTTGTAGGAGGAAGTGCGTGTGTGTGTGTGTGTGTGTGTGTGTGTGTGTGTGTGTGATGAGCAAGTCCATCCATCTACAGTTGGGGTGTGTAAGAGTTTTTGCATGAGCTGCGCCCAGGGAGGAGAGCCAGTCGATGTTCAGGGCGAGTATCTTAGATTTCTTGCCTGGGATAGAAGGTAATTCTCATGCCCATTTATCAAACTAAGTTCCTCCTGCAGATATAAAAATTGCTTCAGTCAGTCCAAATCTGTAGTTAATAGGAATTAACTTGATGGATTAAGATCCACTTAATAAAATCAGAACAATATAGCTGTTTGAACAGTTAAAAAAAAAAAAGGTACTAAAAAAATGCTCATGGAAAAATAGGAAGGCGCCCCCCCACGCTTGCCAAGTCATGGCCAGTTACCTGGGCAGCAGATGTGAGAGGGAAATCTTTTGCCCTAAAACGCAAAAAATGGCTGGTGGGTGCAGAGGTCCAAGCCACTGCCTGCAAGGCTAAGTTTTGAAACCCAGTCTGTGTGGGTGTGTGGGGCGGGGGGAGGGATGGAAATACTGCTGAACCATCTGTGAGATTGCCCTTGAAAAGACAGTGGGTAAGTTCTTGTCCCACAGGGATGACATAAAATAACTGGAAAGTCAGAGCAATGCACTCTGGTTGGGAAATCTCAGGGTAGACAACAGGTACGAACAGTGTAGGGAACCAGCTCGCCTGAACGGGGCCTCCCTTTCCGCAGCCGTCAAAGAGGACGCCTGGATTGCTTGGGTGGGTCTGGGGGTGAATTTTAAAAATAAAGTTGTTATTAAAATACCTGCTTTTTAAAAATATGTATATTTTATTGATTTTTTACAGAGAGGAAGGGAGAGAGATAGAGAGTTAGAAACATCGATGAGAGAGAAACATCGATCAGCCGCCCCCTGCACATCTTCCACTGGGGATGTGCCTGCAACCTAGGTACATGCCCTTGACCGGAATTGAACCTGGGACCTTTCAGTCCGCAGGCCGACACTCTATCCACTGAGCCAAACCGGTTACGGCTAAAATACCTGCTTTTAAGAAGGAGACGGCATGGGCTTCTGAGTGTTTATAGTAGCAAACTCTCTAAACGCCCATCCGTCGAGGTGGCTAAATCACTCCTGTGTCGTCTTCCAGTGGGATTCGTAGGGTGTTAAAAAAGGAGGAAAGTAGACCTGAACTACCGTTGAGAGATCTCTAGCACTGAGTGAAAAGAAAATCACAGAACAAAATGCACATCCGTATTTTATTGGTTTTTCAAAAATAGGTATTTTATTGATTTCAGAGAGGAAGGGAGAGAGAGAGAGAGAGAGAGAGAGAGAGAGAGAAACATCAATGATGAGAGAGAATCATGGATCGGCTGCCTCCACGCCCCACACTGGGTTTGGAGCCCGCCACCCAGGCCTGTGCCCTGACCGGGAGTCAAACCGTGATCTCCTGGTTCATAAGTCGACGCTCAACCACTGAGCCACGCCTGCCGGGCCACATCTGTATTTTTAAAAGATACTCTGTGTTTTTATAAAGGTGTGTGCCTTAGAGCGTGTGTGTATTAAATTCTTAGTTTTGATTGTTTTTCTCCCCACTAAACAGTAAGCTCTATACAGGCAGGGACTACGTTTACTGTTTTGTTCACGGCTGTACCTTCTTCATCCTTAGTAGCAGCTCCGAAGTTCTTTTTAGTTACATTTCTGTGTTCCTGTGTGTGTGTGTGTGTGTGTGTGTGTGTGTGATAAAACATGCACACGCTTACCGTTTTAAGCTTTGTTCAGTGCACAGTTCAGTGGCTCTCAGGACGTTCACATTGTTGTGCAACCGTCCCAGCATCCCTCTCCAGAATGTGTTTCCGTGTCCCCAGCCGAGACAATCCCGTTAAACATTACCTCCCCCCAGCAGCCAGGCCATCAGCCGTCATTCCGCTTTGCGTCTCTGAACTTGACTACTCTGGGCACCGCATGTGGGTGGAATCGTAATATATTTGCTGACTTGTGATGGGCTTATTTCACTTAACATTATGTCTTCAAGGTTCATCCATGTCGTAGAATGAATCGGTTTCCTTTTTAGGGCCGGATCGTATTCCATTCAAGGCCGAATGCTACTCCATCCACATGCCGTGTATCCATTCACCTGTTGATGGGCACTGGGGTGGCTTCCGCTTCCTAGCTATGGGCTATTGTGAATAATGCCGCTATGAACATGGGTGTATAGTTAGGGCTTGGATTAGGGCTAGGGTTATGGTTAGGGCTACGGTTATGGTTAGGGCTAGGACTAGGGTTAGGGCTAGGGCCGTGGTCGGCAAACCGAGGCTCTCGAGCCACACGCAGCTCTTTGGCCCCTTGAGTGTGGCTCTTCCACAAAATACCACGTGTGGGCGTGCACGTACAGTGCGATTGAAACTTCGTAGCCCACGCGCAGAAGTCGGTATTCTGTGGAAGAGCCACACTCAAGGGGCGAAAGAGCCGCATGTGGCTGGCGAGCCGCGGTTTGCCGAGCCACAGTTTACCGACCACTGGCTAGGGTTAGGGCTAGGGCTAGGGCTAGCACTAGTGCTTGGGCTAGGGCACAAGCTTAGGGTAATGGCTAGGGTTAGCATGGTTAGGGCTAGGGCAAGCGTTAGCATTAGGGTTCGGGTTAGTATAGCATGTTTCTAAAAATGTACCTACCTTGAATACTTGTAAATGCAGTGTTTATTTAAATACATTCCATTTTCAAAATGTAACAGAATACAGACAGTGTGTGTATACTTCTTTTCGCGGACACCCTGCATATCTGCTTAGATCTCAGGTTTCAGTTGTTTTGGGTGGAATTGGTGCATTATATGCTAGGTTCCCCCCCCCCCCAAGGAACTGCCCTATTTCCCACAGCAAGCAGCGCATTTTACATCCCACCAACAGTTCTCAGGGGCTGCGATTTCTGCACATCCTCGCCAACATTTATTGTTTTCTGTGATAACAGTCATCCTAATGGGTGTGAAGGGTCAATAGTTATCTTTTAAATAAACCATCAATGTCTTAAAATTGGAATAATTACTATCAATTGCATTATATTTTATTTAAGGATAGTAGTATCATCAGAAGAGTACTTATATCCTTTTTTAAAAAAATAAATTTTTATTGATTTCAGAGAGGAAGAGAGAGGGAGAGAGAGAACCATCAATGATGAGAGAGAATCACTGGTTGGCTGCCTCCTGCATGCCCTCTACTGGGGACCGAGCCCACAACCTGGGCATGTGCCCTTGACCGGAATCGAACCTGGGACCCTTTAGTCCGCAGACCGACGCTCTATCCACTGAGCCACACCGGCCAGGGCTTCTTATCCTTTTGAGACAGACTGAGCTCAACAGCAAGAACATTGGCGTGTCTGTCTCACAGACGACATCTAACAGGCCCTGAGACAAACGACAGTTAAACCCAATTACTGCCCTAATTAAGATAAACGGTGTCCTTTGTCAAAGAGAGACTGTACTTAAGATCTTGCTCTATACAGTCTCATGTGGGGCATGTAATTAAATATTTTTTTTTTATTGATTTTTTACAGAGAGGAAGGGAGAGAGATAGAGAGTTAGAAACATCGATGAGAGAGAAACATCGATCAGCTGCCTCCTGCACACCTCCTACTGGGGATGTGCCCGCAACCCAGGTCCATGCCCTTGACCGGATCCGAACCCGGGACCCTTCAGTCTGCAGGCCGACGTCTATCCACTGAGCCAAACCGGTTTCAGCATAATTAAATATTTTTAAAAAATCAAAATTAAACACAGAATTTCCATATGACCCAGGGATTCCACTCCCAGGTATGTACCCAAAAGAACTGAAAACAGGTATTCGAATAACACCTTGTACGTGAATCTTTATAACAGAACTATTCACAACAGTCAAGAGTTGCAAACAGCCCGAATGCTCATTGACAGATCAATGGTAAAACTAAACAGAGTACAGTCACGCAATGGAATATTATTCAGCCATAAAAAGGAATGAAGTACCCTGGCTGGTGTGGCTCAGTGGATAGGGCATCAGCCTGTGGACCGAAGGGTCCCGGGTTTGATTCCGGTCAAGGGCATGTACCTCGGTTGCAGGCTCCTCCCCGGACACGTGGCCGGGGCATGTGCAGGAGGCAACCAATCAATGTGTTTCTCTCATATCGATGTTTCCGTCTTTCCCTCTCCCATTCTCTCTAAAAAGCAATGGGAAAATATCCTCGGGTGAGTATTTAAAATAATAATAATAATAAAATGCAAGTTAAAAAAAAAAAAAAGGAATGAAGTGTTGATCCATGCTACCAAGTGGATGACAAAGGCCACATATTATATGATTCCACTGATATGAACATATATTCAAAGTAGGCAAATTCGTAGAAATGGAAACAGATTAGCGACCGCCCGTTCAGGGGGATGGGAACGTGGGGAGCTAGGTAGAGGTGATGGCTGCCCGACATGATGAGTGTACAGGTGCCACCGAATTGTTAAGATGGTTTTGCTTCGATTTTAAAAAGTCCTGCATCTCCAGGAGCAGTGAGGCGGGCAGTGCAAACAGTACAGCTGAGAGAGGGCGAATCCTTCTCCCCGTGCGCACGCCCAGGCCTCGGTGGGAATGACGGCCAGTGGTTTCTTGTAAATCTGTCCGGAAAGTATCAGTGCGTGTACTTTTTGATTTTAATGAAAATTGATGGTACTCTGCACACTGTTCTGTGCCTTGAGTTTCCCACGTCTGAGTGGGTTCTCCTGGCCAACCTGTTTGGTGCTGACTCATTCATTCGCACGCACAGTTGCACACTAGTGTTTTATGGACGGGCTGTGCTTAATCTGTTTAACTAGCCCCCACCTGGTGGATGGTTAGGTTCATTATCATTTTTGGCTACGACAGGCAATATTTTTTTTATTGATTTCAGAGAGGAAGGGAGAGGGAGAGAGAGAAACATCAATGATGAGAATCATCTATTGGCTGCCTCCTGCACACCCCACACTGGGGATCGAGCCCACAACCCAGGCATGTGCCCTGACCGGGAATCGAACCTCGACCTCCTGGTTCATAGGTCAAAGCTCAACCACTGAGCCACGCTGGCCGGGCTAAGAAGTGAATGCTTTACCCTCCCTCCCCACCCCTGGCAGCCCAGGAGGTGGTATGCGTGACGTGAAGGCATGTCCACTCCACAGGGACGTTTCAAGTAACGTCCTCATGCCCTCTCGTGTCCTCTTGCTCCTTTCATCTTTCATGGGTTGAAATGCGTGTAAAGAAATAAAGGTGAGGGGACATTGTTGTGGGTGAGAGACTGAAGCCGCAGGGATTGGGGAGATGAACTAGAGGTCCTGTAACATTAGTGACGAACTAGGCGCCCCCGGAGTGAAATGTTTTCAGCGGCCTGAGCACAGGGGAAGCGGATCTGAACGACCTCCGAACAGAACTGGGGATGACATGGGCCCACAGCCGGCCGGTTAGAGGTGGGCAGGGAGGGATGGGCAGGCTTTGTCCTTGGAAGAGGTGGAGCTGGATTCTTCCCGGTCCTTCTTTGCTCCTCCTCCTCACCACTTGGCAGCCCGAGGATGGGTCATCCGGCCACATCCCTGCTCCGGGCGCCAGGTGCCCCGTTTGCTGCCGCCTCCATACCTGTCCTCCAGGGCTGGCATTCCCGCCAACTGAACACGGATTTGGCTATGACGACACATCCTGAGCGGAGACACACCACTCACCGGAGGACCACAGGGCTTGTCTCTGTGTGCCCATGTTCAGCATTGGTAGAATGAATGAATGAATGAATGAATGAATGAATGAATGAACGAACGAACGAACGAACAAATGATAAGGACACTGGTTAAGTATTCACGTTTCTTGGGAAGCATGTGATGTTGGGCAAGAGGCCGGCTACAGCTTTTGACCTTCATAGGATTCAAAGTCATGACCTTGTGGCCACATTGGCGAGACGGGCAGCTTGAGTAGATGGAACAATCGAGCTGATATGGCCTTCGCGTCACCTGTGAGGAATGGAAACGTCGCACACAGATGCGCTCACACAAAACTACTTACGATTTACCGTAAGGAGGTCGGTAAGTGCTGTAACACCCTCTGCAGCCAGCCGTTCTCCGATGCCGACTCATCGCCGAGTATTCGTTGGGTCGTGTTTTCAGGTGCTGTTTTGGAACTCTGAACAAAGGTCACCCACCGTGTGTTGCTGCGGCCATTGTCCCTCACTAGTTACTGGGAGGGAATATCTGCCTCCGACATTCTCTCGAGCCCTAGGAGAGGCACCCAGGGGACCCGGGGACCTAGGCTAGTTTCAGAACAGGTCAGGGGTTACAAGCGTGACACGGTTCCATCTCTCGCGAGTGGTGACCCGGCAGCTTGCTCGTGGCTCGCGGAGGGGCCTCTCAGAGCTCCGTGCTGCCCTCTGACTCAGTCTTCCTCGCAATGGAATGGGTTCTCTCCGTGTGTCCCCAGCCTGCAGACTTCCGCTCCCCTGTTATTTTGGCTGCACTTTTCAAAGCCTGTTATTAAACCACCCCAAGACTCCAGCCTAACTCTGTCACTTACTCAACATTTTCTTGAATGAGATGCCTTTTAGGGCGGATGCACAGTAATAATAAGGGAAAGGCTTGGAACCCTTTGGCTGGCATGTTACCTTAGAAAAGGCCCCGTGGCCTGGCTCTCGCACGTCTGAAAGCCGGTGAGGCAGGCAAGTTCAAGTGCACCCTCCCGGGACGCATGGGCACACGCAGACCGCACAGGGGCGGGTCGTGGCTCCGCTGTCCACTCGGTGGCTCGGCTCTGCTTTTCCGTGGCAATGTGTTCACCCACCAGGTCATTCCTGCGCACTGGGTCCTGTCCTAACGACTGAGGAGAGAGCAGGGGACCAAGCAAACGGCGCTCCTTTGCTGTTGCTGAGTAACAGGCGACCACGAGTTCGGCAGCTGGAAGGACAGGCGTGTAGTGGCCGTCAGTCCCGGGGTTGGGCGCCTGGGCACGGATGGCTCTGCTCGGGCTCTGCTCGGGCTGGGTCCTCCCCGGGAGGCCCGGCGTGAGGAGAGTCTGCTTCGGGCTCAGCCTGCGGTGGGAGGCGCCCGTCTGCTCGCTGGGTTACGCTGTGGGTCAGAGGTCAGTCCCCCCGCCCGCCCCCCCCCCGGGCGCCTGCTCCCATGTGAGCCCTGGAGGCCAGAGTCTGCTGTCCCTTCTCCACGTTCTGCTGGCCAGAGACAGGCGGTAGGTCACACCCTCAGGGAAGGGGAGTGGTTACACAAAGAGGGGAACCCGGGAACTGGGGGTCATGGGGGGATCATCCAGAGTCCGTCTGCCCCCCACCGGGCCCCTGCTGTCATGGAGCTTCATTCCGTGGGGCCGACCGACCGCGGGGCACGGGCAGAGAAACACTGGGTGCTGCAAGTGAGAGCCAAAGCTGACCATCAAGATGCCCAAAGGGGCCCGGCCGGTGTGGCTCAGTGGTTGAGCATCGACCTATGAACCAGGAGGTCAGGGTTCAACCTGGTCAGGGCACAGACCCGGGTTGCGGGCTCGATCCCCAGTGTGGGGCGTGCAGGAGGCAGCGGGTGGAGGATTCTGTCTCATCAGTGATGTTTCTCTCTCCCTTTCTCTCTCAAATATGCAAATAAATAAAAGGAAATATTTTTTTATTAAATATTAAAAAGAAAAAAAGAAAGAGCTGCCTTAATAGCCTCGCGGAAACTTGAACAGTTGTGTCTCTTTCCCACCGTCAGTAGGCAAGGCAAGCAATTCACTGTGGGGGCTTTACAGCCACAAGGTCAACTTCTATGGAAACACCACTCCAATCAGAGGTTACCCGCGAAGCCAAGTCTCTAGAGGCAGAAAGAAGGTTAGTAGTTGCCCAGGGCGGGGGTTGGGAAAAGAGATTGACTGCCAATGAGCCCTAGAGATTTGGGGGGGGAGGGGGGTGATAGGAAATATTCCAAAATTGGATGGTGGTGATGGCTGCACAACTCCTGACTTTACCAAAAAAAATTTCACACTTAAAACCAACAAATTTTACAGTGTATGCGTTATACTATAAAGTTATACACCCACGTACACACGCACGCACTCACGCACGCACTCACTCACTCCAGAGATCCTAGAATGGCACTCCATTGAGCAACGTGTTTCTAAAAACAGCGCCAGGAGGAGTTGGGACTGTCCTTCCCACTGCCTGTCATCCTGCCGTCTCATTGAAAAAGATCTCCCTACTTAGAGTCTGCTATGTTTTCCCCTCATGAAGGAGGAGAAAAAACCTACAACATAATAATGTAGATACTGTGTGCAAAGGAGGGACAGTTCTAAATGGGGCCTAAGCCCTAGGCTACTAATGCCGGGGAGGAGTGCTTCATAAGCTGAGTCCCGGAGGTACACGTGTAACCCTACTGTGTGACTCCGGAGGGCGGCAATACAGGGGTACACCGCCCCTGCCTTCACTCCCAGGCCAGTCACTAATCACACCCCGTAGGAGTGCACGTGCAGTGCCCCTCCTGTTTCGTGCGAGTTAATACGCCAATAAAAATCCTACTTAAATCTGCCGGGTTCTTTGGTAATTTGCTTTCTTCTCATTTCTCATTAGACCTGCAGAACCTTAGTCAATCTTTCAAGTTGAGACCAACACCTCAGCATGTTCTAAGACCAAGAATCCTGAGAATGAACAGGACATCCTATATAATAAAAGGCTAATATGCAAATTGACTGAACCGCGGACCGACCGGTCGCTACGACGTGCACTGACCACCAGGGGGCAGACGCTCAACGCAGGAGCTGCACCTCCTGGTGGTCAGTGTGCTCCCACAGGGGGAGCACCGCTCAGCCAGAAGCCGGGCTCACAGCTGGTGAACACAGCGCTAAGGATGCTAAGCGGGGAGCAGGCCTAAGCTGACAGACATCCCCCCCCCCCCAGGGCTCTCTGGACTGCAAGAGGGCGCAGGCCAGGCTGAGGGGGCCCCCCACCCCTCTGAGTGCATGAAAATGTCTGGGTGTGTGACAGCTGTGTTGTTTTTGCTCATCAATATAATGCAGAGAGTTTTGAAGACTGTCATGGCGACTCTCTTGTTCTAAAAAGCAAAATGAAAAGGTTGAGTCATCAAAATGTACAACTGAAATTAGTCTGTCCTTCGGATGCAGCCGGCTCCTTGGAGACAGACACTGCGGATCTGTCGGAGAAAGTGAACCCATTTTTGTGTGTGTCCAGTTCCCTGCTGTTTGACTGGAGACTGGATGGTTTTTGAGGACATCTCCACAAGAGATACTTTGTGGTTCTAAGTCATGGCACCACATCCCACACTCAACAACACGGCCTCATCATCTGGTCCACAAAGGCTATTCCTGCCCAGGGCCTTTGCACTGGCTCGTGCCTGGGTCCTGACGGATCATTCCCTAGACGGACACGACCCACTGCCTCACTCAAGTCCCTGCTCAAATACCACTTCCTCAGAGCACCCCTCCCTGACCAGCCCGTCTAAAAATAGCCCAGCCACTATCCCTTTAGCCTACTTTCTTTTTCTTGGGAGCACTCAACCACGGTCTGACCTGACACGCTTGCCTTACCGCTGGAATGTGAGGTCCGTGAAGACGGGGACTTCGCCAGTATAGGTCACTGCTGTATCACCGTATTCTGGTACATAATCTCTGCTCGAGACATAGTTGTTGAATTAACTGAATAAATTGCCATGTGACTTTAAATACTTACCACCTTCGCCTCCGTAACCAGACAGCAAATTCATGGCGGGCAGCCAAAGGCCCTGGGTGCTTATCTTCTCTGCAGCAATTAGCTCCGTTGTGCTTGGATGTTCTGAGTGAAGGCGCTGAAACGTGAGTGTGCTACCAGGCTAACAGGTCAGCATTCCCTGCGGGTGGACAAGAACAGGGCCGTCTTACCGCTCAGCCCGCACCGTGCGAAGTGCTTTCACGTCTCGGAGCTCATTTGGTCGTTTTGCCAGTGCTGCCGTCGTTCTTAAGGTCTGCCTTTGGAAATGAACACTCAGTACAACGGATGTTCATTTCTGGCGTGGGCTGCACGTGGGGACTGTTTTGGGGGTGGGGCTTAGATATCGGCGGCATTCAATGTGTTCCTGGGCATTTGGAAACATATTTTCAAAGCCCGAGTCACATTTAAAGTCAGGTAAGTGAAAATGGAAAAAGCCTCTAGGATTTTGGTCCCTTGACGTGCACGTGCGCTTGGAGAGGTTTCTGGAAGACTGTGTCACAGTCTTCATGGTGGTGGTTTCTAGATGGAGGGAGCTTTTTTCATGTTTACTTTGTTCGGCTTTCTATTTTTCCCTTTCGAATTTTTAAAACAACCTTGAAGTCCTCAAAAGAAACCAATCTCTATGCAATGCTTTATTTTTGTTTCGCTTGTCAGGGTGAACAGCATAAAAACACTCCTCCTCCTTTTCCAGGCGAGGGGATTTTCTCAGGACACACCCAAGGGGCCAAAATTCTATAGGGCTTTCTGTAGGTTTTCCGTATTTACAGCCACGTTATTCTCTCAGCAAGAAAGAAGGGAGAACAATGCTTCCTTATTTGATGGTTTTTTCATCATTTGCCAAAAAAACTTTCCAGGATCTGGAGCTCCCCAAACAGAAGGCCCACATCTGGTGCTGGGACTGGTGGACTTGGGACCCACCTTAGAGCCACACCGGAGATGTGCCCATTCTCTCTTTTTTTTTCTCCTGATGATTTGAAATGCTTCACATTCCCTGTCCGTGTCTTAGCCACAGGGATCGGGAAGGTATGCAAACCACCACCTCGTGGGAAACCTCTACCGATGCCAACAGTATCTGGTCCCCACGTGCGTCTGAAAGGTCTGGGGCTTTCCGTTCATCCTGAACCAAGGCCTTTGCAAGAGGGCGGTGCACCTCGGGGCGGGCGAGGTGTCCTGACAGCCCAGCAGCGCGTGTCCATCTCCGCGCCTGGGCACCCGCGCGTGTGCACCCGTGTGCGTGGCCGCGCAGGGTGGGTTTGGGCCCACGGCTAACACACGCAACGATCCTGCACGTGCAGCCGCGCAGGGGGGCTGGGGCCCTCCGCGGGGGCCAGGGCGCGGCTGGGCGGGCGCAGGGAGGGCGCGGGGCGCGCGGGGCGGTGGCGCGGGCACCAGCGCAGCCGCGTCCGGGGTCGCCGAGCGCACGTGCGCGGGGCCGGGCACTTCCTCCCCGAGGCAGGTGTGCTCGGAGCCGGGGCCTCGGGAGGGGTCGGACACCAAGGACATCCGGGAGGCGGGCGGGGGAGGGCCCGTGGGCGGGGCGGCGCCTCCCACCGCCCCTGCCCCGCGGAGCTGACGCCGACTTCCGTCCGGCCTCCTCCAGGCTCCGGGACGCGGAAACCGAGACCGGCGGCGGCGGCGGCGCGCGCGCGAAGGGCACCCGGACGCCCAGGTACGTGCGGCTCGGTGCCCAGCCGGCGCCGGGACGGTTGGGCCGGGCGGTTGCGGGCACCGCTCGGCGCCGCGGCCTCTGTGACGCACGGCGCGGCCTCCGGGCGGACGGGCGGCGCGGGGGCGGGGCCGGGAGGGGGCGGGGCCTGGAGGGGCGGAGCGAGCGGGGCGGAGCCGCCGAGGCCCCGCCCTGGGGCCGGAGAAGCGAGGACGCTACGGAGCAGGCGCATCCCGCCGCCGCCGCCGCCACTGCCACCGCCGCCGCCGCCGCTCACCCTTCTCCGGAGCCGCCGCCGCGGCCGCCATTTGCACGGGGACCTCGGTGACAGGCTCAGCGGAGGGGCGGAGGGAGGGGGGAGGGCCCGCGGAGTCCCCGAGGGCGGGCGCGTCGCCGCCGGCAGCCCGGGCAGCAGCGGGAGCAGCGGGAGCAGCGGGAGCAGCAGCAGCGGCGGCGGCAGCAGCAGCCGAGGCCGGGCGTGCGCCCGAGGCGCGTCGGCGGCGGGCGGCCGTGCGGGAGGCCGGGAGGGGCGGGGGCCGAGGCCGCCGCCGTTTGATGGATCCGAGGATCGCCTGGTTCCAGCCAGAGCAGCTCGGACCGTCCAACAGTCTGTGGATGCAGATCTGGGAGACGACCCAGGGGCTGCGCAACCTCTACTTCAACCACCACTGTCACAGCAGCGGCGGCGCGAGCGGCGGCGGCGGCACGGCCACCGGCGGCAGCGGCAGCCCCGGCGGCGCGGCCCCGGCCCCGGCCCCGGCCCCGGCCGGCATGTACCGTTCCGGGGAGCGCCTGCTGGGCGGCCCCGCGCTGCCCGCGGAGCAGCGGGACTTCCTGCCCCTGGAGACGACCAACAACAACAACAACCACCACCAGCCCGCGGCCTGGGCCCGCCGGGCAGCCGCGGGTCCCTCGGCGTCCCCGGCCCCGTCGGCGTCCCCGGCCCCGCACTCGGCCGCCGTCCCCGCCGCGGAGCCCACGGACCCGGCCTCGGGCAGCAGCAACAAGCGGAAGCGTGACAACAAGGCCAGCACCTACGGACTCAACTACAGCCTGCTGCAGCCCAGCGGAGCGCGGCCCGCGGGGGGCGGCCGGGCAGACGGCGGCGGGGGCGCGTACAGCGGGACCCCCTGGAAGCGGAGGAACTACAACCAGGGAGTCGTGGGGTGAGTGGTGGCCCTGCGGCCTGGCGGCCCGGCCCTTGCACACGCGCAGCGGGGCACACGCCCACAGAGGGGGGTGGGGGGAGCCCGGGCGAGGCCACCCCGCTGGGCCTTTTTCACCGCCGCCTCCCAGGGGCCTGATGGACGTCCCTTCATCTGTCCACCATGCTCACCTTCCCCTAACCCTCCTTAGCGGTCCGCACCACTCCCCTCTCCCCCTCAGCCATCCACGCCCTCCCTGCACCGCCCTTAGTCATCCACACGCTCCCTCTAGTCTAGACTGTCCACATCTTCTCCGACCTTATCCATTCATTCTGTCCTCACAGCGCCCCTCCCCGTGGCGCCCCCCCCCCAAACAGTGACACACACCTTCCCCGACTCCCCCCTGCAGCCCTCCCCACCTGGCTCCCATCCTCACTCCCCAGGGTGAGGCCGCTTGGCACGGGGAGAGCATTCATTCCCCCAGAACGGTCCTGCGTTGGGACCTTCTGGTGGAACAGGACCCGGAGCTAATTTCCTTGCCAAGAATAGAATCATCCAGAAAGCTCCTCCCCCTCCCCCAATCCCAAACAGGAATCGCCAGCCCAGTGCGGCTTTGCCTGCTATTGGCCTTTTGCTCCATCGGTTAATTTTTTTTTTTTTTTAATTTTCAAAATGTATCATCTTAGCGATGCCAGATGCTGTGGGGAGTGAGGAATGGGGTGAGGGCTAAGTTTAGGCTGGTGGGGATGGGGAGCTCTTCTGCTGCGGCCCATAGAACTTTCTAGGAGTTCATGGCCTCTGGCCCCAGCTCCTGGCTGGCATGGCCAGGGCCTGCCAGGGCTGCTCATTCGAGGGGTAACTGTATGCTAATGAGGGAATGTTGCACCACTAATGACAGTCTGTTTAAAGTTCAGCTGGTTACAAAACGTTACAAAATGCAGTCTTTCCCTGACCCCTAGTGAAATTATGTACAGGCGCAGGGAAAGTTTTCAGCTAGGTTCCCTTCTGGAAAAGCCCTCTGCTGGGGTAGGACAGGTCACGGAGAGTGTGTGTGTGAGAGTGTGTGTGTGTGTGTATGTATGTGCGCGCGCGTGAATTTACCTTGAGTGTGGAGAATGAGCTTTCAGATTGCTTTCCCTCTGGGGAGGATGTCCTGCCTTATGGGGCTGCAGCAGGCAAGTGGAAGCACCGTTAGCCCTCCCGGTGGAGCCTGCGCTTAGATTCACCCGTTCAGGCCTGGGCAGACGTGCGGGTGTGCCGGGCCTGGAGAAATGAGGTGGTGGGTTCCGTCTGCTTCTGGTGGGCCGGCTCTGCCAGGCGCTACTGTTACACTCACACCTTTTAGGGAAATGCGGCCGAGCGAGCGTTTCAGGGCTGGCGCTGGGGAGCAGTCAGACCTGTCCTCACTGCCCCTCCCCAGGGGAGCCCTTTGGGGGTTGACTCCGTTGCTGAGCTCCACGGGCGCTCTCCACTGCTCTCCTCAAAGGCCCCTGGTTCCATCCTGCGAGTGTCGCCGGGCGGAGCGTCCACCTGCGGCTCCGTGACGAGCTCATGGACCCGAGGGGTTCTGGGGGTTTCTTCTCTTGGTGCCGGTTCAGGAATAAGCGCCAGTGAAGTTATCCTAGTCAACGAAAAACTTGAAGTTCCCTAATTCTGATTTCCTGGAGCTTCTATGTATGTGTCTAGCAAAGATCCCTTAGACATGCAGAATGCTGGCTGCCTCCTCCTGATGAGGAGGAGGCCTTGTCCTGTCCTCTCCTGGCCATTGATGGTTGAAGGTGCTATGAGAGGGTCGCATTTGAACTTGAGGCAGGCAGGCTGGCCTTGTTCAGATAGCAGGTTGTCCTCACAGGGATTACGGAGAGGAACGTCTATTTCCCGGAGGGATTACTGTTTAAAACTGGTTATGAACCTGTTTTAACACTACTTATCACTTTATCAGACTTTCCCTTTGTTTGTTTCCTCCTTTGAGAGGACGTCAGCAGTTTAACACATTTTTTAAATTTTTTTATTTAAGAGTGTTTTTGTAAGAGTGTCTGCTTAAAGATTCTTGTTTGATTTATGGATCCTAGTTCTTGACGGTTGGGGGAGTTTTGCTGTTTTGAATGCAGATGTTTAAAACATCTGAGTTCAGAGCGCATTGTTAGGCTGTTCTGAGATTAAATATAGTAAAACTGTTACCAGCATTCGGAGCCCTGGCACATGGCTGACGTTGAGCTAATAGGTGAGCCGGTTGTGGCGGCCCCGGCCTCCGTGGGAGGGACAGGAGAGCCGAGCACAGGGCAGGGGCTGGGGCTGTGGGGCAGCTGGGTGCCGCTCTCACATCTCCGTCTCAGCGTTCTCTGCCTCAGCCGAGCGGGTAGACTTCCTGCCCGCACCCTCTGTGGCCGGTTCAAATCCCGGCTGGCCCGTCGCCCCACTCTGGATTCTTTTGGTTCCCTCTTGACCTCCTGAAGCACTTGCTTCGTGCTGAGGGTAGAGCTCGCCTGTCTACTTTTTTTTTGATGTGTATGTGCCTCCTCACCCGCTAGGCCACTAGCTAGAATGGGCATTTCTTAAATGTAGAGCAAGTTACTTAGGCTTCATCCTGAAGCTCTCATAGTCCTGCTTCAAACAGTTACGTTTGCCCGGCTCACCACAGCCCTCCCTGTGTCCCCACAGGCCCAGGGAGTGTGTGCACTTCCTTTTTCTTTAAAAAAAAATTGTTTTTTCAATCCTCACCTGAGGATAGGTCTGTGGAAACATTGACCGATGGACCGCCATACGTGCCCCAGCTGCGGATCAAACCTACAAACTTCCCGTCTAGGGCAGCGGTTCTCAACCTGTGGGTTGCAGCCCCTTTGGGGGTCGAATGACCCTTTCGCAGGGGTCGCCTAAGACCATCGGAAAACACATCTATAATTACGTATTGTTTTTGTGATGAGTCACTATGCGTTAATGATGTCCAATCTGTAACAATGAAATCGGGGGTCACCACAGCATGAGGAGCTGTGGTAGAGGGTCGCGGCATCCGGAAGGTTGAGAACTGCGGGTCTAGGGGATGCCACGTCAGCCCCCCGAGCCACACCAGCCGGGCGTCTTGTCTTCATTTGAAAGTTGCTCTCACTTGTTTTTTTTCCTGGGGGTTCCTGTCCCTCCCAGGCTCGCCGTGGCGTGGGAAGCAGTCCACCTGCTCCTCTGATTGTCCATGAAAAAGAGCCATGAGCCCTTTTCTTGTCAAAGATTTAATTGTTGATCACCCTGGAGAAAGAAGGGAGGACGAAATGTGCAAATACAGGAAACCTATGGAGTCAGGGTCCTTGGGCTGAGCCCCCATACCCGGGAACGTCCTGTGTCAGGTGCCTGATGCTCGTTCCCGCCCATTGGAAAAGGCCTGGCTCAGTGGCTGCGCGTCTACCTGTGAACCAGGAGGTCGCAGTTCAGTTCCGGGTCAGGGCACAGGCCTGGGTCGTGGGCTCGATTCCCGGTAGGGGCGGTGCAGGAGGCAGGCGATCCATGATTCTCTCTCATTGATGTTTCTATTTCTCCCTCTCCCTTCCTCTCTAAGATCAGTAAAAATAAAAATCAGTCAATACAAAGTTTGAGTTGGCCGCACTGCCAGGACCGGAGAGATTTTTTCCAAGGGTTGGGTGACTAACACCATGTTCTGGAGCGCACATGTGGCCGCGGGACATTGAGAAGACCCCGTGGGAATCCTCGGTGTAAGGACTGACCTCTGGGACGGGGTGATGGGTGGGAACGGGAGGAAGAGCAAAGAAATGCGAGCGGTACTTCAGGGTGAGGAGGGAGAGGATTTGGACCCATGTGGACTTAATCAACAGCTACCGTCTTGACCTTGAGGGACTGGGGAAATGTTGGTCTTCTTGTTGATTTGGAGCAAAAGAGGGTGATGCGGAGGTGGAGCTGTCCAGCAGGGAGTGGAAATTTGGGGGCTGCGATGTCGGGGTCCTTGCGCAGTGGGGCCGTGTCTTTCCCAGGGCCCGTGTTCCGTCGGTCACAGTCCACGGTGCGGCCGCTGTTCTTCAGCACTGGCGACATGGCCGCCGCCTGCCCTGCTGCCCAGCTGCCCAGCACGGTGAGTGCTCGGTGTCAGTGCTGGGCTCCACGGCGGGCAGGCAGGCGGCCTCACACGGGTTGGGGATGAGGACCTCGGAGGCCTTGTCCCGCGTGCTTGCTCCCCACAGAATGATTTTATCACTTCTGGGTGCGTGCAGAGGGAGCCCCGGTGGCTCCCGTGGCTAGAACCTCCGGGTCATTGAGATCTGTAGCATCGGGCGCTGGAATGTGCTTTCGAGACGACACTCCACTCGGTGTTCTGCAGGGCAGAGTCCACAGGACGTGGCACTCAGCCCCGGGGCTTCCCAGCACCCAGTGGCCGGTGTTCAGCTGAGTGGCACTCCCGCCACGGCTCATCTTCCACCCAAATCCGTGACTGGCGAGCACCGTCGGGGCAGGATCAGTGGCATTTCAGCCGTGGGATCTTCCAGCCCCGTTTTTAAGTTTAGATGTTGGCATCTACCCTGTGCTCACACAGAAGGTGTAGCACGTGTATTTTCATTATTTTTTTATTGATTTGATAGAGGGGAGAGAGAGAGAGAGAGAGAGAGAGAGAGAGAGAGAGAGAGAGAGAGATCAACGATGAGAGAGAATCATCGATCGGCTGCCTCCTGCACACCCACCACTGGGGACTGAGCCCGTAACCCCGGCCTGTGCCCTGACTGGGAATCGAACCCTGGCCTCCTGGTTCATGGGTCGATGCTCAACCACTGAGCCACGCTGGCCGGGCCAGAAGGTTTAGTGTATTGCAGGGACGGAGGGATGAGAAAGGGGGTACTAGAGGGTCTAGGTCTGGGAGGGGGCGCATGTGAGAGAACAGTTCTGGTCCGGGGTGTGCGGTGGCCTTGGATCCCAGCTTCCAGTGAACCCTGGTGTTAGGAGGCCACAGGGCCCCCGGGAGGAAAACTCCAGGCGCCTTTGCTGGTATTGGATCGATCAGATGTTCTTACACCTGCTGGAGCGGAGAGAAAAGTGTGAGCCATTTTTTTTAATGGAAAATAGAAAAACAAGCTGTTGTATGTGATTTCACTCAGCTTTCTGTCCTCCCGTCTGTCGGATCCATTAGAGTAGCAGTGAGTGGAGGCAGCTATTTCAGGATCACACCCACGGTGCCAGGGATGTGTGTGTGAATCACTGACGCGCACATAGGTGTGGAGTCATCTTGAAAGGGCTATCGGCCAATGAGGACGGTGATTTGCAGCATTCGGCCCAGGTCCCGGCCGCTCGTCTGAGCATCCCGTCTGCTCCTTCCGCAGAGCGGGCCGGACCGCGGCCCCGGGAGCAGAGCAGAAGGTTCCGCCCGCCCTCAGAATGCGTGCGAGGGGCCCAGCTGCTGCAGCCACAGCACCGTCTTACAAGCGGCCCGGGATCATGCATTCCCGGGATAATAGTGATTAACATTGAGGGCGCCTTCTGAGCGAGGCTTTCATTCATCTGTTTCCATGCTCTAAGTTCCCGGATGACATAAGGGGCTGCAGGCCGTAGGGAAATCGGAGGTAAAGATTTTGAAGAAAACCCTGCCCGTTCAAGCCTGAAGCAGTTGTGGCCGCGTGCGCGTGGGAGACGTCATGCCGCTCTGGCAACTTCCCTCGGCGCCACTCGCGCCCTGCTGCCCGCGGAAGCAGCCGGAACCGTGTGCAGACACCTGTGTTCTCAAACTGCGCGCGCTCGAATCAGGGTGTCCATGTCGCCCCTTTATCAGGCTCCACGCCGGCAAACCTCCCCTGTTGTTACAGTCACATTCTCAGGCATAGCTCACTACATGTTTTATTATTTTTTTATTTATTTTTTTAAAAAAAATACATTTTATTGATTTTTTTACAGAGAGGAAGGGAGAAGGATAGAGAGTTAGAAACATCGATGAGAGAGAAACATCGATCAGCTGCCTCCTGCACACCCCCTACTGGGGATGTGCCCGCAACCAAGGTACTTGCCCTTGACCGGAATCAAACCCGGGACCCTTGAGTCTGCAGGCTGATGCCCTATCCACTGAGCCAAACCGGTTAGGGCAACATGTTTTATTTTTTACATTTTATTTTGTTTGTTTGTTTATTTACTTATTTACTTTTATCCTCACTCAAGGATAGTTTTCCACTGATTTTTAGAGAGAGTGGACGAGAGAGGGAAAGAGAGAGAAACATCGATGTGAGAGAGACACATTGATTGGCTGTCTCCTGCACGAGCCCCAACCAGGGCCCAGGCCGGGAAGGAGCCTGCAACCGAGGTATGTGCCCTTGACCAGAACTGAACCAGGGACCTTTTGGTCTGCAGGCCGATGCTCTATCCACTGAGCCAAACCAGCCAGGGCTACATTTTATTTTGAAACACAGTCACACAAATTTATAAAACATATACAGCAAGATTCCATGTTCCCCTCCCCTAGTGCCATGGTGACATCTCACATAACTGCAGTTTGATATCAGAACCAGGAAATCGGCATCATTACAACCCACAGCCTTACCCCGACTGCACCAGTTTTATAAGCACTCATTTGTGTTGTGTGTGTAACTCAGGACTTAAAGGGCCAAATTTCGGTTTGATTCTTAACAGTCATTTTAACTCTTTCTCTTTTCCGTGAAGCATTTTACAGTGTTTCCTCTGCGTGGCGCTTTTTCAGCGGCTGGTGTGAACGGAGCGTGGCTGTCAGTGGAAACGTGAGCGGGGACTGCAGAGCTGCTTTCAGAGGGCCCGTCCTCCGGCGCTCGGAGCAGACTTCGCCGTCTGCTGGCTCGCCTCTGTTCGGGGGTGGACTCCGGGGTGCGTGTGGCTTTCGGCGGCGGGAGTTCTCTTTTCTGTACGTTTATATCTGAGCGAGGCTTCCAGACCGTGTGGAGCACACGCTTCTGTCTTCAGGTCGGTCCTAGAACAAACTTCACTGGGAGCGCGCTCTGCACCGGGATGGACCCTGGGCTCTTGCTTGGATTTTGTCAAAATAACACAGTGCTTGGCACTGTCGCGTGTTGCAAATTTCTGCTTAAACGAGCCTGAGAGCCCGTTGGGGCTGGGGTGGAGGAGCTGTAAGAGCTCCTTTCCGGTCGCTTGGCTTTAGCACCGCGCTCGGTCTGCGGGGACCTTCGGGTTTGCATGTCCAGTCCCGGGAGTTCGCTCTTCACCTTTCGTTTTCTTCTGTGTGTGAAATCACTGCTTCTTAGAATATGCTTGTTTTTAAAGTCAGCGTGTATCTTGCATGCCGCTAATAAATGCTCATTGTCAGAAACCAGAAAATACAGCTAAACCAAAGGAAGAAAAAATAGGCCCTATAATACCACGGCCAGGATATAACTACCATTAACATTTTGGTATCAGTATTTTTAGACTTTTCAATGTATGTATACATTATATCCTTTGTTCTTCTCACCAATATGGACTCCTACTGTGGGCATACTTACAATGTTTTTTTAAATGTATTTTTATTCACTTCAGAGAGGAAGAGAGGGAGAGATAGAAACATTAACGATGAGAGAGAATCATGGATCAGATGCCTCCCGCACGCCCTCTAATGGGGATCCAGCCCACAACCCCGGGCCTGTGCCCTGACCAGGAATCAAACCATGACCTCCTGGTTCCAAGGTTGATGCTCAACCACTGAGCCACGCTGGCCAGGCTAAGTAATTTTTTAAAATACCACCGCGCACATGTTGGAATGGCTATTATAAAAAAAGACAAGAAATGGCAAGTATGGGTGAGGCTGTGGAGAGTACGGAACGCTTGTGCATGTTGGCCGGAATGTAGATTGGTGTTCCCACTGTGGAAAACAGCATGGAGAGTCCTCAAGAATTTAAAAATAAAACTTCCATATTATTTAGCAAGTCCCACGCGTGGGTATTTATCTGAAGAAAAGGAAAACACTAACTGGAAGGCATCTGCACCCCCATGTTCACCGCATACGGCTGATTGTGGCTGAGACATGGGAGCAGCGAGGGCCTCGGGAGTGAGTGGAGAGTGTGGTGAATCCGTACGCAGTGGAGGGTGCCCAGCCACAGAGAGTGACAGCCTGGTGGCCTCGAGGGCGTGATGCTCAGGGCAGTGAGTCAGTCCTGCATGACCTCACTCATGTGGTATCTAAGCACAAACAGCGTGCCGTATAGATGCGGATAGCAGATTAGTGGTTGCCAGGGGTGGGGCGTGGTGGGAGTTGGGGGGTGAAATGGGTGAAGGGGGTCCAAAGGTACAGACTCCTGGTTATGAGTCCTGGAGGTGTGGGGCACAGCGTGGGACCGCACCTCATACTCTGTTGCATATTTGAAAGTGGCTAAGGGAGTTAATCTTAAAATTTCTCATGAGAAGAAAAAGAAATCTCTCTGTAGGTGACAGATGTTCACTGGAGTTATTGTGGGGATCTTTTCCTAGTGCAGGGCTGGGCAAGAGTGGGTTTACAGTTGTTCATATGGAAAAATACACTATCGACAAATACGGAACCATATGTTATATACCTGAAGCTGATATACGTCAGTTATACCTCCATTAAAAAATAACTTAAATAATTAAAAAAAGATGAAAGAATTAAAAACTTTAAAAAAGTTTATTGAATTTAGAAAGAGATAGAGAAACACTGATTTGTTGTTTCACTTATTGATGCATTTATTGGTTGGTTCTTGTGTGTGCCCTGACCAGAGATCCAACCCACAGCCTTGGCGTATCAGGACCAAACTCTGACCAACTGAGGCATGCAACCCGGGCATGTGCCCTGACCTGGAATTGAACTGTGACCTCCTGGTTCACCGGCCGGGCTGCAATTCACCTTTTTAAAGTGGTTTTAGAAGGTTGTGTGACCATCACCGCTATCTCATTCTAGAACAGTTTCATCACCCCCCCGCCCCAACTCCCTAGCCCTTGGCAGCCTCATAAAGACTTGTTGTCTCTGTAGATGTGCTGTTCTGGACATTTCATATACATTGAGTCATACAATATACAGCCTTTGTGCCTAGTTCTTTCACTTAACGTTTCAAAGTCCATGCATGTGGTAGCGTGTGTCAGTACTTAATCCTCCTTCTGGCCGGATACTCCATTGTAGGAATATCTCACATTTCGTTTATCCACTTACAGGTGATGGGCATTTGGGTTTCTATGTTTTGGCTCTTGATGCTGCTTCACACATTCGTGTGCAAGTTTTTGTGTAGACATGTGTTTCCATGTCTGTTGGGCGAATACCGAGGGTGGGATTGCTGGGTCATATACAGCGGCTGTAACACTTTTCTCCCCTCCCCGCCGTGGACGAGGGCTCCAGGTCCTCCACGCCCTTCCAGCACTTTTCACTGTCCGCCTTCTGGGTGACAGTCACCCTCGTGGGTGAGAAGTGGAGTCTCCGTGTGGTTTTGTCTGCATCTTCCTATGGCTCATGACGTTCATGATGGCGGCCCATCTTCCTGTGCGTATGGGGCAAACGTATATCATTGGAGAAATACCTATTGGAATCCGTGGACCATTTTAAAAGTTTTGTTGTTGAATTATAGGAGTTCTTTCTATGATGCTCCCCTTACCAGATGGATGGTTTGCAGACATTTCCTCCCATTCCACCCCACTTTCCTGAGCGTGTCCTTTGGAGCACAAAGGCTTGCTTGTTTTCCTCTAAACTGCAGTTCCTATAAGCGGATTCCAGTTCACCTATTATTTTTTTCTGTTGCTTGTGCCTTAGCTGTCATGTCATAGATACCATAGCCTAATCTAAGATCCCGGAAATTAATCCACATGTTTGCCTCTAAGAGTTTTATAGTTTTAGCTCTTACATTCGATCATTGACCCATTTTGAGTTCATTTTTGTGTGTGGTGTGAGGTAGGCGTCCATCTTCATTCTTTTGCTTGTGAATAACTAGCTGTCCCAGCATCTGCATTTTCCAGAATGTTCATGTGGCCTTTTAGACTGTCTGCTTTCACTTAGCAATCTGCATTTAGGGTTCCTTCGTACCTTTCCTGGCTTCGTAGGGGCTTTTCTAAATGCTGAGAGTACTGTGTAAGGATGAGCCCATCACCTCCGGAAGGACCTGACTGTTCTAAGTTTGGACAATGATGACTAAAGCTGCCATCGATGTGTGAGCAGGTGTTTGTGTGGGCATACAGAATCGTCCGTATATGCCTTTATTGGCCTCTGACTGTCCATGGGCTCAGGAGTGATGGCCCTTCTTTCATTCTGAGATTAGTAATTTGTGTCTCCTTCCTTTTTTTCTTAGTTCATCTGGCTAGAGGTTTGTCAATTTTATTGATCTTTTCAAGGAATCAGCTTTTAATTCCATTGATTTTTCTCTATTGATTTCTTCTTTTCACTGATTTCTGTTCTCATTTTAATTATTTACTTGTCCTACTTTAAATTTAATTTGTTCATCTTTTTTTAGTTTCCTAAGGTAGAAACTTAGATAATTGATTTTTTTAAAACATATTTTTTTTATTGATTTCAGAGAGGAAGGGAGAGGGAGAGGTAGAAATACCAATGATGAGAGAGAATCATTGATCAGCTGCCTCCTGCATGCCCCTTACTGGAGACTGAGCCTGCAACCCAGGCATGTGCCCTTGACCAGAATCGAACCCTGGGCCCTTCAGTCCACAGGCTAATGCTCCATCCACTAGGCCAATGGTTCTCAACCTTCTGGCCCTTTAAACACAGTTCCTCGTGTTGTGGTGACCCCCAACCATAAAATTATTTTCGTGGCTACTTCATAACTGTCATGTTGCTGCTGTTATGAATCGTCATGTAAATATCTGATCTGCAGGATGGTCTTAGGCGACCCCTGTGAAAGGGCCGTTCGACCGCCAAAGGGGTCGCGACCCACAGGTTGAGACCTGCTGCACTAAGCCAAACCGGCTAGGGCAGTGGTTGGCAAACTGCGGCTCGCGAGCCACATGCGGCTCTTTGGCCCCTTGAGTGTGGCTCTTCCACAAAATACCGACTTCTGTGCAATGGGCCACGAAGTTTCAATTGCACTGTATGCGCGCCCGCACGTGGTATTTTGTGGAAGAGCCACACTCAAGGGGCCAAAGAGCCGCATGTGGCTCGCGAGCCTCGGTTTGCCAATCACTGATTTAAACTATATAGGTAGGTACGTTGTTATTAACTTAATTAGGGTACTCCTAAGCTGGCCTTTGCTACAAACGTCCTAAATCTGATTGAGGTATGTTCGCTGAGGTCGACCCCTTCCAACTCTCCCATCTTCATTCATGCGTGAATCGGGAGTGCCTCCCCCACGCTGCGTGGCCCGCGGCTGCCTGTGCGAGTCTCCCGCACCCCCACTTCTAACGCCACTTCTTCAAAATAGACTCGCCCAGGCCGAAAACCGACTTCTGTGCGTGGGCCACGAAGTTTCAATTGCACTGTATGAGCGTCCACACGTGGTATTTTGTGGAAGAGCCACACTCAAGGGGCCAAAGAGCCGCGATTTGCCGACCACTAGTTTAAGTTTAAAAAATTTGGCTTTCAAAAGAAATTTTAATCGTTGTACTGTTGATAGTGGGTCTATTGACTAATGAGTTTGCCAACCACTGGGCTAGGGCGATAGTTGATTTCTTCGGCTTCTCTTTTCTAATGTTTGCATTCAGTACTATAAATTTTCCTCTGCTTTCTCTGTGTCCCCTAAGTTTTGATAAGTTGTATTTTCATTTTCATATAGTTAGAAATATCTCTTGAGACTTCATTTAGGGCCCATGTTTTATTTAATCTCCAAGTATTGTGTGATTAATCTCCAAATATTGTATTTTGGGATTTCCTGGCTATCTTTTTTGTTACTAATTTCTAGTTTAATCTTATTGTGGTCTGAGAGCATACTTTGTATAGTTTCTGTCCTTTTAAATTTGTTAA
Source organism: Myotis daubentonii (assembly GCF_963259705.1). Classification (NCBI taxonomy): domain Eukaryota; kingdom Metazoa; phylum Chordata; class Mammalia; order Chiroptera; family Vespertilionidae; genus Myotis; species Myotis daubentonii. The sequence continues at coordinate 56,726,513 of NC_081854.1, read as the reverse complement.
GGTGTAGTCTTGTTAGGGTGTAGAACTGTAATCTGCTTATGTGATTTCTTTTTTGTTTTTTAAAATCTTTATTGTTCAGATTATTACAGTTCCTCTTTTTCCCCCCCATAGCTCCCCTCCACCGGGTTCCCACCCCCCCTCTGCCCTCCCCCCTCCCCCCAACTGTCCTTATCCATAGGTGTACGATTTTTGTCCAGTCTCTTCCCACATCCCCCATACCCCTTTCCCCCCAAGAATAGTCAGTCCACTCCCTTTCTTTATTTTTTTTAAATTAAATCTTTATTGCTCAGATTATTACAGTTGTTCCTCTTTTTTCCCCCCAAAGCTCCCCTCCACCCGGTTCCCCCCCCCCCCCCCTCAGCGCTCACTCCCCCACCCCCCACCGTTCTCATCCATAGGTGCATGATTATTGTCCAGTCTCTTCCCGCATCCCCCACACCCCTTTCCCCCCAAGAATAGTCAGTCCACTCCCTTTCTATGCCCCTGATTCTATTATAATCACCAGTTTATTCTGTTCATCAGATTATTTATTCACTTGATTTTTAGATTCACTTGTTGGTAGATGTGTATTTGTTGTTCATAATTTGTATCTTTACCTTTTTCTTCTTCTTCCTCTTCTTAAAGGATACCTTTCAGCATTTCATATAATACTGGTTTGGTGGTGATGAACTCCTTTAGCTTTTCCTTATCTGTGAAGCTCTTTATCTGGCCTTCAGTTCTGAATGATAGCTTTGCTGGATAAAGTAATCTTGGTTGTAGGTTCTTGGCATTCATCACTTTGAATATTTCTTGCCACTCCCTTCTGGCCTGCAAAGTTGAGAAATCAGCTGACAGTCGTATGGGTACTCCCTTGTAGGTAACTGACTGTCTTTCTCTTGCTGCTTTTAGGATTCTCTCTTTGTCTTTTGCTCTTGGCATTTTAATTATGATGTGTCTTGGTGTGGTCCTCTTTGGATTCCTTTTGTTTGGGGTTCTCTGCGCGTCCTGGACTTATAAGTCTATTTCTTTTACCAGGTAGGGGACGTTTTCTGTCGTTATTTCTTCAAATAGGTTTTCAATATCTTGCTCTCTCTCTCCTTCTGGCACCCCCATAATTCAGATGTTGGTACGCTTGAAGTTGTCCCATAGGCTCCTTACACTATCTTCATATTTTTGGATTCTTTTTTCTTTTTGCTTTTCCCGTTGGGTGTTTCTTACTTCTTCGTACTTCAAATCTTTGACTTGATTCTTTTTTAAAAAATATATTTATTGATTTTTTACAGAGAGGAAGGGAGAGGGATAGAGAGTTAGAAACATCGATGAGAGAGAAGCGCCGATCAGCTGCCTCCTGCACACCCCTTACTGGGGATGAGCCTGCAACCAAGGTACATGCCCTTGACTGGAATCAAACCTGGGACCCTTCAGTCCCCAGGCCGATGCTCTATCCAGTGAGCCAAACCAGCTGGGGCTGACTTGATTCTTGCGATCCTCTAGTCTGCTGTTGGATCTCTGTATAATATTCTTTATTTCAGTCAGTGTGTGCTTAATTTCTAGTTGGTCCTTTTTCATATCCTCGAGGGTCTCACTAGACTTATTGAGGGTCTCACTAAATTTATCGGTGGTTTCTAGAAAATTCTTGAGAAACCTTATAACTGTGGTTTTGAACTCTGTATCCAGTCGTTTGCTTTCCTCCGTTTCTGTCATTTGTGACCTGTTTCTTTGTCTCCGCATTTTTTATGCTTCCCTGTGTTGGTAGAGTGGCTTTGTGTGCTAGGTGTCCTGCAGGGCCCAGTGGCTCAGCCTCCCCAGTTACCTGAGGTGGACACTCTAGGTGCACCCCTTTGTGGGCTTTGTGCACAGTCTTGTTGTAGTTAAGCCTTGATTGTTGTAGGATCACTGGGAGGAATTGACCTCCAGGCCAGTTGACTGTGAGAATCAGCTGTGTCTGAAGTGGGAGAACTTCTGTGCTGGAGACACCCTTCTGGGGCAAGACTTGCTTCAGTGGGGCTTTGGTGCTCACTGAGTCTGCCCCATGAGTGTGTCCCTTATGGATCTGAGGAGTTGTAATCTGGATGGTCCCACTCTGACCACTGGGTACACTGGCACTTGGATCTCTAAGGAGGTACTAATTTAGCCTCTGCCTGAGGCTACCCAGCAGGAGCTACGGAGAGATCTGCAGATTCCTCTTCTTTGTTTGGAATTTGGAGGTGCCCAGATGAGGCCCAGCTGTGAAGCAATGCAAGCTGTTGTGGGGCCTTGGGCCTTCTTTTGGATGTTCTGGGTCTCTCTGACCCAGCTGCAGTTTGTTAGGTAATTGTAGATTGCAAAGGGCCAGGGCATTCATATGCAAAAGCCTCTGCCACAGCCTGGGTGGTGTGGTGTGTTTTTTTAAACATATCTCTCTTGTATGTGACTTCCAAATAACATATGGTTAAAAAAATCAGAACGAAGCAACCCATGCGGTGTCTACACCTAGTGAAATATTAGTCAGCCTTAAAAAGGAAGGAAATTCGACACATGCTACAACATGAACAAACCTTAAGGACTTGCTGAGTTAAAAACAGCCAGTCACAAAAGACAGCTGTGGAATGACTGTATTTCTGAGAGTCCCCGGAAGTAGTCCAAGCCATAGAGACAGGAAGTAGACTGGTGGTTGCCAGGGGCTGGGCGGGGGTGGGGTGGGGGTGGGGAGGGTTAGAGAATGGGAGTGTTTAGGGGGGCGCGAGCTTCATTTGGGGAGAATTGCGAAGTTGTGGAGCCAAGCTCCAGTTGTGCAGCATAAGTCAGTTCTGGGGACTCTACGCGGCGTGACATTTTGTTTTAATCGATAATTTGAACCTCAGGTTCAGTGACTTTACCACGTGTCACGGCTGGTGAAGTGACTTTGTCTTTACCTGGAAGCAGGTTCTTAGCGCTCGTCTCTCACAGGTCTGTGTACCTGCCAGCCTCACCTGGGATGTCAGATACCCCAGGGCTGGTGTCCATCCCACCCCAGCCTGCCCTGCTCCCCCCCCCCAGCCTGCCCCGCTCCCCACAGCCCCCCCAGCCTGCCCTGCTCCCCACAGCCCCCCCAGCCTGCCCCGCTCCCCACAGCCCCCCCAGCCTGCCCTGCTCCCCACAGCCCCCCAGCCTGCCCTGCTCCCCACAGACCCCCCAGCCTGCCCTGTTCCCCACACCCCCCAGCCTGCCCTGCTCCCCACAGCCCCCCAGCCTGCTCTGCTCCCCACAGCCCCCCCAGCCTGCCCTGCTCCCCACAGCCCTGCAGGTCGTGGTGTTCTGCTTAGCGAGCTGGGCAGGTAGCTCTCCAGCCCATTACTTCAAACAGGGTCTCCGTCTGAGGGAGTGAAAAGCAGTCTCCAGTGACCGGAGCCCGGCTGCTCCTGAGATCCTGGCTTATAGGTCTGGGGGGGAGGGGGGCACTCATATCATATTTTTAAAATCGTAGGCAGCACAGGTTGAGAAGTGCTGCTCAAAGGGTCTTTTCAAGCAGAGGTTCAGAATCCCCTAGCTGCGCAGATTAAAAGTAAAAATGCTTATTAAGAAATTTGAGATTTGTCTAAGACTTTTTAGAAATGTGGTCTGGTGCCGAACGTGCTTTTTTTGTTTGCTGTGTTTTGGGTGGTGAGGGATCTGGTTGTTGGTAAACAAGGAGGGGTGTTTGTATTGTTGGAGAGGGAAGGGTGTTTGTGTTTAAACGCGAGGACCGTGTGTCTTCGGGCCTTCATCAGTGAGATTCCTGTGATCGTGTGGACTTGACCTTCCTTAATGGCACATGAGGTGAGTCACATGCAGTTTACAATGCAGACATTTTTCTTCATTTTAATTATGTAAATAAGGCATGAATTTATTTCCTCCTAAGAGGAGAATAAAAAAAGATTAATATGTATTTTCATTGATTTTAGAAAGGAGGAGAGAGGGGGAGAGAAACATCAATGATGAGAGAATCACTGCAGGCCGTCGCTCTATCCACGGAGCCACACCGGCCAGCGCCGTACCATCATTTTTAAAGCCATTTCCCATCAGAGACCCCAAAGGTGTTTCCAGTGTTGCCTGCTCAGCACCGCGCGGGCGCTCGCACGTGCCTCCTGTGCGCAGGCCCAGTGAGTGCTGGCACGGGGTGGGGTTGGATGCCAGGTTACCCCCTCCGAGCTGTGGTGGCTGGAGGGGGGCTCGGGAGAATTCGCTGGACTTGCACGTGATTGAGTGGGAACACAGCATCGCAGAGCGCATGCCCGTGTTTTGTTTGTCACCGTCACAGCGACGAGGCCCGCTCTGGGTTTGCCCCCTGAATGCCTGCCTGCCCAGCGCCACTGTGCTGGGTGCTGACGGGGCCGCATTCGCCAGAAATGCTGAATTAGGTTTGTGATGTGAGGATGATTAACAGATAATGGTTGCCAGAATAATTGTGTCAAAACAGCAAGAAACAGCAAGAGAATGTGATGTGTCCTGCATTTCCTTGGTGCTTGCCTACTGTCATCGTGTTAGAAACTTTAGGTCGGGCATTTAATCATTTTCCTTATAATTTTGATCAAGTTGACTACAAAATAACAACAAACATGCCATTTCAGAGAAGCCCTTTATTATGAGCTGCCAGCTATTTCTTAGTCTCTCAACTCTTGTCTGTGTCTTCGTAAAAGACCCATTAAACAATAATTTCCATCCACGTGGGCGGTCTCACTGCTTCTGCCGCTCTGCACGGCCTTTTCCCCGGGTCTGCCTGGCCGGTAAGCGCAGCAATCGGAGGGGCAGATACGCTTCTCCCCATCCAACACCAGGGCCTGCGTGGCGCTGCCTGCGCTGGGCCTCCGAGGGGCTTTCTGTTTCTGTTGTGCACCCAGTGCCGGGAGCAGGCCGCGCGGCCTTCCAGCCGGATTGCGGGGTCCCTTCTTCCAGGTCCCGGAAAGACCCTGATGGTCACCACTGAACGCGGGGAACTTCGCTGAGGGCTTCTCCGCTCCTCTCTCCTCCCCCGAGCAGCTTAGGTCTGACCGCCGTGCGTATGGTTGTCTCGGTGCAGTGGCTGTGAGGTTTGCCCCTGGGTGTGTTGGTGCGTGTCTCTGTGTGTGGAGGGTGTGTTGGTGCGTGTCTGTGTGTGGAGGGTGTGTTGGTGCGTGTGCTGTGTGTGTGAAGGGTGTGTTGGTGCGTGTCTGTGTGTGGAGGGTGTGTTGGTGCGTGTGCTGTGTGTGTGGAGGGTGTGTTGGTGCATGTGCTGTGTGTGTGGAGGGTGTGTTGGTGCGTTTCTATGTGTGGAGGGTGTGTTGGCGCGTGTCTGTGTGTGCCCCTGGGTGTGTTGGTGCGTGTGCTGTGTGTGTGGAGGGTGTGTTGGTGCGTGTCTGTGTGTGTGGAGGGTGTGTTGGTGCGTGTCTGTGTGTCCCCTGGGTGTGTTGGTGCGTGTGCTGTGTGTGTGGAGGGTGTGTTGGTGCGTGTCTGTGTGTGCGGAGGGTGTGTAAATGTGTCAGTCATAACGTCCTCCTGTGAGCTGCACTGCTGCGCTGGTGTCTAACTCTTCTCCTGCTTATCACTTCCTTATCTGAAGGTGAGGTAACGGTGGACTTGGTGACATTGAGTGAGGACATTGGTGTTTGTCCTTGGCCAGGGGGTCAGTCACGTGCCCAGCAGCAAGGTGAGGTGCACAGCCGGCCGGCCGAGTGGGAGGCTGTTTTCTCGGAGGAGGCCCCGCCGCTGTGCAGACTGTGCCGCTGTGCAGTGAGGCAGGGCCTCGGCAAAGGGCAGCTGAAGGGCAGGTCACGTGTGCCCACTGGTGAGGAAGTTGATGGCGGAAGGGCTTGTGTGTGACCTCCTGTGGCTGCTGGGAGACCATCCTGTGAAGCCAGCGGGGCCCGGGGGGGAGGGTAGGGGGGGGAGCTGGGACGGGCTGTGCAGATTTTACCCCCTGGTGACATGTGAGAAGCTACTGGGACTGTCGGACTAGGTTGTGGTGACCCTTGATTCCTAGGTCCCCTTTGGGTCCTAACAGAATGTGGTCTATAAGTGTTTTAATATTTCTTTTTTAAAAAAGTATATTTTATTGATTTCAGAGGGGAAAGGAGAGGGAGGGATAGAAACATCAATGATGAGAGAGAATCATTGATCAACTGTCTCTTGCACGCCCCCTAGTGGTTATTGAGCCCGCCACTAGGGCATGTGCCCTTGACCAGAACCCGGGACCCTTCAGTCCTCAGGCCAACGCTCTATCCATTGAACTACACCGGTAAGGCTGTTTTCAGTCTTTCTAAAAGGGTAACAACTTGCTTGTTAGCTTGCTCCACGTGCTAAATGACTAAAGTGTCGAGTTGCTTTGTTCAGGTTTTTCTAAGTCGTTCATTTCCTGGCTGCACAGTCTTCCTGTGACTGACTTACAGACCCCCCTGCTCCTCTCACTGTGCTTTGTGGTGGCAACAGTTACCTGCTGATGGAGTTTGGGTTGTAGCCACCTTCTGGCTGTTGTGAATAATGCTGTGAGTGTTGGTGTAGAGGTGTCTGCATTTCTGGTTGCAATTTGAGTTTACACCTCGGGGTGGCATTGCTGGGTCAGATGGTGACACTGTTTAACCTTTGTAGGGCTGCCCAGCTGTTCCGCTGTGGCCACATCATCTGACATCCCCTCACCGAGGCAGGGGGCGCTGGCCCTTCTGCATCCTCACCAGCACTTTTTTTTTAAATCATAGCCGTCCTAATGGGTTGAAATGGCATCTCGTGGTTTTGATGGGCATTTCTCTGATGCCTAACGAGGTTGACTATCTTTTCTTGTACATATTGGTTATCTGTGTATCTTCTTTGGAGAAATGTCAATTCTTTTGCCCATTTTTGTGTGGTGTATTTTGTTGTTGTTGTTAAATTGTAATAGCTCTTCAGATATTTTGGATAGTAACCCTTTATCAGATATGTGATTTGCAAGTATTTTCTCCCACTCTGTTGGTTTCATCTTCCCTTTATTGATAGTGTCCTTTGGTATATGAAAGTTTTCAATTTTGACAAAGTCCAAGCTACCTTTTTTTGTTGCTATTGCCTGTGCTTGTGATATCATATCCGGCCCTGCCAAATGCCAAGTTCCCTGCCGACTCCGCCACGTTTCTTTTCGTGTTTTCAGCTTTAGTTGGTAAGGTTGGGTCTTTGCTCCATCCTGGGTTGACTTCTGTGTGTGGTGTGAGGTAGGGGTCCTGTATGTAGTGTGAGGTAGGGGTCCTGTATGTGGTGTGAGGTAGGGGTCCCGGGTCATTGCTCTGTGTGTGGATGTCCAGTTTCCCCGGCCCCATTGGTCCAAGGCTGTCCTTCCCCTTTGGCTGCTCTCAGCACCGTCGCTGAAATTGTTATTACAACGTGAGAATGCACACAAGTATAACATGCTTATCCTCAAAGACTATAAAAACAAAACGAACTAACAAGTTAAATTCATATAAAATGACGAAACCAATAAAAGTGGAAATGAGTGTTATGGGACAGATGACTCAGTCCAGTCAAATCGCTGCCAGTGTGAGCTCGCTATGCCAGCCGTGGTGTCGCGAGCGCATTCCAAGTGCCTTTCTTGCTCCGCCACGTGCCCACTCAGTTCTCTCCCCACCTCCTCCACTCGGAAACCCTCCGAACTTGCGGGTGTGCGCTGTGCACCTGTCAGGGCTGACTGCTCCTGACGAGTGCAGACCCGTCCCGGTCCCGGTTGGCGGTGGTGTGGTGGGAACAGACACGGGGGCCGGGAATCCCGGGCGGCTCCCTTCCCGGGGAGGCACGGGGTGAGCAGGGCAGGCTTCTGCGGGTGTTTTCGGGGTGATACTGAAATGAAAGCACAATGTGAAGGTCCCCACAGGGAACGATGGGCTGGGATGTGTCCGCCACTTCGCTGAGACCCGGCTCCATGTGTGACTCACATGACTTGGTTCCTGTGATATCCAGTTGGAACAATTAGAAGGAGATGCTGACATTCCAGTTTCGGGGGGAGGAGCTTGTTTTTCCTTTTAAAAAAAATAATTTTTATTGATTTTTAGAGATAGAGGAAGGGAGATGGAGAGAGGGAGGGAGAGAGAGAGAGAGAGAGGGAGAGAGAGGAACACCAGTGTGCAAGCAGAACACAGACTGGCCGTCTCTTGTGCCCCCACCGGCTGTGTAACCGGCCGTGTGACCGGCTGTGTAACCGGCGATCTGACCGGCAGCCCTCGGTGCCCTGGACGGCCACGCCGCGCCAGCGAGCCCACGGGCTTCTCCTTCCCCTTCCTGTGGCGCCTCCATGGGGTGCGGCCATCTGCCTTCCCACGCTGCTCCCCTGGGCACAGGCCTCAGGCGTCCTCAGTGCTGATCTGTAGCCTGCATCTCACTGCCATGGCTTCCCCCCGCAGCCGGAGGAGAAGGGGTGGCTGGGGTGCTCCCGGGTGAGTGTGTGTGTGTGTGTACACTAATTTGGGGGGCTGTCTGATCTCCTAGTGTGTCCCTGGGACTTCACAGCTTTCCCTGGCCTCAGGGCTGGGGCTGAATGCGTGGAGCCGGCAGCGGTCGGTGAGTGAGCAGGGGCTGCCTGCGTGGGAGCCCATTAGAAAGAGCAGCCAGGCCAGGCGCCCGCGTGGGGGTCGGCAGAGGCTCCTCCATGCAGCGCATGCAGACGGGAAAGGTAGTGGCAGGTGCGCCGGGCATTTACTACTAAATGGATCTGGTGTGAGGCTTACACAACATACATGTGCGGCCGGGGGTTGTGTAATCCATGCTCTAAGTGCTCTGTCTTTCTGTGGTCAGGGTGGCTGCCCAGTGGAAGCGTCAGGCGTGGTTTCTGCTTCGTGGTTTGTGAGGAAAGCTCCAGTTTGGAACCGGCGGGGGGAGGGGGGGTTGATTAACATGAAGGTGGTCTGCTCTTTGGCTTTCGTCCTTTCTGTTGTCACCATGAACTTCGTGGCTTGTTTGTGGGAGCTGGAGACGGGGCCACATCCTCTGAGTTGTTGCTTTTATTTTAATACTCATCCTCGTCCTCATCGTCGCCACGGAAGGAAGAAACCACCCTGTTCCCTGTCCTGGCGAAAGCAGAACAGATGCTGGTGACAGTGACTTGACTGAGACAAGCCTACAGACATTTGTCTGTTAGTGTCCGCCTCTAGCGGGCGAGGACCGTGCAGACCCGCCCATCGCCTGATGAAGCATGGCCGGCCATCCAGTGTGCACGGGGCACCGCGAAGCTGGCAGCGCCCGGTGCCCGTCGGGCGGGACGTGGCTGCGCGCCGGCTGGTCGGCCTGGTCGTGGTTGGGCTGGAGGCCTGTCTGGTTGGTTATAAAACACACAAACGTCCCCAGCTTTTCTACGTGACAGAACACGTGTAAGAAGGGAACAGGGTTTCACTCACTGGAGCATCAAAACCCCCAAATGATGGAAAACCAAGCCAGACGTGGGAAGAGGAAGGAAAGCCACCGGGAGCACGGAAGACTGGAGCAGCGTGGGAATGCCGTCCTCACAAACCAGTGAGCCTGCTTCTGAGGAGAGGCGTCAGCAGGCAGGAGCAGCCAAGGACGTTTTTGAAAACAAGCTCGAGATGAGTTCGGGGGAGGACTGGTTTTGTATGATCAGCTGCTTATCGATTTACACAAGAATTTCGCCGGGTGACCTGAGCCCTAGAATATTCAGAACGGCAGCAGATCCGAAAAGAAAGCCCGCGACAGACCCACGGCCCGAGTTGAATGCGGCACCGAGGCTGCGTGTGAATCGGGGCTTTGAAGGGCAGGAGGAAGGAAATCCTCTTGGTGTAAGCAAAACCCAGGCGAAGGCCTTTATGGTGCCCGGTGCCCGGGGTGCCCGTCGCGCAGCGGCTCCTGGGCGGCGGCTCCCGGGCGGCTCAGCACCCGGGGCTCCTGGACGTGCCGCGTTCCCCGGGCCGGCTCCCTCCCCCCCTGTGGCCAGGGCTTCCCTCCTGCAGCTGGAGGAAATGGGGGGCGGCTGTGGAGACCCCGCGCTTCTGTTTGCACAGCTCGAGGCCAAGGAAGAGAACGACCTTGCGGAGTGTCGGTGCGCAGTCCTCAGGAAGCCGCCCCGCGGGCTGCGGGCCATGTGCCCGCCCTGGGCCATGGCCATGGGGTGACACCGACGGGGTGTCCCACGCCTGCTCCATCCAGAACCGCAGCCTCCCCGGAACCTCACCGGACGGACCGGACGGACGGACGGCAGGGACAGGGCTGGCTCCCCACGGAGTTGCTGGGCGAGGGCCAGGGGCCAGGCCACGGGACAGGCTGGAGCGTCCTTTTCTCCATCAGTAAAGGGCGCTGGGAGGCAAGATGGCGGGCTCGCGGTGAGCAGACGTCAGGGGTGAAAATAGGTATGCCTAGAGGCAAATTTTAAAAGCATTTTCTCTTCAAGTATTTTTCCATTCCACCTGATAAAGCATCTTGATTCACCATGGCCGTATTAGCAGTGAAATGGGCGATATCAAACAGAACCATTTTGAAACATTTATTTCCAATCCAGAATGGAGCTTTGTCATAAATCCACATACTCTTCTCTTCCAGATGATGGTAATTGGAAAGTAGAACTTGCTTTGAGCTCTGAAGGCAGGACAAAAGTTTGCTACCATCCTTCTGTGGATATTCCGTATGAACACACCAAGCCTGCCCCTCGGCCAGGTCCTGTGCATAATTATGAAGAAACAGGATCAAATGCTGAGAACCAGATTAGAAGGAAAGATGAACACTTGGAGCAGGGACCCGCGATAGAACAGCTTAGCCAAGTGCTCTCTGCCACTGCGCACCGCTGGTGTCCTTATGGACAGTGTCATAGACGTCGTAGGAAACGGCATCCTCCAAAAGACAGGTGATAATGAGGTTTTCAGTAAAATGCCGTCCTGTTCTCATTTGCCATTTGAGAAAATGCAATCAGATATATTCACTACTATGTTATATAGTAAAATAATAATAAAATGTCTTTTCAAAAAAAAATAAAGGGCGCCGGACACTGAGCAGCTGTTTGAAAAATAAAGTTACGAGTGAGTGATAGTTCAATAAAAGGAACAGTCACCAGAGAAACACGTCGGATTTTGTAAATAGACTCTAGTTTTTGAGCTGTTTGAGGTTCGCGGCAAGTTGAGTGGCAGGTGGAGAGGCTCGTCCCTTCCCACGGGACCACCTTTGCTGCCGGGTCCTGAGCTCCCGGTGGTGTGCGTCGCGTGGGTTGGATAATGTGTGACGACGCACCCCTGTGTGTGTACAGGACAGTCCCGCTGCGCCCCTGCCACCCTTCCCCCCCTTACCTCTGCGAACACTCACCCCTTTACCGTCTCCGCATCGTCTTGCCTTTTCCCGAATGAGTTGGAGTCGCACCGTCCATGTAGCCTCTTCGGTCAGCTTCCTGTGTTTAGTAACACGCAGGTGAGGCGCCTCCGTGCTCCCCGGCTCTGGTCCCTCATCCTTCTCAGCACCGGCTGGTCCGTGTTGCCGGGCTGTCGGTTGACCCACCTGCTGAAGGACCCGTGGCTGCTCAGGGCCTGGCAGGATGAGAAAAGCCGCGGTCGCCTCGGCGGGGTTCTGTGTGGACACGTCCCAGCTCACTCGTCAGCACCCAGGAGCGTGGTTGCTGGGCCGGACGGTACGAGTGCTCAGTTTTGTAAGAAGCCGCCAGCCGCCCTCCCGCGTGGCTACCCACGCTGCCCTCCCGCGCGCTGTGTGTGTGTGTGTGTGTGTGGACTCCTGCGGCTCCACGTGCTCCCGGCAGTCAGGGAGTGATCTGGGTTTTGGCCGTTGGGATAGGCGTGCAGTGGTGTCTCGTGGTTTAATTGCAGTTCCCTGGTGACACGTGATGCCAGGCATGTTTTCATGTGCTTGTTTGCCGTCTGTTTTGGTGAGTGTGTGTTAGGTGCCTGTGTAGGTCTTTTGCGGAGTTTTGGGGTGGTTTTGTTGAGATGATATTTCTATACCTGTTCCTTATCAGGTTGTGGGTTTTGTAGGTAGTTTCTCGAGGCTGGGGCTTGTCTCCTCATTCTCTGACAGTCAGATACTTCCCTAACCTCAAGGCGAAAAGCTTGGAAACTGGAAAAGGGAGACCTAACGCAGAGACCGCGGGCTGATGGCTAACGACTGGGTCAGAGCTGCGCAGGACGGTTTGCTGTACTGTTTATCTTGTTCAGCTCATCTTTTGAAGTTTATGTCAGAATTTTAAAATAAAAATGATACCACAAGAGGAAGGGGGCGCATGCAGCACAGGGCGCCCATTCCGACACAGGTGGCATTAAGTGGCAGCGCCTCCTGTAGGTGGGCGTGGCCTTGCAGGTTACCGCCCCCCACACTCCCTAATGCATCCCCACTCCGCAGGGGCAGCTGAGCTGCCCTTTCTTGTCACCAGTACATTCATTTACCACAGCCATCTGTTCCTTTTCGCAAAGAGTCATAGGCATAAGTCCACGCAAATAAACAGCCTATACACATTGAAAAAACCTCACAGAATGGAAAGACTAACAGGAAAGGGTATTTGCCATACATCTCGATGACAAAAGGCTAATACCCATCTCTATATATAAAACCCTAAGCAACCTTACGACCGAATGACCGGAATGACTGGTCGACCAGTTGCTATGTCGCGCACTGACCACCAGGAGCAGATGCTTAGTGTAGGAGCTGCCCCCTGGTGGTCAGTGCGCTCCCACAGCCAACCTCCCATGGCCGGCCAACCTCCTCTGGTCCCTCCCATGGCCGGCCAATCTCCTGCGGTCCCTCCCCCTGCCCTCCTGCTCCCCCGCCCCCCACCCGGCTGGCTGGCCAACCTCCCATAGTCCCTCCCACCAGCTGGCCAACCTCCCCCGTCCCTTCCCCTGTCCCTCCCCCAGGCCAGCAGGCCCCGATCGGCCCTGGTCGCTGGCCAGGCCTAGGGAACCACACCTATGCACGAATTCGGGCACCAGGCCTCTAGTAATATATAAAGAATGCCAGTGAACCAAAAAGAAAATAACAAGCACAACAAAAAGTAAGAATAAAAGCTTAACCAATGTTGATCCAATAAATTTAATAAAAAATACTTACTTTAAAATGTTTTTAAATGAATTCCCAGTAGGCTTTATGCGTCAGTTCCACCCAGTGGCTAATTGAAGGGGCCCTCGGGGTGGAGCGGCGGAGCCAGGCGTGGGCGTGGGGTCTCACGGCTGCTCGCTGCCCTCAGGTGACTGGTGTGTTCGGTTGCTCTGTTTCCTGCGCGCTTTTCCAAACGGCTGCAGATTCCCATCTCTCTCGGAGTTTGTTTTGTGGTTGTTAGTTTTGAAGGGATACAGGACCTTGTAAAGTCTGCTAGGTTTGTTTACGTTATGTTTGTGGCATCTGTAAGTGAATTCGTTGTGAATCAGCCTGTCCCTGCGTTTTTCACTGAAGCTTTAAAGATTCCACAGCCAACACCAGCACTTGCCCAGGAGATCTCAACAGCTCTCTCCCCGTTGGCCTTGCTCCTGGTTCCCGCCTCCGGGGATGCTAAGTGCATGTCGGGAGTTTGCCTTCCCCGATGTGCATGGTTATTAAGCAGAGTCACCTCTGACCTGCGGGACCTGGCTTCCCCGGGGGGCAGGGGGGGCCTGGAGGCGAGGTGCCGGATGGTTCTGGGCCCCTTCGCCAGCAGGTGGCCGCCGGGGAAGGCGTTTAGCGGCTTGTGTATGTCCAGAGCCTCGCTGGTCTTAAACCCCGCCTCCGCCAGAGATAAACAAGTCGGTGAAACGTAAGTTACGGACACTATTTGGTGTTAGATTTGGTGTTACAACTGTGCGGGGGACACAGGCACCTTCGTTGTTAGAGCTCAGCATGGAGCAGGCTCCTGTGAATGAACCTTCTCCGTGGCCCTGGGCCTGGAGGTCGGGAAAGGGGCCACCGTGTTTATTTGTGCTTTTCCTCTGCAAATGCTTGAGGGCTCCCCCTTGGGGGCTGAGTTTGTTAACAGCTTTTCTCTGGAGAGAGCTGGTCTCAGGGAATACTGTCAGTTATTCCTTGAGATTCCCAACTGTTTCCAGATTTGGTCAGATCCGCGCAGGGAGCTGGGGGAGTTCGAGTTCTTCCTGAAGGGAGAGCATTAATGACGGAGTTAGAGAAAGCGCTCCCAGGGACAACCTCTTGCCTCTTCTCTCTTTCCCGTCACCTCACAGTTGCTTAGACGTGGTGGCGGGGTCGGGGGGCGAAGGAGGACGCGGGGGGAAGAAGCCAGCAGGTTCCGCTCTCTCATAGCAGGAGAGGGGGTGGGACGGAAATCCAACGAGAACCGTCCTCCCAAAACCCAGGGATCCGTGTCCGTGGATGGAGGCGCTGGCGTGTAAAGGACGCTCTAATTTCCAGGAAAGCGGGTCTGAGGGCCGCGCTTAAAAGGCGAAAGGAAGGAGAACTTCACCCCGTGGACTCGTCCTCCGTGCCTCCTGCCCGGCCGCACCCAGGAGGGGACATGGTGTGACATTTGTTCTTCAGCCGTGACCACGGTTGCCAGTGCCCAACAGCTGCGGGAGTCGGATATGGAGGCTGCTTTCCCTATTCAGTCACTGTACACTGCCAGCCGCATCTTCTCTCTCCCTTGTTTTTTACATCTTAAGATAGAGTGAGAACGGGGGGGGGGGGGGGGGCAGGGTAAGTACGTTTCTTTTCTTTTTAGCTTTGATGCTCCTGGTCAGTGCCGTAGGACGTTGGCACATGTGCCGACTTCACCAGGCAGACAGGAGGCATTGCGTTCTGGGAAGGCCTGCACCCCTCTGCTGTGGACCAGTTCCATGTGCACACGGTGCTGTGCATGGGGAGACGTGTTTCTGAGAAGTGGGGTTGCGTCCTCACCTTCAAGGACGTCTGTCGCCCTCGGGCCACCCTGCCCTCTGTTCCGGTTCTGTCGTTCCCCCACAGTGTGAGCCTCCATCTCCTTGGACCCTGGTGCAGAGCTCACCGTATGACCAGGCACACGTATGACGGTCTCCTGTATGACCACGTGGGCGTGGGCGTGGGCACACGGGTGAACGAGGGAGAGCGTCCCTGGGCTGCGCTGGGGCTGGGGACAGGGCTGAGCCAGGAGAGGGGCGTCTGAGTGGGGAGGCCAGTGAGCGGGCGGTGGGCTGTGCTGACCACTAGGCAGGAGGAGGGCCAGCGGAGTGGCCGGGAGCCCTGGGGACATCGGAGTCGTACCCGGGAGGTGACGTGTGAGCAGAAGGCTTGTGGGAAGGGGTTCCGGGCCCAGGGCTGCAGGGGCGTGGGCACTGCTCTGGGCTGTGGTGGAGGCCGCAGATAGGCATGCCGAGAGGGAGTTGGCAGGTGCCCAGATTGGCACCCACGGAGACCCTGTGGGGCTGCCGCCTTGGCCTAGGGAGGCGGATGGGAGCCCTAAGCGGGCAGGGCCTGGTTTGGAAGTGGGTTTTTGGAGGGTGGGGGGAGGGGATAGGATTTGGAGACCCCTTAGCTCCAGAGAATGAGGAAGGATGCGGCAGGGAAACGCTGCAGATTATGTAGGGGAAACAGTGACCCCGGGAGGGGAGCCCCCGGAGAAGGAACGGGGTTGGGAGGAAGACGTGGCCTTTCGATGGGACTCACTGCATTTGAGTGGCACCTAGCAGAGCGGTCTCCTGGCAGAGGAAACACGGGAGTGCAGGTGTGTGCGTGTGCGTGTGCGTGCGCGCATGTGTGCGTGTGCATGGGCCAGTTTCCTTGTAAAACCCAGCGGAGGGCCTCCTGAAGAGGTCACTCACGCGCACTGGGCTCGCTCCGGGCCGGTGCTGCCCCGACCATCGGGCCGGCTGCATCCGAGAAGGGCCCGGCGGCACACGAGGCCAGTCCGCACTCCGGCCTCAGGCCCCCGGAGGAAGTGCCGGCGGATTAAGGTGCTCTTCCAGAACGCCGCCTGGAGCTTCCAGACAGCCCGTCGGTGCGTCCCCAGGAAGGGCGGGCCCGGGGCGAGCAGAACCGCCACATGCGTCCCGAACGCCCTGTCCGGGGCTTGGGTCCCTCTCTGTCCCGGTCAGGGCCGCCCGGCCGACCTCCCCAGGGTCAGGGCCACCCGGCCGACCTCCGGGTTCCTGCAGTGGTCGCTCAGGGTCTCCGGCTGCCGCTGTCAGCATGCCAGCGGGACTCCTTGGACTTTCGTCATTTGTGGAATTATTTTGCTATTTTTGATTAAGTTCTATACATTCCCATTTTAGCTCAGCATGAGTTGCAGCGTTAAAATTAAGGTAGCAATTGAGGATACGTCATCAGCGGAGTGACCAGACTTAATTAGATGAGGCTATTTAAGGCCATGGCCTCCTGAGGCTGGGCCGCCCGTGTGACCGTCTGCCTTTCTTCCCAGCCTGCACGAGGAGATCAGCGACTTCTACGAGTACATGTCGCCGAGGCCGGAGGAGGAGAAGATGCGGATGGAGGTGGTGAACAGGATCGAGAGCGTCATTAAGGAGCTCTGGCCCAGCGCTGACGTGAGCACTGTCCGGCGGGGGCGGGGGATGTGTGGGCCGGTCACCGTGGCCTCCGGGGCAGCTGCCGCGCATCTGCAGCCAGGAGTTTCCTTCAGCCTTTAGCACGGGGCTCCCGAGTCAGGGTCGGCTGCTCCAGGCCGGCCCTCGGGCTGGTGGGCCTGGCAGAGGCAGCGCAGGAGGCGGTGTGAGGAGGGCACGCCTGTGCGATCTGCTACCCAAGGCGCGTGTCAGCGCCATGCGGCTCCAGCCTGCAGGTGAACAGTGTCGTTTAGAGGGAAGGAGGGCAGAGGAACGGCTCCTGTCGTCTGGGGGTCATGTTCTCAGGCCAATGCTGGCATCTGTCTCCCCGCCCTCCCCACAGGCTGTTCTCTGTGCTCCTACTTCCACCCGGCTCCCCGCACAGCCCCCCCAGTGCGCACAGCGGGGGCCCAGGCTGCCTCTGCTTATTGCGGTTTTTGTTCCTGCACTGAGTCAGCTGCACTTTCAGGGCTCCCTTGAGGGTCTGTTGTACGATCGTGTGTCCCAAGGGCCCGCGTTAGACTCGGTTCCTGTGTTACGGAGCTTTTCTTAGGCTCTGTCCTGGGTGGCGAAGGGGCCTGTTTTTTGTTTGTTTTTTTTCCGATTGGTAAAACACAAACACTTCAGATGAGGGGCTGTAGGTGGTGGGAGAGGAGAGGGGAGGGGAGGGGAGGGGAGGGGAGGGGACGCAGACTTCACTGAGCAGCTGCTGCCGCCCCATGGCTTCTCCTGTCGGCCTGAGTCAGTGGCTCTCCGTGGGGGGGGGGGCGGGGGGCGGGGGACATGTGCCCCCCGGGAGGCATTTGGCATTGTGGGTGGGACACAGTTTTCATTCTCATGACTGGTGAGTGCTCCTGGCAGATGGTGGGCGCAGACCAGGGGTGCTGCTCACACCCCACAGTGCCCAGGACAGCCCCCCCTATTGAGAGTGACCTCCACACGTCAGGATGCTGAGGTCGCGACCCCAACCTGAGCTCCATGCCTTCCTCCTGTGGCCACGCTTCCTCCAGTGTCTGGGGGGCAGGGACCGCCTGTGCTCCCTGGAGCGTGGGGGGGAGAACCCGCTGCAATGCTCAGAGGCGCCAGCAGAGGGCAGCAGACACCGGCCTTTCTCCGTGGCTGGTGGCTCTCAGCTGATGGCGTGGAACCGACTGTCATTTCTGTTTCAGGTCCAGATATTTGGGAGCTTCAAAACGGGCCTGTACTTACCCACCAGGTGAGTGCACGGCGCCTTCGGGGCTGGGCCTGTCCCTGGGTGCATGTTTTGCCTGTTGGATTGTAAGCGTAGAAACAAAGCGGATGATGAAGCAGACACTCACATTCCTGCATGCCATGTGGGTTCCCCGGGGTGGATGTCTCCGACCGCTGTCAGCAGGCACACAGGTCCTGCCTGCATTGTCGTGGTGGGTGGACGGGGCGCCCGTCCGGGCGCAGCTCAGGCCCTCTGTGCGGTGGGGAAGGTTCTGGCCGCACAGCAATGGGGCTATCGCTGGCCCCGCAGGCCTCAGCCCGCCCCCTAACCACTCACACGCCAGGGGGGCCTTTGGGCGAAGCACCTGCGTATGCTGGGGGCCGTTTCACTAGGAGCTGCACCGTGACCCCGCGTTCAGCACCTGACCCAGTGGGTGGGTCCTGACGATTTCCATCCCCCCCCTCCCCCCCAGCCAAGGCCGTAAGCGTCCACTCGGGTTCACTAACACTCGTCCCTGTCTCGGGGCTGGGCCCCACAGAACCCCGAGTCACTCTTCTGACAGTGTCATTGCACTCGTGAGTGGTTGGTGCCTTCGCCTCATTCCGAGCTGAAAGGGCACAGACATAACCCCAGGGAAGGGCTGGACGGCCTCTGTCCCGGGAGGGCGCTGGGCAGTCCTGGCGTCTCCTTCCGGACGGCGGTCGGGCCGAGCGTGGGAGAGGGCGCGCGTGCGGGTGTCTCCTTGTTTACACGGTGGCGGCACCTTGTCTTGCTCTCACTGACGCACAGCTCTCAGCACAGCCAGAGTCCTCAGATTCTAGCCCCAGAGTCTGGACGAACAGGAGCCATTGCGGGTCTTTTTGAGGTTCTGCTTTCACAGTCGCCTGTCTCCCGGGGCCTGGCCTGAATGAAATGACTCAGGAGGCGGCTGTTAAAGTCACAGCGCCCTCCTCGGGGCCCGGGGGAGCGGGCGGTGTGAGGGTCTCAGGCTGGCGGGCCTCGCGCTCAGGGGAACGGCCCCTCTCGCTCTGCCCAGTGACATCGACCTCGTGGTGTTCGGGAAGTGGGAGAACCTCCCGCTCTGGACCCTGGAGGAAGCTCTCCGGAAGCACAAGGTCGCCGACGAGGATTCGGTGAAAGTCCTGGACAAAGCCACCGTGAGTCCCCCTCGCCCCCCGCCCTCACGCCCCAGCCTGCCCGGGTGGGGTCGGTCGGGAGGGCCTGGCCCTCGGCGCCTTCTCTCCGTTGGTGGGCACCGTGCCGGGCACACGGCGTGTGTGACACAGATGGCCTCCTGCGGTCACACCTTCCCTTCAGAGGCACCGGTCAGCCCGCGGGCCTGCAGGGATTTGTTCATGGAGAGCAGAGCGAGCCCAGGCTCTGTCGGGCGTTCCCAGCGGCCCAGCCGGGGCTGCTCTGCTCCGTCCGAGTCTGTGTCTGGGACACGGGCCGTAACACGCTCTATCAGTCAGGCCCCGTGTTCACCAGCCTGGCCTGGCCGTCGGGGAGCTGCCGCGGGCGTCTGCACGCGATGTCCTGGCACAGCGGCCTGGGCAGCCCGGGGAAGCCTGGCGGCGGGCGGCTGGGACTGCGGGGTGCCGCCCGCGTTTTCTCGCATGTGGTGCACACGGAGCTTTTCTTGTTCTTATGAAGAATCCCACACGTCTCGTAAAAATTGTCATTTTCCATTTGGGGATGATTCTTGCGTTTCACTCCTCCTGCTGGGTTGTTCGGGCTCCTGGCCACACTGACCGTGATGCAGGGGCCTGTGTGTGACTCAGCCTCGCGGCCCCTCTGGCTGCTTGGCGGTCAGCGAATAGGAAGCTGTTTCCCCAGACGCGGCGTCAGGAAGGGCTCTGTCACTGGGTGTCAAAACTCAGCCATAGGGGCGACAGGATATGCGGGGTGAGGGGAAGCGCCAGCTGCGCAGAGGGAAGTTTCTGGAAGGCGGGGCGGGGGGGGGGGCGCGCAGGCCTCAGGACCTCCTGTTTCGGGTCCCGAGAGGGGTGGGGCCTCACGCCGTTCACCCTGCGCCCGATCTTGCCCCCGGTTCGGGTAGAGCGTTTTAACGCGTCCTTTCTCCCCGCGCAGGTGCCTATCATCAAGTTAACAGATTCCTTCACGGAGGTGAAGGTGGACATCAGCTTTAACGTGCAGAACGGCGTGCGGGCGGCGGACCTGATCAAAGACTTCACCAAGGTCAGGGCGCACGCTCGCCGGGCGGCGGCCACGCTGGGAGTGGCGGGAGGGCCCATCCTGGCGCTGAGAGAGGTGCATGCGATCGCCGGGGAGCGCTTCTCTCTGGAGCCCCCCAAGAATCAGTCACTTACAACGTGGCCTCGAGTGAGAGCCGCACTTGAGAAAGCTGCTCTGCTTGTGGGAGAGGAGGGCGGGAACCACGCTGGGGGCAGAAGCTGTCCGTCTTTTAAATATATATTTTTACTGGTTTCAGAGAGGAAGGGGGAGGGAGAGGGAGAGAGAAACATGGGTGATGGGAGAGAATCATGGACCGGCTGCCTCCTGCACGCCCCCTACTGGGGATGGAGCCCACAACCCAGGCCTGTGCCCCGACCGGGAATCAAACCGTGACCTGGGTCGTAGGTCATCGCTCAACCACTGAGCCACGCCGGGCCGGGCTCCGATCGTAAGAGTTCAGCCTGGGGCCCTCCCAGGCGACTGCTCTGGGTTTCCGTCCCGGCGCCTGAAGGTGGCCCCTCGGGCTCCTCCCTCTGTTGGGGGAGATTTTTCTCCCGGAGAGTTTGCGGGCTCGCCCTCAGGACGCCCCGAGCAGAAGCGTCAGGCTGCCGTGGTTACGCCCACATCTCTTCTGACGTTGACAGTTTTTTTAGCAGCTCTACGGGTTCGCCTTTCCCTGTTTTATAAGCAGCACGCTAACTTCTTTATTCTTGTGTACACGTTCGGAGTATAGGAGAGAGAGAGAGAGGAATTCCAGCCCCAGTCCCACACTGTGGGAGGTGCCGGCTGTGCGTAAATTTTCTTCTCCCAGAAATGTTTCCAATTGAGTTAATAGGAATAATAAAAATTTACTGGTGTGAAAGGATACCTTACACCCCACAGGCTTAGAGTGGCTTTATATCATCAACTTTTTTTTCTTGTTTATTCTCCTGTTAGATTTTTAACAAAAGGAATGGCACCCTGTACGCTCATTATCTTATACTTTAAAAAAAACACAATTTTAAAAAATTTTGTATGGATTTTTAGAGAGAGAGATTGATTTGTTGTTCCATTTAAATTGCATTCATTGGTTGGTTCTTGTATGGCCCTGCCCGGGGATTGAACCTGCAACCTTTGCCTGTTGGGACGACGCTCTAACCAACTGAGCCACCCTTATCTTTTTTTTTTTTTTTTTTTTTTTTAATATATTTTATTGATTTTTTACAGAGAGGAAGGGAGAGAGACAGAGAGCCAGAAACATCGATGAGAGAGAAACATCGATCAGCTGCCTCCTGCACATCCCCCACTGGGGAAGTGCCCGCAACCCAGGTACATGCTCTTGACCGGAATCGAACCTGGGACCCTTCAGTCCGCAGGCCGACGCTCTATCCACTGAGCCAAACTGGTTTCGGCCCTTATCTTTTTTTAACTTAATATTTTTGGAGGTTTTTTCCTACCCACACAGACAGGCTTCCTTCATTTAAAGAGACTATTTCTGACTTCCTCCGTCTCGCTGAACAGTGCTGCTTTCTGTACTTGTTCCTTCTCCTGCTTGCTTGCTCGGACATGACTTGCAGGAGTCCACACTTCTTTCTTTCTCACGGAAGCGTCGAGTTCTTAGCGCCAGGGAGGAACTGGGTATCCCTGGCGACCCACCCCCGCAGGGGCCTGAGAACAGCTGGGGCCTGGCTCCTGGGAGCGCTGAGTGAGGCTGTGCCCGAGGGGCGCGGGCTGCAGTGCCCTGGCGCCGGCTCAGGTCTCGTCCTCTGCGTGGGGAAGGCTCGCCTGCCCCGGGAGCCGCAGGCCGGCCGCTCTGGCCTGGGGGCCCCTGGTCTGCCTGGGGGTGCTGCCCGTGAGAAATGCCCCTCTGACGTCCGCTGACTTGGTGCTGGAGGCGCTGGGACTGCCCTGCGCTGCTGCTCTTACCTGTTTGCCACTGAGCATCTCTCGGTGGCGGCCGGAGTGACCGTCATCAGACGCGCTTGGTGTTGCCGGCCGTGGGCGCAGCGCGGGCTCTGGTGCCGTGTGCCGTGGGCGCAGCGCGGGCTCTGGTGCCGTGTGCCGTGGGCGCAGCGCGGGCTCTGGTGCCGTGTGCCATGGGCGCAGCGCGGGCTCTGGTGCCGTGTGCCGTGGGCGCAGCGCGGGCTCTGGTGCCGTGTGCCGTGGGCGCAGCGCGGGCTCTGGTGCCGTGTGCCATGGGCGCAGCGCGGGCTCTGGTGCCGTGTGCCGTGGGCGCGTCTCGTGCTCCCCCGTGGCTGAGGCTGCTTTTACAATCGCCCTTCAGACGGGGCGGGAAGGGTGCCGGCCCGTTGGGAGCGGTGGGGGGTGGGGGGGGACCGTTCGTGCCTCAGACGCGTGCTGACGCCTCGCTCCCCTGCAGAAGTACCCGGTGCTGCCGTACCTGGTCCTGGTGCTGAAGCAGTTCCTGCTGCAGAGGGACCTGAACGAGGTGTTCACGGGCGGCATCGGCTCCTACAGCCTCTTCCTCATGGCCGTCAGCTTCCTGCAGGTGAGCCCGGCTCGCTGGCCCGTGTGCGCGACGGGGACACCACGGGGAGGCCCGGGGGGACGCTGCCCGCCGCCCGGATCACTGACGACCTTCCCCTCACACTTGTCACCTTTTTGCAATTTAGCAAGTATTTCAAAGTCCCTGGGAAAGAACATGGCTTTGTTTTCAATCCCGCGTGTTCTGTTGTTTTGAGATTTCTCACTGCACATTTTAAAGGTGGGGTGTGGCTTCCGTAACGGTGACTAGCAGTAGAAACTCCCCGCACAGCCATGTCCTCCAAGCGCCCATCTTGAGTCCCGCTGGGCTGGGCCTGCCGCGGGGCGAGGGGAGGGGAAGTCCCGCTGCCCTGAGCGGGCTTATGGGGCCCAGTGCTGCCAGCGGCCTGGCCTGCTCGGGGCTCGGCGTGGCGTCGTGTCGGCCAGCCCTGCCCAGCCTGGGGGCGCCGTCCGCCCCGCCTCCCAGTGGCCCCGCGCTCTGCCCGGGAGGCGGGGTGTTGTGTAGCAGCCGCGAGACCAGAAGCGGGCAGTGCTGGGGGTAGAAGTCAGATGTCATGTGTCACCCCCCGGGAAGTCAGAGGACGTGCAACGTAACTTCTTTTCTTCTCCTTCTGGTTGTAGTTACATCCCAGGGAAGATGCTTGCATCCCCAACACAAACTATGGTGTTCTCTTAATAGAGTTTTTTGAATTATATGGACGGCACTTCAATTATTTAAAGACTGGCATCCGGATAAAGGATGGGGGCTCATATGTGGCCAAAGATGAAGTCCAGAAGAACATGCTGGATGGCTACAGGCCGTCGATGCTCTACATCGAGGACCCTTTGCAGCCAGGTACTGAGTCAGCGAATCCGTGGCCGGCGGGGGAGGGGCGCGGCGTGGTCACCGCGTGGCGGTTGGCACTGTTCCCACAGAACATTCAGGATCGGCTTCTAACGTGGACATTCTCTGTTCATCAGAAAACCTCATGTGCCGATACATGGAAGTCAGCACACACCCGCGGAAACACAAGAACACACACACACACCCCAGAAAACACGCTGCAGACCCTGGGCGAGGGGGTGGTGTGGGTGGGAGTGGGTGTGGCTGGGGGGGTTTCTCCATTCTGACAGCCACCTGTCTCCTGTCTCGTGTCCTCATCACCCAATTCCCGGCTGTTGCCAACCAGGGCTTCTATGTTTTAGTTTAATGGACGGTGACATGGTTAGCAGCTACATGGGTTTCGGGGGCACAGTTCTGCAGGCCGTCACTGCACGTGGCGCTGTTCACCCCGGTGCCGTCTCCTCCATCACCGATCACCCTTCACCCGCTCCGGCCTCCCCCTCCCCGGGCTTCAGCGCAAGGCCTCGGGTCCGCGGGGCGGTGGCCCAGTAACAGACTCCGAGCGGAGCGAGCGAGGGGTTCAGAGAGGCGGCTGGTCTTCCTTGAGCTCCCTCTCTCGTCCGTCCTGCGTGGCCTGCGCGCCGCCCCATCGTCGAGCGGGGGGAGGGAAGAAGGGTGGTCCCCCCGTGCTCCCGGGGCCGCGTGCTCGTCGTCTCCGGGGTCCCTGGGCAGCGGGGCCTCCCGGTGTGGCTGAAGCTCCGCCCTCCTGCGCTGTCACCTCGGGCGTGGCGCTCGCCTGTGCCGTGGCGTGAGCTCTGACAGGCGGGAGGACGGGAGGGAAGTTGTGGCCTCGGCCTTTGCCGGCTGCCTGGGCGTCTCGTGACTGAACAGTCCCGTGTGTTTCCTCCTTGAGGAGCCGTGTATGGGACCTGCTCTGCAGGAAGACTGTCGGCTCCACGGCCTTGCTGTGCGGGGCCCCTGACCCCGTGGGCGGTGCTCACAGGCTGGGAGGGCAGGAGCGTGTCGCCCGGGCTCTCGCAGGAGAAACCGGCGGGTCCTGTTTGCAGGAAGCCTGTGGGGTGGTGCCTGGCAGGCCGGGCACGTGGAGGCCCAAGCGCCCACTCTAACTGCTCAGTCGGGACGTCCACGCCGGGCCCCAGGGCAGCTCTGCGGGGCCCCGATCGCCCGCGTGGCAGGCAGAGCCCCGAGGGGCGGTGGTGGCCCCTCTGACCTGCCCCTCTCCCCAGGCAATGACGTCGGGAGGAGCTCGTACGGAGCCATGCAGGTGAAGCAGGCCTTCGACTACGCCTACGTGGTGCTGAGCCACGCCGTGTCGCCCATCGCCAAGCACTACCCCAACAACGAGACGGAGAGGTAACGCCCCCCTCGGCGGGCGCCCGAGCGGACGGTTCCAGCCTCAGGCTCACCCCCTCTCCTCTCGCCCGCAGCATCCTGGGCAGGATCATCAGGGTGACGGACGAGGTGGCCACCTACCGGGACTGGATCTCCAAGCAGTGGGGCTTGCCGAGCAGGCCCGAGCCCTCATGCAACGGTGAGTCCCGCGCCATCGCCACCCGCTGTCCCCACGGGGCGTGACTCGCGGGAAGACACGTTTCCCACTCTCCGCCCCCTCTCAGGAAACGGTGTCACCCTGATGGTGGAGCCCCCGCAGCTGGAGAAATGTCACAGGGGCCTCTCGGGCGAGAGCGACGCCCTCGGGAAATGCAGGGGCAAGACCTCGGAGCCGCTCAGCAAACACTCTTCCAACTCCTCGTCGGGCCCCGTGTCCTCGTCGTCCGCCACGCAGTCCAGCTCCAGCGACGTCGTGAGTACGGGGCGCGGGCGGGGGGCTCGCTCACTGCGTTGTTACTGGGGAATCTCGGACGTTCACGCCGCTTCTCGCTGTCGCGTTACAATCGACAAGCTCCCCGCACACGAGCACGCACGTCAGCGACCCTGCCCGGGCTCCACCGCGCACATGGCGCTTGCCCCTCCAGCACGCAGTGGGTACGAAGGGGGGCTCCATTCCTGCTGCTTCCCTGACAGGCTCCCGGGGGAGGTCAGTGGGCGCCCCGGGTGCTGCATGCCCCCCGTTAGCCAGAGCACAGGGTGGTCCCAGTGTTGCTTCTGACATGAGATGGACACATAAGGAATCTCGTAGTCACGGAGTTTTTACAAATGCGTACACATGAGAACCCAGCCCTCACGAGAGGGGGGAGAGGGAGCGTCCCCTGGGATGCCGTCAGCCAGTCCCACCCCCACCCCACCCGGGGGTGTCTAAGGCAGTGGCCGCCGCTGTCGGCATCCGCAGGTGGAGCGCGTGTGTCGCCCTGCGAGGCCCCTCCCTCAGACGCTTCGGAGCCTCCTGGTGGGATGTTAACCGGCTGGGCTGTAACGTCAGGTTCACATTGAGAACGCCTGATTCCTTCCAGTGCACTCACAGTGCTGGATCCCGTCACCAGCTGATCCCGACACAGTCCCATCACCCACGCAGACCTGTCAGCGGCCCTGGCGTCCCCTCCCACCCCCAGCAGCCTGCTCTGCTCTCCGCCTTTCTCTGGGGGACTTGGGGGATCACTCCCACAGCTCCCCTTCCCCTCGGGTTGATGGAGTTTACGGCACTGAGACCCGAGACGGCCCCCCAGTGCTGCATGTTGGCCTGGGGAGGCGGGAGGCAGAGGGCTTGAATGCGGGAAGGACGCCGTTTCCCTGTGAACAGCGCCTGCACGGCGTCGGGGGGGCGGCTAAGGCCTCACGGGCAGAGCTGACCTGGGTGCTGGGAGGACCACGCCGAGCGAGGCGACTCAGACGCAGGGGCGTAGGCAGACGTGCCCGGGAGGGAGGAACGAACAGACACCCTCTGGGGAAATGAGCCAGTGTTCGGACGAAAACTTAACCACCGCTCTTCGTAAAGTCCTCTGTGCGCGTCCTTCAGTTCCCAGATGTTTAAATTGGTCCCGGGAGCACTTAGCAGAAATGGTTTTCCTTTTGAACGTTGACTAAGTTATTCACATGCCACGTTGTAACCTGTGTCAGGACTCCGACGCCACGCCGTGCAAAACCCCGAAGCAGCTGCTCTGTCGTCCGTCCGCCGGGAGCCGAGTGGGGTCGCAGGAGGTGGCCGTGGAGGCCTCGCCGGCGGGGGGGAAGGTGCAGAGCGCCCCGGCCCCCGCCACACCCAGCAGCGCCAGCAAGTCACAGGTGCGTGAGCACGCTTCTCACTGAGCAGCCAGTGCGGAGCATGTCCCTTACCTGTCAGTTACACGTTTGCGTCATTGTCATTCCTCACATGTCAGTTACACATGTGCATCACTGAGCATTTAGTGCAGCACAGGTCCAGCTTCTTACATGCCAGTTACATGTGTGTGTGTCACTGTGAGCAGGCAGTGCAGAGTATGTTGTCCCTTACATGTCCGTTACACGTGTGCATCATTGTCATTCCTTACATGTCAGTTACACATGTGCATCACTGAGCATTCAGTGCAGCACATGTCCAGCTTCTTACATGCCAGTTACATGTGTACGGCGTGGGTTTGCAGGTGACTCAGGTTAAAGAGCAAACCTGCTTGGTTCTAAGAGGTTGCACTGCACGACGGGCTTCTAGTGACAGGGCCCGGGACACAGACCTCCGGGCGTCCCGTCCTGGTCCTGGTGCGATGCCGGGCCCACCGCCCTCATCCCAGACTCAGCAGAGAGGCCTCAGCGGCTGTAAAGGGTCTCCTTGCACCTAAGTCTCTGCAGGGGCAGCTTGTGTGACTGGTGGCCGCGTGCGCACACCTGGGAATAGCAGGCCCTGGGATGTGTTCATGGCCGATGCCGGTGCCTGGGCTGAGATGGTCAGTGTTTGGCATCAGCTTTCACTTACAAAGGCCTCAGAGCGCCTCTATTTTAAGCTGTTTTGTTGCCTGAAGTTGTATCATCACGGGCACTGCACCTGATGGGGGAGAAGCCATTTGCTCCCGGCCCGGCCTGAGGCCATCCCACCTCTCCCCGCGCTGGGCGTGCCTGTTACGCATGTCCCCGCTGACCTGCAGGTCCTTCACCGGCCTGGCCTCAGGCCCCGGCCCGATCGGATCACCCCGAGGGGCAGTGAACGTGGCAGGTGACGGCAGGAGGGCGGCCAGCCCCGCGCACCTGGTGTCGGGGCCCCGGGGCCACTTCTGTGGCGTCCGGGCTGGCAGGCTCCTGGGAGGAGTGCGCCCACCTGCTCTGGGGGGAGGGCAGGGTTGGCGCTCGGCACCCCAGGGACAGAGCGCCGGTTCCGGAGCTCGGGGGGAGCCCTGGTTTGAGAGCTCCCGGGGGTGGGGTGAGCCGTGCGGGCGCCTCATGGTACTGACGTCTCTGCCCGCTTCCTTCCCGCAGCACGGACCCGCCCGGCTCTTCCGTTCTTCCAGCAAAGGCTTCCCAGGTACAGCTCCCACCAGCCATGGTGTCCTGGTGGCAAACAAGCCGCATCCAGGCAAACCCACTAACCAGTGCTTCCACGGCAAGCGGAGGAAGCACAAGAGGGACGCCCCCCTCGCCGACCTCTGTAGGTAGTCGGCGGGGCCACGGACGCCTGTGTGTGCAGTGACCTCACGCCCGGACAGCGGCCCGGGGCCTCCCGGGACCGTTCAGGAGCCTGGCGCCGGCCACGTGTTGATTGAGCGACTGTGTTTTCCCGGCTCGTCACGGACGGATCATGAAGACTGACGGCGGCAAAAGCCAAACGCACGCCAACGGGGCGGCTGCTCGTTCGATCAGTCATTTGCTGCAACAGGGTCGTTTCGGGTCCCAAGCCTGAATGTAAAGTAGGTCTGTTTCTCCGGCTTCATGCAGAGCCAGGGAGCAGGCGGGGGGCGGGGGAGGAGAACAGGCCTCATAGGAAGCCCAGATTCCCAGGGGGAAGTGGTCTGTGCATGTGTTTTTTAAATATTTTTGCATATATTTACCATTTTATTGTGTGTATATATAGATGACCACATAGGAAATCGATATTTGTAATAGTGGATTTGTTAAGACTTTTTACATAACATTACTGTTTAAATTGTAAACAGATTTTTCTCAGGATTAGTTTGCAAAATAATCTGAATTGTCATCCTAACACCCACGCGTAGGGACGTGACTCGCTCTCGCACTCGACTCTCTGTGTTGAATGACCTAGTGGGGCCCCCAGGACCGGCCGCCGCGAGCACGTCTCCTCCCTCGAGTAAAGGTTCTTATGGTGGCAAATGACATTGATTTTATTTTGTACAAACAAATATATATCCGTACTATGTACTTTCGTGTCAACACTGAACAGCTCGCTCATCTCCGAACGTGAACTGGCACCCGCGCCCTATCGTGCTGTCGGCTGGGCAGTGGGCAGGTATGAGATTCCATGTTTGTTTCCTCTGCGGTTTTTTTTTTAACTTGTGATCGGGTGAGAGGCCACATGTCCGTCCCCCACCTGCCGCCCGAGCCCCGGCTGCGGACTCTGCACGCGGCGCCTCCCGCTCGGGCTCTGCGCCTGCCTGTCTCTCATCTCTTTTTTAAAGCTCATGCTCCCATGGGAGGGAACACCTACCTGAAAGCTTTAAGTAAATCACACGGACAAAAGCTATTTTCTTATATCCACTTGATGCTTTTGGTATTGTCGATCTTTCCAAACGAAATGGTCTTTGATAATGGTCTGTTTTGTATTGCCTCACGAAGACCAAATACTTCTTGTCCTCCCAGTCTTCCGCCTCCTCCCATGGGATTGTTATCTTGAATTAAAACGTTTTTAAACATTGGCTTGTTTCAATCACACTGTACCTGTCGGTGGTGGTCAGCTTCGGGTGCAGACAAGATGTATATTCTGTCACGCGTCACACGTTGAGTTTGGGAATATTTACTGTGATCAAATGAATGTAAGTGAATTTTTGAAATCGCTGTCTGTAGGTGGAAGCGCTCATGTCTAGAATCAGTGTGTGTGGCTCTGTCCATGACAGCCATGTCTGAGATGAGATTGTTTTATGTATACATATATGCACACGTATGAAGTACTGTCGGTTTTTAGGAGTTTCTTTTATTCGCACTAATGAAATACCGAAGACCAATCAGACCATGAATGGACACTGAGTGCAACTTTTTATAAAGAAAATAATGCGAAAGTCAGACCAGAACCGATGTCATCCCTGAAATCAACCATTTCCAACGTGTTCGTTATTTTAATTCACAACCGAAAAACGTGTTCCAGAACTGGAGACTCCAACGTCGTGCGAACCATGTGACTTTCGATGTGATGTTACCTTGACAATGTTTTAAATTTGAAGGTGCCCATTTGATTCCGATCAGGGTTTTTTAACAAGGGTGTCGAGCTGCTGTTTGTTCTTTGAAACTAGTTTTGTCATGACCTGTCGTGTGCATAATCACAGTATTTATTTCCTAGGACTGTTGCGAATGTGTAGACTCCGGTTTACCGCTAAGGGAACAATTATTTATACAATAAATGGAATTCAGTGTTAGCTGCCCACTGCGGACCCTCAGTACCTGCGGAGACCCGTGTGCCGTCGGCCGCACTGGTTTCTCTCACAGAATCGCCCTCGTTGTCGACCGTGAACGTCCTCTTGGGGTGCGGACAGGCGCGCCCCACAAGCATGTGATTGTTTGCAAGGTGGTGATCGCGGGAAGATAATCTTGATTCCATTGGGAATCTTAGGTTTTCGTACATTTATTGGGAAAATCGTTTTTCCTGGACTGCTGATGTTTCTTTTTGGTAAACAGTGTCTTTCTAAAAGAGAGAGAAAGCATGAAGGAGAACCTGAGGCGTGTGCATTTCCTCCAACGACCAGCACTGTTCTCGTGAATACTGTGTACCTTGCAGCGAACGGCGTCGGCGCTGTTCCTTGTTCAATCTAAGTAAAAGACTTTGAAGACGCTCACTTCGCCTGCTCATTTATTCTGCGGCCTCCCGTCCGTGCGTGCGACTCTCGCCTTTTCCCTCCTCCGAGTCTTGATACTAAAGACTTGGCAGACCCACCAGGTGCGTATCCCTCAGGGAGACAGCCGCCCGCATCCACGAGCCACGGCCTGCCTTTGCCGGCCATTCCGCCAGCGGCCATGTGTGTGCATGTGTGTGTGCCCGGTCCATGTCGATGCTCCTTAAAGCATCATCAGAAACATGTACATGCTGGTTGTTGGAGGTGCCGTGGTCAGAGGCGTCGGCCCAGACCCGGCGGTTCTGTGTTGATGAGAAAGGTTGGGCGTTCTCCCTCCCGGCTGGAGGTGTCCGTGCAGGCGCTGGGCTCAGCGTGTGTCTCGCTCGGAGAGGTGGCCCGTGGCTTCCAGCTCTCGCTTGGACCAGGGACCGGCTGGCGTCACACGTAGCCGCCGTGCGGTCCGGTCTTCAGGATTAAGGATCCCGCTGTCTGTCCGTCCTGTCGCAAGTGTGTCTTACTGTTCCCGCATCTGGAACCTCCATTAACATTTAGGTTCTGTGCTTGGGCTCAGACAGAGCGTGGGCGGCAGGGAAAGTGTTAACAGTCCCCCTTTGACGCCTCCGATCCCCACGTGTGTTCTTCCCGTCCCCTCCCCCACGCAGTGCTGCGTGTGAGCTGTGTTTGCCGTGCCCTGTGGACAAGGCTTTGGGGTTTCCAGACTGTGGGCAGGTTAGGAGAGTATGACCGCTGTGAGCGGCAGGACCCAATGTTAAAAAACATTTTTATTGATTTCAGAGAGGAAGGGAGAGGGAGAGTGAGAGAGAAACATCAGTGATGAGAGAGAATCATGGATCGGCCGCCTACTGCACGCCCCACACGGGGTTGAGCCCGCAACCTGGGCATGTGCCCTGACCGGGAATCAAACTGGTGACCTGGTTCATGGGTTGACGCTCAGCCGCTGAGCCACACTGGCCGGGCAGGACGCCGTATGGCTGTGACGTGCTCACGGCCATGACCTCCCCCGTGAGGGGGTGTGGCTGTCAAGGTCACTGTAAAACTCGCTAGAGCTTTGCTAGTATTTTTGTCAGTGATGAGGACATCATGTCAGTTTTGATAGTAATCTGGAGTTTTGTCCCTTCCATCCTAGCATGCTGTTTTTTGGGGGTTTTTTAAGTGGTAGAGCTGTTTCTTTCAATATATTTTTTAATGATTTCAGAGAGGAAAGGAGAAGGAGAGAGAGAGAACCATCTGTGGTCAGAGAGAACCATTGATCAGCTGCCTCCTGCACACCCCACACTGGGGATCAAGCCCGCAACCCGGGCATGTGCCCTTGACTGGAATCGAACCCAGGACCCTTCAGTCCACAGGCTGAAGCTGTATCCACCGAGCCACACCGGCAGGGCACGCTGTTGGTTTCTCAGTGTGTTAGTCACTTATCAGGAATGTTGGTGGGAAATGCATGGCCTCTCAGTTAACTTTTCAGAAGGTAGATGCTGGGTATGAAAACGACACCGACGGCCCACGATGACGGCCGGGAGAGCTGATCCTCCCGCCGGCTCCCGCGCCCACTGACCTGTCCGCCGGGGCCGAGGGCAGCCTATCCCCGAGGCGCCTTGTGAGCAAAGCGCCCGCTGAACGGCTCGATGACACTTACCCGAGGAGGAACGTTACGTGTCACAGCTACACTTCCTCCCGATCCCCCTCGTGCGCGGTTCACGGGGAGACGCTTAGAGAATGGAGCCGCGTTCAGCGGAGACCCACAGGCCTGAGCGTGCCCGCAGGTGCCTTCCCGGCCTCGACACTGCACGGCGAAGGCCCTGTGTTCTGTCAGGACATGGCGGGCAGAATCCATGTTCACATTTATGAACACGTTAGCATGCTGCTTGGTGCTCAGCACGACAAGCCAGGTCCTACTGCGACATCACTCACGTGGCGTGGAAACTCGGCCGTGTCCTCGTGAGGCGTGTCCTCGTGGGCCGTGTCTTCATGAGGCGTGTCCTCGTGGGCCGTGTCCTCGTGAGGCGTGTCCTCGTGGGCCGTGTCTTCATGAGGTGTGTCCTCATGAGCCATGTCTTCATGAGGCGTGTCCTCGTGGGCCGTGTCTTCATGAGGCGTGTCCTCATAGGCCGTGTCTTCATGAGGCGTGTCCTCATGGGCCGTGTCCTCGTGAGGCGTGTCCTCATGGGCCGTGTCCTCGTGAGGCGTGTCCTCATGGGCCGTGTCCTCGTGAGGCGTGTTGACTTTGCACCTGAGGCCCCTTCTCTTCATCAGAGATAATGAGCTCAATGATTTGGATGTTGACAGAATTATTAACCAGAAGAATTGCCTAGAAACAGGCCTGTTTGCTATCCAGAGTCAAATATTTACTCCAGCGCGGTTCTGAGTTGATAAGTTGCTCGTGTTTGGCTTGCTCTTTCCTGGCACGATTTTTTCTCTCTTAAGCTCTCGGCCTTTGCATTTGTGGCTGAAGTCTGTGCTGTCAGGTTGAACCTGGCCCATCGCCCACCAGCGGAAGGAGATGGCGCTGCGGAGAGAGGGTGCCCAGGGGGTGGAGGTGGTGCACCCCTGTGTTGGTTATGGACTGTGGGTGCCTCCTGGTTTGATGGGAGAAATGCCGGGATGTTGCAGGAGCAGATGATAGACAGCAAGGGAGTCAGGTGGCCGCCACCTGCGCGTTTCGCCGAGTGTTGCTGGGTATTTGCACATCCTCTTTCGTTTAACTTAAGCCCGTGAGTTCCCTGTGGCCATGGCTCCCTCTCCCACAGCAGCCGGATGCCAGCAAGTTCTCCGCCAGGCAGGCAGTCTGGTGAATTCATTAGGCGTGTTGGTTTATCTTTTTTTTTTTTTTTAATTGTATTGATTTCAGAGAGGAAGGGAGAGGGAGAGATACATCAATGATGAGAGAATCATGGATCTGCTGCCTCCTGCACGCCCCACACTGGGGATTGAGCCCACAACCTGGGCCTGTGCCCTGACCAGGAATTGAACCCTGACCTCCTGGTTCATAGGTCGATGCTCAACCACTGAGGCACGCCGGCCGGGCTGGAGTCTTGGTTTATCCTAACGGTGCTGATGTAAAGCGCGGCTGTGGAGTAAAACTGGCCGTTACCTGGATGGTGGGTGCGGGTCGGGGAGGCCTGGGGAAGGCTGTTCAGTCCTGTCTCCCGTGGACGAGGCAGGGGCACCTGTGAGATGAGAGAGAGATGCTTGGTGGTCGGCGCCTTCCCTGCGTGTAGCTGCCTTCCCTGTCCAGGCCGGGTTCCGTGCCACCCACACGCTTTCCCACGGCCCGTGAGTAGTGCCTCTGGTTACGCTCGCCTGCGGCGTCTCTTCGTCCCTCCACTGAGCCCCGAGGTTCAAGACCCCCTCTCTGATTTCCACAGAGGGCCTCCAGGGGTCCTTTGTTAACATTGAGTCTTTTGCAAGCCCTGTCGCCCCAAGGGACCCAAAGGCCCGCCCCAGGCCTCCGTGGTCCCTGTAAGAGCACGGGCTCTCGCACGCACCTGCTGGCGGGGCGGGAGGGGGCGGCCAGGGTCCCGGACGGAAGGCGCGGTAGGCTTCCTAGCGGACTCTGGACGTAGATGCGTTGCGTTAGAGGCGTGGCGAGCCCGTGTCTGTGTGTAATAACCTTCTTGTTTATTTCCTCCGATCAGCGTTGCCTTCTGTGCTCAGAAGCGCCGACTCCTGGGAGGTGCTGGAGGTTTGAGTCATCTCGAGAGCTCCCCAGTCTTGTCTAGTTACCGCTGCCGAAGCGCGAAGGAGTTTACCAGAAAAAAAAAGAGAGAGATTTGATACAAACGATTTACGAAATCTCCACACGTCCCGAGGTCCCGTCACCGCGGGCACCGGTGATCAAAACTATGAGCGAATCGCATCCCGGGAGCTTTTTTTTTTTTTTTTTTTTTTTTAAGCTAACGACGATGTCTTCAAAGATGCCCATCGTTTGCCTTGAAAATTTTATAAATCGCATTTCTACGCCCCGCTGCCCCCCAGGGCTCGCCCCGGCTCACGCCTCATCACCCCACTTCAATAAAGGCTCTGCTCTCCTTCACCTTCACAGCCTCTGGTCCGAGCCTTTCTGTGACGCCTGAACGGCTGCTGTTCCCTCATCCATCTTGTCATTCCCAAGACAGCCCCCGCGTGGGCAGGAGAGCTTTTCATCGACAGCGAGGGCCCGTTTGCGGGCGTTCATCCTCGTGCCCCCGGGAGTGGCGTGGGGTGCCTTCAGGCGCTGCTGTGCCCTCCTGCCCACTCAGGTCCTGGGCGAAGGCAGGCGTTGGCCTGGCCCCGGCCACCGCCAGGCTGGCAGCGGCCTCCCGTTCACACGGGCCCACCCGGCTTTCTCCTTTGCTTTAATGCAAGGGGTCCTGAGCGACGCGGGGATGCGCCACCGCACGGCCGTTAGAGTCACGAAAAGGTTTGCTCCTCCCAAGAGCGGAGGAAGCAGGATCCGTAGCCACGTGCCACCAAACCGTCTCTCAGAGGAGTTGGTGGCCGTGGCTGGGCCCCTGGGGCTGCCTGGACCGCCCGGGAGGGGAAGCGCACGGAGTCCCGGGCTGAGTTAGCGTGAACAGGAGTCTAGACAACCGCCCGCTCCAGCCCGCTCGCTTCTCCCACATTCATTATTATTTTTTAACATCTTTATGGTTGAAAGTATGTTCTCGCTTCTTACACATTCCCTGGCAATTCTCTCTGAACAAACAAGCAGAAAGTATAATCCTGGTAGATACGTTTTCCCGTGGGGAGTTGGCACGTGAGCGATCCACCTCCCCAGAGTGGATGTCCTCCATTTCCCAGCAACTGAGTGTGAGTTCCACGGGGAAGGATCACAGGCAACATGGGGGCACCTGGGTCAGGGGTGTGCTGCCCTGCCCCCTGGGCCCCCGGAGCTCCCGCACGCCGGCCGCTTTGGTGATTTGGGACGTAGCCCAGATTTAAAAAACGCATTTACAGCCCTGGCTGGGCAGCTCCGTTGGTTAGAGTGTCATTCCGATACACCAAGGTTGTGGGTTCAAGTCCCAGTCAGGGCACATGCAAGAATCAACCAATGAATGTGTAAATACATGGAACAAATTTCTCTCTCTCTCTTTTAAATCAATAAATAACAAAATGCGTTGGCAGACATAAACATGTCTGCACATATGTACTTTGCGGGGGTCTTTGCTTTTACATGGAGGCGTCCCTGCCGGATTCTGCTGCTCCCCACCATGCATTCTGTGGTGCACACTTTGGCTTGCGAGTAGCTTTGCTGCACGAACACGTCAGATGCCCCTTCGTGGCTGCCCGGTGCGGCCCAGCTCCCCCCGAGCGGGGCTGTTACACAGTATTGCCATGTGGTGGCCCTTTTCTTCCAACCCCAGTGATCTAAACAGAAACGGCTCCAGTTTATCTTGTTTTAGGTGCATTTTCAGGAGCTGCTTGAGAAGCCTCATCTTGCGAGGTACGTGCGAGGATCGAAGGATCATAAAGGCCCCGTGGCCATCTGAAACCACCCACCCGGTCCCTTCTCCCCGATTTCCAGTGTTTAGAAAACGCTGCCCTGGACAAAACAGATGGAAAAAAATCCAGTTATACGGATAGCTCCCCACCACCTGCAACCTCAAACTCGATCCCTTAAAGACCCTTCAGTAATGGCAGCAACTAAATCTAAAACTCTCTCTAAAAATAAGTTATCGTCCCCCCCCCCCCAAAAAAATAAAAATAATTCTCCGTCTGAAAGTAGGAGGGGCCGCCTGGTGAGCAAAGAGGAAGCTGGTGAGAAGTTGGGTGCAGCTCCGGGTCCGAGAACGCAGGGCTGCCGGGATTTTGTTGGGAAAAATCCACCGGAGAGTTTTGTTGGAAAAGGGCTGCGGGGCAGCCGGGGGAGAGTTCACACAGCGAGCCCCCTACGCCTTAGCAGCCATTTTTGGGGGGCGGGGGGAGATATTTTCTTTGAAATCACTACGTGAGGCGCTCACTACATGGTTGTAGACTTTCCTCTGTGCTTGGCCAGTGAAGTCTGTGAGGAGATGCCCTGTGTGTTACCCACTGAGCTCAGGAGTGCGACGGCGTTGACTTAAATTGGGGCCATTTATCCCCTTGTAAGTAAAATGCTTTGTACTTCTTGCTTGTCAACACACACACACACACACACACACACACACACACACGCATGCACGCACCCCCCCCCCCCTTTAAAACCGCAAACAGACTGATCTCACAGGATCCGTCTGGAAAGAGCGTTAGTTTGTGAATAGATGTGTATGTTTCTAAAGCAAGTAACTAGCTCCTGTTTGAAAACAGGGGATTAAAACGCTGTCGACGAGAGATCCCTTGGAGATTTTAAAACGCCGATGTTTAATGCCAACATCCAGGGGACAGGGAAGGAGGGGCTGTTGAAGGTGCCCAGTGGCCTGTTGGTGTGTCCATTCTCAGACGCGCTCCTGCCCCCTTCCGGCTGCAAACCGAGTTTCTGTCCTTCGATGCTCAGCAGGCGGCGTCCCCAGCGTGACTTTTTGGCACAAGCACTCAAGGCAGTTGGAAGTGGTGCCATCACTCCGCTGGACTTTCCTAGAATCCACTTCGGGAAAACAGCTCTCACACGGCAGGCAAGGCGGCGCCCCGGAGGACTGCAGGGGAGGGGACAAGGCAACCCCCTGTGGAAATAGAAACGTGAAGGCCCAGGGGTGGGGTGGGGTCGGGGAGGGAGGGGGGAGGCCCTGCCAAGACAGGGAGGAGCAGGGGGACGGGCCGAGGAGCAGGTTTGTCATCGTTTAAAGCCAAATGGCTCCAAAAGTTGGTCTCCCACCCGCTCCCCACTTTCTCCCTCCCCCGAGGCCGCCACTTCCAACTGTGGGTGGTTTGGGGGTGTGGGGGTGTCATTCACTTACCTCCATGTCTCTGAGTCACACGCGTCTGCTAACATCTTGATCTGTAGGGGCTAGAAGCTGTGTTCCCTTCCCACCCGCTGAACGCCTGTGCTTGAGCTGCCCGGTAGCTATCCTGACT
The DNA here is from genome assembly GCF_963259705.1 of Myotis daubentonii. Taxonomy (NCBI): domain Eukaryota; kingdom Metazoa; phylum Chordata; class Mammalia; order Chiroptera; family Vespertilionidae; genus Myotis; species Myotis daubentonii. The sequence goes on along the minus strand of NC_081854.1, from coordinate 56,689,592 downwards.
GTTCTTTTTAATATTTGTATTGATTTCAGAGAGGAAGGGGGAAGGAGAGAGAGAGAAACATCAATGATGAGAGAGAATCATGGACCGGCTGCCTCCTGCACGCCCCACACTGGGGATGGAGCCCACAACCTGGGCCTGTGCCCTGACTGGAATTGAACCCGGGACCCTTCAGTCCGCAGGCAGATGCTCTATCCACTGAGCCACACCAGCCAGGGCGTGACTTTTCTTTTTGACAGTCTGTGTGAGGAGGCAGCAGGAGTAGATGGCGGGTTCATCCAGCATCTCTTCCGGCCAGTGTGCCCTGCGTCAGGTTGGGTTGCCGGGAGAAGGGTGTGGGGTGTGAGAGCCACAGGCAGGCAGCAAACGCTGACTGCTCTCTGGGAGCGGGCGCTGGCCCTCCTGGTGGGTGCGGCCCCTGGGAGGGCGAATGGGCACATGTTCTCTGGGGCCGTCACCACGGTGGGTAATGAAAGCAACAAACAGGCCCTGGCCGGTGTGGCTCAGTGGATAGAGCGTCGGCCTGCGGACTGAAGGGTCCCGGGTTCGATTCCAGTCAAGGCCACATGCCTGGGTTGTGGGCTCCATCCCCTGTAGGAGGCGTGCGGGAGGCAGCCGATCAACTATTCTCTCCCATCATTGATGTTTCTATTTCTCTCCCTTCCTCTCTGAAATCAATAAAACAAGGATATTTTTTAAAAGAGAGCGACAAACACACTGGTTGTGGCATTGGGAGACGCCCCCTCCCCCTGGGGAGGGACAGTCCACGTTTAATGGCAGGCAGCCCTGCAGCGTGGATTGGATCTCCTCTGCCGCCTTCTCCCAGCAGAACCACTACAACACCTTCCTGTGTAAGTTTTCTTTTCAAACAAGAGGCTCTTTCCTCTGTTGGCTGGTGGTGGTGCTGGTGGTGGTGGTGGTGGTGGTGGTCCGGTGGGAGCTGGTATCCAAAAGCTTTTCCTCCAATGGCGGCCGATTCACCCAGCACCACCTGGGGCAGCCACTCCTCCCTCCCCGGAAGGCCCATCCGGCCCATCCGGTCACTAACGGAGCTCACCTGGGTTTTTTAAAATTGATTTCAGAGACGAAGAGAGAGGGAGAGAGAGATAGAAACATTCATGGGAGAGAATCATCCATCGGCTGCCTCCTGCTCGCCCCACACTGGGGATGGAGCCCACACCCGGGGCACGTGCCCGGGACTGGGAATGGAACCCTGACCTCCTGGTTCAGAGGTCCAGGCTCAGCCACGGAGCCACGTGGCCGGGCTCACCTGGGTGTTGGATGAGGCCTTCCCGAGAACTCGCAGACCTGGGGGCCAGGCCCTCTGGGACCGGGACCCCCACCCTGCCTGGACAGCAGAGTCTCAGAGCCCAGCTGCCTGGGGACCAGCAGCATCCGTGCCGGCTGGGAGCTGGGACGAGGTACAATTCTTGGGAGCCACGCCAGACCTGCTCAGCCAGAAGCAGGGTGGGGCCCGCGGCCTGTGTGTTTGTTGTGCGTTTTTCTTCATGAGGCCTCTGGGCGATTCCGACATCGGCCCTTCGCAGTCACTGAGGACGGAGCCTGCCACCAGGCCGCGCCCTGAGGTGCCCCCGCAGGTGGGCTGCCCGGCAGTGGAGGGTGAGCGGAGGCGTGTTGGACGCACCCCCCCCGCCCCCCGCTGTTTCCCGTCTGCTGTTGGGAGAGCTGGTCAGAGCTCTGGGGAAAGGTGACACGTGGGTGGAAGCCGCAGCATTGCTCCCTGCAGGGGGGAGGGAGGGCTCCTGGACTCTGGAGGGGCCAGAGGGCCCACCCCGCCGGGGCCCCCTCCTCTCCAGGGGCGCCTGGGCCGCAGGACACCAGCAGGAGCCACAGGTGGTTCGGAGGAGGGTGGGCGAGGCCCCGTGCGGGCGTGGGCTGTGGCTGTGATGAGCATCAGGTGTGCCTCCCATCGCGCCCAGTTCTGGAACCCGGCGTCCCCGCGGCTCACATCTCCCGGGGGAGCCCTCAGACGCAGCGGTGACCTTGCCAGGAAAGTGGCGCGGCTCCAGCCCAGAGGGCCCCGCGCCCCCGTCCGGAGGCTCTGGGACCCCGTGTCCCGCCGTCTGGAGTGGAAGCAGATCTTCCCCTGCCAGCACCCCACCCCAGTTCCTCAGCCGGGCCCCGGCGGGGCTGTTCCCTCTAAGCTAAGGTAAGCTGGGCCCTGGCTCCGGATTCCTCCACGGGGTTCCCAGTGGACCGGGGTTTTATCAACCTGCGGTCATAGGACCACCGGGTGCCTGTTAAACCGTAGATCCCCCAGAATCTGCCCGGGGAGCTCCTGCCGGGGCCTCTGAGGTTGGACCTGAGAAATGGGCGTAATAGCTGCGCCCGCGACCCTCTCAGCACAGTGGGAACCCGGGTTCTCACTGGCGTCAGGGCGCTCGGGGCAGCGGAAGGGAGACACTCCGCAGGCCTGTGTCCTACCCGCCCGCTGGCCCTGCAGGCCCCTTCAGCCCCGTCCTGGCCCTCCCAGCCGTGACTCAGGGGAGCGGAGCGGCTCTTGCTCACCCATCCGGGTGCCGCGGGAACGGGACAGATTTTTTTTTGCCGCCCGCTCTGGGCCCGCCCTGGCTTGTGGGAAGCAGCGAGTGGGGTGAGTTGTGACACCTACTTTATTTTTTAATTTATTGTTGTTTTAAGTCCTCCCCCGAGGACACCCTTAGAGAGCGAAGGTGGGGCAGAGAAACAGAGCAATACCCACCGGCTGCCCTTGCAGATGCCTCGCCAACCTGCCACCAGGTGTGTGCCCTGACTGGGAATCAACCAGCAACCTCCAGCCACGCGGGCAGGGTGAGGACACCTACTTTCCATATATATATATAAATTTATTCCAGAGAGAAAGGGAGAGAGAAACATCAATGATGAGAGAGAATCATGGATCAGCTGCCTCCTGCACGCCCCCTGCTGGGGATGGAGCCAGCAACCCAGGCCTGTGCCCTGACGGGGAATGGAACCCAGGACCCTTCAGTCCGCAGGCTGACACTCTATCCACTGAGGCACACCGGCCAGGGCGAGGGCACCTGCTCTCTCAGGCGGGCTTTGGCTTCCTGGTGCCGGCACAGACAGGTGGATAAAGGTGGACCTACTGTGTGCAGGGGCGGGGCGGGGGCTTCGATCCCACCACGGGACCCCCTCGGAGTTCAAGGCCCGAGCGAGGCCGCCGGTGGCCACCCCAGCTTCCTCCCCTGGCGGGAGGGCACGAGTCCGCGGAGGAGGGATCCTTCCAGAAACGGGGCGTTCCTGGGGTGCGGGGCGGGTCTGGGCGCCCGGGAGGAGTTTGCTAGAAAGTGTTGCCGGTGGGGCCACAGCGCCCGGCGCCCCGATCCAGACACGTGCGCGCCCCTGAGAGCAGGTTCGAAAGGGCTCGTTTCCTGCCCGGGTTCCAGGGCGCCCGGGCCCCCCCACGCTGACCCGGCGGGCGCGGCGGAATGGGGGCCGGAGCGGAGCGAGCGGGGCGCCCCCCTTCGCCGCCTGCGGCTGGGCTGGGCCGGGCGGGACCCCGATCGCCAGCGGGGGGCGCCTGCGGCCACATCGCCGTCCCAGCCCGCGCTGCTGGTCCACCCGCGGCCGGGGCGCTGACGCTCGGGCGGCGGGGGACCAGGCGGCGCCGGGGCAGGAGCGCGGGCAGGTGCACGGGGCAGGTGAGCGCGGGGGGCCGCGGGGGGGGGGTGCCGCCGGCGCTGGAGCGCGCGCCCCGGGGTGGGGGAAGGGCCGGGATGCTCCCGCCGGCCCTCGAGCCTGCGCCATAGGGGTGCCTGTGGGGTGCGGGGCGCCTGCGGGCTCCTCTGGGTGGAGGGCTGAGCCGGCCCCTCCCCCGGCTGCCTTCCCAGGCCTGAGAGGGGGGCAGCGGGGGAGGATGCCAGCCCACTGGGACCCCAGCCCCAACCCCCTTCCCCTCCACGCCTCTGTCTGCTGGGGCCTGGGGATGGTCTCCCCCTGTCCCCTCCCTCGGTCCCCCACCCAGGGCCCTTGTGGGGGTGGGGTGGGGGTGGGGGGTAAGGGGAGGGAGAATGTGCCCAGATAGGGGCCCGGCTGGCAGGAATAGGGGCCCAGTGCCACTGCCCCCACCACAGGGCAGACCAGGGAGAGGGGCACCCCGCTGCCCCCCAGGCCCGCACCCGCTCCCTCCTGTGGGGAGGCCTGTGCTCACGGTGGCAGAGGGCAGCTTTGTGCGTGTCCCAGACACGGACAGATGGACGGACAGTGTCGGCATATGGCTGGCCCTTGGACAACAGGGTCCACTCACGTCCGGGTTTTTTTTCAATGAAGACACGGGCAGTCCAGGGCCTCCCCAGGTTTTGCCGCGCAGACGGGAGCGTCCTTCCGACCCTGTGGCTGGGAATCCCCATGCGGAGCCGCCTGCCTGCTTTGTTCCGGCTCCCACGGCCCTCAAGGCCACTTCATAGGAGGGACCTGGGCACCTGGGGTTGGGTATTGGGGGCGGGGGGGGCTGGAACCAACGTCCCACGGATGCCAGAGATCAGGAACTGTCGTCAAGTTCTGGGGGAGCCAGAGGTACCCGTGGGGTTCGCACCGGGTGGGGGTGGAGCCCTAGCACCCTCCCCCTTGTTTAAGGGTCCACTGTGTCTGTTTAAAGTGAAAACAGCCCCTAGGAGAAGCCTCCGGGAGGGCAAGCCCGGGCTTGGGGTGGGAAGCCATCCACCCAGAGCCAGCAGTGGGCAGGCCCCTCGCCAGTGAGGGGGAGGGGGCAGATGGGGCAGTGGGCAGGCCTCTCACCAGCGAGGGGGAGCGGGCAGATGGGGCAGTGGGCAGGCTCTGGCCCCTGACTTGGATCCTCACTGGGGGGACCCCAAACCTAACCTTTCGCATGAAGGAAACGGGCAGAGGTGGTGACGGAGCCTGGACGTGGGGTCCTCTCTCCTCAGATCCTCCGGCTTTGAGAGTGGGTGCTCTTGGCCTCTTATGGGGGAGGGGGCAGGGGGCGCCCTCCAGTGTACGAGGCAGGTGGCTTACACAGCCACGGCATGACACCCCTTGAATGCTGGGGTCCTGTGAGTCAGGGCCGGAGTGATGAGCCCCAGTTAACAGGTGGGAAGGCTGAGGTTGTCAAAGGTCAGGCCTGGAGCTGGGACCAGAGCCCGGCCTCCTGGCCTCCCGGGGTTCTGGTGGTGGTGGTGGTGGTGGGGTCCGTTTAAGTAGCCATTGGGAGCTGACCCTACCTTGGCAGGCAGAGTCTCAAGTTAAATCCTACAAGAGCAAAACACACAGCCTGCCCACCTCCCTGCCCACCTCCCCGCTCCTCCTGGTCCTGCCCCAACCCGGGGTGCTCTGGGCTTTGAGGCTGACCCCCCTCTCAGGCCCCCTTTCTGTGTAGCTGGGCACAAAGGGATTGCTGATGGGTGACAGTGGCTTATGTGGAGTCCAGCAAGGGAGCCTGAGTGGTGGGCCCAGGCGGGGGCCTGGGCCTGGGGGGAGGCGGGACTGGGGAGGCGAGTCATGCCTCCTGCGCCCACTGGCCAATGGGAGACACAGAGCGCTGCACTCTGACCCCAAACACCTGTAGAGGGAGGCCCCCAGGGTGCTGGGCGCTGCAGGCGTCCCTGCGGAAATATCCTTGTGGACTTTGTTGATACATCACTCCTTTGTTTACACTTTCTGTATTTTCAAAATTGTCTGCGATCGGGAAGCAAAGCAAAACTTTATTCCTCTTTTGTTGGTTCTGGAGAAGTTTCAAGAGCAGCTCTGCTGGTTAGAAACTTGGCATTGGGTTTGCCCGGGGCTCGGGAGGCTGTGCGAACTTCTGATTTTAACGTGGCCCGGGGGGGAGGCCAGGGTTCTGAGGCATTTCGGTACCAATTAGCCTCCAACCCGAGCAGGCGGCTGGACCTCGGGCCACCTTCTCTCCCTGTGCGCCTGCTGGCATCTGGCCGTGAGGCCGCCGTCGGGGAGCGAGTTGATGGGGGCCAGAGTGATAGCGGCCCCTCTCCAGAGGGGGCCAGGCTGGGGGTGATGGCGGCAAGGCTGGCGGGAGCCTCCAGGCTCTGCTGCACCCCCATTTGGGAACCACAAAGAGGGTGGCTTCCCAAGCTGGCGTGCCTGGCCTGGGTCCCGAGAGGAGTGGCCGACCCCCTCGCTGTGGAGTTTGGGGGATCAGCTGACGGGCTTCTCCTCCTCTCTGCAGTAAGCTGTGGGACCCCCAGAGTCCCGAGTCCTTTGTGTCTCCGGGTGAGTGCTCCCTCCCCTCCCCCCTCCAGGCCTTGCCTCCTGTAAACCCTTCCCTCCGCTGGGGGGTGCAGTGAGCCTCCGGACGCTCAGCCACCCTGGGGCAGCTGACCTCAGGGGTCCCCTTCAGCGCGGGGGTCCGTGGTCAGGGACATGGCTCTGGGGCAGGTGCCTTTCTCTGCTTTCGGACATGGGCACTTGGGCCCGGATGGTCACTTGAAGAGGGGGACAAAGAAAGGCAGGAGATGCTGGCCCCAGCCCTGCAGGGTCCTCTCCTGTCCCCGGCTGTATAGAGGGGCTCGTGGGGGCCCTGTGGGTGGGGGTGGGCGCGGGCCGTGCAGGAGCTGGCCGCCCAGCTGGCGTGTGCGGGAGGCACTCCCGCGGTTAGTGAGCACCTGGCGGCCAGCTGTTTGCAGAGGGCGCGCTGTCTGCAATCATTAACGGGGCGATTACTCGCGAGGCCTCCTGTCTGGAGGACCGGAACTCGGGCTCCCGAGGGAACCCCCGGGCGCTCCCTGGCTGTGTGACTTCGGGCAAGTGCGTCAACCTCTCTGAGCTTCCGTTTCTCATGTATGAAACGGAGACGCTGAGGATGCTTATGCCAGAGGCCAAGGAACAGGTCCAGATGCGAGGAGGCCGAAGGCAGTGTGGGACTCGGGGTGAAGGACATCATTGGGTGGGGACTGTCGGCCGGAGTGTTGTGTCAATATTAACTGACTTGATAACTGTTTACATCTCAGGATGGATGCACCCCGTCCTCCCGGGACCCCGCCCGCAGCCCTCAGCGGGGCAGCTGGCCCTTCGGAAGGGGTGCTGGGTGGTGTGCTGACGGCTGGGGAGGAGGGGCCCACGGAGGGGCCCAGGCCGCAGTCTCCGCCTGGGTTTGGTGTATGTGGGTGGGGGGGCTCCTTCCCTTGTAGAACGGGGACACACCTCCGTGCTCCGGGTGGTGGGAGGGAGGACGGCGTGGCCTGGCCGCCTTGAGCAGGGGGCGCTCTGCACGTGGCTGCGAGGAGGACAGGGTGCTCGTAGTTCCGCACCAGCCTGGGCGCAGGGCCAGTGGGTGCCCAGGGGGACACGGACTGAGCCGATGGGCACAGGTGGTGGGGGCGGGGCCGGGCTGGCCAGGCCTCCTCACCTGACCTGGTGGGCATGGCTGCTAGTCCCGGCCTCACCGCGAGGGCGGCGGGAGCAGCTCAGCGTGGCGAGTGTGGTGTCTGACAGATCGGGGGAACTGAGGCTCCGGGAGGCAGTGTGAGCTCGGGGGCCCCACAGCCAGGCAGCTCCTGCCTCCTGGGCCATGGCTCTGAGCGGCATTCCTGGGGAGGAGGAGAAAGACAGCTGGTTTCTTCTCTCGAAATGCCTTTCACTTCGTTACAGAAATGGCTCCCGTTCCGTATTGAAAAGCCAGGAAGCCTAAGCCGTCGGGGGACCCCGGAGTCTCTGTGAAGCGGCCGTTACCGTAACGACGCACCTTTCCAGCTGGCTCTTTAAGACACGTGATCAGGAAGCGTCGTGGGCACCCGTGTTCCTCGCTGCCGTCTAGGGAAGCCGGCCCGTGCTCTGTGAGTGGAGCCGCGGGGGTTGTGGTGCCTGGGTCGCTGGCTGGGCCCTGTCCCCTGTGCTGGTGGCTCGGGCGTCTCCGTATCTGTGCCGGCGGAGCACTGCGCCTGGAGCCGGCCGCTCGGTCTGGGCCTACGGCGGGTCCTTCTCTCCACTTCCTGGGCCCGCAGGCTGGACGCGGGTTTGTGGTCAGGCCGCGTCTGGGGGCGTGGAGGTCCCAGGCACCAAGCGCGCCCCACTCCCCGCCCCCTTCGGTGAACTGCTTTGTGGTCAGAGGATGAGAGAGACAGGGAGGCTCCCAGGAGAGCGGGTGAGAAGCCTGCCTGCCTGGCGGGTGCTGGGAGCCATTAAGCTCCTGTGTAGGTGGTGGGAGGAGAGGGGAGGAGGGGGAAGAGGAGGAAGGAGAGGAGGGGAAGGAGAAGTGGGGGAGGAGGAAGAGAGAGAGGAGGAGGAGGAAGAAGGGAAAGAGGGGGAGGAGGAGGCCTCTGCTCCATGCTGGGAGGTTGATGGCAGGGCCTGAGGTTGTCTCTGCCAAGTGTGATGGGTGTTCAGGTGAGGATGGGGCATGGGAAGCTCCCCCCGCCATTCCCTTGGGGAGCAGGCTGACCCTGTGGCGGTGTTACCAGCTGTGACACCTGGGGCGTCGCCTCCCTGCAGGGCCGCACAGTCCTCCCGGAGGAAGGGGCTGCAAGGCCCCGGGCGGGCGGGCGGCGTCTCAGATGAGACGACAGGTGCCGCGTCTCTCGGCGACCAGGCTTCAGCGCTGCCTGTGGAGGAGTCACACACGCAGGGGGACAGGGAGCGTGACCCCACCCCCTCAGCCGCCGCGGTCGCCGGCTCCCGCCAGCCTGCTGACGTGGCTCCTGAAACACTGCTCTTACCTCCTAACTGTCCTTTCCGTGTCCAAATGGCCAATGGTTTAAACATCTCCCTCCGTGTGTGTTTTTTAAAAAATATGTTTTTATTGATTTCAGAGCGAGGAAGGGAGAGGGAGAGATAAATGTCAATGATGAGAGAATCATCGATAGACTGCCCCCTACTGGGGATCCAGTCCACAGCTGGGCCTGTGCCCTGATGGGGAATTGAACCCGTGACCTTGGTTCATGGGTCGACACTCAGCCACTGAGCCACACTGGCCCAGCTTCCAGATGTTTTTTGCATGCAAATATACATGTGGACACGCACACTCACACACACACACACTCTCACACACACACACACACACATGCACACACTCTCACAGACGCATACACATACACACGCGCACACACACACACACTCACACACACTCTCACACACACACACACACACTCAGACACACGCCTGTGACGTTGAAGGAAAGCGAGAGGGCCCTTCCCTCCGCTGCTGTTCGCAGGCCCGGCCCTTCCGTCCCAGAATCCGCAGGGCGGGCGGGCGGGCGGGCCTTCCTCCGCTCCCCGGGCTCCCATCGCGGGGGACGGACAGGCGTCCGCGGGTGTCGCCCAGCTGCCAAGTTTTCAAAGGAAACAAGGCCGGGGCTGGCAGAGCAGTTGCTTTCACATCTGCTCCTCTAGGAGCCTCTGCTGTGACTCAACACGGCCTGACCCGGGCTGCCCTTCCCTGGCCGCAGCCCCGTCGCCGGGCTTGGCCGAGCGGGGCCCCGGGGGCCCTGGGAGCCGGCCCCTGCCCCCGGCCGGCTGCACCAACACGCCGTAGGGCTGTCCTCTCTCCTCTCTCCTCCCCGGCCCTGGGACCGGGACAGGCAGCTTCACGTAGGTCTCTTTCTAACAGGAGGGGCCGTGGCGCCGGGCGCGGGGTCGTAGGCCACGGCGCTGACTTCTTAGCACCCCGTATGCGCAGTGGCTTTGCGGCTCAACCCACCACCCTGAGCCCCCCCAGGGAGGAGCCCGGAGGCCCCGGGTCTAGCTGCTCCGCTCTGGACACCCCGCTTCCTGCCTGTGAGAGAAGGGGGGGCCCTGAGCACCTCCACAGGGGCCCAGCACATCCCGCAGCCCTGAAGGCCGCGGTGAGGTGATGTGTGGGAATCACCTCCCACCCCCTCTGTGAAACATCGGTCTGGGACCCCAAGGCTGAGCCTGCCTCAGCGAGGTCCCCCGCCCCCACACACACACCCGGGGCGGGCTGAGCGCAGGGACGCAGGCCGCTGGCCGCACAGAGTGGGCTGTTTCCACTGTGAGAATCTGGGTGCGGATCAGTTTGGCAGGAATGTCGTGGGGGCGTCTTGGGGAGAGGCGACCCCCACTCACTTCTGAGCTGGCAACGCCGGTGAGAATGAGGCAGCCCAGTCTGCACCGGGGCCGGGGGTCCCGCCTTCGTGGGTGGCGAGCTGGTGCTGGCTTTGGCGGGAGGCCGCGTGGAGGCCGGCTTCCCCCACCGGCTGGTCCAGGAGGTAGCGAGGGGAGGCGCGACGTCTCGCGTGACCTCAGAAACCCCACAGTGTGTCTGCACTATGTTGTGTGTGTGTGAGATTGTGTGACTGTGCAGGAGCGTGAGCAGCAGGAGGCCAGGCCACCGGGGGCCGCCTGGAGCCTGAGCACCACAGTGCCTGCCCCCAGCCCCGTCGCCCCAGCCTGATGACCGAGAGCATCTCCCCACGTAGTTGAAACAGAAGCTCCAGGGTTGCGTCTCCCTCACGGCTGAGTCACACCCCCATTACTCGGCGGACACTCGAGGGGGCCAGGCTGTTGGCTCCCTGCTCAGCGGTGCCCCTCGGCCAACCCTGTCTGCCTTGTTCCTGCTGGCGCTCTCGTCCTTCCCGCCCACTGTGCACTCTCTGCCGCCTCGGCTCCCATGCACCAGCCAGGGAGTGTCCGGGCCCCCTTCTCGGCCTGGGACACCCCGTCTTGGGTCCCCTCCTCTGGGGGTGGGGGGTCTGTCCCCTGAGCTCCGGGCTGTGTCTGGCCTTCACGGGGCCTCGCCGGATCTCTGTGCGGTGCCATCGGTCCACGGCTCAACCTGGGAGCTTGGATCTCAGGGGCCGTGTCCCAGTCGCGTTTCGGTCCCCAGCACCCCGGGGGGTCCCGCCCACAGGGAGGAGGCTGGGTGCTGCCGAGTGGGACAGGGAAGGGTCGGGCCTGTGCTTTGTGCCCTGGCACCGTGAGCGAGCCCAAACCAGTCTTCCCGGTCCGGGGCTCGGAGAGCCTCAGGCCGCCCCTCCTTTGGGGAAGCTGGTCCGGAAGGTGTGGGAGCACAGAGTGGCCCAGGACTCCCTGTGACGAGGGCGGAGTGGGATGCCAGGCAGCTGGTCCCCAGGGAGGCCCTTCCTTGCTCCCAGGAGGGTCGTGGCCTGTGTCAGACAGAGAGTCAGACAGACCTGAGTTGGGATCCTGGCTCTGCCTGTCCTGGGTGCTGTGTCCTCTCTGACCCTCAGCCTCCTCTTCTCTAGAAGGAAGGTGGGAGCAGGACCCGCTCCGTGGGGCCGACGGGAGTTACACGAGGCCGTGCCTACGTGCTGACCGCAGAACCAGTTAGCCTGTGCCCAGTTGGTACCAGGCCTGGCCGGGCGGGGGGTGCGGCCGGGCGGGGGGTGGGGGTGCACACAGTTGGCAGCAAAGAGTCTGACCACTGTCTCCTCTGGGCAAAGAGCCGGAAGGGGGGCCTGGCGAGGGCAGGAGGTGTCAGCTGTGAACACCGGGCTCCGTTCCCCACTTGGTGACCAAGCAGAAGGGTTTCCTTGAGGATAAAAGGTGGACAGCGACCCTAGCACCCAGGCACATGCTCAGAAGGGCTTCCCTCTCTCAGGAGGCCTCTGCTCGCTGCTTCCCAGCCCCTCCTACTCTGCTGCCTCACCACTGAGTCCCCCAGGAGCCCAGTGGGGAAACTGAGGCCTGGCAACGCAGAAGGGGAGTGAGGTTTGACTCCTGGCCTCCGGGGGCCCAGGGCTGCCCGGGGCTCTCTGAGGCTCTGGCAGTTTGGAGTGGGGACTCCAGGCATGGGCCCTGGCCTGGCCCCACTTGGGGGGGGCGGCGGGGGAGCAGCTGGGATTGGAGAGGCAGCCGGCTGGGCTGGAGACTTTGGAGTCTCAGAGATGGACGAGGCCCGCCACGATGGGGGTGGAGAAACTGAGGCCAGGGCCAGGGTGTGAGCGGCGGGGCCAGGGCGAGGCTGCGTGCCAGGCTGCGCGCGCCTCTAATTGCTCGTTAAGGATCCATTTGCTCCCTGCCTCCGACCGCGGTCTCGGGGCTCCTAATGGAGGTTTTTGGTGCGTGTTTTATTTTCACTTGTTGAAAATTGTTCCAGCTTAAAGCTTCCAATTTCCATGAAGTCATTGGAGCCGGGAGCCGGGCCTGACAGCTCCCCCCACTCCTGCGGAGGGCTCGGCGGCGGGAGGGAGGGGGCCCCCACGCACCCCTGGGGCGCTGAGCTGAGGCTGCGCTGCCCCCGCGGCCCCGCCGAGCAGGAAGTTGTGGGTCCCAGATGTGACTCACCCGCATTAGGTAGTCGGGGAAGCAGCCTGCACATGTGGGAGCCTGGATGCCGGCCGGCCAGGGGCAGGCGAGGGCCCGGCCACCCGCGAGCCGGCTCAGCCCCCGGCCCAGCTGCCCAGGGCCCCCGGAGGAGAGCCAGGTAACGTGGGGTGTGGGGACGGGGCGCCATCTGTCCTACGGCCGGGCCCACGGGGACCGCCAGACACCAGCCCCAGCAGGCGGGCCTGCCGGGCAGGGGATGGACAGGGTCTGGGCTGGGGGAGGAGGCGCCTCTCGGGCCTCCTGGGCAGACAGCCGGGTGGCCTGGCCCCCGACAGAGGACCAGAGACAACCTGTCACCGGCTCTTCGCCTCGACGGGACGGTGCCGTATCACCGCGGTGTCGTTCATCTGGCCCGTCGCCCCGAGAAGTCTGTGAACCACAGACTCGCCCGCCTTCCGCTCAGGCTGTCACTTTCCACGGACGCGTACACCCTGCTTTGCTCAATGACCGCACACGTGCGAGGAAGGAACACGGGATTATTTTATTAGGCTGAGAAAATAAACAAACGCCCAGCCTGGGAGGGATGCGTGCTGAGACGGCGGAGGCCTGCAGAGCGGGCCAGCTCCCTCTGTCCGGCCTCCCGGCCCGGCCCGGGGCCAGCGCGCACCATGGCGATGGGTCCTTCCGGACTCTCCGCCCACGCGCTCCGCACACGGGCACATGGACACGCACAGGGAGCAGCGCCTCTGCCCTGTCGCCACGGGGAGGTGGGAACAGCGGGCACCGGGGGCTCCCTCTGTGGCCAGCCCTGGCGGGGGGCCAGCTGGGCTCTGAGCCGCAGGCCCCTGGCCCACGGCCTGGACAGGCGGCCGGAGTCCGGGCCGCTCCGCCTGGGACGGCATGTGACCGTGGGCTGTCACTGGCTCTCGGCCACTGAGCACAGCCGGGCGATGTGAGGGGCGACTCAGACCGGCCTCTCTCGGGGGCACCTGCTGTGGCCTCGGTGGTCCCGGCCTCTCCGCGGATGAGCGTGTTCAGTCGTCAGCTATTGAGTATGTTTCGGAAGAAGCCATCCTGTGACTTCGCTGATGTGCTTTTGCCTGGACGAGGCTAAGGAAGATACTGAGATGCCACGCGAGGAGGCTAGAGAGGAAGTGTGGGGGGCCCAGGGGATCCAGCAGGAAGTGCGGGGTCTGGGGGTGCCATCTGGGGGGGCTGCAGGTCCGCCCGCCTCCCGCCGGGCCCTGGGCTTTCTGGGGTTTTCCTGTGGCCCCGGGTGTGGAGGAGGGGAGGCTCGCGATTGTTCCGGATTCTCGGCCCGAGCGGGAAGGTGTGGACGCCGGGGCGGGGGCAGGGGGTCTGCAGTGGTTTTCTGTGGGAGAGAAGTGGCATTTCCGGGTGTCGGGTGCGGGGTGGGCTCGAAGGACCCCGGGGCAGCGAGCTGTGGGATGGGGCAGGAGTGGGGCCTCCACACAGGCTTGGGGGGTGCTTTTAAGAGGAGACAGAGGTCCGGCGTGATGTCGCTTTGGGGATGCGGGCCCCTCTTTACAGTCTGGAACTATCGCTTTAACCCAGCCCTGCCTCCCCCTGCCCTGTAGTGTGGTAGGTGACGTCTGTCCCCACTTTACAGGGGAGAAGACCGAGGCCCAGTGGGGCACTGTCCTGTCCTGGTCACCCCGTGAGTGGGCTTCAGGGGTGTCCACCCCCACCCCCCACCTCTCCCGGGAGCTGTCACGTTTGCATGCAGGACCCTGTGCCTGTCCGTGGTGAGGCCGGTGCAGGGGGGTGTGGGGGGCTTGAGCTGGGCCCTGGTCTGTCCCCCCCAACCCCCCGGGTGCCAGGAGGCTGGGGCCGACTCAGGGCCCTGCGTGCGAGTCGCAAGTCCGGCCTCCGCTGGGAGGTAGGTGACCGGCCCTTTGAATTTTCCGTAACTTTTATTTTTTAAAATATGTTTTTATTGATTTTTATTGAAGAAGAGAGAGGGATAGTGAGTAGACACATCAATGATGAGAATCATCCATCAGCTGCCTCCTGCACGCTCCACACTGGGGATGGAGCCCGCAACCCGGGCGTGTGCCCTTGATCGGGAATGGAACCGTGACCTCCTGGTTCACGGGTCGACGCTCACCCACTGAGCCTCGCCGGCCGGGCAGGACTTTCCATGACTTTTCATCCCCCACCCCAGGGTCAGGGTGAGGTGTCTGGTGGCCGCCCCCATCCCTCACCTCCCCCTCCTGTCCCGGAGGGAGGGGCGGGGCCCTCTCACTGAGTGGTGGCAGCTTGGCCCAGTTGGACGACAATGGGAAGTTCAGGGCCTCTGGGAGCAGGCAGCGTGGTCACAGCCCTGTTGGGGCTTTGGGGGGGTTGGGTCTCGGGGGGGAGGAGGTGCTGATGGAGGATCTTTGAAGCGTTTACTCTGCTTAAAAAGTCCCACGTAGCCTGGCCGGTGTGGCTCAGTGGTTGAGCGTCGACTTAGAACCAGGAGGTCATGGTTCGGTTCGATTCCCGGTCAGGGCACAGGCCTGGGTTGCAGGCTCGATCCCCAGTGGGGGGTGTGCAGGAGGCAGCCAGTCCATGATTCTCTCTCATCATGGATGTTCCTCTCTCTTTCCCTCTCCCTTCCTCTCTCTGAAATCAATAAAAAAATAAACATTTTAAATAAAAAAATGAGACGTAGGTACGTAGCTGAGCGCTGGGAGTTCCTGTGGCCTGGGTCAGGGGAGCGAATGAGATGCCGCATCTGAGCAGCCAGAGGAGCGGGGTCGTGTGGGGGTCCCGGGTGCAGCCCCCTCCAGGCAGAGCCAGTGACACTGGTGGCAGCCGCGGCTCCGGCCCCCTGGCCCCCTCCGGGCAGCGGCCGCATGAGAGGAGCAGGGCTGGGCGGCTCGCACCTGGGCAATGGGTGCTGTGGGTCCCGCAGGTCGGTGCTGGGAGGAGGTGCCGCGCTGGGCCTGGGCGGGAGCCGCTGAGCAGGGAGGCGGCTGCGTGGCTGTCCTGCTGGGGTGCGGCTCCATCTGCCCGGCCGGCCTCGGGCCCTGGGCTGATCCTCATTCCTCAGTTTCCTCCCCTGCGGAGTGGCAGTGCCCGGGCAGGTTTCGGGGAGAGTGACAGGCATGAAAAGCACGTCCCAGGCATCTGAGACCCGCAGGCCCGGCCCCATGGCTTCCCTGGCCGTGGCCGGAGGCCTCCTGCCGGCCCGTGGGGCCCAGTGGCCCACCTGTGGCTCCTGCCATCCCCATCCCCCAAGGAGGTGGCAGCGTGCCCACCGATAGCCATCGGCATCCGGCTCCACCCACCGCTGCCCACGGATTTCTCAGCTGCCCGCGTCACGGCGTGGCCTTGCCCAGCCCTGGCGACACCTGGTGCGGAGCCGCTTCCGGGCCCACGCCCCTGTCCCCGCGCCCATCTCGGTGGTGGCGGCGGGTGGTGAGCCTTGGCCGGAGTGGGCTCAGCTCCTCTTGGGTGACCTTCTCCCGCGTTTAGGAGGTTTTCATAGCCCCGAGGTCACTTCACGCCGGAACAGGCTGGCGTGGGGGCGTTTTCATCCCCGTGGCTCGGGGGAGAAACCGCGTCCTGGGGGACATGACCCGCCAGAGCTCAAGCACACGGGACCCGGTGCAGGGGTGGGTGCGGCTGTATTCGGCCGGGGCCGTGGAGTTTGGGGTCTGAGTGTCGCCTGCGTGTTGGCGGGGTTGCACCCTGGGAGCTGGAAGTGCGTGGCCAGGCCTGTCTGGGGAGAGGGGTCCCTCCCGGGCAGTGGCAGGCCAGGCGCCCTGTGCTGGACGGGGCAGGGCAGGCTGTGCATCCAAATCAAGTGGGCGCGGCGGCCCTCCTGGAGGAGGTGGCAGCTGAACGGGCATGGAAGGGCGGGCAGGAGTCTGCCAGGCAGAGGGCGCCAGGGGTGGGGAGGAGGCAGTGCTTTCAGGCTGCAGGAGGCTGGAGGGCGGGGCTTGTTTGGGGAACCGAAATCAGTCAAATCATGCAGCCCCGAAGGAGGCCTCGGGGAGCCCAGCTGGAGGTTCCTGGCCGGGGGGTGAGCAGGACGGGGCTGGGTGTTTTTGGGGTCCTGGGCAGGTGCGGGGAGCCTGGTGGACTACCCCAGGGAGGCTCGGGTTTGTGGGGGGCGGGGGTGGGGAAGCTGTGGCCTGAGACTCCATTGAGGCACTGTGTGCCCAGCCGAGCCTGGCTCCGGAGAACAGGTTTGTGGGAGGAGTGAGTGGCCCGGATGGGGGGGCTGGCTCCAGGGCCGGCGATGGAGGGCCCCCGAGCTCCATGTGGGTGCCCCCATGTGGGTGCCCTCCGGAAGCCGGGCTGTGGTTTGGGGTGGTCGGCCGGGCTGCTTGCCTCCAGAAGGGCACTTCCGGGCTGTGCTGGCCCGGCCCAGGTGCTCAGGAAGCGGGGGAATGGGGTCCCCCTGGGATGGCGGCTGGCGCTGCAGGAGCCAGACTGGGACCTTGGGGCCCGGCAGCGGCTGCAGGCGCAGTGATGCCTCCCTGGGCCCTGGGAATGGCCAGGGGCCGCCAAGGCCCCGAACGTGGCCTGCGGGTTCCAGGCGGGGTGCCCTGGCCCCTGCCCTCCCTGTGGTCCGCTCCATTGCTGGTCTGAGGAGACGCTGGAGGGATCAGGCCCGGGGGCGAGAGGGGCAGAGCTGAGAGGGTCCCCTGGCGGTCGGCCTGGGGCTCTGTGGCAGGTGGGGGTGCGGGGGCAGGGCCCCCTCGCTGCCTTGCGTGGGAGAGGCAGCAGGTGGGACAGGAGGCCTCTTCCTGGCTGGTGTTTAGAGCTCGTTTCTCCTCTTCTCAGGGGCAGGTGTCTCCCCGACTAAAAACTCCCCGAGGGCAGGGGTGTCTCCCTGGCGTCTCCTGTGTCTTCTTCTCTCACCCCCACCCCGGAGGCCAAGCTCAGGGCCGCCCCCCCCACTGTGTGCCCATCCTGCCCACCCCAGGGCCGGGTGGGTGTGGGGGAGTGGGGCTCCCAGACTGTCCGAGAAGGGGAGGGGAGAGGAGGGGAGGGGAGGGGAGGGGAGCGGCCTGTCTGGCCACGGTTGCCCAGGAAGTCTGCTTGTGGGGGGGCTCCGAGCTGACTCTCAGAGGCTCCGAAGTCAGCATTTCCCAGTCCTGCGGGACTTCATGCAGAGAGAGCCCCTTGAGCCAGGGAGACGGAAATGTGCAGCTGCCTTTCATCCAACAAGTTCCTTTCCTGCAGGCCTTGTCAGAGCCTTTGCTCTGCTGATGTGCTCGGGGATCGTGGGAGGAGGAGGGGACCTGCGCTGCCTGTGACAGGAACGGTGAGGGGGCCATGTGTGCATCGCTTGTCGCGCCCGGCCCTGGGCAGAGCCCGTCTCGGGAAACGCAGAGGCGGCGGCTGAAGAGAGAGCCTGGGCCTCGGAGTGGGCAGGTCTGGGTTTGAGGCTCAGCCCTGCTGCTTCCCAGCTGGGGACTTTGGCCGAGCAGGTGAGGATCCTCGAGCCTTCCCCTGGCCGGGGGTCAGGGTGGCGGGACCTTGCCCAGGCCGCTCCCAGCCCTGCTCACTTGGCGGGAGGTGCTCGAGGGCTGACTGTGGGGGACCCCAGCCTGCCTGGTTTTCTGCCTGTGCTTCTGGGTGGGCTCAGAGGTGGTCAGGAGGGTTGGGTGTTATGCTTTCTCCCCTGTCAGCAGACCTCGAGGGCTTGGGGTGGGGGCCAGATGCCCCTGGGAGTTCTCGCTGCCTCGGACCAATGTCCCCACAAACCCCTGCCCCAGTGGATAGCCGCTCCCTGGAGGCCTAACCGGGCACCACCTGGGGGCGTCAGCCGTGTTGCTCCTCATGGCCCCAGGCAGCACCCCGAGGTGCTGACCACAGCTGTCTCCACCCCAGAGGCCAGATCACTCAGGGTGGAGCGGGGGCCTGGGCTGCCGGACCCCCGTGCTGTGGCTCAGGCAGGCCCCGGGTGGGGCGGGAGGCGCAGGTTCTGGGCTCTCTGCCAACCTGATGATCCTTGTCCTCTGACCCGGGTCCTGGGTGCCACGTGCAGCCCGGGGCTCTGCCCACATCGCCCCATCGCACCCCCTCAAAGCCCTGTGTGGTCAGAATGCCGTTCTCCCGTTTTCAAGTGGGAAACTGAGGCACAGAGGGGTCCGCAACTTCCTCAGGGCCACGCACTTAGACACCACGCGCCTAAGATTTGCTTCCTTTTTAAAATAACCTAATGGATTTTTATGTTTACACACACACATGCGTATATGTGCCCCCACACACCAACTAACGTGCTAGGGGCACATCTTTCCAAGTCAACATACTAAACCCACAGTCACTTTAGTCATCAACCGCCTTACATTGTCCTTTGAATTTTTCTACTAGTGTCGTTATCTACTTTATTTATTTCAAAAACCACTTTATTGCGATGTGATTGACATACCCAAAGCTGTCCTTTTTTTTAAACTGCCCTGACTGGGTCTCGAACCCGTGACCTCTTGGTGCATGGGTCGACGATCAACCACTGAGCCACACCGGCCGGGCCGTACATTTTTAACATAGACAACTTCATAAGTTTGGAGATAAGTGTACACACGTGAAACCATCACCGGCATCTATGCCATCAACCGTTCGTCACCTCCGAAAGTTTTCTTTTACTCTGTCTATTATTGTTTTTCTGATAGCACGTAACACCTACCCTCTTAGAAGAAACTTTCAAGTCTACAGCGCAGCATTGTTAACTATGGACACGATGCATACAGTAGATCCAGGTTTTCCTATTAAAGACTTTTTAGAAGACTGCACGAGCTACGTTATGACAGTAGAAGTAGAAACCGCAGATGCAGGGAAGGACGATTTGTTCGCTCTGTCCAACCAGCAGTTTTGGTTTTTCGTGTCCTGGCTCCATCCCTCTCCCAGGCGTTGCTGTTGCCATGGGGATTTTTTGCGGATCCCCTGGGACACGACTGTTCCGGCTGCTGCCCCCTTTTTGACAGCTGCATAGTGTTCCGTCGTGGGGATGTGCCCAGATTTATTTCACCAGCGTCTGGCTGGCAGACACGCTGTTCCCAGTCTTGGCTGTTACACACAATGTTGCAGTGAATACTTTGGACATGTCACCTCACACACCTGACCGTGTGAGCAGGACCAATTCCTTGAAGTAGATTTGCTAGGTCAAAGGTCTGTGTACCTTAGCGACTTGGTTAGATATGACTTAACTGCCTTTCCCGGGTGGCGCTGAGCCTCACTCCTGCCAGGGTGAGCGAGTGCGAGTGTGAGTGAGTGGGAGTGCCTGCTTCTACCCGGCCCGGCCAACACAGGTCTGTGAAGCGCTTTGACCTTTGCCGGTCGGATAAATAAAAATGGCTTTCCTTCGGAGATTTAATCTGCATTTCTCTCTTTTTTTTAACATATTTTTTTTTTTTATAGAAAGGAAGGGAGAGGGATAGAGAGTTAGAAACATCGATGAGAGAGAAACATCGACCAGCTGCCTCCTGCACACTCCCCACTGGGGATGTGCCCGCAACCAAGGTACATGCCCTTGACCGGAATCGAACCTGGGACCCTTTAGTCCGCAGGCCGATGCTCTATCCACTGAGTCAAACCGGTCAGGGCTGCATTTCTCTTATTACGCGTGTGTGTCTCTGTGTGTGCGTGTGTGTGTGTGTGTGTGTGTGTGTGTGTGTGGTCAGCTTCTTTCCAAATGTTTAAGAGCCATTTGCATTGCCTTCCTGTGAACTTCCTGTCCATACCTTCCCCCATGTTTCTGTTGGGTTAATGGCCTTTTCATTTATTTTTTGTTTTTTTGTAGGAACTCTTTACATAGGGAGGGAGGTTCATGCCTCGCGGTAAGACTTGCAAATGTTTTCCTAATGGCTCCTCTGTGGGTTTTGCTTTTGGTAGGTTTTTGTGTGACGTTAGGATGTGTTCGCTATAGCATCACAGAGAATTCTTTTGTGGGTTCTGGCTCCCCTTGGCCACCGTCCGGTGTGAACATGAACCCTCCTGGCTGTCTCCTCTGGCCTCTGCTGCGTCTTTAAACTGGCAGCCAGCCTTGAACTTACACCCTCCTCCCCACCTCTCCCCCCCATGCAGTGGTTCCCCTGGTTCCTGTCTGCGGGTTAGTGGATACATCTCCTCTCCCACCGCTGGGCCCTCTCGTGCCTTGCTGTCCGGGTGGCCGTGGGAGCCCGCTGTCCCGTGGTTCGGGGCGGGGGGGGGGGGGACTCGCACGGTGTGAGGCTCCCCAAGGCCGCTGCACTCCCCTTTCTGCCTTTTTCCTTATCGAGAGGAAGGGATGGGAGTGTGTTAAACACGGGCGGAAAGGTGTTTCCCTCCTAAGAGGAGCTCCGTGCGTAAAGGAGTGAGTCACCAGGGGTGAAATTTCAGGCAAGCGGCGTGGGGGGCACTGCTCTTCCAATAGACGCGGTTGCCTGAGCACCCACTGTGTGCAGCGCCCTTGCAGACACCCGGGGGCTGGGCATGAGGTCTGTGCCTTCTGGGAGCGTGTGCCTGGAGTGCCTGCCTCTTGGCGCCTCACCTGGGGCCTGGCACCCGGAAGGTTCTAGTGCGTATCTGGAGAATGAATGAATGAATGCATGCTTCTCTCTCAAGGTGAATGAATGGATGAACTGTCATTAGAAGTGGCACAGGAGGTGGCAGACTGGATGGATGATCCTGGGCAGCTGGTGCCTTGCGGGTGAGGGATGCATGGGGTATTTGCATTTTAAAGAGGACAGCGGAAAAGCCGAAATGAGGATTTGGGGTGCAAAGAATAATTCCCTACCTATGCCCGCCTCCTCCAGAACCGCCCGGGGGCCAGGGGCAGCCTCCAGGGGTCTCCTGCCCGCTTCTCTCAGTCCTCCGCACGCAGCCACAGCTGGCCTCGGCGGTCTGACGTCACCCCTTCGCAAGCGGGGACCTCGGGGCCCAGGTCGGGCACAGACCTGCCCAGGGCCGGGGAGCAGGTTGGAGGCGGAGCTGGAGCTCAGGCCTCGGGTCCCCAAGGCTGGACGGCAGCCTGTGGCCCCCGGGGCTGGGGTCATCAGCCTAGGGGTTTTGGGGGAGCAGAGAGAGGGGCGGGGCTGCTCACGTCCCTGCTTCAGCTTTCACCCTGCCTGGTGGCTTTGCGGGCTGTCCCCGGAGGGAGGGGCCCTGGGGACCCAGCCTCTGGGTGCCTCTGCCCCAGGGATGGGCCTCCCGGCTCTGGGACTGGGCCTTCTCTCTGGGCTCATTGGCCAGTTGTCCTGCGAACCTGGCCAGTCGGCCCCTGTGGCCTGCGCCTCACTCCCCCGACTTGGGGGTGTGCCGACAGACGAGCAGAGTGAGGCCGGAGTGTGGGTGGGCTGGCGTGCCTGAACGGCGGGCATCCCTTGGTCCCATGAGGTTCCCCTAAGTGCCAGGCCTGTGCTGGGCAGAGCGGCCGCTGGGCTCCCCCACAGCTCCCTCAGCAAAGGCCCCCCCCCCCCCGCCCCGGCACCCAGCCCCCGAGCTCTCAGCCGGCCTAGGGGGCGAGCCGGCGCTGTGGGTTTGGGGTGCGGGCGCAGGGGTGGCGAGGAGACTGAGCGGGCTCCTCTCCTCAGGCCTGTCGCCCCCACTTCCTCTTTCGGAGGCCACCAGCCCAGGCCCTGGAGGCCGGGGTTCCTGCCGGCTCGGCCTGGGTGAGGAAGTGGGGGCCCGCATCTGCAAGCGGGGGGTAGGGGGTGGGGGTAGAGGGGGTGGGCTCGAAGTCCCCAGGGCGTGGTAGGCTGTGGCTGCCGGGTCCTCCAGCTGCACAGGGGACTGATTTCCCGAGCTGCCCTGGAGGCCCCGTCCTGGGTGGTAATGTGAGGCCCGGGCCCCCAGCTTCCAGCAGCTGCGGAACCTGGACCCCACTGGGCGGCATCCGGCCAGGAGAGCCCGGGCGGCCCGTCTCGTTTGTGGGACGGGAAGCGATGGGGTGTGGCGTAGCTCGGAGGGCTTCCTGGAAAAGGAGGCCGCCCTGGACCCAGCTGGCTGAGGAGGCTGCCTGACCTTGCCCTGGGCCTCCACAGGGAGGGGCAGGAGGGGGTGACATTTGAGATGTGATGGGCGCCGTGGGTGGAGGCACCATGGGGGCGACGGGCAGGACGAGAGTGGACCCTGATGGCCTGTGTTCAAATCCCGGCTCTCTCACCAGCTCTGTGACCTCAGGGAAATGGCCGGACCTCAGTCCCACACCCACGCAATGGAAGCGGGAGTCCTACTTGCCTACAGGGCGGGCGAGAGGGTTGGGCACACAGTGGGCGCTCAGTGGCTTTTGGATGTGGATCCTCCACCCCTCTCAGGCCTGGGGTGCAGGGAGTCCTCCTGCCAGGCTCGCATGGGGGGTGATGCTCCTGGCTCCCGTTTCTACCTGAGGGTGCACTGAGCCCCCTCATTCCTCCCTGGGAGGAGGTCACTAGAGAGAAAGCGGGAAACCCCCCTGCCCCCCAGCCTCCCGCGGCCTGGCCGGGGCGGTGGCGTCTGGGACACAGTGACAGGTGTGGGTGTGAGAGGGTTCCCTTCCCAGCTCAGCCCCTTCCAGGGGCCCCTGAGGACCTGTTGCAGCTGCAGGTTCCCGTCACCCTGACCTGAGTGGACCCCCGCCCCCCCCGACTCTGGACCCATCAAAGGGCCGTGAGGACTTCCTACTAAAGCAAAGGGACGGGCCTGCGACTAGACGGGGCCTGAGGCCTTGCCCAGGGAAGGGGCCCTGCGTCTGGTTTAGGGGTGGCTCCCAGGGAGGAGCTGGCCTGGGGGTGTGATGGGGTCCCGGGCCTTCTCTCAGGAGTGAGGGTGCTCCGCTCTGCTCGGGGGCTGGACGGGCCCCTGGACGGGCCGAGGGCTGTGCCAGCGGGCAGCGTGTGCCGCCTGGCCCCCCGCCGTTGCCCGGGAAGCGGCTACTTAGGCCCCCGAGGGGAGTGTGTCCCCGGCGGTTCCCACGCACCTCGCAGCTGGTCCCCTGGCTGCGTGGCCGGCTCAGAGGGCTTCCTGTGCCTGGAGGGGCCGGCCGGCGGCCGAGAGGGAAAGGCAGCCTGGGGCCTTGTGCCTGCGCGTCTGTGTGTGCATGTGTGTCTGTGCCTGTGTTTGTGTGTCTGTGTGCATGCATGCATGTGTGTCTCTGTGTGTCTGTGTGCCTATGGTGTTTGTGTGTGTCTGTCTCTGTGTGTTTATGAGTGTGTGTGTGTCTGTGTGTCTATCTGTGTCTGTGTGTGAATGTGTGTCTGAGTGTGTGTGTGTATGTCTGTATGTGTGAGTGTGTGTGTGTCTGTGTATGTGTGAGTGTCTGAGTATGTGCCTGTGTTTGTGTGTCTGTGTGCATGCATGTGTGCGCTTCTGTCTCTGTGTGCATGTGTGCATGCATTTGTGTCTCTGTGTGTCTGTGTGCCTATGGTGTTTGTGTGTGTCTATCTCTGTGTCTGTGAGTGTGTGTGTTTGTGTGTCTGTGTGTGTGTCTGTGTTTTGAGTCTGAGTGTGTGTGTGTGTGTTTGTGTTTGTGTCTGAGTGTATGTGTGTGTGTCTCTGTGTGTGTGTCTCTGTGTGTGAGTGTCTGTGAGTGTGTGTGTGTGTGTCTGTGTATGTGTGTCTGTGTGTCTGAGTGTGTGTCTGTGAGTGTGTCTCTGTGTGTCTGTGTGTGTGTGTATGTGTGAGTGTGTGTCTGTGTATGTGTGAGTGTCAGTATGTGTGTGTGTGTGTGTGTGTGTGTGTGTCTGTGAGTGTCTGTGTCTGTGTCTGTGTGTGAGTGTCTGTGTGTGTCTGTGTCTGTGAGTGTGTGTGGTTTGCTGGGATGGAGCCGCCATGGGAGTTAGCGTTTCTCGGGGTCGGGGTTGGGGTTGGGGTTGGGGTTGCTCAGCCTGGCATCCCCGAGGGGCGGGCGGCGCTGTGTAGCTGGCAGCCGGTTCAGTCTGGGGCTGCCGCTGCCGGGGAGAGCTCGGCGGGAAGCTTCCGGCTCTCTGCTCAACCACGGAACCACCCCGGCCAGGCCGGGGCTGAGTATTTAATTTCATTTTAATCAACTTCAATTTTTCGAGCCGTGTGTGACTGGTGACTGCTGCACCCCACAGCGCGGTTCCAGGGAGCCCAGGGGACAAGCTCTGTGACTTGGGGTGTGCACAGCCCAAGCAGGACTTACAGGTTGAGGCTGAGAGATCAGACGCAGGCTGAGGCCTGGCCCTGCCGCCCCGATGCCAGCCCTCCCGGACGCGGCCGCCCAGCTCACATCGGGTCGCTTTGTGTGTCTGCAGAGCTGAGGAGCCGTGAGTCTGGTCAGCCTGGCCTGGATGCCAAGGAAGATGCCAGAAGCGCAGTGACCGAGGCCTGGGGTGGAGCCGGCAGGCACCGCGGTGCCCATGGACCTGCAGGCCGAGGGGCCCCCTCCCCAACCCCCCCTGCCGGGCTCGGAGCGGCCAGAGGCCTAGGCCCGCAGGGAGGGTGTCGGCACACAGATGCCCTCCAGGCCCTGGGCTCTCCTGAGTGGGCTTCCCGAGCAGGTGTGCCAGGGGCAGAGCATGCCAGCCAAGGGGCGCTACTTCCTCAATGAGGGCGAGGAGGGCCCGGACCACGATGCCCTGTACGAGAAGTACCGCCTCACCAGCCAGCACGGGCCGCTGCTGCTCACGCTCCTGCTGGTGGTCATCGTGGCTTGCATCGCCCTCATCGTCATCACTTTCAGCTACGGGGTGAGCGAGGCAGGTGGACTGGCTAGCCTGGCGGGCTTCCTGGAGGAGGCGGCGCCCACTGGGGAAGCCGTGACACGTCCGGGTGTGTTTTCCACGCCCAGGACCTCTCCGGACGGCAGGCCGTGCTGGCGACGGCGTTCCTGGCGCTCGCCGTGTTCGTGGTGCTGTACGTGCTGGTATACGTCGAGTGCCTGGTCCAACGGTGGCTCCGGACCTCGGCGCTGCTCATCTGGGCCTGCCTGGTGACGCTGGGCTACGTGCTGGTGTTCAACGCGTGGACGAAGGCGGCCTGTGCGTGGGAGCAGGTACGAGGCAGGGCCCCGGCGCCCCTGGGGGCTGGATGCCGTTCCTCGCTGTGCCGTCTCTGGGCACCAGGCCCCTGTGGAGGCTGCATGGACCAGCAGTGGGGGGTTGGCCCCGGCCCTTCCCGCTCCCGGGCTGTGCTTCTGTGACTTGGGCCCTGGGCTGACCTTGGCCTCAGTCTCTACCCCGACGGGGCGGATGGAGGCGGGAGGCACGTCCGCCTGGCTGGCTGGGCTCTTCTGGGTTGTAGGTAACCCATGTCCAGCTCAGAAAAGCAAAAGGCACGGACGGGCTCATGTGTCAGGAAAGGCTGAGGGGTCGGTCCCGGGGCCCCAGCAGGGGGCCATACCCGACTCCTCTGGGCTCTGCTTCCGCTGTGTCCTTCACCCCCGGGCAGGCCGTGCCCGGGTCGGGCCGAGATGGCCACCAGCGGGGTCTGGGCTGTGTCCTGGTGGGCGGCGGCCGGCCCTGCACTCACCGTGTCCTGTGCCAGGTGCCCTTCTTCCTGTTCATCGTCTTCGTGGTGTACACGCTGCTGCCCTTCACCATGCGGGGCGCCGTCGCGCTCGGGGTCGTCTCCAGTGTGTCCCACCTCCTGGTGCTTGGTACGCTGATGGGGGTCTCCTCGTCACCCAGCGTCTGGGTGTGGCTGCAGGTGAGGGGCTCTGGGGGTCTGGGTGGCTGCAGGTGAGGGGCTCTGGGGGTCTGGGTGTGGCTGCAGGTGAGGGGCTCTGGGGGTCTGGGTGGGGTGCAGGTAAGGGGCTCTGAGGGTCTGGGTGGGGTGCAGGTGAGGGGCTCTGGGGGTCTGGGTGGGGTGCAGGTGAGGGGCTCTGGGGGTCTGGGTGTGGCTGCAGGTGAGGGGCTCTGGGGGTCTGGGTGGGGTGCAGGTGAGGGGCTCTGGGGGTCTGGGTGTGGCTGCAGGTGAGGGGCTCTGGGGGTCTGGGTGGGGTGCAGGTGAGGGGCTCTGAGGGTCTGGGTGGGGTGCAGGTGAGGGGCTCTGGGGGTCTGGGTGGGGTGCAGGTGAGGGGCTCTGGGGGTCTGGGTGGGGTGCAGGTGAGGGGCTCTGAGGGTCTGGGTGGGGTGCAGGTGAGGGGCTCTGGGGGTCTGGGTGTGGCTGCAGGTGAGGGGCTCTGGGGGTCTGGGTGGGGTGCAGGTGAGGGGCTCTGGGGGTCTGGGTGGGGTGCAGGTGAGGGGCTCTGGGGGTCTGGGTGGGGTGCAGGTGAGGGGCTCTGGGGGTCTGGGTGGGGTGCAGGTGAGGGGCTCTGAGGGTCTGGGTGGGGTGCAGGTGAGGGGCTCTGGGGGTCTGGGTGGGGTGCAGGTGAGGGGCTCTGGGGGTCTGGGTGGGGTGCAGGTGAGGGGCTCTGGGGGTCTGGGTGGCTGCAGGTGAGGGGCTCTGGGGGTCTGGGTGGCTGCAGGTGAGGGGCTCTGGGGGTCTGGGTGGGGTGCAGGTGAGGGGCTCTGGGGGTCTGGGTGGGGTGCAGGTGAGGGGCTCTCGGGGTCTGGGTGGGGTGGAGATAGGAGTTCTGGGGGTCTGGGTGGGGTGGAGGTAGGAGTTCTGGGGGTCTGGGTGGGGTAGGTGAGGGGCTCTGGGGGTCTGGGTGGGGTGCAGGTGAGGGGCTCCGGGGGTCTGGGTGGGGCTGTGGTTTGGGCTGAGGGCAGCCAGGCCCGTGGGGTGAGTTGGTCCTGAAGCCTGGAGCCCTACTGGCAGCCCGCTGGCCTCAGGGCAGGCTCTCCCTGGAAGCCGGACGCCTGGGCTGGCACCTGGCCCGTGGTACCCAGAGGCTCAGCTCCTCACCAAGTCCTGGCCCTGTTCTGGGTGCGGGCACTGCCCTGGGGAGGCCTGTTCCTGGGGTGTTGCCCGCAGGGCCGGGGCGTCCCTGGGCTTCTGTCCTGTGTCTGTGTTGAGTGAGTGAACTTGGTCACACTTGGGGCTGCTGTGACATGTGGTTTCCTCCTGGCTGGGCCTGGTGCCGGCTCCAGGGGTGGTGGAGGGGGCTCTGGGCGGCTGGGGGGGGGCGGGGGGGGCGCTGTGCCTTTGGGGACAGTCCCCGGTGCTTCCCTCGGGCTCTGAGCCCTGGGCCCTGGGACGGGCCGTCCTATTTCCCAGAACTAACTGGCTCCCCCGGTCTCCGGGGTCCGGCCCTTCTGGACCAGGGAGGGGCTGGCGGATGCCGAGCCGGCCTGAGCCCTGGCCCCGTGGTTATAGCGACTCCCTAGGAGACCAGCCCCTGCCTGGGCCTCAGTTTCCCTGTCTGCCCAGGAAGGGTGCAGTGGTCAGGGAATGGGCGGGGTGCCATCGCCAGCTCGGCAAGGGGCACAGTCCCCCGGGGGCAGGGGCCAGGCCACACCTGAGCCATGTGTGCGCCCACCTCAGCTGCTGGCCAACGCGATCGTCTTCCTGTGCGGGAACCTCACGGGCGCCTTCCACAAGCACCACATGCAGGGCGCCGCCCTCGAGCTCTTCACCTACACGGTCAAGTGCATCCAGATCCGCCGCAAGCTGCGCATCGAGAAGCGCCAGCAGGTGGGTGCGCCCGCCCCCCCTCCTGCCCAAGCCCCAGCCTGGCCGACTCCCAGGCCCCAGGCCCAGCGTCCTTCTCTGTGGGCAGCAGGCGCTCCCAGAGCCGTGTGTGCAGGGGCCGCGTGGCCGGACACCCCTGCAGGCTCACCCCAGGGGCTGCTGGGGACACGCGGGGATGTGTGCCCGGCTGGGTTGGTGGCAGGACACAGGCCAGCAGAGGTGGAGGGGTGATGGGCAGAGCAGAAAGGAGAGACGTGTAGGTAAAGCCTGGGTCCGACGTCTTCCCGCCTGTCCCACCCCCCATCCCCCTCCATCCCCCCGGCCCCCCGTGTCCAGGAGAACCTGCTGCTGTCGGTGCTCCCGGCCCACATCTCCATGGGCATGAAGCTGACCATCATCGAGCGGCTCAAGGAGTGCGGGGACCGCCGCTACATGCCCGACAACAACTTCCACAGCCTCTACGTCAAGCGGCACCAGAACGTCAGGTGGGCAGCGGCCGGGCCTGTGCGCGTGGCGTCTCCTGGGGAGGCTCCCTGCCTCCCGCCTCCCGTCGGGGCTGTGGGCGGCCCAGAGCTCAGACTGCCGCTGGGAGGTCTGGTGCACGTGCGGCTCTGGCTCCCAGGCGGTCTCTGTCTCCCCGAGCCTCAGTGTGCTCATCTGGGGGATGGGATCCTGCGAGGGTAGGGTGAGGCGGAGCGAATGGGGCCTGTGGTTCTGAAGTCTGCAAAGGCGGGAAGCCAGGTGTAGGCGAGGAGAAGGCCATGCCCAGTGCCGGAGCACCGGCCGGGAGCACCATCGCTCACTGCAGGAGGCTGGGCTGGGCTGGGCTGGGGGGGTCGGGAGGCCCTGCACACTTGGGGTTCGCTTTAAAGTGAAGCCTCAGAGCATCTCTCCCATCCCTATGGGGACTGCGGGGTGCAGGGGTGCGGGGCTCCGGAGGGCCCGTGTCCCTGCAGCCCTGTCCGGCACGGCTGCCTCTGACCCTCCGCTGCCCCCGCCCCCCAGCATCCTCTACGCCGACATCGTGGGCTTCACGCGGCTGGCCAGCGACTGCTCCCCCAAAGAGCTGGTGGTGATGCTGAACGAGCTGTTCGGGAAGTTCGACCAGATCGCCAAGGTCAGCCCGCCAGCCGGCGCTGCCGCCCCTCGGCCACGGGGGTCCGGAGGGTGTGGGCGAGGCGACGGCCTGCGGCCTGTGCGACCCGGGCCCCCCGCCGACCCGCCTCCCCCTGGCCCCGCAGGCCAACGAGTGCATGCGCATCAAGATCCTGGGGGACTGCTACTACTGCGTGTCGGGCCTGCCCGTGTCCCTGCCCACCCACGCCCGCAACTGTGTGAAGATGGGGCTGGACATGTGTGAGGCCATTAAGTAGGTACCCGGGGCCCGGGGCCGGTCCCTGTGATGGTCTCCCCCTGCCTCCCGGAGCACGGTGGGGCAGGCATCGTCCCCATTTTTCAGATGAGGAAACTGAGTTTCGGGGGCAGGTGGCGAGCCTCGATCCCTCAGCCGCCTGTTTTGGGTCCCCCCACTGGGCCTCCGAGCGTCGGGAGCTCAGAGCTGGGGCGTGAGGGTGGGCAGCTGGGCTCCCTTCCCCCGAGGGCAGGCTCGGCAGCAGGAGGCGCTCAGGGCCCCGCCTCCCCTGTTCCTACACCCTCCCCCAGGCCACACCCCCAACTGGGACCCCGAGCCTGCCCTCGGGTGAGGTGAGGTGACCCTCCTGCTCTGCCCCAGGCAGGTGCGGGAGGCCACGGGCGTGGACATCAGCATGCGTGTGGGCATACACTCGGGGAACGTGCTGTGCGGTGTCATCGGGCTGCGCAAGTGGCAGTACGACGTGTGGTCGCACGACGTGTCCCTGGCCAACAGGATGGAGGCGGCTGGAGTCCCCGGGTGAGGCCCCCAGGAAGCTCTGAGCTCCTGACACTGGACGGGGGCTGAGGCGGGGGGCAGGACGGATCAGTGAGCTTGCGGGGGGCGGGGGGGGAGCCGGCTGGGCTCCGGGCTGCCGGCTCTGGCTGCTGAGCACCCTTGGGTGGTGCCGGCCCTCTCTGGGCCCTGCTGCTCCCCCTGACTTGGGTCTTCCCCAGGCGGGTGCATATCACAGAGGCGACCCTGAACCACCTGGACAAGGCGTACGAGGTGGAGGATGGGCACGGGCAGCAGCGGGACCCCTACCTGAAGGAGATGAACATCCAAACCTACCTAGTCATCGACCCCCGGGTACGCGGCTCCGATGCAGGGGGGGGCAGGGGGACACCCACACCCGGGGAAGGTGCCTGGAGGGAGAGCGGCGAGAGGCCTGCTGGGGTGGGAGGGAGCCCCCCATCACTGGGTGTGGTCCAGGCCCCAAGTAACGCCTTCCCTGGGCCTCAGCGTCCTTCTCCATGAAATGGGGATAACAAGGGCCCCCCACATCCCTTCCCCGAGGAGAGCCCCGGGCGCACGGTGAGCACCCGGGAAATCAGTCACTAGGCGTTTGCTTTCCCTGCGGCCGGCGCTAATCGCCCGGATTTCCGAAAGGCACGTTTGAAAGCCGCGCTTTGGATGAGGCTCAGGAAAGCGGGGAATGGCCGGGGGCTGCGGAGCCGGGGGCGGCGGGGCCGGCCTCCACGTGTCTGTGTCCGTGTCTGGACTCTGCCCCGCGGAGCCGGCCTGGTCAGCGACGCCTCCACTTTCATCAGGACCCCGAGGTGGGGGCCCTCGGGCCGCTCCCAGCCGGCCCCGCGCCCCCGCACGGGCCGTTCTCCCCGCCCGGGAGGCCAGCTTGTCCCCCGGCTGCCGGTGACTCATCCTTGGGGCGCGTTCAGGAATGTCGGCCACGCAGGCTCTTCGCGCTCCCTCACCCTGGCCTTGGCCGTCCTCCGGGCTGGCCCGACTGCCGAGAGCCTCTCCAGCCTCTCCAGCTCCCCTGTACGGCCCCCCCGCCCCCCGCCCCGCAGCCTGCTGGTGCGCAGGGGCCACGAGGTGCTCAGTGAGAGTGGAAGCGAGCGGTTCTGTGTCCCCCCAGAGCCAGCAGCCGCCCCCACCCAGCCAGCACCTCCCCAAGCCCAAGGGGGACGCGGCCCTGAAGATGCGGGCCTCCCTGCGCATGACCCGCTACCTCGAGTCCTGGGGCGCCCAGCGGCCCTTCGCCCACCTCAACCACCGCGAGAGCGTGAGCAGCAGCGAGACCCCTGTCCCCAACTGCCGGCGGCCGAAGGTAGGACCCGTGCTCCCGGGGAGCTGGGGACCCGGATGCCCCTCAAAGTCCAGTTTGGTCCAGGGGTGGTCCCACACCCCCACACCTGCCCGTGTGTCCGAGGCAACAGGCCGAGACCGGGATGGGCTTCCGCCCGCGTTCTGGAGGCTCACAGTCTCTCCCCCTCCTTCCAGGCCATCCCGCTGCGGCGCCACCGCACCCCCGACAGGTAGGTGTGCTGTCCCCTCCCCGTCCCAATGGCCTGCCTTTCCCGCCAGCCCTGTCCCAGTCACCTCCTCCAGGCAGGCTGCCCTGACTGCTGCGCGGGTCCCTGGGGTG
Source organism: Myotis daubentonii (assembly GCF_963259705.1). NCBI lineage: Eukaryota > Metazoa > Chordata > Mammalia > Chiroptera > Vespertilionidae > Myotis > Myotis daubentonii. The sequence continues at coordinate 56,658,448 of NC_081854.1, read as the reverse complement.
ATGCTGGGTGCGTGTCTAATTCCAGAAGTGCGTCCCCCAAGGGGCGGTCGGAGGACGACGCCTATGACGACGAGATGCTGTCAGCCATTGAGGGGCTCAGCTCCACGAGGTGAGGGGCCCTAGATCTCTGTGTGCCCTGCCCCCTCGAATGGGCCCCCAGGTGGCCCAGTTCCAGTCATGTCCTGGGAGCTCCTTCCCCTCCCTGGTGCTGCCTCCTGAGAGGGGGGCCCTGCCCCCTGGCCATCCCTTTCCCCGGGGGGCCCTCCCACTCCCCACATCTCACTGCCCTTCTGCCCCCAGGCCCTGCTGCTCCAAGTCTGATGACTTTTACACCTTCGGGCCCATCTTCCTGGAGAAGGGCTTCGAGCGAGAGGTGAGCGCCTGGCCGTCCGGGAGGGGCCTCGGGCCCTGGCCGTTCAGGGACGTGGAGATAAAGCGGGGGAGCTGGGGGGTGGGGAGGGCAAGGGTCCCCTCTAGACACCAGATGGAGACAAATGAGAGTTGGTTGTCAAGGAGGGTGAGGTGCTTTAAGGTGATTAGCTTGAGTCGGCCGAAGGGGTCAGGGCACGTGGCCCTGCGGGGGCCTCTGCGGTCGGGCCGCCCCTCACGCTCTCCTGCCCCCAGTACCGCCTGGCGCCCATCCCCCGGGTCCGCCACTACTTCTCCTGCGCCGGCCTCGTCTTCGTCTGCCTCCTGCTGGTCCACGTCCTGCTCATGCCCAGGTCAGTCGGGGTGGGCAGGACGGTCAGCCCACCGGGGTCAGGCGGGGGTCGGCGGCCCGCGGGGGGCCGGATGTCACGAGCCCACGAGGCCTCCGTGGCGTCCCCACCCCTGGAGTTCCCGCCCTTAGCTTTTGCTTTCATTGAACGGCTGCTCCCTGGAGCCTGAGCCACAGGCCTCCCAGCTCCCACACGCCTCTCACCCTGGAAGCCTGCCGTCCGCACGTGGGGGGCATCTCCCGGTGGGCCTCCTGCCTGGCGCCCTCCCTCCCTCCCTCTTAGCCAGCGGTTCTCAGCCTGTGGGTCGCAACCCCTTTGGCGGTCGAACGGCCCTTTCACAGGGGTCGCCTAAGACCATCCTGCATATCAGATAGTTACATGACGATTCAGAACAGTAGCAACATGACAGTGATGACGTAGCCACGAAAATAAAATAATGTTATGGTTGGGTCACAGCGTGAGGAGCTGTATTGAAAGGGCCGGAAGGTTGAGAGCCGCTGCTGCTGTGGGACACAGAGGCCCAGAGGCGTGGGTCATGCATTCTCCGGTGCCCACCGCCGAGAGGCTGCGTCTGCCCCCAGCGCCCTGTGCGGGGCCGGGTGGGGGTGAGGCCATGGAGGGAGGAAGGTCAGCCCCTTGCTGGTTGGAGGGCGGTTAGGCCGCAGTGTTGTCTCACTGAGACAAGACAGGGAGCTTCTGGACCAGGCCCGAGGCTCCCGCTGCCAAGTCACTCATTTTTAAAATATATTTGTATTGATTTCAGAGAGGAAGGGAGAGGGAGAGGGAGAGAGAGAGAAGCATCAATGATGAGAGAGAATCATGGATGAGCTGCCTCCTGCACGCCCCCTATTGGGGATCGAGCCCACAACCCGGGCCTGTGTCGTGACCAGGAGTCCAGCCGTGACCTCCTGGCTCACAGGTTGACGCTCAGCCACGGGCTACGCCTGCGTTCCCTCCCTCCCTTGTACTTGGTGCAGACGGGGACGTGAGCTTGCCGTCGGGCCTCAGGTCTGGCCAGGCCCTGGAGCTGTCGGCGCAGCAGCTGGACACGGGTCAGAGGGCTCTGAGCTGAGTAGAGAAGAGCAGCTTGGAGGTGGGGGGGGCGGTGCAGCCAGGAGGCTGCTGTGCGCCTGAGGACTGGGGTGCTGGGAGACGGGGGAGCGTGTCGGAGGCTTAGCCCTGAGCAGACGCTCCCCCAGAACTTAGGCCTGTCCCTCTGCAGGACGGTGGCTCTGGGGGTGTCCTTCGGGCTGGTGGCCTGCGTGCTGGGGCTGGTGCTGGGCCTGTGCTTTGCCGACGAGTTGCTGGTGAGTGAGGAGGCCCTGACCCAGCACCGTGGGGGCCCACGGGTGTCGGGGCTGAGGAGGTGTGAGCCCGCCCCCTGACCCTCCTGCCTCAAGGGCAGTCACCGCGTCCCCCCGGCGCTTCCCCCAGAGGCGCCCCCAAGCAGCCGTAGCTGTCCACAGCCCCGAGGGGGGCACGTCCCTCTGTCTGGGCTCCGCACGTGTCTGAGCTCCGGACACAGCACCTGCCCATGCTCCCCAGCTGAGCGAGATCGCGGGCTCTCACAGCTGCGGGGCCCTGGGGCTACCCTCCCTGAACCCCACCCTGCCCCCGTCCCCCACAAAGCCTCAGGCAGGGTCCCCGCTGTCCTGCCCGGGGCGGGAGCGGGTGACGTGAGCCTGTGTTTCCAGCGGTGCTGCCCGGCCTGGACGGGGCTCCGGGCCGTCTCCGGGAGGGTGGAGACGCACCCGCTGCTGCGCGTGGCCCTGGCCGTGCTCACCGTGGGCAGCCTGCTCACCATCGCCATCGTCAACATGGTGGGTTCTGGTGCCGGGTGGGGCGGGGCCTTGGCGAGGACCCTATGCCCGCCTCCCGGTGGCGGGAGCCATGCCTGAGCCCGGGAACCTCCCAATTCTGGGCCCCGAGAGTTTTGTTGCCTAAAAGCCACCCGTGGCGGAACCCTCCGCACAGCCCCGTGGCTGGGCCTCCTGGGGGTTCTGTGGCGGTGAGAGCTCCTCCCCCATTTTCCTGTTTGGGGCCCCAGGGAGCTCGCGCGGCCAGCCCCACAGGAGGTGTCCTGAAGCACGGTGTCCCAGACACCCCGTTCTTTCTTCCCGGCCCCCCGAGGAGGCCCGTCTCACCCTCGGGGAGACTGGGGGCCGTCCTGGGCTCAAGCTGGGAGGACATGGGGCCCCTGCCTCTTGGGCCAGGCTCCGTGTCCACATCCATGTCACACCTAGTCAGGTCTTCCCCACTCCACGCCCCTGTCCCCACCTCCGTGCCCATCCCCACTCCACGCCCCTGTCCCCACCTCTGTGCCCGTCCCCACTCCACGCCCCTGTCCCCACCTCCGTGCCTGTCCCCACTCCATGCCCCTGTCCCCACCTCCATGCCCGTCCCCACTCCATGCCCCTGTCCCCACCTCCGTGCCCCTGACCCACTAGACTCTGACACAGAGCTGGGCCTGGCGGGAGGTGCCTGTGATGCTGCCGGAGGCCTTGGGCCCAGCCCTGCTCGGCCTGGCAGGTCCTGGAGTCCCAGGCCCTGACCACCTGTCACGGGTGCCGTCTTCTCTGCAGCCCTTGCTGCCCTCCCCAGCCTTGGGGCTGCCTGCTGGGAACCAGACCAGCTTGAGCAGCCGGGAGAGGACCCCCTGGACCCCCTGCGAACTCCTCCCGGTGAGTGCACCGGCCCTCGCCACCCCGAGTCCCCAGAGTGCGGCCGAGTGGAGCCCAGCCTCTCCAAGGAGAGGTGGGGAGGGCCGCGGGGGGCGGAGCTGGAGACCACAGGAGTCTGGGTGTGGGCGCACTTGGTCCAGAGTGTGGGTGGGTTTGATCCAGCTCAGGGTGGGGCTTGACTGCAGGGAGAAGGGTTTGGTCTTTGTTCTGGGGGCAGTGGGGAACCACAGCATGCCCTAGAGCAGGAGAGAGAGGTGCAGAGACGCACTGGGAAGGACAAGCTCACGGCCAAACTCAAGGCAGGGAGGCTGTTCAGGCATGTGTGCGCCCCGCCCCCGCCCCTGCCCCACCCCTGCCCCAGCCCTGTCCTTCCCCCTGCCCCGCCCCGCCCCGCGTCACATCTCCACACCAGCAGCATTCCCATGGCGTTGTTTCCCTGAGCCCACTTGCCCTCAGGGGAAGTGAAGGTCGGTAAAGACAGCACAGGGAGGTAGACTCCTCGGCCTGCCCCTCGTTAGGGAGTCAGGCGGCCGAGGGCGGTGCTGAGACATGCGGCTCTCCACGGGGCCCCAGACGCCCCTCCCTGGGTGAGGGCTGGGCCAGGTGTCTCTCAGGGACCGGAGACGGTGGGTGACCAGCACCCCGTCCCCCCAGCATCACACCTGCAGCTGCATCCTGGCCTTGGTGGCCTGCTCCGTCTTCCTGAGGATGAGCCTGGAGCTGAAGGTGGTGCTGCTGACGGCGGCCTTGGTGGCCTACCTGCTGCTCTTCCACCTCTCCCTGTGCGCGCAGTGGGACTGCTGCGGCCCTGGCCTGCGCAACCGCACCGAGACCAACGCCACCCTCAGGTGGGGCCCGGCCCACTGCCCGTGGTGACGGTGGCCCATTGTTTCCATGGCATTTCACTGAGCCCGTCGGGTGGGCACCTGCGGGGGTCGGCGTGGTTTCCTTCACAGGAAGGGAGTCATGGGCTCCAGGTCTGCGCGCTCCGAGCTGAGTGACTGGCTGGCCGGTTCTCTGGGGAGCGTCCCTGGTCTCATGGGCCACCTGGGAGGTCCTGTGTGCAGGCTAGTCTGGGGTGGGGAAGAGGCTTCAGCTGGAGTTCTAGAAAGAGCGCTGTGTCTGCCCTACTCCCAGATGGTGGGTGGCACCTATGGCCCAGGGGGCAGGTGTGTGCGTGGTCCGGACAGGTGGTGACCTGTGGCCCAGGGGGCAGGTGTGTGCGTGGTCCTGACAGGTGGTGACCTGTGGCCCAGGGGGCAGGTGTGTGCGTGGTCCTGACAGGTGGTGACCTGTGGCCCAGGGGGCAGGTGTGTGCGTGGTCCTGACAGGTGGTGACCTGTGGCCCAGGGGGCAGGTGTGTGCGTGGTTCTGGGGCTCTGGCCTAATTGGATTGAAAGAGGGCCTGACTCCCCTTGGGCTAGAGGCTGGGACCGGGGGCCCAGGACAGGCTGCCCCTGCGGGTTGCCTGGCACCTGTACACCTGCCAGGGCCCACGTCCGCCCCACCGGGCCTCCGGGGCTGGCGCCTCCTGCCCCCTTGCGCCCGGGCATCCTGTTCAGACCGAATGTGGCCATTCCTTGTCATCCGGGCCTGAGCTCAGATGCCCCCTCAGGAGGCCGACCTCTGACCTGCACCCCTTTTCTCCTTTGTCCACGGTCTGCGCCAGGCGACCGGTCTCGGTGGCTCTTCCCGGGTGGCACTGGGGGAGTCTGGGCCCCATGCCCATGTTTGGGGGTGAGAGCTGGAAGGGACCCTGCCTCTCCCTTCACTCCCTCAGCTCCTCCGCCTGCTCCTGGTCGGATCTGAAGACCATGATCAGCTTCTACCTGGTTCTGTTCTACGCCACCCTCATCTTGCTCTCCCGACAGGTGAGCAGGCGGCCGCTGCTGCCTCCCAGCTCAGCCGCCGACCTGCCCTCCTTGGGAAGTGCCGGGCGGGCTGGGCCGCCTCAGACTGGGGGCAGATGGTCCTGGGGGGGACGAGTGAGGCGTTCACCACGGTCACAGGGTGGGCCCTGCTGCAGGGTGGCAGGTCCCCGCTCACGGGGCCAGGACTCCGTCCCGTCCGCAGATCGACTATTACTGCCGCCTGGACTGTCTGTGGAAGAAGAAGTTCAAGAAGGAGCGCGAGGAGTTTGAGACCATGGAGAGCGTGAACCGCCTGCTGCTGGAGAACGTGCTGCCGGCCCACGTGGCCGCCCACTTCATCGGGGACAAGCTGAACGAGGTGCGGCCGAGGCGGGCGGCCGTCGCTCCCGGAGGGAGGGCTGAGAGCCACCACGTGCTTCCTGTGGTCCTGGCCTCACGGTGGGGCCTGCGGACGGTGGGAGCTGCTCGCGCAGGGACAGGGGCGTGGGCGCCGACCTGGGCGCCTCCCTCCCGGGCTGTGGCCCACGGAGCCTGCCAGGCAGGATGTGGCGTGTAACCGACAGTGATGAGCGCGGTGCCACCAGTCCGTGCCGCCCGGTCAGAGATGGAGCGTCTCCTGACTGAGACCGCTACTCAGGGGGCTCGGGACCCCGCTCTGCAGACCCAGGGCATTTAAGAGCAAAAATCAGCCCGAGCCTCTTTCCGACCACCTGACAGAAACTCCCATTTTTATTTTTTAAAAATCTGTGTACTGATTTTAGAGAGAGGGGTAGGGGGAGGGAGAGCCCCCTACTGTGGATCAGGCCAGCGTCCAGCTCCTCCGGCTCCAAGGGCCGGGAGGTGGCCACAGGCCCGCTTCTCCCCCCAGGACTGGTACCATCAGTCCTACGACTGCGTCTGCGTCATGTTCGCCTCGGTGCCCGAGTTCAAAGTGTTCTACACGGAGTGCGACGTCAACAAGGAGGGGCTGGAGTGCCTGCGCCTGCTCAACGAGATCATCGCGGACTTCGATGAGGTGGGCCCCGCCAGGGCGGGCGTCAGGGGCACATGCCCACCTACAATGTACCACCACTTGGAGAGGGCACACGACACATCACAGCCCTTTCCTCGCTGCACTCAAGGGTTTGGGTCCTCTCTGGCCGGCAGCTGGCTCCGGTTAGCAGCAGGCCCTGTGGAGGAATCCCTGCCAGCCCCCGCGGTTGGCCTGGGTCGGTCGGGCCTGCCTGGGAGCTGGGGACAGAACCAGCATCCCTGTGGCAGAGCTGGCTCCTTAGCAAGACCAGAGGCCAGACAAGCACAGACAGGAGCAGGGAGAGAACGCCCTGGTCCATAGGGGCGGGCGAGCAGGCGGGCGAGCCCAGGGTGAGAAAGGGCTCCGTCAGAAGGGCCAGGGTTGGGTGGGAGCCGCCCTGAGATCTGGGACAGGCCGCCAAAGCCGCCCCAGCCCTGCCCTCTGTCCGCAGCTGCTGCTGAAGCCCAAGTTCAGCAGCGTGGAGAAGATCAAGACCATTGGCAGCACCTACATGGCAGCTGCGGGGCTCAGCGTGCCCTCTGGGCATGAGAACCAGGTATGCAGCGTCTGGTGGCCTCTGGCCCAGCCCCACGAGATGAAATTCCAGGCCCAGACCTGCCACCTAAAGGGGGCACCTCCACGCCCTGACCCAGGAGGGAGGGTGGTGAGGGGGAACTCCAGGGCCCTCTGCTGAAGCCCCTGCCCCATCTCTGCCCGCCGACGGCCCCTCCCGTGGGCCTCATGCCCACACAGTGCAGATCAGGGCGGCTGGCGCATCCATCTACCCGTCGAGGCGGGAAGACGGGGTGTGGCCGGGCCTGACGGCGCTGTCCCCAGGACCTGGAGCGACAGCACGCCCACATCGGCATCATGGTGGAGTTCAGCATGGCCCTGATGAGCAAGCTGGACGGCATCAACCGGCACTCCTTCAACGCCTTCCGCCTCCGCGTCGGTGAGGCCCCGCAGGCCCCGTCCTCGCCCGCCTCCTGGGAAGGGTTCTGGAGGGCCCTGACTTTCCGACCCCAGCAGCTGGCATACCACAGACATGACTCCCTTTTAAATGACACATCCCTACAGACAGCGGGGAACCCAGGTCACACTGTAAACAGCTGTGACAGCCGCTGAGAACCAGGTTCCTGGCCTGATGTCACTGTGAGCCACAGGCGGTGCTCAGAGCCGCTAGGAAGAGTTAGAGGTGCAGGAGTGCCCCACTCGGGCGCTGCGGGTGCCTGGGAAGCACCGATCCAGGCCTCTGGCTCAGGCCTTGTTCGGCTGTTCTGAGGGGTTGTCTGTGGTTGGTGGGGGTTCTCTAGCCTCAGTGACCTGCAACTGCCAACGTCCTCTCCAGGCATAAACCACGGGCCTGTGATCGCTGGAGTGATCGGGGCGCGGAAGCCTCAGTATGACATCTGGGGAAACACGGTCAACGTTGCCAGCAGAATGGAGAGCACTGGAGAGCTGGGGAAGATCCAGGTACAGACCCCAGGGACCAAGGAGGAAAGCGCTCCCGGGTGAGGGCACCTGGCCGCTCACTGGGGCCCAGCCCAGCCGCTGAGGCCTCGGGAAACAGGCGCGCTGCTGCTGGCCGGTCTGCCCGCAGTCCCCCAGGCGTCCCGCCTGCTTCTGCAGCTCGCTCCTTCCCCTCCCAGGTGACCGAGGAGACGAGCAGCATCCTCCAGGGCCTCGGATACTCCTGCGAATGCCGGGGCCTGATCAACGTCAAGGGCAAAGGGGAGCTGAGGACCTACTTTGTCTGCACAGACACGGCCAAGTGCCAGGGGCCCGGGCTGAACTGAGGGCTGCTGGGAGGGGCAGGACCTCCCCGATGCCAGCCAAACCCGTGGAAGATGCAGCCACAGTCACCAAGGCCGTCCGAGGGCTGGCCGCCATCGGCTCCTGACAGGTGCTTGTGTGGGCCTCAGGAGCCTGCATGAGCGGACTTCTGGGGCACGGTGCCAGCCCCAGCTTCACCTCCCCACGCTGGGCAGTCGGAACCCGTGTGCTGGTGTGGGGAACGCACCCCCGCCCCAGGAAAAGGCTCCGGAGTTTCAGCTCCTTGTTCAGGTTCCTCTGCTGCTGGCCTGCTGTGGTCTTGACCGACCCCCCTCATGGCCGGGAGCTGCCCAGCTACCTGTTTTCCAGGCACAGGAGGACGGAGACAAGTAGTTGGCATGGGCTGGACGCCTTTCGCCCCAGCGACCAGCTACGGCTTCCATATTTCTCACCCAGGTGTTCTGGTGAATGGAGCTGGAAAGGGCGTTTCAAATGTATAGATGGTTTCAAACAGCGGGGAGAAAACCCCAGTGGACGTGGGTTACTTGCTGTCTCTGGCACGTTTCTTTAACATGTTATGCGCCAGGCCTGTTTTGTCTTCCTTTCCGTTTAGCCCGCAATACCCGATTTCACCGATATGCTGGCGGCACCAGTGACTGACCGGTCCGGACGGAAAGCAGTGTCACCCTCCCTTGTACTTGGTGCAGACGGGGACATGAGCTTGCTGTCAGGCCTCAGGTCTGGCCAGGCCCTGGAACTGTTGGTGCAGCAGCTGGACACAGGGTCAGAGGGCTCTGAGCTGAGTATAGAAGAGCAGCTTGGGGTACTGGGGGGCTGGACCCCAGCCTGCATGAGAGGACTAAGTGACTGACATGGCACTTAACGTGTTAAATGGCTGCGTTATCAATGAAGGTTTTGTCCTTTTTAATGACTTTAGATCCGAGACAAGCCTCTTCCCTCCAGGGTAGTCTCTGCCTTTTAACCACCGGCACGCCAGCAGGACCCCCGTCCAGGGTCAGCTCCGGGGCCGCCCCGGCTGTGGGGACGCAGCTCTGTGGAAGGTGGCCCCCACTTTGACTCCAGCCTTTCGAGGTTAGGTTCAGTCAGCAGAAAGCCTGCAAAGTTAGGCCCAGCCACCTCAGCCGCCTACTGCACGTTGGCACCGTCCCCTGCAAGCTTCGGCAGGAAGGAGAGGGGCTGGGGCGCCCAGCACCTCTGGGACCCTCTCCTGTCCTCTCGTCCGCATACTGACGCTGAGGAGCTTCAAGCCAGCGGGGGCACATGGAGAGGTCCCTGACCTGGTTGCGGAGATGTTCTGACCGAATAAACCACGGCCAGTGCCAAAGCATCTATGAGCTTCGACTCACAGAACCCCAAGTCCCGCCAGGCCCCACGGGGCAAGAACCAGCCCGCCGCTCCTCGTTCTGCACTGCCCGCCGCCTGGGCAGAGCTGCCGATCTAACGCAGGCGACTTACGACCGCAGGGACCCCCGGATCTAATGTGGGTGACGTCACTATCAGATGGACCCCCGGATCTAATGCAGGTGACGTCACTATCAGATGGACCCCCGGATCTAATGCAGGTGACGTCACTATCACATGGACCCCCGGATCTAATGCAGGCGACTCAATACCACAGGGACCCCCGGATCTAACGCAGGTGACGTCACTATCAGATGGACCCCCGGATCTAATGCAGGTGACGTCACTATCACATGGACCACGGGATCTAATGCAGGCGACTCACTATCACAGGGACCCCTGCATCTAATGCAGGTGACGTCACTACCGCAGGGCTATCGGTTAGTCACCCACAGACCCCTGGGATTAGGGAACTGCAGAGACTTCAGGAAGAGGAGACAGGGTCGCAGGCAGGGCCACTTGCACAGGGTGCTGGTGGGTGCGCTGTGTTGCATGTAACTGGAATGGTCTGAGTCGGCTCCAGGAGCTGTGTGGCAGCGATGCTGGAAGGGAATAAGCCTTACCTGGCCCTTTTACACACCAGTTCTTCATGTGAAGGGCTGGTTTCAGGTAAGTCCTGTGCTGCAGCCCATCCTCTTAGAGCAGCGTAAACATTCGGCTACAGGAGCTTAAGAAATACCTGGTTACCATGAATGTACGTCTGTGTTTACAATTAAAGCACTGTGCCCGGATGAGATGAGCTTTCGGTGTTCAGACAGGAGGGTATAACTGACCAGGAAAGTCACTTGCAATTGTTTTATAAAGGTTTTCTCATTACATCACTGCTTCACACATGTCACTGTTTGAGACGGGACAGTCCCTCTTCTAACACTGACTAGGGAACCCCCACCCCCGAGGTTAATGTGAGAAACTTCCCAACGGGAGGAACACCCTCACCCACTGCATGGGTGTGTGTCAACGTGTGGAAATACGCAACAAGGGGAGGGTTCTGTGCACTGCGTATGTACAGGTCTGCAGTGTTTGTTCAGAATGTCATGTTCATGTTCATAAAGTACCCGTGTCGCTACTTGTTCAGCCTTTCGTGTATTAAATGACCAGTCCGGAGAGCCTGCATGTCCTGACTGCAGACGCTTTCTTGGCCTCAGGAACGGATCTTAGTGAAGGCAGGGCCCCAGGTCAGGCTGACGGCTGCCCGCGGCACCGGGGCAGGACCAGCCGACTCTGGTCTCCCGAGGACTGTTGCCAGAGCCATGTGCCTTCCTCACAGGCCCCTTTAAATGGCCAGGTGCCACCTGATCAGGTAGGAAGGATGTGGTTCTCGTTTCTAACAGGGACCGGGGAACTGAGGGGCTGTAAGGATTTGGAGGGCTTGCTTCCCCTAACGGATGGTCACGAAAGAGGCTGTTTTCTCCCTCACGTTATCAGAAAGGTCAGGGATCACTGAGCTGACATGCACCGTCCAGTTCATAGTCCCAGGGGTCAGCTCTTACCCAACAGAAGGCCAGTCTCTGGAACATTAAATTAATTGTTTCAAAGTTTAATTAAAAACACAATTTACAAATATTTAATATCTTCTGAAAAGCATTTCCAAATTAAGAATCAAAAAATATGTACATAATATATAATCAAATACCGGTCAGCTTTGACTCCCATCAGGGCCACACTCGGCAACACCCGTCTTTTTAGCTTCTTCAAAATCTGAAAGAAAAAAATGCCACTTAACTTAGCATATTTTCCTTTTTTGATGCAAAAAGGAACGTGACGGAAAGGCAGCGGCCAGAGGTGCTGGCAAGCCTTCCCACGGCACCGGGTAGAGACGGGGCGTTACTAGGCCATCACTGCAGCTCCTTCTGCAAATGTGTCAAGCCTTCAACTTGTAAAACGGAGAGAACGAAGTACTTTCACACACTAGCGACTCCCAGAGGGAGCACCTGTCAAAGGCCACGCCCCCCTGACGTGGGCACGCACCTCCTGTTAGATCCACCAGGCTGCTCCCCGCACCAGGGCGGGGCACGGAGATGCCCATCGCTTTCCGAACCCCGTACGTGCTGACGACGTCGCCGGGAGTTACTTGCTGTGCAAGTTCTTTAAGGTTATTGGTCACCTGTTCAGCTAGAAAAAACGAAACAAAACGAGAACTGTTCTAGGTCCTGAAATGTGGTTTCTTTAAAGAACAAGTGTATCAACGCAAAAACTGACACCCCGGAGCTCCCACCCGCCAGGGGGCCTACCGAGGTGCAACTCCCTGTACGAGGGGCCCAGGAGGCAGATGGTGTTGGGCGGGGGCCTGGTGCTCAGGCGCTCGTTCTGGGCTTCCTGCAGCTCCCGGAGCAGCCGGGTGGTCTCGTCCAGCTTCCTCTGGAACACCTCGGCCTCTGTGGGGACAGCGCACACTGCAGAGGCCGCCCCGGCTTCCACCTGAGCGGGAATCGGAGCCGCGTGCTCTGAGGCTCGGGGGGGGGGGGGGGGGGAGTACTGATTAATCTCCTTAAACAAGACCCCCACCACGAAGTGCTGCCCTGAGGCCTGCCCAGTGGTGGATGGTCGTTAGTGGTACCCTGGGGACCGCCAGTCTTGACTGCCGGGCCAGGCAGCGCTCCCATCAACTCCCCCAACCCCAGACACTCACCTTCAGAGTCAAAAACTTCAACGGGAGCGCCCAAGTTCGCCACCGCTTCCAGGGCCGCAAGCCTGTCCTGGCTGCCGGAGCCCACCCGCCCCGCTGGCTCCACTTCTGAGGCCTGCTGTGAAGAAAGAGGGAGGAATCACACGGGCTTCTAGGCCCCACCGTGCTGGAATGAGAAACCAGGAAGATGGCCCATCTGCAGCCCAGTTATTCCACCTGCTCACGCTGCAGCTGTCATCTGATGTCGTTCCCCAAGCCTGGCACAGAGTGTCCGCACACCCACGCTGCTCGGTAGGGTAACGGAGTGTGTGTGCAATCTGCATCATTTGTTTCACACGCCAGCGCTCAAAGCATAAAAGTGACAACTGCCTGGGACTGCGAGGTGGTGAAGACAGAGCCACGCCAGCCCGGGTCCGGCCACCTATGCTCCTGCAGGAGCTCTTGTACATAAGGTACTTCCTGGTCTCCTCCAGGCCCCACAGCCAGGGGCCAGCATGGCATGGGAGAAACAAACCCCAGAAAGAGTGGAGTTTAATCCTGGACTCACAAGCCTCAGTTTCTATAACCTCGGTGCTGCTATTAGGAACAGGTCACCAGATACACGTGACCCGAGGCGACGGTTCCAGTTAGATGGTGGTGTCGCACTCCAAGCTCAACCCCTGAGCACCTGCTTTCTCCACCAGCACACGGGCTGCGGGTGTGGCCCTCACGCCCATCAGTCTCCTTACTGCTTCCCATTCCGGACGTCCTTCTGACACACGGCCTCGCTGGGCTCCTCCCCGGGAAGGACACGTGTGCACACCACCCGCACCTGCCTCTGCCTCTACTCGATCTCCACCTGCAGGTGTCTGCCCACAGCGAAAGGGCTTACTTACACTCTTTACAAACAAAGCTTTATCACTTAGGTCTCTCAGCTTAGTCTCCATTTAAACATTTTTCATAAAGAACAGAATCACCTCTGTTTCCTTGGCTGCGTCGAGGGTCCTGCTCTGGCCTTCATCTTCAGGTGATGACTGTAGGACAGAGACAAACAACTGTCTATTCCAAGGTGCAGGCAAAGGCAAGTATCACAACAGGAAAACGGAAGGAGGTGGATTTGGGGAATAAAATGAATGAGCTATAGTTACTGGCATTTTGAGAGAATTTGTGAGTCAAGAGCACCCCCCACTAGTGACTTTGCGACGGGTAATTCTGGGCCTGATCCAAAAGCTGGCACGTGCCCACGGGATGTGGCGAACAGCATCAGCGTCTAAGTGGAGGTCAGCCTGGTGAGAAACTAGGAGGAGCGCCAGGGCTGTCCTATGTAGCAGGCGATTCTCAGCAGAAGCTGCTGTGAATACATGCTGGAGACTGTCAGCTGCACAGCCTGCTTCTCAGAACCACAGAGACAGACAAACGCCTCAGGACTCAAACCAGTAACGATGTCATCTTCCTGAAAGGTTGTGATTTAATTACCAATTTTAAAAGATTATGAACAATGTGCCTTATATATAGCCTTTCCCTTACTTTCTAGAATAAATTCTGAGAATACTAACGGTTGGCTCAAAGAGCAGAGAAACTGTAAATCAGAACTCTGCCACCTTGGCCATTCGATTTTAGCTCAAGGCTGTTTGCCGACAGAAAGGGCATCGGCAGACCAGCTCACTCGGCCCAGAAGGAACGCTTGCTGGTCCTCATCTCGGAGCCAAGCCCTAGGTTGTCCCAGCTCATGAACTCTGTCCAGCCGACCTGGGAGTTCACAGTGTTAGTGAGAGAGGGCGACCAGGACGTGGCTTCCTTCGTTGCTGGAGGCTCCACCAGCTCTATCCCTGAGGAGGTGGCGAAGGGCATGCCCTCCCATTTCAGTCAGCGGTTCCCAGCAGCGAGCAGGGCTTCCCTTGTCAGGTGTCGGCACCGGCGACCGCTCTGCTGTGAACCCTCCTCATCCTGCAGGCGCAGGACCAGATGCCACCCTCTGCCTCGGATCCCGGTGCCCGCATCACCGTTTCCCTTCATTGTCCTCCGCCCGTGGTCCCCACCCGGGCCGGGCCGTTTTCTCCGCTGTCACACTGGTTAAGCCCATGGTTTCATAACACCGATGACTAATGCCGGACCAATGAGAAATCACCGTTCTCTGGGTGTATTCTTACCGTCTCCGACTCCTGCAGGCTTCTCGAATGCCCTCCTTTAGTCAGAACATCCAGTAAACTATCTGCCATGACGTATGGGTAATCTTGGCACGTGGCCAAAAACTCGTGGATGCTGAAAGAGAGCATGCTGGGAGTCACTGCCACAGAATCGTCTCCACGGGCTCAGTCTTCCTGTCACAGCCAACCGTTCCCACAGGTGCCCCACTGACACACCACGTGCCAGACTCACCACCTCGTCAACGCTGTTTACATACTCACCCACGACCATTCATCATCGCGACAGAATGAAACGCTCGCTAACACAGTGAAATGAAATGCAAACCCAGCTCAGTGATGGACGCCCTCGCTCAGCGGCGCGCTCCGTGCCCCTCTCCTAGCTCACCAGGGTGAAGGGTGAATGCCTCCCTCATGCCTTCCACACATGTGAGCCTCAGTCACACCTCAAGCCGGACCCCACCCTTCAGACCCACGCCTCAGATCAGCTTTAGGAGAACGCGGCCTTCAGAACCCCGAGCCGGAGACTCGCCTGAAATCGCTGGGAATGTCACAGTCGTCTTCCCCGTAGGCTGAGTAGATGAGATCAGAGTCGTCCTTGCTGATGTTGGCAAACGTGGAGTCATAGTGCGGGGCGTACGAGCTGTAAGGCCCGTAGTTCAGGTAGAGCACTGCGGGTGGAGGAGACGTCAGCTCCCCTGGGGCGTGGATGGCGGGCCGTGTGCTTGCTTTAGCAGCACCCCTCCCTTCTAACTTTACTACTTCATCGACTGGCACCCAAACCTAAGGCAGACATTCCCCCCAAACAGACGCTTAGGAAGTAGCAACACAAGTGAGTGTTTTCCCACAAAGGGGAGAGGAAATAAATAAAACTCACTCTGAAGACTAATACACCATTTTTCAGTCTCTTCTGAAGTTAGTAACGAGTTAAAGTTGCAAAAATACCAGCGAAGAGCGTGTGACCAAGGCAGCAATGGTGACTGTCCCGAGCGGGCGCCTTACCCGGAGCTACTTTGTTCCTTTTATCCTCCTTGAACCCCTGCAGAGTATTCACTCCAGACTGAAGCCGCCCAGTGGTCATGCCCAGCCTCACCGGGCAGTAGCCGGGCTCTGAAACAGAAGACGGGCACAGTAAGGCGGGGCTGTGGCGGCAGGCAAGTGGCACTCTGTGCATCTGCGTGACTGGGAGAGATGGGGAGCCCTCACTACCTCCGATTTTAACATAAAACCTGAGCTTAGAAAGGCAGGCAGGCGGCCAGGACCCACACCCGGTCCTCCTAGCACACCCGACAGCTTCCTGGAATTCTTAGTCGTGGTGCGTGATGCTGGAAAGAAAGATGGAGAAGTTGGGCCTTAAGATTATGATGGAAGCAAGCAACCCAGAAGGAAGACAGACAGCGGGGACGAGCCTGCACAGACGCGGCCCGTTATGCCGGAGCCAGGCCAGGACTCCGGGACCTGACTGAGCAGAGGGCTGAGCAGGGTGGTGCTGGGGAAGGCCGCACCCAGGGGCCGGCGCTCTCGCCTGGACTTTGTACGGAGACGGCCCTGCAGTAGCAGGTCCTGCGCAGCCCGTCTGCCTACAGCACATCTCCTCTCCTCCTCAGGAGGCAGCCCTGCGTCGGTGCCCCCCGGGTGCGGCCCCCCCACAGGGAGATGAAAGGGGAAGTGAAGGGGCATCTTCTCTCTAACCAGGGAGTGGCCCGGGGGCACTGTGAGCAGGAGGGGCCGCCAGCTCTGGCCAGTTGGCAGATATCGACGGGGCTGGAAACCGGGGGGACCTGACGGGGAGACCAGACCCCTGGCTACAGGGAAGGGAAGGGGCAGATCTCACGGTGTCGCCTCCATCGCTAATTGCACCTCCTGGGGCAGCTTCACCACAGCTACCCTCAGAAGAGCCTCTGGACCAAGACCATATAAATTCCCACCATCAAACGTTCACCTGAAAGGAGATGAGTTTTGCTTCGAAAACGCAGCACCGGGTCCTCCCTCTGAGGGAAGGGCTACGGGAAGCTTCCGCAGCAGAAAGCACGCCATGGAGACGGGCGCGCCCTGACTGCAAGTGCCTCTCCCCTCCCTGCCTGAAGGGGTCTCCCGTGCTTCCCCCCTCACCCCCTTGGGACCCACCTGAACATCACCCGGCGAAGGAAGCCCTCTGACCCGAGACCCTGGGGAGGCCGCCCCTGCTCTGAGCCGGCACAGCGCGGGGACGAGCTGCCGCCTCCGCGCCCACAGAGCGGAGGGGAGAGCCTGGTCCCCTCTGTCCCCACTACCCACCGGCCACCCCAGCTCCCACGACAGTGCTGCCCACGGTGGACAGTGAGCAGCAGCGACACCTCCCGAAGTACAGGAGTTCCGTTGTATTCATTTTGGGAACCCCAATGACCTCTCACAGTGGCAGTGTAAAAACGGGTATTTATCAAATAAACTAACATCCTCACAACTGCGTATTACAGCACGTACTTCCCCTCAGATGAATGGCAAAATATTTTTTCATCAAATTTCAAAATACTCCCTATACGATTTCCAGTAAAATATCATCTGATAAAATAAAACAGGACTGAGGTTATAAAACGGGTTCTCGACCTTTATAACTTCCCACCGGCCCAGGGAAAGCCGCCAACGGCCGCACTCCCTCTGTTCACTGCAACAGCAGAGCTATGATGTCAGAATCGGAGGGTTCTGAGAAGCCTGGAGAAGTCACTGAGCCACCGACCGCTCTACCAAGCAGGGCTAGCAGTGACTGCCTCACATTCTGCCTGTGTTAAAGGTGGGTCTGATATCCTAGGGCTTAGTGGTTTAAAGAAAACTCGATCTGTATAATATTCTAGGATGAAGGAAAGGGGCCAGCTGTTAACAGGAAAAACAAGATGTGGAGCCAGTTCTTTGTAGACAGTGATACGCTAGATGGGTCAACATTCAGGCCTGGGGCTGGATAAGGGCACCAGGTTCTGCTCTCTGCCCACAGCAAGCTCTGCGGGTCTATTCTGTGAACCCACCTCCTACAATGGGGTCCACAGGGTGCAGCAGTCCCAGCGTCGTCGTTCCGTCTGGCTTTCTTCTTTCAAATTCACACTGTAATGACCCAAAGTGTTCACACGGCATAAGCGGTTCTGTGTGTATCATACACGTACCACACCAGAAAGCCTTGCTGTATCGCACAGTACCGGTAGCTATCACGGAGCACGCAGACCCCGACGTGCACACCTGTCTCCTCTGCACAGGAGCTGAGGCTGGACTAAGGATGGTTGGGGAAACACAGACTGAAAGGCTATGTGAAAGGGTCCTTACGGCCACCTGGTTCTGCCTCTGCTGCTTAACACGTTGTATGCGGGAAACGTACTTACACGTTTTACTTATACGTTTTACGTTGACTGGCGGTAGAGCGCAGGACACGTATTAAATAAGAGGAACTGAAGACCAGGAGGGGGGTGACCTCCCAAAGTCATATACGAATCCATCTGGTTTAAAACCAATGCGCCAAACAATACGATTCCGAAAGACCACAGTATAAACGTTTTCATAAACATAAAAGTAGTGGCTTATTTCCTGATGTTAGAAGACGTTAAAAACCCAGTCAAAGGGCAAGGTTAATCCCGTAACTGACAAACACCCACGGACTGCTCTGCTCTGAGTGGTGCTGGGCCTGAGGCAGGTGTGGACTGAAAGCACACAGGACTTAAACGCACGCGCAGACCACCGGGTCAGCGACTTCAAGGAGGGGCCAGCTCGTCACCTGACTGTTCACCAGCCGCCGGGTCAGCTTGCCCCCGGACTCCCGCACGATGCGGTCGATCTGCTCCTGCTCTCTCTCTAAATTGTGGCTCTTCACTTTATCATCCAGCGTATCTCTGTCTTTCCTGAGAACACATGAACGTAAGTAAAAAGAAGGTAAGGTGAAAGCATTAAAGGGAATTTCAAATATGAAGACAGCTGAGGTGGAGACGTGCTGTCCCCTAATTAATGACGGGGAGGCCTGTGTGTGCAGGAAAGGCAAACCCCAGACCCGGGCGAGCTCCCTCGTTTGGGCCCAGTGTTATTTGCCTTAAACGTTTTTCTCAGCACATGCACAAAAACTGAAATCTACCAAGAATATATTTTGAAGGGAGAGAAAATATTTTTTTAAAGATTGATTTTTTTATAATGAACATTTAAAATTATAAATCATAGAAACAGAACTAAAACTTGTCATAAGTTTATTTTGTGACAGCAGAAATCCCCAATTACTAATGAAAACCCTCTTCCGGGGTGCAGTGAGGGGCTGGGCGGGGCAGGCCTGCCGCCGCGGCCCTGGGGAGTCACTGCTCCCGGGTCCACACGACAGCCCCCCTTCAGGAAGCAGCTTCAGCTAAGCTGTGCTGAGGCTTACCCACTGTCTCAGCTCCTTTCTGGAACAGTCACGAAGACATTTCCCGCCACAAACAGTCCTACTTAAATAAACGCACTGACAGCGAGCCCCTGAGGGGAACTTGTGGGCTTTAAAACCAGTCTCGTAAGAAGACGCACTCAGAGCTGTTTTCTGAACTGTGCGGGCAAGTCCACATGGTGCCTGGTGGGGACGGAGGTATCATACCCCGAGATGGACGTGCATGCCCACACCAGTCGCCCGCCGGCAGGTGCCGCAGCAGCACCCCCTCATCCGCTTATTGTGACCTGCTAAGGCTCCTTACTTCTTGTTTTCCTTGTGGGGACTCTTGAAGGCTTGTGCTTCGGTCTCGCCCGTGTCCTCCCTCTCCGCCGGCCAGTGGCCGCTGTCCTCCCCGCCCTGCGCAGGGTCCGCCCTGTCCTTCTGCTTCCGACTCCTCTGCAAGTCGGCCATGAAGTCTATGCTCTGCTTCAGGCTCTGGATCCGCTCCTAAAGACATGCAAGAGCATTCTCAGTGCGCGTCTGTCAGTCCCTGTTAAAGCCACGCGCGGTTTCTCACAAGAGCTTGCATTTCTCTCGCGAGTAACCTGGGAGAAGAACAGTCCATGTAACTGCACCGAGTATTAGACTCAGGGCCCAGGACAACAGCCTATCCTTCCATTCAGACTTCACTTCCAACCTAAGAGAATGCTCTGTAACTTTACTGCAGCACCAAATAGTTCACAGAAAGGACAGAAGAGTAAGACTTCTTTGCCATATCGAATTTAAAAAGCGGAATTTAACAGCATGTTAAAATGTTATATTGAGCAGAATGGCTTATGGCTTGCAGTTTACGAATGCTCAGGTATTTAAGACCGACAGCCGTGAGCACAGGCCGTCTCCGAGTGCTGTGGCGTCAGGACGGTCCCCAGCGGCCTGGCAAACAGCACAGCTGCCTTCACGGCGCGCGTCACGTTCCTCTCACGTGAGACATCCTGCTTCTCCTGCGTTAAACGTGCTTACTTTCCCACTGCACGGACACGCTGTGAAGTCTGTGCTGTGGTTCGGGGCCTGAGGTTTCTGGAAGCTCTGTTCCTAGTGGTGCCTCTGCCTCTGAACGCTGAGCCTGTCACTGGATGAAATGTGGAGGGCCGCCTCCTGGGGGACGCAGAGCCACGGCAGGGAAGGCTTTACAGAATAGGAACTAGAAAGGACCGAGGTCATTCAAATAAGAACAATGAAGTCCAGAAACACGAAGTGACTCATCTAAGGGCACAGAACCAGTGACGAGACCGGACCTCCTGCTGCCCATGCCTGTACCAGAGGTGCCGCCTGGAAAAGCCTCAGGAAAGCAGACCTGTTGCATTTCTCAACTTCATTTTAAAGTAATCTTAAAACTACTCACCTAATAGATTGTACTGCAGACACAGACGTGAATAGAGAAAATAAAAGCCTCGTTAATGTATTATCTAGAGCAGGGGTCCTCAAACTTTTTAAACAGGGGGCCAGTTCACTGTCCCTCAGACGGTTGGAGGGCCGGACTATAGTTTAAAAAAAAACTGGGAACAAATTCCTATGCACACTGCACATATCTTATTTTGAAGCAAAAAAACAAAACGGGAACAAATACAATATTTGTATTTGCATGTGGCCCGCGGGCCGTAGTTTGAGGACCCCTGATTTAGAGGGGCAGGCCACAGAGCCAGGACAGGCCCTGATTAGTCCGATTCTATTGTGCTGCAAATAGTACTGTTTGTACTGTATGCAGCACCTCATATTTATTTAGGTGATCAAGAGTTATTCTATGTATGCCCATTCTTTATAAAAATAACGCCTTCTAATCGCATTTGTAACTGAAAAAATAATGAAAGGCTGCTCTGCAATCTTTTTCCACCGAACATTTAAGCAATTATCTTTTAAGACACCATGCATGGGAGGGTGTGCTGGGCTCTCCTGGGAACACGGCTATGTGAGGAGTTTGCTCAGGTCTAAATTTAATCATGTAAAATCACTGTTGTAAGGGTCCCTCCCGTCTGGGGTGGAGAGAAGTCAACAGGAAGCTATCACACAGGATGGGCAGGGCTCCTCAACAGGAAGAGGTCTGAGAAAAAGGAAGGTAACAGAAAAGGGAAAGGGAGAAGAAACTTTATTTTCTGTGCTCCAACCAACTCACCCCAGTCAACTCCAGGGGATACTGGACTCTTTCGCATGTTATGTTAACTCCATCATTTACCGACACTAAATGGTGGTCACAGTGGTGAGTCAACACGAATACACTCGCCTTGGATATGCTAGCCCTGTGAGTTACACTTTCTCCTAGAAATCCATGTGCCTCGTTTGCAGTAAAGGCTGCAACTGACAGAAGCACTTTTCCTTCAAATGGGGTTAACAATAAGCATCGTGGGTTTTTAAACCTGGGACATGGCTCAGTTCTGTCCTCTGAGTCTTTCTGCCAAGACTGGGATAAACACTTTACATTCTCTTCCCTCTGCAAATTTTGCCAAAGATGGGTAACTGGCTGACATCACAGTTTCCTGTCTTTAGGAGAGGATGGGACTGATGTCTAAATATTAGGAGTGCAAGGATTAATTGTCAACCCAAATGTTTCTCTTTCCCTTGTGAAGTGGGTCCAAGAACCTTTCAGAGCCCAGCAGACACTCAGCCATGTGCACACCACGGCGGCTCTGCAACGTGGAACTGACACAGATGCGCCATCAAAGCTGAGAAAACACGTGCGGCCATGACTCACTCCTACAGTCCCTAACTCCTCCGGGCCTGAGCTGCAGCTTTCCTCCTTGCTATCTTATACCCACACATTTCTTCTTTGCAAAAAGCCCTCTCCTCTCCTGCTCTTGGTCAGTCCCCGCCCCACGCCAGGCCTCCTCTCGCATTCGCTGCGGGCGATGGTCTCGAAGGGCACAGGTCAAACCCCCTCTGGAGATGAGGACACGGACGCCCAGGGGCTCGGGTCCTGCCTGGGGCCCAGGAGTCCGCGGCAAGAGCTCCCACCAGACCCGCCCCCACTCCTGCTGTGGCGAGGCGCCCATTTCCCATCCCACTCGGAGCCGTGAGTAAAACCTCCGAGAGGTGGCTCATCCTGGGAGCTCCCCTTCTCTCCCACAGTGATCGCCTCAATTCGCCCTTCACGGTCTGTCATCAGCCCTGGCTCCCAGACGACACCCACGGTTTCCTGCCGCTGTCTGCAGCACCGCTCTGCAGGCCGTGTGGTTACGCTGTCTCGGTCACACAGCTGAGGATGTGCCTGGGCCCCTGCCCACATTTCTGCCACCTCGAAGGCCTGTCCCAAACGGGGGGACAGCTCCCGTCAGGTGGCTTTGAGACAGTTGCCCTCAGTGCTCATGTGTGTCTCTTTCTTGTCCCAGGAGTTCCTGTGCTGCCACTTCAGATCCCGTCCTGACAAAGGGAGGAGCACTTCCTCCCCCGGCTCCTCCCTCACCTAACCAGCCTCACCCTGGAACTTGGGCTGGTGTTTCTCAAACTGTAAGTACAAGTCCACCTGGTGAGTATCCATTCAAGAGCCTCGTATAAGTAATTACAAGTAAGCACCAATACTTATATGTATCAATTCCAAACGAGAATCTTCCTGCTTTCATTTTCTTCTCTATATTATTCAAAAGTTGTATTGAATATTTCAACTTACATATGATCTGCCTAAACAATAAAACCAGTACTGAACCGGACCTGTATTACTATGACAAAAAACAAAGGAATACAACCTTTATAAAAATTCTTATTTATGACAAAGAAGTTTCTTTACCTGGCTAAGGATTTTCATTCCCGAGTGTAATAGCTTCTTGGCAGCTTTGTAATAAATGGTCTCTGGTTTGTTGTAAATCATAGCGTTAGTGCACATGAGCTTGAAGTGATCCTGCAGAGAGAATGTTAAGGGGGAAAACGCATTCAAACAAAACGAAGTGCGCTTCTTTCTTGATTTGAAATCAGACAGGCCTTCGAAACATGAAAACAAAACAACATCCTGCCCTCTTCTTTCATGTTTACTGAAGAACATTAATAGCAATTTATTACATTTTAAAACTCACAAATACTGCTAATTCAAATATCCTACATTCTTTTCCAAATTTTTGAAACATTTCACAACTATATAAACTTTATATATCTAGATGAAAATTTTAATCTTACGGGAAAAAAAGAAATTGAAGAAAATACTTCTATCACATATTTAATAATTTTAACTGAGTAGTTAATCTAATTAGAAATGTTATTCTTAGTTTAAAAAAATCTTAAGTTTCTATATATGTATTAAATTTTATTTCAGATCTTGACTGAAAACAGGGACCAGGGCTATTTCCTACTAAATCCAAACTGAGCAAAAATGTTCCAACGCTTACACATTTTCTTTTACCTATTTGGATGCTATTAGAAGCTAAACGTAATTTGCAGAATGTTGCAAAATCATGACAATGCGAAATAAACCATACAACCTCAAACAGCTGAAACATGTAAATGGAGGAGCCAAATGACCCCAAATTACATTTCTGATTGAAATTTCGAAGCACACGGATATGCCAGAGAAGCAACTCACGGGTACTTTTTACATCACATAAATGTGAGCAATTATGTCAAGCCCTTACTCAACTAAAATGATAAAAATCCAACAGAAAAGAATCTGATGCCCCCTAACAAAGGCCTCCAAATCAAAAAAACATTCGAACGCCACTACTTAATAAAGTGATGACAGCTGAGAACGGTCAAATGGAACAAACAGAGGTCCTGAGCACTGTTTACCAGTTATGAGGAGACTGATCCTAGGGTCATAATAAAATGGCATTAAATTCAAAGTGGACGAAGTCCATGTGGACTCGGCCCCTGGCCCAGTCTCTAAGCAGCCAGGCCTTTGCTGGACCCTGCACCTCCAGGAATGTGATGAAAGCCACGGGCCCACTCGTTCCTGCAGCCTGTGCGTGTGCATGCGCACACCGGAGCAGACCTTCTCATGTAATTTTAGGGGGTTCCCGGTCCCCCCCAAGGCTACCCAGGGGACCCTAAGTGAAGCACCCTTGGACAGCTATTCGGGAAAGCTTCCATTCCATTAAGAACTATTAAGTGTTCAGTTGGGGGAAGGAGAGCCGGTGAGGGGAGACACACCATGGCCATTATTCACACAAAATGACACTGGGCTGGTCCCTGGCCCGAGGGCACTGGGTTCTCCTCCTGAGCACAGGCGGCCTGTGGGTCCCATGGGCCTTCAGCACTGCCACGTGCTGGGCTTTCCTGGACCTCTGTGTCATGGCACTGGGTCATCTGAGACCTGAGTGACCCTTCTGCATACTTTTCACATAATTAAAAAAATCCTGAACAGCCTAATGAGCTGGATAAGCTAATAAATAGTACTTTGGGTTGCTGGGGGGAAAAAAGGTAGTAATATAGAAAACTCTAAAGAGTTCAAAATACTTGTTCATTTTAATTATGATAAGCCTGAAGCATCTGCTCAAAAACACCTAGGGGCACTGCTCTCCCTGTCATCACAAGACAAAGATCAGAGGAAAACTGTTTACTATAAGAAAAAAAACCAGAACTGTTAAGATTTTTTCCATTAAGCAATAATCAAGTCGGAAATATGCTGAAATAAACAGTTCTAGCCTAATTTTCACCAGATGAAAAGTTGGGGAAAGTTTCCATTTCTCTAAAGACACAAGAATGCAATTCCAGTTTTCCAGAGTACTGGGGGTATTTATTATCTATCCATTCAAAATGGTAGGAAGACAGAATTCAATGCTGGTGTTATTCATAACTCTCAGCTGACTGACATGTGGATAAAAAAAAATAATAAAATAAAATAAAGATATAGTTTACTGCCGGATTTTCCTTTTATAGCTGATTAGGTCAGATGCACACTACGATGCTTATGCAGAAAAAATAAAGGCAAAATATATATCCAAACCAGTGTAGTCTGTGGTGGTTTGGTACAAAGCTAATTTAAAACACACATGGTTCCTTTTCGGATGAAGATTAAAAAGAAAAGTATCACCTCTCAAATCAACATATACCAAGACTATGTAAAGATGGAAAAGACTTCAACTATAACATTAGGCATGTACATCATTTTAGTGGCTTGTAGGTTCTTTACTTGCAAGTTTTTAATTTCCTTCCTCTTAGAGTTGAAGGAAACATGATCAACAAATACGGCCAAAGTGGTCTGAGAGAGCAAGTGACTTTCATTAAACTAGTATTTCTGGACCAGCCAAGTTATTCTTTATGTGAGAAGACATGCACACCTTAGATGTCTAGGAAAAGAAACGACTCAAATTCAATTTCATTAAAGTATCAACTTCACCTGTACTGATCTGAAATTGAAAATCAATATCCTCTCATTTTAACAGTTGAGAAAATATACTGTGGAATATTATGAAATTCAAAATTTTATGAAAATCCCCCAAATAACAAAAGATAGCAGATGGCTTATTTCATCTGCTTTTGTACCTCCAAGCTCAAAAATGTTTTCAAAGACAGAAATACACAAAGATTTTTGGATTTTAAAGTAAACTTAATTCTTTGCAAAATAAAAACTCAATGAGAACGATTCTAAATACCAGCCATGAAGGTTTCTACCAGGATTGTATATCTACAGGATCCAAGAGCTTGCCTCCCGAATGAATGAAGATGTGTTACTTTGTATGAGAGCTGTTATTTGTCCCATCACAACACAAACAGCTCGTTACCTTCAGTTCCTCTATGGACTGGTAGTCGTTGTTCTTGATCTTTTCTTTCATGGTACTGAAATCCATTGGGTGTTTAATGATCATGGAGTAGCCAGGAGCAATAAAATCAGTCACAGGAAATGAAAAGAAAGCACTTGGGTCTTTTCTGTGAAAATATAAAATAGGCAATTTTACTTCTACTACAAACATATCTACTGGTCTAAGAGCAGGAGTCAGAGGAAACCGTTCAGATGTAGAAAGAATCAGTAGTATGCTAACATGTTTTCCACCGAACACTACAGGAATAACTGTAAAGACTAATAGCTATTTAATAACAAGGTGAAGATGTTGTACGTAATAATTGTACTCTTGTAGAGAGTCTTTTAAAATATGTATTTTGACTGCTATCGTGTGTTGTGTGTGTTGTGTTGTGTATGTGTGTGTAGGTGGGGGTGTGTTAAAAAAATGACATTAAAAAGGCCTCGTAATACCCTAAACTTGAGACAGTGTTTTCTATCACAGGCTCTCAACTCTCACTGGAGGAACTTTATAAAAACTCCAGCAGGCTAGGGGAGGCTTACCTCAGACCCAGGGCATTAAGAGTCGCGTGAGGCCCTAGCCTGTTTGGCTCAGTGGATAGAGCGTCAGCCTGCGGACTGAGTGGTCCTGGGTTCGATTCCGGCCAAGGGCACATGCCTGGGTTGCGGGCTCAATTACCAGTGGGGGGCATGTAAGAGGCAGCCGATCAATGATTCTCGCTCATCATTGATGTTTTTATCTCTCTCTCCCTCTTCCTTCCTCTCTGAAATCAATAAAGACATATATTTAAAAATAAAAAATTGCGTGAGGAAGGAGGGTGGGTCGGCACTGGTGTTTCTAAGGTTGAGTCCTGGTACCGGCACTGAAGCATTTGGCATTGGTATTTCCAGGACTGACAGGGTTGAGAACCATTGTTTTATATACTTAGGTCATCAGAGTGGTTTTCCTCTGGAAATCTGGCATACTAAAATTTTCTGATTCTAAATCATCATGACAATAAAAAACGGCTTAAGAACTAACAGCAGCAGTGACTTTTAAAATGTATGGACCACGTCACCGGCCTGGTGGTAGATTGATGTACCTTACAGCTACCCTCACAAAGCCATCAGGAAGCGGTGCCCTCACTTAGAACGAGGACAGAGACTCAGGGCTCAAGTCATTTGTTCTAGGCCATGAGTCTGACCAGAGAGTTAACATCTGAACCAGGTCTGCGTGACTCTGCCTTTGCTCTTCCCAGCACGATGCCCAAGCAAGCAGACCAACACCCGAGAATAAGGAGAAACCCCTGCCGGGACCTTCCCCGTGCGGACGGTGCTGCCCACAGCGGTTACTGTGAGCGACATTCGCCGTCTGTGAGGCCTCTCAGAGAACATCATCTCCACCCCGAGAGCAGCCATTGATACAGAGCCACGACAGAAGTGGTGTTCCCACACTGGTCAACTGTGTTCTTAGAATGCATGCCCTGCACCTGCGAACCCTCTGCCAGGGACATGTCTTTCAGCTGAAAACTGAAATTCTGAGTATAGAGAAGTATCAGGACATTTTAATAAAGACTGACTTATTCTTTCCCCTTTTACAGACTTAACATTGGCTTAATCTAGATACTGAAATTTTCAGGACCAATTCCTGCATTTAAAAGTGGCACTAATCCTATTTATAGTATTCTGCCCTCTGCCCCAGGCTTAGTAATCGCTGAACTTTCACAGTATGATAAGCACTGCACAAATACACAGAAGGTATTTTTATCTATAAACCAAGTGGAAATATCTGTATTGTTTATTCCTGGTCTAAAGCTTGAACATTAGAAGTTACTTCAGATTAAAAAGAAATCTGCCATTAAGAATATTACGTAACACTCTTCCAGCTGCCAGTTCAAACAAACTAAAGAGAACATCTAAAAGCCAGCCTCTCGGAGGGCTTCACTGCCAGGCAAAATATTTATCATCCACTTTAAAATCAAGTACGTTTGGATGCAGGCCACACAATGTGGCTTTAAATAATCAAAAATAGAAAAGTGTTTTGGATACTATCTTTTCCTTTCAATGTCCACGTTACAAAAGGACTGGAAAACCCATTTACCTCTGCAACTGTCTCATCAGTTGATTCAAAGCTTCTTGAAGGGGCGTCTGTTCTACTTCTAAAGCAAAGAAGAAAGGAAAAGAGCACTTTAAAAAGGAAGATTCTACGGAGTACTGTTTAGCTTATTTCCTTTCTATATGACTTATTCATACCCATCATTAAACACCTCACACAGAAACTCCATTTCCCTTATAAGTAAGTATGAATTCAAAACTGCAGCTAGTTTAAAGGTCGTATGCATCAGAGAGGTAAGAAAACTTAAAAATTCCATTAAAAGGCTTCCAAACTTTAACTTGAAAGCTAGAAACCCAGTGCGTTCCCCTGGCTGTGTCAGCCTCGTCACTCAGGACAGTTCCCCGTTACTCTGACCTTCCTGTTTGGCTACAGAGCTCGAGAGAGGCTTCTCAGGGGGCAGGTCCAGTCTCGCAGGCGCCTGGCACTGGAGGTCTTTTTCTGCCTCATTCTCCACACGGTCCCGGTCGCGCCTCTTTCTTTCCTCCTAAACGGAACAAAGGCAGGTAATGCAGAAATATCTCAGAATACCTTTAAACTAAATCATCTTAATTTCAGTGGAAAAAAATAAGACGCCACTGAAAATTCTTTTAAAAAATCTTCATGTATTTTGCTGCCATCTACTGGAAAAGGAGAAAATAACATGTTCACAAAGGGAAGAAAATGATTTGACAGTATAGGCCAGAAATAACCACTTAGAAAACAACACTGTCCTAAAAGCAAGATAACATACCCAGGAATAAATCTAATAAAAACACCTAATACATTTTGGGAAAAAGTATGAAATATTACTGAAAGGACAACGTGGAAGACCCGAATAAAGGAAATATACCATGTTCGTGACAATCAATTCTCTCCACAGTTATCTATAAATGAAATGTAATGCCAATCCAAACTGGAAGATGGGATTTTTCATGGAATCTGACAAGCCAAGCGTATAACTTATCTTGTAGGTCAAAATCAAGAGCCGTCACAACAGTTCTGAAAAAGGTGACCATGAGAGAGTCTGACCAGGTACGCAGCACCTGTATAGAGTGACAGTAATGAAGACAACGTGGTCTGACATAGGGACAGACAAACCGACCAAGAGAACAGACTGCGGAGCCCAGAAACAGACCCACGCGCACAGCGAGTCTGGGTGTCACAGAGGTGGCATCACTGGGAACAAAGACTACGGGGAGTTAGTGCTGGGACAACCAGTCATCTGCACGGAAAAGAAAAATGAATATAGTCTCTACCTCATACCAGACACCACAGTAAACCCCTGGATAGCAGACTGAAATGTACAAAGCCAACCTTTAAAACTTCAGAGAAAAGAATCTTTATGACTCAAGAGTAGAAAAAACTTTTCTTCCCCATAAACAAGCTGAAAGGCCAGCCACCGACAGAGATAAGTACCTGCAACACACACACCTCCAAGTCTTAGCACAGATTACATGAAGAACATCTACAAAAGGCAAAAAACCCAACGGAAAATGGGTGGAGAGCATCGTAGCTAATTCCCAGAAGAAACCCGAAGTGTCAGGAAATGAGCGAAGCTCCCTAGACCTCTAGGAATGACACATGTAAAAACTAGAAGGATTCCACCTCTCTCCTCAGCAAAAGCTAAGATGTCTGTACATGGCAGGTGTTGATGAACATGAAGAGAAATGGGGCTCATGCCTTGCGGATGGGTGAGCACAGGGGTACAGCCATCAGCTGAACCGGGAACAGGACCGAGGACGGGAAGGCCTTCAGCCAACTCCCAGCCCGGGGCGCACACCCCGGAGACACTTCTCTTCACAGTGTACACTCGGCCCTGACAGCACAGGAGTGGGCCGCTCCTATGTGGACTTTCTTCCGTAAATGCCTCCTGCTTCCCACCTCCTGCCGGGAGCCGGGTGGGGAGGGCTGAGTGGATGCACTGATCTACGCCATTTTACACAGGGGATGTGAGCGCCTTTGGAAGCCGGTATCCTGGGCGTCCTGGAACCAATCCCTCCTGGACACTGGGGGACAACTCAAGTTTCTGGGGAGTCAGGCTGCATGCAGGTTTTCGACTGCACGGGGGGGAGGGGGAGTCAGCGCCCCTAACCCGTGTTGTTCAAGGGCCAATGTCCACAAGAATATTTACTGCAGCTCTGGCCGAAACAGTAAGAAAATTAGAAACAGCCCAAGGCCCGCTCCAGGGAGACGGACCACTGCGTTCCGGCTTATTGACGCGGCAGGCGAGATGAAGACGCGGAAGAGACGGGCAGGTGAGCGTCCCGGAGGGACGGGGCGTGATCACCATTTCGCTCAGCGTGCACCCCAAGGTGGCAGGGGCTTCCTCTCCATCCACTAACCGCCAACGGTGAAGAAAATGCTTATTTCTACTCCTGGTGTCCTGTCCCCGAAAGATCTCGATCCAGTTTTCTCTCCGACAGACGCAAACGCTGTTTCAAAGGGCGGGAGCCGCCCGTTCAGCGCGCGTGGCCTCGGGAGGACTTTTATTTCGGAACCACAGGGGCGGACCTGGGCGGATCCCATTCGCTGCCGAACGGAGTCCCGCCCGCCTGGTCCCGGGCCCGGCAGGTGGGCCGGCGGCTCCCTCACCCGGTGCGAGCGCAGCTGGAGCCTAACCCATCCCCGGAGCGGCGGCCGGTGTTCCCACTCGGCCCCGCGCCGCCTCGCCACGGGGCGGCCTTAAAAGAGGCGCAGGGCGCGGAGAGGCCGGGTCCCCCGGGGGCGGGGGCGGGAGGCGGCGGCGGGGGCACGGCCGGTGCGGGCGCGGCCGCACTCACCTTCACGCGCCGGCGCTTCCGGCCCTTCTCCTCGCCGGGCCCCTGCTTCTCGCCCTTCTTCCGCTTCTTCCGCTTCCGGTCGCGGTGCTTGTCGTGCTCGCTCTTGTCTTCGAAGAGGCTGGAGTCGTGCCCCGAGCTGCCGGTGGAGAGCTCGGTGACCTCGCTGCCGCCCACCTTGAGGACCAGCTTCAGCGGCTTCTCCACATACTCTGGGGGGGCGGGGAGGGAGAGGCCGGTTCACGGAGGGCCCACCGTGCAGGGGCCGCGGGGCGAGGGGCGGGCGGCGCCGGGCCCGCAGGGGGCGCCCCCGAAGCACCTGTTGAATGACGGGCGCTCGCCCCGTGGGTGCCCGAACGCCGCCCTCCGCGCCCCGCCGGGGCCAGGGGTCCCGTGGCCGCCCCGCCCCCGCCCGTCGGGTCTGCGCCGCGCCCCCGTCGCGGGTCCGGGCCTGCCCGGGGAGAGGCGCGGCCCGGCCGCCTCGGGCGCTCGAGGGACGGGGAGTCGAAGGCGCGAAGAGCCGCCGGAGCGGCCGCGGCCCGCCGGCCCCCGCCCCGCGGCCCTCTCCTCACCCTCGTAGAGGTGTTTGTCCGACTTGTGCTTCTTGTGCTTCTTGCCCATGTCCGCCCGGGCCCCGGTGCCCGCCCCCCGCGCCAGGCCCAGGCCGTGCGCCGCCGCTTCCGGTCCGGGCCAGGCGAGCGGAGGGCGGGAGCGGGGCCCGCGAGACCCAGCGCCGCGAGGCAGGGGGACGGCGGGCGCCGGCGGCGCGAGGCCCCTCACGGAGACGCGGCGAACGAGACGCGGCCGCGGCGCGAGAGCGGCGGCGGGTCGGCGAGCGGCCAGCGCGGAGGCGGGAGAGAGGGCCCGCGGCGCACGCGGGGAGCGGCCGGCGGCGCGTGGCGGCCCCTGGCGGCCGGAGGGGGCGCTGCAGCCTGCGGGCCGGGGGGCGGAGCCCGGGCTGGGGGCGGGGCCACTGCCCCGAATGAATCTTCCCTTTCTTGAGTCGCTCTCCCTCCTCTCTCCTCTCTCCCCTCTCTCCGTTCTCTGTCCCTCTCTTGTCTCTTTCTCTCCCTCCCTCCAAATCTCTGTTTCTCAGTCTTTTTCTTTCCCTCGCTGCATATTTTCCTTCCTTTCTCTCTCTTTTGCCTCCTGTCTCTTCCCTTCCTTCCCCTTTCTCTTTCCTCCCTCCCTCCCCTTTTCCTTCCTCAGCCTTTTCTTTTCATCGCCCTTCTTCCCTCCCATCCCACTTCCCCTTATTTCTGTCCCCATTGAACAATGTTTATGGAGCCCTGTACTGATGCCAGACCCAGCACAGCCAGCTCACTGGTAACCGAGGGACTCTTGTTAAGTTTGATGGAGCAATTGAGTTGATAGCCTTCCCCGGAGAACTGGCTTCTCAGGTCGTTTCACTATGGACATTCCTTTGCTGAGACCACTTTTCACTTGTGGTGACTACATTCCGTTCTCTCCCCTCCAGGTCTGCATGAAGGAGTCTCCGCCCAGAAAAAAATCCCGCCAAACGTCCTTTAAAAGCCGCTGACTCCCCTCACCGGGTGCTGGAGCCATCCAGGCTCAGCCACCTGGTGTGCGGATGATCGAATAAATTCGTAATCCCTCACCACTCTGGCCTCGTGCGTCCCTCCTTGGGCGACCTAGCAATTCTAATAGTAAAAATCGCAGGTGCTGATATGGAAAGGCCTCCAAGTATGGGGTGAAGCTTGGTTTCCACCATTGGCTTTAACCCTTTTTGCTCTAAGGCAGTGGTTCTCAACCTTCCGGCCCTTTAAATACAGCTCCTCATGTTGTGACCCGACCATAAAATTATTTTCGTTGCTATGTCATCACTGTCATGTTGCTACTGTGATGAATCGTCATGTAAATATCTGAGATGCAGGATGGTCTCAGGCGACCCCTGTGAAAGGGTCGTTCGACCGCCAAAGGGGTCGCGACCCACAGGTTGAGAACGGCTGCTCTAAGGAGACCCGCTACCCCCCGTGGGTCTGGCCTCCGCGGTGACACGCCTTGCTCCAGGCCAAACCCGTGAGGGTACCTGTCTGTTCCCCAGGGCAGGGTCTGGTCTTGCTCCCTTGGCATCCACAGCCCACACAGTGGATGTGCCCCTGGCGCTGTGCCCCTGGCGCTAGCTTACTCTCTGTGCCTTTTCTTCCCTCCCATGACCCTGGGATGGAGGAAGAGGGTCTGGTTAACACAGTCACACCGCAGAGGGAGTAATTCCCTCCCCCTCCCCCGGTCCTGTATAGGGCCCCCCCCCCCCCCCCAGGGCTCACAGCCCAGGAAACTGAGTAAGAGCAGGAAGTGGAAAACACTTCGCAGAAAAAGTTCCTGGGAGATAGAAACCCTACCTCGTCTCACGTTCTATTCCCAGCTCCAGGACCGTGCCCGGCACATCACAGGCACGCAGCGTGCCAACTGAACCGGACCCCGCCGTGTGGGTCCGACTACAAGGACCCCCCGGGTTCCTGCCTCCTGGGGTTTATGTGCTAGAGACCTGCTCCTACCAACAGAACATGGCAAAGGTGAGGAGCTGTCACTTTTGGGGTTCGGTTACCCGAGAGTGCGACTTCTGTCTTGCTAGCCACCTCTGTCGCCCTCTTGGCTTGCGGCTGCGGTGGTGCAGTTCGCACGGAACTGGGCAGCCTCCAGCCACGCTGGCCTCAGCAGTCGCTTGGAAGTACGTGTTGGGTGAAGGAATGAATAATTGCTACTGTTTTGTTAAGGATTCCTTCTCTCCTGAGGGTCTTTTTGGTTGAGGACGGAGACAGGAAGTGACAGGTGGCCTCCTGAAGAGTCAGAGGAGGAGGAGGAGGTGGAAGAGAGAGCCGCTGGGGAAGGCTCCCCCCCACCACCCTGGGGTGTGTGGCGCTCCCAGGAAATGGCCTCTGGCCGCTCTCTCAGGCCCAGGCCTCTCAGGAGAGGCCCGGGCCGAGGCAGGGGCCGGCCAGACTCCTGACCCTGAGCCAAGCTCCCAGCACCGCTGCGCCTGCGGACCTCAGCGCCCCAATGGAGGAGCTCGCAGCACCGCTGATGTGCTGGGCACCTGGCCGACGGGGCAGTTCTGGGGGAGCCCGGCGGGGACCCCTCACAGCTATCCCCTCATGGCTGACAGAGGGAAGAGACTTCCTGACCCCGTGACCCAGGCAGACTAAAGGCCGTGAACATCAGGGGCCCGAGACGCTCACCTCTGCCCTTCTGGGCTCCTCAGAGCCCCACTGGGCAAGGCACCCCCAAGGCGAGTTTTTCTTGGGAGACTTTCTTCTTGTCTTTGTCTGAACCTCAGTTTTCCCCTCTGGGGAATGGGCACAACCAGCCCTGCGCGGCCTGTGTGGTCGGTGCGAGGGCCAGGGAAGGGAGGAGTGGAGTGTGAAGGAGCAGGAGGGGGTGGGAGAGGGTACTCTGGGGTGCCTGCCCTGTGTCCCCGGGGGGCGGGGCGGGGCGGGAGGGGGGGAGAGGTGGCATTTCCAGAGCCCAGGCCCTGGTAGCTGTAACAGGTGCCCCAGTCTGGCAGCATGGACCGGCCAACCTGGCGCCAGCGTGTGTGTGTGCTGGGGGCCGAGGCTGGCTCCCTGGGCAGCTCTGGGGATGCAGCGGCCCGAGGCGATTCGCTGTGACAGCCTGTTGACAAGGCAGCTTCCAGGGTTGCTCACGGTTGGTCGCAGGGGGAGCTGCCCCAGCCGCCTGCCTCTGCGTGAGCAAAAGGCAGCAGATGGCCGCTGTCCATGTGTGGGTCTGGGCTGCCTCTGCCCTCCTGGCCTCGGCGCTGCTTGCTGGAGGGCAGCGAGTCCAGCACAGTGCCCACTGCTGACACCCTCAGAAGTCGCTGGGACTCAGATTCTGCCGAGATAAAGATAAACCTGTAGTCCTCGATCCGATGGGCAAAGGGAAGCACAAGGACTGCCTCCCTCCCTCCCTCCCTGCCTCCCTCCCTGCCTCCCTCCATCAGCTTTGTCCTCCATCCGTTTTGTTGAGTGCCTATCTTGTGCCAGGCACTGTGCTAGGCACAGGTGTTCAGATGTGGGAGAGGAATTGTAAAGAGAAAGTGAAAAGGAGTGAGCGCGTGGATGTTGGTAGGATGCAGGTGATGTGCTGTGTGGTATGTGTGCACATGTGCATGCGTGTCCTGCTTCTTGGCAGGACTCATCTCATAGGCTCCAAGGTCAGGAGATACCGTTCAGCCTCGTCTACTAGGAAAGAAAAAGCCTGGGATCGGAGGTCTCCGCTCCCTCCCTCATCTCTCTCTCCCTCTCCCCTACCCCCTCTCTCTCTGTCTTGGGAACCCTGTGTCTTTTTCCTCTCTGCCCGTCTCTTTTTCCTCCTCCTCCTCCTTCCTTTGCTCTACATGGCTCAATGTGATCACCAATCCATAGTCCACAGTCTACTCAACCGCCATACATGAGCTTGCTTTGGCCATACATGTCCTACGCCTTGTCCAATCAGCTGTGGCCTTGGTACAGGGGGCGGGGCCTTGCAGAGGATGGCCCATGAAATATCCCCAATAGCTCTACCCGCTGCAGGTGCCAGCTCCTAGAGCCTCAGGAAGGATGACGTCTAGGAGGGGAGATAACAAAGATGATAAGAGCCAACAGTGACTGAGCACCTCTTTAAATCAGGTGGGGGACACACATGCCCTCTTTTTCTTTTTCATATATTTTTTTATTGATTTTTACAGGGTGGAAGGGAGAGGGATAGAGAGTTAGAAACATCGATGAGAGAGAAACATCGACCAGCTGCCTCCTGCACACCCCCTACTGGGGATGTGCCCACAACCAAGGTACATGCCCTTGACTGGAATTGAACCTGGGACCTTTCAGTCTGCAGGCCGACTCTCTATCCACTGAGCCAAACCGGTTAGGGCTTTTTAAAAAATATATATATTTTTATTGATTTCAGAGAGGAAGGGAGAGGGAGAGAGAGAGAGAAACATCAATGATGAGAGCGAATCATTGATTGGCTGCCTCCTGCACGCCCCCTACTGGGGATCGAGCCCACAATCCAGGCATGTGCCCTTGACTGGAATCGAACCTGGGACCCTTCAGTCCGCAGGCTGATGCTCTATCCACTGAGCCAAACCGGCTAGGGCGCCCTCTTTTATAATGAAATGTTAGCGACGTATATAACACGTGCAAAAGTCTTAAGTGTAGGCCTCAAGGCGTGTATTACTTCTTTGAATTCTCACAGCAACCCCATGGTAGGGGATAGGATTCTTACCGTGTCCAATGCTCAGGTCTGAAAACCGGCTCAGCGAAGTCCACCCGCTCCTCGAAGGAGGGGACCGGGATTCGAACCCAGGCAGCGCAGCTCTAGAATCTGAGCCCATGAGCACAGCTGTGTACTGTTCGTGCCCCCCAGTCAGCTTCGGGGCTGGTGCAGCCTGTGGACCCAGCAGCGACAGGGAGACAAACCCAGTGGCTTTCATCTCCAAAGTGCGTGGAATGTCAGTGGGAACGACTCCAGTCTGGCTCTGCCCTCTGTCCCCCTCCCGGCCGCTTGGTCTCTTCCTCTGCGTGTCCCCGGGCAGCCCGGCCGCAGCTGCAGGCGGCCTCCGGGAACCGAGCTGCGTTATGATGTGCAGATGGTGTTTCCGCCGGGCCCCTCGCTTTTCATGTCGGTGGCCTCTGGGATCTCGGCCAGCCCAGATGTCCCTGATCATGAGAAAGCCTCCCTCCCCTGGCAAGGCTGGCAGGCGATGCCAGGGACGGGGGGCCTCGGGCCAGCGCTGGCTTGGATCCTCTGGCGAGGGGGCCGGGCCGGAGGCTCGGAGGCTCGGATGCTCGGATGCTGTGTCATTTGTGTCCAGCCCTGCGGTGCGTCTGCAGAGCCAGGGATATCGCTTCCGCGTCTGCAGACAGACACTGCGCGGCGAGGTTTTCAAAGGGCCCCGGGATTGATCTCTTTTTTCCATCCGTGTTGTTTTATCTGACGCGCGAGCTATCTGTGGGCACAGACGGCCTCGCCCGTCAGAGGCGGTGCCCTCCTGTGACAGGAACAATCTCACCCCATCAGTGACAGGCTGGGCCACGCGCAGGAGCCACGTGTCTCCCCCATCAGACAGGGAATTCTACGGCCAGCGGTACATGTGTCTTTCCCATCAGACTAAGAGTCAACAGTATGGGGGGCGGGGGGGGGGGGGGAATGCAGCTCTGCCCTCTGCTCTCAGACTTGGAGTTCCTGGGGTCAGGCCACTTGCACTTGAACTTTGCAGACCTGCCCTTGGCTCACCTGCCTGGCACGGGTGTGGACAGTGTCAGCCACAGCAGGTGCTGGAGGTCCACGGGCGAGGAAGAGCAACCAGAGATTTAGGGGCACCTGGACCTGCTGTAGAACCCGGCTTCTGACTCAGGCGTAGCTCCTGAACAGTAGCTCAGTGATGATGGCTGAATGAATGAATGAATGAATGAATGAAAAGCTGGTTCCTGCCCTTGAGAAGCTCACATTCTGTTAGGGAAGGAGTGAAATTCGGTAGGCTCCTGATGTATATTACCTTATAAGTTTCTCCCCCCCCCCAAGTTTATTGATGGGGAACTGGGGGCTCAGAGAGAACAAAATGACATGTCCAAGGTCTCACAGCTGGTGAATAAGGGAGCAGGGATTTGCACTGAGGTCCTTTGATTTCCAGATGTTTACTCTTCCTGGAAAAATTATTGTCATTTAATTTCAGACCTACCCAAGGCAGGTGTGTCTGATGTGGCATGCGAACCGAGGGAGAAGGGAAGTTAGAAATGTTTTAAAGGGGTGACTTGGAGATGGGTTTTGCAGGATGAGTAGGAGTTCACCAGGCAGAGAAAATGGTTAGAAAAGGACGGTTGGTGAGCAGCTGCAGCTCCCATGTGCTGCTCTGTGGCCCTGCCTCTCTGGGAGCCGGACTTCCTGCCCCCCCCCGCAGGGAGGATGCACAGCGGGAGGCCTAACCTCATGCTGGCACATCCCTGCCGAGATGCCAGGAGGTCTCCGCGGTGGGCCTCCCACCCTGGGCCAGCTGTGCTTCTAGGAGGAAGGCAGGGTGGTGGGGCCAGCTGTGACGAGGAGCTCCCTCTCTGGGCCCCCGAAAGGTTCAGGGCAGCGAAGGAGGAGCTGGAACCCTGCCTGGTCCTGCCAGGGCCAGCGGGAGGGGGCGAAGGGAGAGGGATGGGTGAGTGGTCCCCCCAGTCTGTGACCAGTGGTCCTCCTGCTGGTTTAGGAGCAGAATGCGATTTATCCCATCCTCTGCCGGTGTGGACATCCACAGGTAGCTTTCCTGGGGGGAGCGGCAGGGGTTACATTCTCCCAGGGGGAGTGCGGAGTCGGCCTTCGGTAGATCCCGGCTGATCCGGGTCAGACTCTGTAAGTCCATCGTTTCGCTGAAACTGGGTAGAACGGGGTTGAGCTCTTAGTTGTGCTCAGCGGGGTCTGACCGACCTCCTGGAACCTGGGGTGCTAGAAGGAAGGAGCAGGGGCTGGTAGACCTGCAGCGGTCACATCGTATTTGTGTTGAAATCGGCAGAACCTTCAAACAAGCCGGAGGTTTTACCCGAAGCCCACGGTGTGTCACAGATACAAGCCGAGAAGCTCGCCGGAGGGAGGAGGGGGACCCAGAGGACCACCCACTCCCTCTTGACCTCGCCTTGGCCCTCTCAGGACTGTTCACGGGCCCCAATTTTCCCCAGCGCCTGAATAGTGCACCCCGACTCCCAACTTGTAGCGCGAGGACCGCCGAGTGACTGAGAGGAGCATGACTGTGCGTCCTCATGTCTGCAGGGGTGTGGGGGGCGGTGCCCTCCCAACTCCTGGGCTGCAGCTCCATGTGTCGGGGGCCTCTGCTCAGCTGCGGTCCTGGCTCTGATGGTGTCTCCTCCAGGTTCTCCATCCGGGCCAGCAGCGCGCCCATGACCCAGGCTCTGGCCTCGGGGCAGTGCTACCCAACAGGACGAGAGGAACTCTGCCCACGGGGGTAGACTCTGCCCTTTAAAAAATATTTTTATTGATTTCAGAGAGGAAGGGAGAGGGAGAGAGATAAAAGCATCAATGATGAGAGAGAATCACTGATCGGCTGCCTCCCGCACGCCCCCTACTGGGGATGGAGCCCCCAACCCGGGCCTGTGCCCTGCCCAGGAATCAAACCCTGACCTCCTGGTTCATAGGTCGACGCTCAACCACTGAGCCACGCCGGCCGGGCTCTGCCGCTTTTGCAGGAGCGCAGTCTGAGGCCAGAGAGGGCTGGGCTCGGGGTCACGCGGTGTTGGGCGGCGTTAATGGAGGACGGGCTTTGGTTCTGCCCCTTCGGGATCTTCGCTCGTCCCGGGCTCAGCCCGCCACAGGAGACCCTCCCATGGGCCCCGCAGACAGCCATCTGCCCAGGCCTTGCCCAGCCGGGAGCCGTGAGAAGCAGAGCCTGATATGGAAGCTGCCAGGGCGTTACTAATGGGCTGTCGGTTGCAATTAGGGCAGCAGGCTTTCATCTCCCCGCCGCCCCCTTCTGCTCGGCAGCCCCGCAGCAGGCGGCTTCCCGTCCTGTCCGTCTGGTGGGTGTCAGGCGCCCCCGCTGCGGGGGGACCCCAGGCGGGAGCCGGGGGAGGCCTCTCTGCCAGCCGTCATTAGGGCCGGCGCTGCCTCCAACTGTTGCGTGTCCCGGGCCCGCGTCCAGCGTCCCGCGAGCCAGCGGCCTGCAGCCCATCCCTCGGCCCCGCCAGGCCCAGCCCCTCTGGCCAGGCCCAGCCACCGCTCCACCGAGGCCTGCCTGAGATTGCCGAGGTGTTCTGGTGACTTCTGAGGGCCTCGCAGGAGAGATAACGCTCGAATCAACAAATCTGCCGCCATGGCTTTGAAGAGACTGTTTCAATCACTTTATTTTGTCTTCATGGCAGGTTTGCCAGATGGCGTGGGTCTTGCTGAGGTCCGGGACCGAGGGGGCGCGCATGGAACTGGTGCGGCTTCAAAGCTCCTTTTTAATCTTTAGCAACATCACAGCGGCTGGGAAACTGCCTCGCGCTCTCAAGTCTCCCCCACAAAAGAGGCGCGGCCGAGGCTCTAATGAAAGCCAGATAAAGGGGTGGCTGGGATCAGAAACAGAGGGAAAAGAGCAGTCGTTAGTCTTTCTTGTAGCTGTTTCAAAAGAAATTCTAAGACAAATTATGGCTTTGGGTGTTTTTCTAAAGGGACCGGAGCCGGGAGAGGGGCCGGGGGAGGCGCGTTGACCCCGCGGCACGGTCCCGGCATGAAAGGCAGAGGAGACTGGAAAAGGCCGGCACACAACAATCACCTGCCCGCGAGCGCGCGTGGGGATGAAAGCCTCGCTGGCATAATTGCGGGCGAGGGCGAGGAGTGGGCGGGCGGGCGGCCTTACCTTGCCGCCAGCGCTATTAATGCCGAGGCGCCCCCCTCCTTCCCCTCGGGAAGGGCAAGGGCGCCTGGGCCTTTCGGGGGGGTTGGGAGGGGCGCTGCGCCACGCCCGGCTGACCTTAGGTGCGGGTCGTGGCCACGTGGTGCCGTGCGTGGCCTCCTCACGTGAAGGCCCCAGGCGGCTGCCCACGCCTGCCATCCCCGCGAAGGAGGCGGCTGCGCCCTGGGTCCCCTTCCCGTCCCACTCGCCTCCTTTAAGGTTCGAAGGTCTGTCTCTTGGGAGCTGGGGAGGGGTTTACCGACCGGCCATTCCACCCCCCTGTACCCCCTACACCCCCCGCACATGCTCTTGTTTTCAGAGATCAGCCC
Source organism: Myotis daubentonii (assembly GCF_963259705.1). Lineage (NCBI taxonomy): Eukaryota > Metazoa > Chordata > Mammalia > Chiroptera > Vespertilionidae > Myotis > Myotis daubentonii. The sequence goes on along the minus strand of NC_081854.1, from coordinate 56,618,605 downwards.
TATGCTGGGGGAGTCAGAGGGGTGCGGAGCCTACAGCTCGTCCTGTGGCGCCCACTGGTCAGGGCTCTGGTTGCCCGAGGAAGGTACACGGGGACCTGACCCCCCTCCCCCCAGCACAGCGCCTGGGTCAACGTCACAGATAAGAAACAGTGACGCCCTTGCCAGGCCGGGCCCAGACTGGGCGCCCCGTCACTTCAGCCTCGTTGCCCGCTCACAGCAGGTCACAGGGCTCGGACCAGATCCAAGGGCCACCGTCCTCAGCTTTGCGTCTTCAGTGAGAAAAACTCGCTCCCCGTGGTGAAGGGTTAGGTGTGCAGGAGGGGGAGCAGGGGGACCACTCAGACCCCTTCGCACCTCCCTGAAGAGGCCAGGTGGCACCGCCAGCGGGAGCAGAGAGGGTGCTGGTGAGTGTAAGCCGTGGGTGTCCCCAGAGGGTGTGGGGAGGGTCGGGGACAGACGGGCTGTGCAGGGTGTGCATGTGTGTGTGTGTGGGGGGAGTGGGGGGGGGCGGTAGGACGGAGGGCCGGCAGCAGAGGACAAGCCTGGAACAGGGCCTCCCGTCTCCCATGAGCGAGCTGACCGTTCTTGGTCTCCAGACTCAGGGGAGCTGTGTGAATTTTTGTTTCCCCAGGAGCCAACCCTGAGGAAGGGCATGTGTGCAAGTTCCTTTGGGAAGTGATGCCAAGACACACCGAGGAGGGAGCCGGACAATGAGCAGTGATGTGAAGGTGAACTGGTTTTCTGAAATAAATAAGTAAATAAATAATCCCTGGGTGGTAGCGTCTGCCAATTGCCCTGGTGTAAATGCTCGCACGTGGTTGACTTCCAGCTCCCGGCATGCCACAGCTGGGTGAAGAGCTGGACAGAGATGTGCGGGCCGGGCTCCCGTGAGCTGGTGTGAGCCGTGGGGCTGCAAGCTGCGCAGAGAAGGAAGGCGCTGGCAAAACGTGCAAAATCAAGCCAGTGTCACCGTGAGCCGCCAGAGCCCAACGCCGCTGGGCACGGCTGGGAGTGTGTGGAACAGATGCCCCTGAGTCACCCCTTCGAGGCAGAGGGCCCGGGCACCTGCCCACCAACGCCCCAACCATCATCGGCTCAGGCTGCCCCCCAGGGCCGGGGGGCGGGAGGGGGAGGGAACTCACTGGCCTTCTGGTCAGGGCTCTGGGTAGCAGAGGAAGATACACAGGGGCTGGACATTGCAAGTTGGGCCCACGCGCGTGAAAATAGTAGGTCTGCTGAGGTGTTCGTGGGTGTATGCTGGGCCTTGAGCCTCATGCCTGGGGCCTGTGGGGGTGTCAGTCCAGAGAACTGGGCTCCTGGCTCTCCCCCGGGACAGACACACTGCTCGCAGCCTCTGTTCCCCACGACTTCGCACTCGGGTCTTTCATGGGAGGAGCGGGGAAGAGGGATGAGAGGCGGAGGCGGGAGAAAGTACCGCCCGCGGCCCAGGAGCCAGCAGCCTCTCCCACTGCCCGCACCTCGCACGGAAGTAGGTCACAGGGAAGAACTCCGCGTCCCCGTCAAAGTTTCAGGCAGAAACAATAACTTGGTTTTGACCTTGCTCTTCAGAAAGCAAGTCGCTGCTGAGCTGCAACATCAAAAAGAATAAATAATTGTTTTCCTTTCTTGTTGTGATGATAGGATCATCCGAGCGGTTAGTGGGAAGCAGGCGGCTTTGATTCGACTCTGGCTCCCCAGTGCTCCGGCCTCTGTGTGTCAGCGGGCTCCTGTTTCACCCCAGGACAGCAGAATCCCTTGATTAAATTCATATTTGTTTTAATCTTTCCCTGTGTCTGATCTCAGGCTCAAAGATGGTCAGGAAAAAAGCCGGCCGCCCCGCGGTGGCCATGGGGCGGGCCCGTGTCAGGCCCCACGCTGTTCGTTCTGCCCGGCGCGATTAGGCAGCGGCCTGCGGTGGCCCGTCCTGCCCACTGTGCCAGCCCCTCAAGCCTGCATGCCGGAGCCGCTGGGCCGGGGAGAGGGCGAGGAGGTGGGACCAGCCAGCGCCGGCTGCAGCCTCTGACTGGAGCCGTGTGGGACTTGAACAGCTAGAATTCTCTTTAAAAATGGAAAAGCTGAAGAAATTATGGATCTTAGGTGCCCGGGGTGGAGTGTATCCGCCCGCTCGGCTCGTACAGGCGACTCTCTTTGTCTGTTTTCCGTCTCCCCCCAGCTCATCCCTCCCCCCTTCCACCAGCACGGAGGCCCCTTCCAATGTGCCCGCGTGTTGGGTTAAATACCTAATGTTGCCGTCTACACGGTAGCAACAATCCCCACAACAGCCCTTTGATGTAGGTGCACTTAACACCATCCCGTTTTCCAGAGGAGGAAACTGAGGCACAGAGAGGGCACGTGACTTGTCCAGGGAGACGCAGCTGGTAAGTGGCAGCGCTGATACCAAACCCCATGGAGTCTGGCTTCAGCGTCTCTTTTTCATTTTTAAAATATTTTTATTGATGTCAGAGAGGAAGAGCAAGGAGAGAGAGAGAGAAACATCAATGATGAGAGAGAATCACGGATCGGCTGCCTCCTGCACGCCCCACACCGGGATCAAACCCACAACCCGGGGCATGTGCCCTGACTGGGCATCGCACCATGGTTTATAGATCCACGCTCAACCACTTGGCTACGCCGGCCGGCTCAGCGCCTCTTCCTTACTCCTTATCTAACTGTCTGCTGGCCCAGTCCTGTGCTCCGTCTCTGGGCCACCACTTCGCCTCGCCTGGGCCCCCCAGGAAGCCACGCCCTCACGGTCCTCTCAGGCCGCTGCCCTCTGTGTGTCATGGTCCCCAGGCCACTGGTGCAGGTCTGGGCCACACTCCTGGCCTCCCTTGGGTGGGGCTGCCCCCATCCCCCGCAGGAAGTGGGTGTGTGAATGAGGGCCCGGAAGCTGCTGTAGGACCTGCCCTCCCCTCCGCCAGGTCCTCTTAGTAAGTTCACTCCTTGCGTGATTTTTATTTTTTTAATCCTCACCCGAGGCTGTTTTTCCATTGATGTTTAGAGAGAATGGGAGGGGGAGAGACACAGAGAGAGAAACATCGACATGAGAGAGACACACGCATCGACTGGTTGCCTCCCATACTCGCCCAGACTGGGGAGGAGCCTGCAACCGAGGTACGTGCCCTTGACCGGAATCGAACCTGGGACCCTTCAGTCCGCAGGCCGGCGCTCTATCCACTGGGCCAGACCAGCGAGGGCCAGTTATTTTTTTCATGATAGTGACGTTGCTGCCTGAAACAGAGACTGGCCACATGACGAAGGGCTCGGCACTCTCCCGACCACGATTTGTCCAACTGAAGTCACGGCACCGTCCCACAGAGGATCACCCACGGGGGACCACGGCCACGCCCTGACGCCTGAAACGCCGGCTCCAGAAATGATTTGGGTAATGACGTCTCACCTCTTTTATTTCACATTCCGATCTTAAGATAACATGTAAAATCTCAACGTGGTTTTCAGGAATAGTCAGTAAAAGAAATCGTGCGTGACCCTGCCACCCTTGGAAGTGCTGTTTTTCTTTATGAAAACGACTTACGTCCAAAGTCAGAATGCAGTAACAGCGTGAGAGGCGTCGCTGAAGATAGAACGCAAGCAGTGCTGGCTGGAAGGGCATTGAGAGTTTGAAATGCAGAACTAGATTGCCGACAGGAGTCCTTGAAGTATGTTTTAGACCAGCCGTGGGCAAACTACGGCCCGCGGGCCGGATCCGGCCCGTTTGAAATGAATAAAACTAAAAAAAAAAAAAAAAGACCGTACCCTTTTATGTAATGATGTTTACTTTGAATTTATATTAGTTCACACAAACACTCCATCCATGCTTTTGTTCCGGCCCTCCGGTCCAGTTTAAGAACCCATTGTGGCCCTCGAGTCAAAAAGTTTGCCCACCCCTGTTTTAGAACGTTGTAAAAAAAATAAAAAAAATCCCCACAGGGTGCAACCAGAGTTAGCGATGAAAATGTTCATTTGGACTAAATTCGTTTGGGGCATTTCACTTAGCATCAGAGACAAATTTAAAAACTTATGGCAGCATGGTAAAGTCATTGGGCAGCCAAAATGGCCTGGAAAGGATCTGAAGTGTAAAACGTAAGACAAGCTTGGCCAGTGTGGCTCAGGGGTTGAGCATCGACTGGTGAACCAGGAAGTCAAGGTTCGTTTGATTCCTGGTCAGGGCACATGCCTGGATTTCGAGTTGGATCCCCAGTGTGGGGCGTGCGGGAGGCAGCGATCGATAATTTTCTCTCATCATTGATGTTTCTATCTCTCTCTCTCCTTCTCCCTTCCTTTCTGAAATCAATAAAAAATATTTTAAAAAATAAAATAAAAAGTAAGACAAGATCGAGGGGCTTGTTCTCTGCTAAAAGGGAGACAGGGGGCAGAACAGCCAAATGCAAGGTGTGGTCCGTTACTGGGCCCTGGTTTAAGCTTCTTTGAAAGAGATTTTAACCCCGACCAGTTGGCCCAGTGGGTTGGGCGTCATCTTGTGCACCGAGCGGTCTCTGGTTTGATTCTGGGTTGGGGCACACGCTGGGATTGCGGGCTTGATCCCTGGTAGGGAGCGAGCAGGAGGCAGCCAGTGGATGTTTCTCTCTCCCTTTCCCTCTCCCTTCCTCTCTCTTTAAAACTTAATTAAAAGATGTTTAGAACATTTTCAGAGGATTTAAATGCGAACTAATTATTCGATGCTATTGGGAGATGAGTGTTGATTTTGTTAGAGAAGATAATGGTATTATGGAAAAGTACCCATGCTAGTTTTTTGACAAATGCATGCTGGAGCATTCCTGTCCTGAGGTTCATTTACAAACGGTTTAGCAAAAGTTAAAAAAATTAAATGCATATATAGATGAAATAAATGTCAAATCTCGATTTTCATTTTTCTCGCCTATTTCTTAGTATACGTCAACTATGTCTGTAAAAAAACTGAAAGCTATTCCAGTGCCTGGGAAAACCTCTCAATCTCTTCAGAATCTGGTCACACACGGCAAAAATAGAGGGGCGTGACTGAGGTAGAAAAAGCAGTGGGACTGCTATGAACTGCTGCCTTTACGGTCCCCGCGCTACAGTTACCTGCGGGAGCGGTGGGTGGTGGGCTCTGGGTGTGGCCGGTGGTGACTACCGCAGCGTGTGAGACCCCCGTGCTGGTGGCCGCCAGCTCCCGCGGGGGCCATTGCCGGGTTTATGGTCGGGCTTACGGAATCCATTCAGGCCTGTGGCACCTGCACAAGAAGTACATGCATGCCCTCAAAAGGTGAGTGTGCCCTCGGGAAAAAAAACAAATTTTTTTTAAACCAAACAACCTACCAGGCCTCTAAATTCCGTGTGGAATCTACAATGCGTGTCTCACCTCTCCCCCATCCTCCTGATTTGCTGTCACCTCCCCTGAGGCTGAGGCCGATCGTAGCTTTCCCTTCGATTCCGGAGCTGGGACGCTTGACCTTGGCTGCTAAGAAAGCCCTGGGTGACCTTGAACAAGTTTCAGTTTCTCATCAGTAAATAGAGAATGATAACATCTGTTTCTCAGGTATGTGTGTGTGTAATACACAAAACAAACTAACCATTACAAAGGATGTATTTATTTTTTAATATACATACAGCAGTATGTATTTTTTAAAAAAATATTTTTATTGATTTCAGAGAGGAAGGGATCCCTTGACCGGAATCGAACCTGGTACCCTTCAGTCTGCAGGCCGACGCTCTAGCCACTGAGCTAACTGGCTAGGGCTCAGCAGTATTTAGAACATTCACAATGTTATACTGCAGAGCTTTCTGAATGGAAATTCCATATTCCTTACATAAAATCTCGCCATTCCCCCACTCCCCAGTCCCTGGAAACCACCCATCACCTTTTTGTCTCTATGAAGGTACCTACTGGGGATATTTCAAATCAACGGAATGATTCAATATGTGACCTTTATGTCTGGCTTCTGTCGCTTTGACATCATGTTGTCAAGGTTCGCCCACGTTGTGGCCCGTGTCATTCCTGTTCGTGGCTGAATTCGTGGCTGAGGACTATTGTATGGATGCACCACGGTTTGCTTATCCTTTCGTCCGTCCGCAGACATTTGGTTGTTTCCGCCCTTCGGCTGTTGTGAATGACGTTGCGATGGTCACGCACGTACAGGTACTTGTGTGCGTCCTGTTTTCGATCCTTTTGCGTATGTATCTAGGAGTGAAATGGGTCACGGTGGTCAGCTTTGTGAAGCGCTGCCGTACCGTTTTCCACAGCGGCCGAACCCGTTTACATCCCCACCTGCTAAGCGTGAGGGCCCCCGTTTCTCCACGTCCTCACTGACGTTCTGGTTTGGAACACAGCCATCCGGCGTGTGTGCAATGGCTTTGGGTGCATTTCCCCGACGGCCAGCACGTTGAGCATCTTACCACGTGCGTAGTGGTCACTTGCCCGTCGTCTTTGGAGAATTGGCAGGTCCTTTGCCCATCTTTGAACTTGGTTATTTGCTTTCTTGCTGTTGAGGTGTGGGTTCTTTTTACTCTCTGGATAGTGTCTTTTGAGGCGCATAAGTTTTAATTTTGATGAAATCCATTTTATTAATTTTTTTTTCCTTTTGTGGCCACTTTTAGTGTCCTGCTTAAGAGACCATTGTAAAATTCAAGGTCATGAAGATTTTACGTCAAACAGTTTTATCGTTTTAGCTCTTAAATGTAGGCCTTTGGTCCATTTTTGCATATGTTTAAGGTACTGGTCCCGCTTCATCCTTCGGCTTGTGGCTATCCAGTTTCCCCAGCACCGTTTGTTGAAAAGATTGTCCTTCCCCCCATGAATCGGCGCGGCACCCTTGTCATAAGGCAGTTGACCACATAGGAGAGGATTTACTTCTGGGCTCTTCATTCGGTTCCATTGATCTAGGTCTAGCCCTACCACTGTTTTGATTACTGTCGCTATAGCAAGTTTTGGAATTGGCAAGAGTGAGCCCTCTAACTTTGTTCTTCTTCAAGGTTGTTTTGACTGGTGTGCCTTGAAATTGCTCTGAATTTTAGGATAGGTTCTTCTGTTTCTTCAAAAAACACTATTGGGGTTTTCATAGGGATGGCATGGACTGTAAATATTGTCATCTTTACAATCTTCAGCCTTCCCACCTGTGAACACAGGATGGCTTTTGTTCCATTATGTCATCTTTATTCTCTCGACAGTGTTTTGTAGTTTCTGGTGTAGACATCTCTCACTTCCTTGGGTAAATGTATCCCCAAGTATTTTATTTTTCAGCTGCTGTTGTAAATGGAATTGTTTTATTAATTTCCTTTTGGGATTGTTCGTTGCTAGTGTATAGAAATACAACTGGTGTGTGTGTGTGTGTGTGTGTGTGTGTGTGTGTGTTAATCATTACCCAAGGATATTTTTCCATTGATGCTTAGAGAGAGTGGAAGGAAGGGGGAGAGACAGAAAGAGAAACATCGATGTGAGAGAGACACATCGATTGGTTGCCTCATGCACACACCCCGACCAGGGCCAGAGACTGAGTCTGCATTGAGGTTTGCACCCTTGACTGGAATCGAACCCAGGACCCTTCAGTCCACAGGTGAATGCCCTATCCACTGAGCCAAACCAGCTAGAGCACAACTGATGTGTGTGTGTTGATCTTATATCCTGCAACTTTGCTGAATTCACTAGCTCCGACAATTGTTTTGTTGTTGTTGTTTTTGGGGTGTGGATTCTACATAGACGATCATGCCATATGTGAACAGGGATCATCTTATTTCTTCCCCTCCAAATCCGGCGCCTTTTCATTTCTTTTCTGTCCCAACTGCTCTGGCTAGAACTTGCAGCCTTATGTGGAACAAAAGTGATCAAAGCAAGCATTCCTCTTGTTCCTGATCTTAGAAGGAAGCTTCCAGGTTTTCACTACGGAATCGGTGCTAACTGTGGGTTTCTCGTGGGCCAGCCTTGATCATGTCAGGGAAGTTCTGCCCTATTCCCACTTCATTGAATGCTTTTATCATGAAAGGTTATTGAATTTTATAAATGCTTTTCCGGCCTCAGTTGAGAGGATAATATGTCCCCCTCCCCTCGCTCTATTAATGTGCTGTATCACCCTGATAGATTTCCTTATGTTGAACCCACCTTTTTTTGATGGGTAGATCTTTGAATGTGCTGCTGAATTCCATTTCCTTAGTATTTGGTTTAGGATTTTGAATCGACATTTTTAGAAGATACTGGCCTGTCGTTTTCTTCTGTCTCGCTGTCTGGCTTTGGCATCGGAGTCATGCTGTCCTCGTAGGGTATGAATTGGGAAGCTTTTGTCGCCCTGAGTCCCTGAGGAATGACTACGACGATAGAGCACAGTTCTCTGCTGACCTCCGTTGCACATGTAACGTGTACGAGACGTACACCCTTACTGTGGCAGATTTCAGGCGTCTTTGTTACTGCAGCATCACCTCGCCGATCCTGACTAGGAAAGCAGGATACTGACAAATGGTTCGTCATGTAATTCCATTCTACACACAGGGAAATGGAGCCCCAGGAGCTTCCCAATGTCTTACAGCTAATTTAGCTTTAGAAACAGGGATGGAACTCGCCTCCCTAACTCTGGCCCTCGAGTCCTTCTCACTGGCTTCTGACAGCGCGGGCAGCTTTCCGAAGGAGGCCGACCTTGCGCGGGGCTCCTGATGTGGCCAGAAGGATCCTTTGTCCCGGAGCAGCTCTCTGTCAGCCCACTCACTGTTCCCGGGCCCGAAATCCTACGATTGGCCTGCATTTGAAAAGCATCACTTCCTGGCATCGTGCAGATGCATTCAGTGCGGAGATCGTCTGCTCAGAGTGTGGGGGTGCAGCCCGCTGCAGAGATGTCGCCGACCTTTGCCAGTTTGGGGAGACGGGGCCTTCCTGGCATCGTTTTATAGAAGAGAGAGCATGCGTCCGGTCTGATGGTTCTGTGCGTGGCCTCGGGTCAGGGAGGCTCACTTCTGAGTCCCGCCTCCTAGCTCTGTGACTGAAGGTAAGCCCGTTCGTCTCCTCAGGCCTCGATTTTCTCAGCTGTAAAATGAGGCCAATAAGGAAGAGGTTGTGGTAAGTTGGTTAAACCATATCGACCACTCGACACAGGTCTAGTAGCCACACGGCATCGTCACTACCGTCAGGGAAAGACGGTGGGCGTTGGCATGCCGGGATTTTTGCTGAGCAGGTGACAGGGAGGCGTCAGAGCCGCGAAAACGCCTGGCCAGTGTGGCTCAGTGGTGGCCCTGCCCTTTGAAGCAAAACCGCTGGCGTTGGGCTGGCTGACCTGGGCACCGCTGGGGTCCTCTCCTGCGTCCACGCCCATGGGAATCATGCCTGCCCAGACTCTTCTTCCACGTCAGCCGGAAAGTGTCTAATCTCTTTGCCGAGTGTCGAGTGTCTCCCGGAGCCCTGAAAGGTGACTTTCTAAAAGCAGATCAAACAGCCTGACATTTGCTGCGGAGCCATTTAAAGTCCCACCACAGGCTTGCGCTGGCCCCGTGGCTCCCCGACTCCCTCGGCTGCCGAGAAAGGCTGTGTCCGCTCACCGGCACAAGGAGCCTGCCCTGCCGTGGGAGCCGCAGCCCAGAAGAAACATATGCTGTAAACGCTAATCTGCTGCTTGGTCTTGGCCAAGAGTTTATTCTTTCACGAAAGCCAGGCCCTGGCCCCCGATTGCATTCTGCGCACGCACACATTTTTTTAATTTGCTGGCATTTGCAAAAACACATCCGTGGTCCCGAGGCCTTTGGGTTTTTATGTTTAGCAAAACCATCTCACGGCATCATGGCCCCTGGGTTCCATCCCGGGTTTCCAAGGAGGAGCTGAAAGTGCCTGGGAGCCCCAGGGCGGGGGTGAGGGGTCCGGGGTCTCTGGCCCTCAGTGCTGTGAAGGGCTGCCAGCGAGCACCATCCAGAATGAGCTCTCTGACTCAGAGGCCTGCACGGGTCAGGCAGATACAGGAAATGGGCCAAGTGAGCCAGGGTTGGGGGACAGTAAGGAGCGGTGGGGACTGAGGCAAAGCGGGCACTGCATGCCCCTCTCCCTGGGGCTGCCGGCCTGGGCGAGGGACAGCTGCTGCCGTGCGGGAATGGGGGCCCCGTGTCCTTGGAGCTTCCCACTCTTCTAAAGGAGCAGCACTTGGCGTTTGTACAATGCGAAATCTGTCCGCGTTTCGGTGTTGGCCCGATTCTATTCAAACACTCCACAGGCCAAAGCAAACATGTCTGCTGGCGGAACGTCGCCGCCGGTCTCCGAGCCAGGGGCAGAGATAAGGAGTGGGCGGGCCCTCACCTCTGCCCTCTCACCGGAGAGGCCGTCCCGTCCATGGCACCACTTTGCAGGTGGGGAAACTGAGGCCCATCACCCGGAGGTCTCGTCGACTGCCTCTCTCCTCCGAGATGTAAGACTTAAGAGTGACACTCTCAGGATGTGACGTTCCCCCAGCACTTGCTTATTTATTTTTTAATAGAGGAAGGGAGAGTGAGACAGAAACATCCATGATGAGAGAGAATCATGGATCGGCTGCCTCCTGCACGCCCCACACTGGGGATCGAGCCCACAACCCGTGCCTGTACCTTGACTGATAATGGAACCGTGACCCCCTGGTTCATAGGTTGACACTCAAGCTCGGAGCCCCGCCGGCCGGGCAGGACTGGCGTGTGTGTGGCAGACCCAGAAGCCTTCACAACGCGAAGATGTGCTGCTCTGCAGGGGTGAGCTTTCAGGCAAAGGGACGGTGCGGGCGAGGCCCTCTCGGAGGCCCTCCAAGTGCCAGGTGACGGTCCGCTCTGCCCAGCCCCCGGCGTTTCCGGGTCGGTCTCCCCAGCAGTATTCGCGAGCGGCCCCCCTTCTCCCACAAGCAGGGCCCCCTGAGAACCTGGACCACCAGAACCCTGGGGCTCACGTTGGGCTTTTCCGCACCTGCAGGTCCAGCAGGAAATGCCCAGATGGCTCCGGCTCCAGCCGCCATGGGAGGGGTGCTCCCTCCGTGGGTAAAAGAAGTCCAAGCTGCCAAGGTCCATCCAGGACCTGCTCGGGGCTTGGCCAGAGCCGACGCCGTGTCCCCGGAGGCGGGGGCGGCGTTCTCGCCGCCTCTGTTAGGCTGGCACGGGGCCGGTGGCCAGCGGCCCTCCCTCCGGCCCCTGCTCCCAGTCCCGTCTTTGTCCTGCCCCCACACCTCCTCATGTGCCGCCTGTCAGGGCCCCGACCACCAAATTAGCTCTTTGTGATTTTATTTGGCTTTTATTGGCTCAAGCTGGAGGTTGGAGAGGGAGCCAGATGTGAGGCTGGGGACCACTTGAAAGGCCAGGTAATTAGCAGCATCTGCCTCTGCCTTCTTATCTTGACAGGCGGACACAGAGCCGTGACCTGGGAGCTGGGAGGCAGCTGCCTTCTCCACATTAAACGAGGCGAAGGCCAAAGGGGAGGCGCACTTGGCCTGAAATGCCGCCATCTGTGTGTGTGCATGTGTGTGCGCGCGCATGTGTGTGTGCGAACGTGAGTGCACTGAAGAATCGTCCCCTCCAGCCATTGTGTCTTGGCCCCCAAACACGGAGAGAACCTTCTGCCGACCTCCGAGCCTAGGGTAGAATCTTTATGTTCACATTGAGGGATCGGCTGTAGGCAGGGAAATGCACCGATCCTAACGATATGATTTTGATGCGTTTTTACAAATGAGTAGAAGGCATGCAACCCATCCGTTCCTGCTGCTCCCAGCGAATCCTCCTCCTCCCACACACAGGCAACCTGGTCCTGCTGTCTGTCGCCACGGGTGGCTTCTGCCTGCTCTGAACGCCCGTGAGTGAAACGACGGGAGAGGAACACAGACGGGACTCCTGTGTCCGGCTTCTTTTGCTCAGCTACTGTTTCCGAGGTTCGTCCAAGTTGTAACACGTACCAGGCGTCCGTTCGCTGTATTGCTGAGGATGGTTCCGCTGGGCGGAGGTACCACCTTGGTTCATCCGTTCTCTGGTTACGTGGGTTGGACACTTGGGTTGTGTCTGGCTTTTGGCTCTTATGAATGAAGAAGTGTATTCGTTTTCAGTGGCTGTTTCAAATGGCCATAAACTTAGTGGCTTAAAACAACGCAATTGTGTCATTTCCCAGTTTCCGTGGGGTACGTGTCCGGGTAGCCCTTCGAGGGGTCGCGCCAGGCTGAAATCAAGGTGTTGCTCAGGGCTTTCCTCGCATCTGGACTCTCGGGTCCAGGACGAAGTGTGTGGAATTGTTGGTGAAGGTCGGTTCCTTGTGGCTGTAGGACTGAAGCCCTCGCTCTCAGAGCTGACCTTCTGTTCCCTGCCACGCGGCTCTCCTCCACACGGCAGTTTGCTTCTGCAAGGCCAGCAAGAGCACATCTGCCGCTGCTTCCAATCTCTCCGGCTTCTCCCATCTCCGACCTCCAGGCCCTCTTGTATAGGGCTCACCCGGTCAGGTCAGACCCGCTGGATAGCTCCCCTTGGTTAATTTGAAGTCAGCTGATTAGGGACAGCCAGAGTCCCTGCACCTTTGCCACTTCACAAGAGTGCTATCCTGTCACGTCCACACTCGGGGCACGGACACCAGCGGCTGGGAGTCTGGAGCCACCTTGGAATTCTGTCGACTGCAAGCAACATTCTGGAGTTTCCTTATTCAAGTGTGTATCTTAAAAAAATAAAAATAAAAAAAGAGCCCTAGCGGGTTTGGCTCAGCGAATAGAGAGCATCAGCCTGCAGACTGAAGGGTCCCGGGTTCTATTCCTGTCAAGGGCAGGTCCCTTGGTTGCAGACTCCCGGCCCTGGTCGGGGGCGTGTGGGAGGCAACCAATCACTGTGTCTCTCTCACATCCATGTTTCTCTCTCTCCCTCTCCCTTCCATCCTCTCTAAAAATCAATGAAAAAAATGTCCTCGGGTGAGGATTTAAAAAAAAGCATTTCTGGTCAAGCTAAAACAGCATGATCCCACTTCACAGAAGAAATACTCACTTGTAAACATCATCTGACACCCGGGCCGTATTCAGCGAGGGAAGCGGTGTCTATCCTCAGCTGGTTGGCCAGCACCTGGCCGTGCCTGTGGGCTCAGTCCCCCGGCTGCCTTCCCGCTAGCACAGCGCCCGGCACCGCGGCTGGTTGAGGAGCCTGGGCCGCTGCCTGGACCAGCGTGGTGGCTTCCTCTTGCCACCGTTTAGCTTGTCCCTCTGTCCCCTTTACGGGCCGTGACCTGGAAGTCAATCTGCCGTTCGATGGGCCCTCTTTGGCTGGAGCGTCTGGGAGATGCTGAGGGCTTCAGAGGGTGTCCCGCGGGGTTTCTGGCTGCCCTCCTGTCGGTTGTGCGAGACTGACTCCCGGGTCGGGGTGGGGACAGGCGGACCCCCCAGTTCTGCTTTCTCCACCGGGGCCCGAAGAAACGGCACCATCCGAACGTCCGGCGGCAGAGCTCTGCCCGCTGCCAGGGGTGTGTGTGTGGGGGGGCCTCCTGGAGCCTGTCTTGCCCGCTGGGCCCCGTCACAATGGACCAGCCGGGCCGAGCTGCGGCTGCAGATACGGCTGAGCGCCGCCGGCACCGCCCAGAGGAGGTGCCCATCAGATGACCAACAGGGACACGGGGTGCGGTCACCTTCTCCCAGACATGGCTCCCTCCGCCCTGACCTGCCTCCTGGAGTGAGGCTGGCAGCTGGGCCCCGACTCCAGACCAGCTGGCCGCCCTGCGGAGGGTCTGCCTTTAATTTAGAAGCTGTTTCCCTCCCTGCGCAGGAGCCTTCGAGCTGCCAGTTAAGGAGCCCTCATCCCCTCCAGGGAGGAGTGAGGAGGCTGGGACTTCTCGCGAAAGGGCCCCTTTCTCACTCGTTCCCAGGGAGCAGCGACTTTTTCTTGGGAAGGCGCCTGGCAGGAGGCCCTGGCGGGGGGGGGGGGGGCAGGTGACTGGGAGGTGGGAGGGCTTACTCCGTGCCAGGCACGTGCTGAACACGATGCCAGAACCACCCCCCCCACCTGCCTCTCCCCGCCACCCCGCAGGCAGGCCTATTGTCTCCGCAGTTCACAGACGAGGAGACCGAGGCTCAGGTTCGGGATGGAAGGGGTCCGGCCCAGGCAACTTGCCACCAAGTGGCTGGTTGGCCTTTTCGCGTGGCGTGTGGTGCCGAGGGCTCGGCGTGGGTCCCCGTTGCTGCCCGTGGGACGCCCTGCGGAGGCAGCAGCGCGGTCCGCCTGTGAGTGCGGCTCCTGGGCTCCTGGCTCACGCACCGCCTCCGCCCCTGTCCCTGTGGCTCCTCCTCCATGAACCCATTCCATTTTTAAATATGTTTTCATTGACTCTTTTAGAGGGAAAGGAAGGGGGAAGAGGGAGACAGAAACATCCAAGATGAGCAAGAACCATGGACCGGCTGCCTCCTGCACGCCCCCTGCCGGGGATGGAGCCCGCAACCCAGGCCTGTGCCCTGACCGGGAATCGACCCATGACCTCCTGGTTCATAGGTCAGCGCTCAACCACTGAGCCACACTGGCCGGGCTCATGAACGCATTTTACCAGCATTGGGTGGCCAGCAACTGGGACTGGCTGACATGGGGGGCTTGCTCTGTCTGCTAGATTGTTCTATGGCAGACGCTCTCTAATGGGAGATGACATGAGCAACAGAAGTCTCCACGCTGCCGACCACTCTCAGGTGCCTCTCCCACTGCCCTTCCCAGGGCGCCTGGCACACAGCTCTCCCCGGTCCTCCCTCCTCGCCCGGGGCCTCCCCCCCGCCCCCTCCCGTGCTGTCTCCTTTAGAACAAGCCGGTCTTCATAAGAGCGTCTCTCGCGCTCTGTGGGTCGTTCCCGCGAGCGATGGCGCCTCCGGAGGGTGTTGCGGGAGCCCCTGAACTTGGAGCTGCTGGGGCAGACGCATGGGCCACCCGGGGACCCCATTTGCGGCTGGCATCCGCAGCGATGGCCGTCTGGTGGGCCGGAGCCCTAAGCCGGGGGGTCTGATCGCACTCCAGGTGGTGAGGGTCCGGATGGAACTGAATGCTTGGACACCCCGTTGGAGTCAGAGAAAGGCCCCCTGGACGGAGTCCTGTTGAAGGAACAGAGCACAGTCGCCAACATAAATGAGGCTCCGAACCCCGTGTCCTGCGCCAAACGCCTTACATTTGCTCAAAGATCACGCTTTGAGTGCGGACTCCATGCCACGTGCTGGCTCCACGTTGGGGCGCAGCTGTGAACAATTAAGCCGATTCAACAAATAGGCCTTTAGCACAGTGGTTCTCAACCTTTAAATACAGTTCCTCATGTTGTGACCCAACCATAACATTATTTTCGTTGCTACTTCCTAACGGTGATGTCGCTACTGTGATGAACCGTCCTGTAAATATCTGATCTGCAGGATGGTCCTAGGCGGCCCCTGTGAAAGGGCCGTTCGGCTGCCAAAGGGGCCGCGGCCCACAGGTTGAGAACCGCTGCTTTAGCACCTACTGCACGCTTTGCATACTGGAGGGATGGCCTCGGACAAGTCTACGCTACGAACATCTACCGAGTCCCTACTGCGTGCCACACAGTAGGCCTGGAGGCTACAGGAGGACCAGGCACAATGCTCACCCCCCATGGATTTTGCAGAAGCCGCAGGAGGTGAGTCCTCTGATTTCATTCATTTTAGAAACTGAGGCTCAGAGAGGCTCATGGTCTGTCATGAGGTCACACAGCCAGGACAGCGAGGTTGGACCTAACCCCCGGCCCATCTGACATCAAGCTTGTGTTCTCACCCTCGGGCCCAGGCTGAGTGTGACTGTTGGGGTGAGGCCTGGGGTCCCCTTTGCTGTGTGCACTTCAGGGCTCCCACCCCCCCAGGCAAGCCTCCCTCTTCTGGGCCCCCCACCCCGATCCCTCCGCTCCGATACACACCACCCGACCCCGGCTGGCCCCGGTGTACCTGAGTGACAGCCCGAGTCCGTCATGTGTTTCTGTGCACAAAACCCCGTGTTCAGCAAATTGCTGCGCCCGAGACCCTATCCAGTTACCTGCTGCATCAGAGGTATGCTCCGCGCTGCCAAGCAAAGCAGAGAATAACGCTTCTAAGAATTTTAACCATTCGGTGGAAAAAGCACACCCTGGCCGGCGCTGCCCGGCGGGAACCAGATACAAAGCAAACAAGGGCTGGGCCCCTGTGTGGGCCTTTCCTGGGGGGTCGCAGCTCCCCCTCCCCACCTCCCCCGGCCCCACAGTCACGTCCTCAGAACCACCGGTCACCTGACTCCGGTCACTGGCCGGCTGGAGCTGTGTGGCACTGGGGTTGCCAGTCACTGGCATGGACCCCTGAGCTGACGTCCGCCTTCTGTGTGGGCGACCACCGAGCCGGTGGCTGGGGCAGGGCTCTGAAGCCACATCTCCCCGATTCCGCTGCTGTCCCTCCCCTCGGCACACGTAGCGTGTGACCTTGGGGCTGGTGACAACCTCGGTGTGCCTCAGCGGGGATGGCGATGATAATGCTTCACCTGGGACGATGCGGCGGATGAACAGTGGGCCCTTCGTGTGGCCGTAGGTTCTTGGACCGCGTGAATGGAGAGCGGTGAATGGCGAATGGTGAATGGTTGCATAATGAAACATTGTAACCATCGGCTAATTGGTCGCATAATGAAACATTGTAACCATTGGCCAATCAGTGACATGATGAAACATTGTAACCATCGCCTAATCGGTCGCATAATGAAACATTGTAACCATTGGCCAATCAGTGACATGATGAAACATTGTAACCATCACCTAATCGGTTGCATAATGAAACATTGTAACCATCGGCTAATTGGTCGCATGATGAAACATTGTAACCATTGGCTAATCAGTCACATGATGAAACATTGCAACCATTGGCTAATGGATACAAGCAAGAGTGAAGTCCCAGGGCAGCTCACCAATGTTACAATGTTACAACGGAACTACATGGGGATGATGTCATAGGGAGGCCAAAGCCGGTGCACCCCGGGTGCTAGAGTTCTACCCGGTAGATGTTCCCTGAAAGTCAGACATTGACTAGCCCGTCTCTTAGGGGGGCCTCCAGCCCCTGCCGGGGGCACGTGGATGAGTAGGGCAGCTGTCCTCCCCGCCCTGTGGGGCTCCCAGCCCAGGGGGCGAGGGGTGCAGTGGGGTGATGGTGATGTGAGCAAATGTGACATTGGAGCCGGGTCTATGACAGGAGGTTGTCACCTGCCCTGACTCTTTCTCCTCAAAAGCCCACAGAGCTCTGAGCTGGACACAGTCCTTCCCCGGCCCCCACGGCCTCTCGGGATGCTGAGGGCGCATCAGATCGTCTCCCCAGGATGGGCCCATGGCTGGTCCCTCCTGGGCACTGGGTCCCTCTCTTCTCCCCGCTCAGGGCTCACCCTGTCCTCAGTGGTTCGGGGCAGTGGTTCTTAAATATTTTTTTAAATATATATTTTCCTTAATTTCAGAGAGGCAGGGAGAGGGAGAGAGAGAGAGAAACATCAATGATGAGAGAGAATCATGGACCGGCTGCCTCCTGCACGCCCCACACTGGGGATGGAGCCCGCCACCCGGGCCTGTGCCCTGACCGGGAATCCAACCGTGACCTCCTGGTTCATAGGTCAACACACAACCAACTGAGCCATGCTGGCTGGGCAGGGCTGTGGTTGTAGACCTGGTTTTGGAGGCAGACAACCCAGGTTTGGGTCCAGGTCCTGCCAGTTGCTACTAACCAGGAATCCTGGTTCAGATGAGCTTCTCTTGAATATTGCGTTCCTCTGTGATCCATTCCCTAAACCACTCTGCCCGTGGACCGTGACTGAAGGGCAGCAGTGAATGAACCAGACAGCTGGCTGTGTGTCTTTGTGCAACTTCCTCACCCTCTCTGAGCCCATTTCCTTACCTGCGAGGTGAGGACTGTGGGAGAAGCAGGGTCAAACCTGGTGCTGTCTGCCTTCTGCAGGGGTAGTTCTTCTCTCTCCCCTAAGGAGGCCCAGATAAAGGCCTTGAGAAGGGGGTGGGAGCTGCTCCCAGCCAGCCCCTGCCCGGGAGCCCTCTGTGGCTCAGAGCGCGGAGACTGGGGGCCCTGGCAGAGGCCGGGGCTGAGCAGTCCTCCCCGTCCCCCCCAGGAAGCCAAGTGATCCCTCCCACAACCCTTTCACCCCTGCGTCCTCTGAATGAAGCCATTCAGAGGAGGAAACCCGACCGCCCATGTTTAATGCATGCCCAGCCGTGCCAGGAGCGGCAGGTCTCCCATGGAGGGATTATTTTTAGCCAGAGCCTGCGAGTGAGCTGGGGGCTTGAAAGAAGCCACCCCTCACCCAAGGACCCCCCTCCCCGGCTGGGTGGCCATCAGCACTGTTAGCACAATCTGTGCCCAGCACGGGGGGTGCTGGCCCGAGCCAGGCCTCCGCTGGGGGCGAGGGGTCTCATCTATCCAGGCTGTCTGTTGTGCCGCCAACTACAGCAGCTGGCCACCACTGACACCTGTGTGGCCACCTCCCGCGGGAGCCCCCTCCCTCCCTCCGCAGGTGCTGGCTCTGGGCAAGGCTAACCCTAGGGGAGGGGGACGAGTTTGAGAGACTCCGTGTGAGAGGGTGTCACCTTTGTCAGCCCTTTGAAACGCCTCTGCTGCTGCAAACCCTAATCCTCACTCCTGGCTTCCTCCTGGTCCATGTCCCCAGCAGGTCGTGTCCATTTCAGGGTAGATTGTCGGCAAACCCGAGGTAGTTAGCATCTTTTTCTGTCAAATTTCCATGCTCCTCCCTCCCCTGGTCCTCCTGCCTTGCTTCTAACTAAGTGCCAGTGGCAGTGTGGCTAGCATTTATTGAGCACCTACTGTGTGCACCAGCATTTATTGAGCACCTACTCTGCGCTTAGCGGTTTTTCACATACTTTCTTTTCTAAATCCTCACAACCCTATAGGGGCAGGCACTGCTCGGTGCCTCCTTTGTCTTATGGGAAACTGAGGCTCGGAGAGGAGAGTGCTTGAGGCCACATGGGGAGTTTGGGCAGAGCAGGGACGCAGACCCAAGCCCGCCTGACCCACAGGGGTGCTCTCTGCACACCCCCCGGGCGGACCTGGCAACGTTAGGTTAAGAGCCAAACAGCTCAGAGGGGTTCTTTCTACGTTCCCTCCTTCGGGTGAATATTGAGAAGCTATAACATGTGAAAATAGACGGAACCATGGAGGCCACCTCTTCCCGGCTGTTCATTTCTCAGATGGAGAAACTGAGGCCCAGAGAGAGGTCCTGTGGTGCCCCAGGGGCAGGCCCCTGGGTGCCGGTCCTGTTCCAGGGCTCTGCTCCAGCCTGAGATTTCCTGTCGCCTCACTCCCTGGGTCCCGGTCTGCCTCTCTGTCCAGCCATACGCCCGGCCCCCAAGCTGTGGCCACGGGAAAGTGCTTGGTGGACAGATGGGCCGATTGCCCGTTGCCTCAGCCCAAGTGAGCAGGTTGGTCCCAGACCAGCTGGTCACCCCTGGAGGAGGCATCGGCCTGAGCGCCAGGGCCTCCATTGCCAACGTCTCTGTTGCTCCGCGCCTGCTAAGAGCGGATGCCGAATGGCCACCAAACGGGAAATGCCACCCAGGTGACCCCGGTGCGGCCACTCAGAAATCTCTCCAGGACTTTCCGCCAGAGAATTCAATAGAGGGCATTGATGACATAAGAGAAGTAAGAGCTGAGCAGCCAAGCAGAGGAAGGGACAGCGGGCGCCTAGCAACAGCGGGAAGCTGCTACCACCCCCAGGGCCGGGCACACAGTGGAGAAGGAGTTACCAGAGCCTGGGAGCTGGGGCAGGAGCTAGAATCGGGGAGGGGGATGCCTTCTGGGGGCGAGGGGGTGGCCGGGGACCAGAGACTAGGCACAGCCTCTGTTGGAGACACCACAGGGAACACAGAGAGGAGGGTGAGGGGAGACTACCTTGGCTTTTCACACCTGTTTCTCTGCAGTGCCTCCTATTGGTCAGACCAACCCAGAAGCCAGGTGGCAAAGGAGTCTGGGAAATGTAGTTCCTGTGACATGGAGCCGAGCAGGAGGAAGGCAAGGATGGGACCTGGGATCACCGGGCAGTGACTGGCACAAGGGACCCAGCACTGAGGCTGGTCAGGTGCTGGCGGGAACTCCTTCTCACCCAGGCGGACACTTTTACCTAGAGCAGTGGTTCTCCACCTTCTGGCCCTTTAAATACAGCTCCTCATGTTGTGACCCGACCATAAAATTATTTTCGTGGCTACGTCATCACTGTCATGTTGCTACTGTGATGAATCGTCATGTAAATATCTGATGTGCAGGATGGTCTCAGGCGACCCCTGTGAAAGGGTCGTTCGACCGCCAAAGGGGTCGCGACCCACAGGTTGAGAACCGCTGACCTAGAAGGAGGCTGAGGCACAGAGAAGGAAGTGTCTCCGCCCAGGGACTGGGAGACCGGGCTTTGACCCTGACCTCGTGCTCTGACCTTGTGGCCTTGACCCCTCAAGGTCACCGCTAAGGAAATGGAGACACAGACAGGTGACAGGGCCACCTGGGTCACTTAACCTGTTGGGGGCTGTGCTGGGGGTTTGAGCCCACCCTGCCTTAACTCCCGGGCCTGCTGCGGAGGGCATCCTGGGGCCCGTCCCCGGTCCGGGGCGCTCCCTGGCGCCCTTCTCGTGGTCAGTGCTCGGATCCCCACTTGACGCTCGCTCTTTAGCTCATTAACTCTGCCCGGATGGATGGCCGGCTGGGGGGCTCAGGCGTGACCCACATGCCCAATTAGAGGAATTCAACACGCCATTTACTTATCGATGACTTCAGCTCATTTGATCATGAAGGACAGAGTCCACGCTGTTCTCTGAAGCCACCGTCGCCCCTCAGCTGTGCCAAATCCCCCTTTGATCTGCTAATCCCGAGTTTATAAGGTTAGGAGATGAGCAGGCGGAACGAAATGCTTTTCTCTTTCGGTCCACCTAGGGGCCAGCGCCCCGACATCACAGAGCTCCCGGGTAACTCAGACGGCGTGTGAAGGACGCCCCCACACCCTGGGACACACAGGCCGTCTGGGGTGGTAGCCACGCCCCACAGGATCTGCAGGCTTCCTCCTCCTCCTCCTCCTCCTTTTCCTTCTCTCTTCCTCCTTCTTCTTTTCTTTCTCTTTCTTCCTCCTCCTCCTCCCTTTTTTCCTTCTCTATTTTCCTCCTCCTCTTCCTCCCCCTCCTCCCCTTCCTCCTCTTCCTCCTCCTCTTTGTCATCTTCCTCCCTCTCCTCCTCCTCCTCCCCCTCCTCCTCCCCCTCCCCCTCCCCCTCCTCCTTGCATCAGCCTCTTCTTGCTGACCTCATCGGTGCAAGAAGGAAGCCAGTCCAGACTGCTGGGACCTGCTCCCTCCTTGGTCCTCCTGTCTGCCCTTCGCCGGGACCCCTCTGGCATGGATTTGCCTGGAGAGGTGACCGAGACCGTCCCTAGCAGAAGGACAAGGCTTCAGGCCAGTTGAGCCCAACCCACGTCCACTGGGCTCTTGCGGGAGAACAGCCAGGGAGCGTTTATAACTCAGAGAGAGCAGCAGGCAGGCAGGGGGGTTCTGCCCGGCTCTGTGACTTTGGGCAACTGGTCGACCTCTCTGAGCCTCTTTATTCATAAGGTGGGGACAAGGATGGTACCTGCCTCGTTCACTGAATTCTCGCCGTGAGGGTGAGCTGGGGGTGCCTACAGCCTGGTGCAGAAAGAATGCCTAACAAGGGCACCGTGGCGAGGGTTTGGGGGGCCTGGTTAATCAGGAGAACACCGGGGCTGTGCAGGGTTCCCCACAGACCCCGAGGCACAAGGCTTGCACTTGCTGTGTCGCTGAGGCCCCTGCTGGGTTGAGGGATTGAGACCCAAGTGGTCAGTGCTCTGGGGGAGACGGGACATTGACAGGTACCCTGGCAAGCAGCGACGACTGTTGTTCAAATCACAGACTGACAAGGGCTGACTAGGGATCGAGCCCGTAACCCAGGCATGTGGCCTGACAGGGGATCGAACTGTGACCTTCTGGTTCCTAGGCTGATGCTCAACCCCTGAGCCACACCAGCTGGGCTGTATGTGTCTTTCTTTTCACCCCTTTGCCTGCGTGCCCAGCATGGGCATTGCCCTCCCTGGATCAGTCTCCCCTCATTTGTAAATGGGGTCACCCTCTCTGCCTTTCCACCTCACAAGCTTGTTATTTTTTTGAGGGGGGGGGGGAGATGAAAACAATGGCATCAGCACAGGAAACTAAGGGCCACGCACAGGTGCGAATCCTCCCTGTAATGCATCGCCCCGGTGACGAGAAGGCGCCGTCAGACTTGGGCGGCACGGTGGCTTTTCGCCCCGGGTCTCTGCGCAGGAGTTTCTGACTTTGCAGACAAAACAGCCCTTTGCTCTGCCCAATGCAGAGACTTGCCGAGTGGGGCAGGGATGGTAGGGACGGAGGTTCCCTTTAGAGAGAGGCCGGTGCTATCTGCCGCCTCCTCTCCTGGGCAGGACTCTGGTTTTCCTTCATTTTCTTCTTCTTCCCCCGCCCCCACCCCACCCCCACCCCGTCCCCACCATATGCACATCTTCCTCTTGGCGTCCTCACAGCTTGGTAAGTGATTGGTCCTCGCTTTCAACATCAATCGCAAGGCATGTGTTTGTGTTTGTGTTTTTTTACTTCTGCGCGATTCCGTGTCTAAGCTCTCGGGCGCTGAGAGAGACCATAGAGCTGTCCTGCAGGAGGGAGGCTGCGGAAATGTATAGCGGTCTGGGGAGGAGGAATGATGAAATATTCAGAAAGCAGCCCGTTCTTCAGGGATGTCATTCCGCACAGCCAGGGAGCAGATTAATGACACCGTCTGCGAGGAAGGGAGAAGGGCCCCATAAAATATGTATCAGGGGGTTGGAGGCGGGTGGGCCAGACTGCTCGGGACGGCCGTGGGAGTCCCGGCCTCGGAATCAGCACCCAGCCTCGGTCTCCTCCGCCCGAGCTCCGGACAGCTGGCTCTTGGGCCCGGGGGGCACTGCCGTCCCAGCCAGCGGAGGGGATCCTGTGGGTTCTCTGGTAGGAGTACTGGGTGGAGAGGCGAGGCCTGGCCCTGCCTCGAGCCTGCTGTGTGGCCTTAGACAAGTCACTTCACCTCTCTGAGTCTTTGATTCTGCTGCTACAAAACGGAGACGAGGTGATTCTAAAGGGCTGAGGAAGAGATGGGAGGGTGGGTGGGGTGATCACTGGAAACGAAACAGACAGAGGAAGTTGTATGTGCTGTTCCTCACCATCAGGGCAGTCCTGGGTGTGGCCAGAAGAAATTCCTTGGTAAGCCACGTGGGGTCGGAGGTGAGCCCCTTGGAAGCACACCTGAGTAACAAGGGTGGTCCCCAAGTTGCCTCTGAAGGTGGACAGCTCTATTAACTTTAGGGTTTGGGGGTACAACTAGAGGTGCAAGTTTGGGGCCAGAGCGGAACTGCTGGAGGAGTAGCCGAGGGGAGAGCGGACGAGGTGGGGGACCCTAAGTCAGGAGGGGAGGATGTTTATACCCAGCCAGCCTGCCTGGGGACCAACGGGTTTGGTCCGGTCACTTCCTTAGGTTCTCCTGCCGCAGACAGCACAGGACCCCACGAGATGAAATGTGACGAGTGTGAGAGCCACTCGGGAAGGCCGAGCCCAAGCTGGGTGTGGGGGATGGGTAGCGAGATGGGCCACACAGTGGACTCGGTCATGACCCCGTTGGTGGCTGTAGCTGGGGGACCCTGGGACGGTCTTCACGGAGATGCTCTGGTCTTGGTGACGTTACCGGGACATCCCCGTCTCTCTCCTTCTCTCTCCTGCCTCTGACCTTGGCCTTGAAGAGACCACGTCCCAGCACAAGCCACTTCTCAAGCACTAGCTAAGTGTCAGACACTTTGCCAAGCCCTCTCTCCACCAGCGGTGTCCCCATCACTGTCACCGACTCCTCTCTGAGTGGGCTCTCTTGTTATCTCCACTGGGAAGGCCCAGGGAGGTCAGAATCCTCACTCAGCTCACACTCAAGGCGAAGACCAGGATGCAAAGTCAGGCCAGCGGAGGGGGTGGGTCAGATGATGTGTTTGATAAAAGATGCAGCCTGGCCCAGCCGGCGTGGCTCAGTGAGCGTCGACCTAGGAACCAGGAGTTCACAGTTCCATTCCCAGTCAGGGCACAGGCCCGGGTTGCAGGCTCAGTCCCCAGTGTGGGGCGTGCAGGAGGCAGCCAGTCCATGATTCTTTCTCATCATTGACGTTTCTCTCTCTCTCCCTCCCCCTTCTTTCTGAAATCAATTAAAAAATATATATATTTTAAAAAAGATGCAGACGTTGCTTCTTCGACGTGGCCCACTAACCATGCTGGACCCTGACCTTGGCGTCCCTGGCTCGGGCTGGAGCCTGCCCCGTCCGCCTTCAGGACGAGAAAGCCCCCGGCCAGCCCCGCTCAGGGCTCATCCCCAAGTCTGGCCTCCCTCCCGGCCCCCGAGCGCCTGGGAGCTCTCATCGGCGTGGCACGGAGCCGAGGACTTGGGTCGCACTTCATTTGCATGTATGCCAACAAGCCGAAATGCACAGCAACCTTGGAACGCTTTCAAAGGCAGGAATCATTCCTCTGAAATCGGTCTTCCGAGCTTTATCTTGTCCTTTCTTTTTTTGTTTTTTTTTGTTTTGTTAATCTTGGAGCCCCTTAGCATGTCAAAGCAATTTTCCTAATGTCACATCTTCTACACATTAGCATGAAAGGGCTTTAAGAGATGATTTGAGGAAGAATAAATGTTGAATGAGCATTTATTATAGAGCCGTTTAGGCCGCATTTGCATGCGGACTCTCTCTCTGCCACGCAGGCTGCAGAGCAAGCTGATTTGAAAGTCAATGGTGTCTAAACAGGCGCAGCTACAACTGTGCTCACGCTCAGCCCTTCCTCTTCGCGGCGATGTCTTTCTAGAAAGAGGCGGTGTCCCTGGGCTGCTGTGTCTTGGGAACGAGCTGAGGCAGAGCTGTGTGCCTCAACACCGAGGTGGCACTGCCCACGAGCGAAGGCCCCGGAAGCCCATCGCAAGTCCCCGTTTCTTTCTGCAGCCCTAGCCAGTGTGGCTCAGTGGATAGAGCATCGGCCTGCAGACTAAAGCGTCCCGGGTTCGATGCCCGGTCAGGGCACATGCCCGGGTTGCGGGCTCGATCCCCAGTAGGGGGCGTGCAGGAGGCAGCCGATCAATGATTCTCTCTCATCATTGATGTTTCTCTCTCCCTCCCTCCCTGTCCCTTCCTCTCTGAAACCAATAAAAACATATTAAAAAACAAAAAAGAAAGAGGGAAGGGTGGCCAGCCAGAGGCTGCTTGACAATAAAACCATAAGTGTGGTTCAGGAGGCCGGAGAGAGAGGGCGAGAGAGAAAGAGAGAGGGAGAGCCCACTTCAAGGCCAGCTCCCCCCGCAGGCGGGAACCCACGTGCGCGAGGATGAAGGGGACTGAGCAGAGGCAGAGGCCGGCCTTCTGAGGGACGCGTGGTGCCGCTTTGAACGGCGGCCTTTGTGCGGCCTATTCAGGGCAGCCTGGGGACGATGGGGGACAGGCACGCAGGGAGGACAATGGCAGGGACACCGCAGCCGTTCGCATTCCCTTTGAAGTGGTTGTGCCCTGGCCCCCCGCCGCTCCAAAAAGAATGCTTTTGTCGTCCGCTCCAAAGATGCTGTAAGATGCTGCGGGGAAAGTAACCGGAGGGGATCCGCTCCATCAAAAGAAGAAATTTAAAAATAAGAAACAAATCGAGTCGGACACGTGGGGGCTGGCGGTAGCTTTGAACCTGAGCGGAGAAGGGACACCGCGAAACAACCCTTTCTCGCCCCAGGGTTTCCGGGCAGCAGGCTGGGGGCGCGGCACAGGGGCGAGGCGGGTGGGAGCTGGGGGCCAGGTGGGGACTGGGGGTCTCCTAGGGGCCCCCCCGAAGCTGGAGCTGGGACTCTCAGAGCTGAAATCCACTCTAGCACTGGTGCTTGGGCAGAGACATGCTGGAGGCAAAACCAAATGGACAGCACTGCTTGGCGAGTGCGGTGCGTGCCAGGGACGGGCTACGTGCTTTCTTTCCCTTTTTGATTTTTATTTTTTAATGTATCTTTACTGTTGAAAGTCTTACAGATGTCCCCATCTCCCCCATTGACCCCTCGGTTGCTGTCTTGCCTGTGCGGTTCCCTTCGAAATGCTTCACTATGACTAGTGCGGTTCCTGTGTGCGTGTGCGTGTGCGTGTACGTGTGTGTGTGCGTGCGTGTGTGTGTGTGTGTGTGTGTGTGTGTACAGATACTGCGGCATCCTGGAGGTGGAGGTCGGCATCAGCACGGCCTGCGTCAGGGGCCCGCCCTTGGGGCTCAGGGCTGTGCCAGGCCATGGGCAGGTGGAGCCCGGGCCCAGGAGGTGCCAGGCAGACTCTGGTTTGGTCCTGGCGCCCGCTGGAGCTGTGCAGGGTGCAACCTGTGCCCCTGTATGGGGTGCCCCCGGCAGGATGGCTCAGTAACTATGAAGGGTCTTCCTGAGGAATCTGTATCTTCATATACTGTGATCAAAGTGGACATCAAGCCTGGCCAGTGTGGCTCAGTGGTTGAGCACCGGCCTATGAACCAGGCGGTCATGGTTTGGTTCCCAGTCAGGGCACATGCCCGGGTCTCCAGTAGGGGGCGTGCAGGAGGCAGCCTGGAGATCCATGATCCTCTGTTATCTTTGATGTCTCTCTCTCTCTCTCTCTCTCTCTCTCTCTCTCTGAAATCAATACAAATACATTTAAAAAAACATGTTTATTGGATGAATGAATGAATGACTTGTATCCCAGGGTCTTCCCCTTATAGCGGTGGGAGCTCAATAAATATTTGTTAAGCAAAGGAGCGGAAGAATGAAGGGTGTTCCTCCGCCGGGCATAGGGCTTGGCACCGAGCAGGCATGCAGGGGCGAAGGAATGAAGGGGTGATGTCCTGGAGGGGCAGGGGAGGTGACGGTGCCCCTCCATCCCGCCGCCCCGCCCCCACGGTGCGCTAACGCGGAGCAGATGGCGGGGCGGCGGCAGCCGGGCCTGATTAGGGCCCCTCCCGCCGGCAGCCGCGGGCGCTTTGAAGTGAGCCGCTGCCCAGCCTCTCCGGCCAGGCGGCCGGCCGTCCCTGCCGCCAGCGCGTCGGTCCGGGGCTGGCGGCCCGGCTGGCGGCGCGTGTTTATCCAGGTGCGGGCTGGGGGCTGGGCGCGGGGATCCTCTTTCCTCCGGGCCCATCTGGGACTTCAAAGCGCAGCGCAGGCTCAAAGGAGGCCTCGGCCTGGCCTCGGGGTGGCTGGGGGGCGGGGTGGGCGTGCTGGCTTCCTGCACTCAGCCGGGTCCCCAGGCCGTGGGGTCCCTTCCCCCTTGCACCGCAGTCCCCCAGCCCCCACCCCGAGTGCCTCTGTGTGCCAGACGGTGCGCTCCGCAGCTGTTGCATGATCTCCTGACCTCTCGCTGTAGCTCCAGAGGCAGGCACTGCTACGCCCCACCCCCATTTCACAGGTGAGCAAACTGAGGCTCAGAAAGGGCAAGGCCTTGCCCAGTACCTCCAGGCCTCCCTACATCGCTGCCTTAAGGGGCAGCCGCCTTCCGCCTCGGTCTGGGGCTGGGCCTAAAGCGGGCCCAGCTGTGGTTGTCGTTTATTATAGAAGCAGTAGCTGGCGCCCCCCCCCCCCCGCGAGCCCCCCCACTGTGCCAGGTGTGCGACAGGGTCCTCTCTCTGCCTGTCAGGTCCTGCTCCACTTCCTCCGAAGCGCTGTCCCCCGGCCGGGCGCTTTGCATCAGTTCAGTGGCCAACAGAGCTTGGTTGTCTGCCCTCCATCCGTCTCCTCTGCCACCAGGTACCAGGATGGGGGGTGGGGGGGGGGGCGTCCCAGGGGATATGGCTCCAGGTGCGGAACCGCCGGGCCTGCAGGACGAAATCTGTGTTTTAAAAGCTCCCGGTGCCTTACGGTGTGGGGAGCACTGGGCCGTAGGGCCTTTCGGCTCCCGGCCTGCTGTGGGCGCTGTGCGGGAACCTGCCTTTGGAGCTGTCCCGCCCTCATCAGACCGGGAGCTGCTCAAGGCGAGAGCTGAGCCGTGGCCGGGGACTGTGCTGCCCCCGCAGACTGGGATGTGTCCCAAGCCCAGGCATTGGTCCTCCCCGCTGAACCAGGCACTTAGGGAAGCAGAGATAGCTCTGGGCCCCAGGTTTGCCTTCAGGGTGTGATGCCTGCCTCCTCTGATGGGCACTTGGCTCTCTGGGGCCAGGCGCCCCCTGCGAGGAGAGATGTCTGGTGTCTGTTCCCCCGGAGCATGGAGAATCCCAGGGTGCAAGGGGCCCTCACTCGGGGGCCCTCTGACCTGCTTCCTGGCCCAGGGTGTGCCAGTGAGAGGGTCCTGGCAGGGCACGGACTGGGGGTCTGGGGCGGGGGTGAGGGCAGATGCCATAGTGGGGCCGTGTGTCCTGCCTGACACCAGGCCCCTCTGGGCAAACATTTGTCCTTGTGTGTCACCAAGGGACCATTCAGGCGGCAGTAAGCCCGAGGGCGGGCACCGGAGTGAGCCCGCTGGTGGCGGGAGGGTATTTTTAGAGCTTTGACTGACAGCCCTTCATTACGCTGTTGCTGCCTCGGCACGCCCCCCCGCCCCTTCTGTGCTGGACAGAAAAGAGAGCACATTGTCATTTTGTCAAGACGAGGGCCCTGCAGCCCTGCCTCGGTCCCTTGCCCACTGGCCAGGTTATTTCTCTCTGTGTCTGGGGGCCAGGTGCCCCTGTGGCACTCCCAGCATGCCCTGCAGCCTGGATCCTCACCCACGGAGCCGTGATAAATGGCTTCGGCATTGCTGCCGTCACCTCGCACCCTCTGATCCCGCTCACTTTGTTCTCCCTTTAAAGCCAGTGGGCGGGTGTGGGGGGGCTCTCTCTCGCCTTCCCCCTCTCCACCAGCCGTCTCCTGGATACTCGCAAGCCTGCGCTCTGATACCACTTGAAAGGGACCGCGACTCTCAGTTATCTGTCGGGTCTGGGAAGTCCGGCCGGGAGTTGCCTGTGCTGCCTGGTGGAGTGCATGGGGCGGGAGGACACGCCTGTGTGTGGATGTGTGTGTGCACAAGGACCATGTGCATGTCCGTGTATGCTCGTGTGGATGTGTGTGTAGATTTGGGGATGTGCTAATATACGTGCCTTTTAATTACGACAGCTTTATCATTCATTTTGATCTGCAGTCAGGCAAGCCTGCCCCATTCCCACCCACCACACAAACATCCTCTGTTCTTTAAAAAAAAAAAAATTGTTTTTTGATGACCCAGTAGTTGCACTCTTAGGAACATGCACGACAAATTTGTGCATAAATGCGGATCAAAGGACCAGGACCAGAAAGCTATCTGTAACGTCTCCAAGCTGGAAAACACCCAGATGCCTGTGCATGGTAGAAGGGATGAATCTATGCCGAGACGCTCCTACGCTGGGTTATTGAGAATAAAGACACGAGAATACGCCATCGACAACCCAGGCAACAATGTGGATGCCCTGCGCAGCTATGATGTTGAGGGAAAGAAGCCAGAGGACAAAAGAGGACCGGTGGTTCGATTCCATGTACAGAAAGTTCAAAAACAGGCAAAGCTGGTTGATCAAGATAGAGACCAGGAGGGTGGTTACCCCCAAAGGTGGTGGTGACTGCAGGGGTTACAGAGGGCTTCTGGGTATGGTCACTGCGTAAAACTTCATTGAGCTGTGCACTGCTAATTTGTGTATTTTTTCTGAGCATATTGCTAATTTTGTATTATGGTTCTTCAAGGATTTTTAGCCTATTGAGTTCAATGAAAAATACTGTTGAGGTCTGGCTTAGAATTGCATTGTATTATAGACTAAAGGCCCGGTGCATGAAATTCGTGCATGGGAGGGGGGTCGCTCAGCCCGGCCTGCACCCTCTCCAATCCTGGACCCCTCGGGGGATGTCCGACTGCCTGTTTAGGCCCGATCCCACAGTCAGACATCCTGCTCGCAATCCAGGACTGCTGGCTCCTAACTGTTTGCCTGCCTGCCTGCCTGATTGCCCCTAACCACTCTGCCTGCCAGCCTGATCGCTCCTAACTGCTTTCCCCCGCTGGTCTGATCGCCCCTAACTGCCTCTGCCTCGCCCCTGCTACCGTGGCTTTGTCCAGAAGGATTTCTGGAAGATGTCTGGTCTAATTAGCCTATTACCCTTTTATTAGTATAGATGAATCTGGGAGGATTTGCCCTCTTGACAGCATTGGTTCTTTCCCTCCATGAACATGGTATATCTTCTCTCTATGAACATGGTATATCTTCTCTTATTCACATTGCTTACATCTCCTTGTAAAGTTTTACTCTTTTCTCCAGAGTCCTGTGGACTTCTGGTTGGGCTTATTCCAAGGTGCCTTCTGTGTTGTTATTATTGTGATGGGAATATTTTTTCCTCTTGTTTTCAAATCTTTTTTTAAAAAAATTGTGGTAAGATATACATAACTTAAAATTTGCCATTTTCACCATTTTAAAATGCACAGTTCAGTGGTTTCACTATAAGCTGGAGACATTAAATTTGGAGAGAGTGTGTGTGTATGTGTTTATGAAATCTGCCAATTTGAATACATTGGCAACCAATTTGAATTTTTTGAGACATCACTGTGCAAGGATTGGATTTGGCCTCTCGGCTCCCGGTTTGTGGCCTTTGACCCTGGTGACTCCTAAGGGCCCTTCTGTCTTGGTAGAGTCTCCCCAACCTGCTAGCGTAGCTCCTGAGCTGTTGGCTGAAGGCTCCCCATTTTCTCAGGAGACTGGGAAGCAGTCCCACCTGCTGGCTCCAGCCCCCAAACCAGTATGGTCATGAGCCTGGTTCCCTTCCTTTCCCTGTGTTGTACCCACATCTCAACTGGGGAGACGTCCTGACCAGACTCAGCCAGACAGAAAGGCTTGATGGGATCCGACCGCCCCTGCCGCCCCTCCCTCTTGCATGCACAGGCTGTGTGGGTGCCTTTGCCTCGTGCGCTAAAGAAGAAAGGCTTTACCCTCTAGTAGTGAACTGCTTTATGTTGACACCTGCACACTCACAAGTGCAAAAATGTGCTCAGGTCAACAATGTGTGTCGCTGTGCTTTTTCCACTGTATTGTGTGGTGCTCCCTACCTTCTCTTCTTTCTCCTCCCCCCTCCCCCCTCCCCAGGCATGCTTGCAAGCTGGTAGATCCTTTACGTCCCCATTCTTTCCCACACAACCATAGATGCACACACGCCTAGACACAGAACACGTGTACTGCCAGAGTCTTGAGGCCATGGAGTATATTACCCAAGTGAGACATGGTGGATGTTTCTCTGCATTTCACTCCTCTCCTCTGATGCCGTGGAAGCTCTTGCTCAGTCTCTAAGTCCTTGTACAGGCCGAGTGCCAACTAGGTGTGCAATGCTGTGAGCACTCGGGTGTGAGCTAGGCTGTGCTGTGCCCCGAGGATGACCTGAAATTGGACCATGTTCACACAAGCGTTTACCTCTTGTTCCTGCCCAGTGCCGTGTGGCCAGGCAGCCTCGGTGATGATTCTCCCAACAGGGGCTCGGGGAGCGGGGTCCTGCCAGCTCCTTCAAGGGAAAGACAGGAAGAGGGCCACGCAGTGGGATTCATGACCGCACATCCCTTCTTCCCCAGCCCATTAGCCAGAACCCAGTCACGTGGTCTCTTCCCTATCAGGCAGTCTCTGCCACGCCTTGTTTTCCCCCCCCCCATTATCCTATATAATAAAAGCCTAATATGCAAATTGTCCCCTCAAATAGGAGTTAGACCAGGGGGCGGGGCTGGCCGTCCAACTCCCCAATTGGGGCGGGCTGGCTGGACCCCACCCATGCACGAATTCGTGCACCGGGCCTCTAGTGAATAATAACTCAATAGCTTTTTTTTTTTTGGTCATTTGTCCTTAGGCTAGGGTAGTTTACTTTCTATCAGATTTTGAGGGTTAGGATTGCTGGGTCAAAGAAACTCTATCCATGTTTTTAAATGCAGAGTTTTCATGTCACTCCTGAAGTTTTAATTGGTGCTGCCAGACTTCGTCTCAAAAAGATTGTAATAATTTACATTCTCGGCAACCGCACATGAATGTAGCCTTTCCCTAAGTCCCTGCCCGCAATGGCGTGATTGTTCTTTTACATTTTCCTCTGTGATATCTCATTGTCAGTTTAATTTGCATTTTCCCGGACCACTAATGAGTGCGAGCATCTTTTCATTTGTTTGTGGCCATTTGCCTTTCGTTCTTTTGTGAATTGCCTATTCATGTCCTTTGCCATCATTTCTTTGGGGTTGTTTGCCCTTTTCTCTTCAATTTGTAAGAGCCCTTTGTATATTAGAGATGCTAATCCTCTGCCTTCGGCCTCACAAACATCTTTTCCGAGTTTATTGTTTGTCTGTTAACTTTGCTTATGGTGTCTCTTACCTGGCCAGAGAGTAACGTTTTTGTGTGGTCAAGTGCGTCTGTCTTTTTAGACTCTGTATTCTGGGTTTGCACTTTAGAAGGTCTCTCCTCCCTGGGGGTCCTTTAAGAAGTTGCTGTCGTTTCATGGGCCCTGACCTGGAAATACCCCTCCCTTCTCCTGGGTGTTTGCAGCCACCCTGCTCCCCCGGCCCCATGAGGACAAGGGCTCAGCCCAGAGGGTAGCTGGGTATCTGGCTCGCACGGGTGAAGGTTGGGAGGAGCAGGACCCTGGAGGGGCCCTGAGCTTGGGACCGGGCGCCCATCCACCAGAACTGCCATGCGTTGCCCCTGTAACCTGGGCCAATTCCCTGGCCTCTTTGGCCCTCCGTTGCTGCTGCCTTCCCGGGCGGCGCGG
Source organism: Myotis daubentonii (assembly GCF_963259705.1). Lineage (NCBI taxonomy): Eukaryota > Metazoa > Chordata > Mammalia > Chiroptera > Vespertilionidae > Myotis > Myotis daubentonii. The sequence goes on along the minus strand of NC_081854.1, from coordinate 56,585,930 downwards.
ACCTCCGGTGGTAAAAATGAAACACCGCGTGGAAGCTGAGACGCGGCGGTCACGGGACAGGCGACGGTTTCTGAGTCTTGACGATGAAGGGCTTTATACGCATCATCTCATTTAATCCTCGTCGGTGCCCACACAGAGGCATCATGCTCTCCTCTTAGAAATAAGGAAGCTCCCTGGCCAGGTAGCTCAGGTGGTTGGCATGTCAGCCCCAGATGACAAGGTTGCTGGTTCAGCCCCTGCCAGGGCATGCACAAGAATCAGCCAATGAATGCATAAACAAGTGGGAACACCTCTCTCTCTCTCTCTCCCCCCTATTTATCTCTCTCAAATCAATCAATAAAAAGAAAGAAAGAAAACAAAAGCATAGAGTGGCTAAGCTACATGCTCAAGGTTGCACAGCAGATAGGTGCAAAGCAACAGTCCAGAATCTGAGTCATGCCTAACCTGTGTGTGTGTGTGTATGTATGTATATGTGTGTGCATGTGTGTATGTATATATGTGTGTGTATGTGTGTGTGTGTGGCTAGTGAGGAGAACTTTACAGTATTTCAGCGAGAGACCATGCAGAACTTGAAGGCTAATGTGAAAAGCATGGGAAATTTTGTAAAACACTCTGGTATTTCCTGGGAGGACCACCTTCCTGACATTCAAAGTTACTAAAACTTGTCAAAGTGGACAGGGGTGGCCTCCAAGCAAGACTGGTGCCCGGGAGGCTGCGGGAGGCCTCTGATATGACATCGTCCCGGGAGGAAGGGGCAGGCCCGGGGTGGGCGGGCTGTGGCAGGCACTAAGGCACCAGGGTCTGGGGCTCATGGGGCTCGGCTGGGCTCACATCGGGCTGGGGCTGAACCACCTGGCGAGTGACAGCCAGGTGGCCTGTCTCCATGGACCCTCCATCCCCACGTTGCCATGACAGCGCACACAGTTCACATCAACACACACACACACACACACACACACACTCACACACGGGAATGCACGCCTCTCCTATAAGCAGAGCCACTGGGGGCACCTCGCTTCAGGTCTGGCTGCATTCATTCGCTTACAGGTCTCTCTCTCTCTGGCACCTGCCACTTTAAAAATATATATATTTTTATTGATTTCAGAGAGGCAGGGAGAGGGAGAGAGAGATGGAAACATCAATGATGAGAGAGAATCATGGATCGCCTGCCCCCTGCTCGCCCCACACTGGGGATGGAGCCTGCCAGCCTGGCATGTGCCCTGACCGGGGAATCGAACCGTGACCTCCTGGTTCATAGGTCGATGCTCAACCACTGAGCCACCTTTTTTTAATGCTTTCTTCAATTTAGCCTCATTCTTCGGCAGACTCCCCCCAAGAGGTGGCAAAAGTGGTCTCCACAGCTCTGGGCTGACATCCTACCAGCTTAGCATCCCAGCCAGTGGAAAGCCAGTACCCACGTCCCAGTCTGCCACCCGGACTCTCATTGGCCCACCACCCATCACATGACCCCCGCTGAACCCAATCCCGGTGGCCAGGAGCGGAGCCCTCTGATTGGCTGGCCCTGCAGCTACAGGTGGCGGCGGCTGTTTCCGCAAAGGAAATGAGAGTTACCGGAATAATGGGTGTTGTCCAAGGAAAACGAAGAGGCGCCCTGACACCATGCCTTTGGGGTTCCCTGGCTTTGGGGACCAGGCAGAGCCAGTAGCACCGAGCCCGTAAGTAACACCCCCAGAGGAACAGCCCACAGCACCCACCTGCAGAGACTCACCCCGAGTGGGCCTTTGGGAGGAAGGAGCGGGAGAAACCCGGCCGTCCCTCCCTTCCCCTCCGGGCTGCCCGTGCTGAGCTCCTGGCTGGGCTCCTCGTAGAAAGCTGGATCACAAAACTCTGGAAATGCGTGTTTGGGATGGAAACACAGACACGCAGTTAATTATGGCGTCCTGCTCGGCGCCACCCTAATTAAGGCAGCTCCCTGTGGGGGCCAAGATTTAATGCTCTCTCTTTTATAGTGCGCGGTGGCCAGGGGGCGGCCCGGTCCTCTCCCCTCCCTCTGATGCCTCCCATCTGGCTGGCGGAGGGAGGGCCGGTGGAGAGGGCAGCCTGGCGGGCGGGCAGGCGGGTGAGAGAGGCTGGCTAGGCCCCAGTGGAGGGACAGGCACAGCTGCCCTCCCAGGACAGGGCACTGGACAGGCGGGGTCCGCGTGAGGGGTAGTCATGTTAATCTTGGCTCGCTCGCCTGGGAGGGGGTGGGTGGGGTGGCAGTATCCCAGTTGGAAGGAAAATGTGAGGCCGCTCTGGGCTCCGGGGCCTTCCAGGAAGGGGGCAACGGCCTCCAGATGGCCCGGTGACATGGCCGGCCGGGAGGACACTCAGCGCCCGATGCCTGGCTCCATGTCCCCGTGATGGAAATAAATCAGGGAGGGCAGATCCACTGCCAACAATAGATTAAAAACACCATAGAATTTCCCTCTACTGCCCACAGCGTAGAACGGTTCAGTCCACTATCATAGAATTCATTGGGTCACAGAGCCGGTGGGGACATAAAAATCGCTCCATGCTCTATGCGAAGAAGATGAGGCCACGGGAGAAGTGATCTTCCCAAGATGCCAGCGTCCAGGTGTGAGGGACCAAGGATGTGACTGTAGATTGGTACGGATGACAGGAGGCAGGTGGATGCTACCTCGGGGGCCGGTGCCGAATGAGTGGATGGTTGACGGATACGATCTGAGGCCTTTATCTCGCTCAGTAGGGAACAGACTCCTGATCGATTAGTGATGCCTACCACGGGCACTGGAGGGGGCGTGGTGGTACCTTTGCCAAGTTTGGGCCGTTCTACCCAGAGGTCGGAGGGATGCTCTGAGACAGGCCCTGAAGGTAGGCAGTCTCGGAGGGCTTGGGCTGGAAAGAAGCCGGAAGTCAGAAGAGGACTGACGAGAGAGGCAGGAGCCCACAAAGCTCCTGGATGAATTGCCATCGAGCCGCCACGGGGATCAATGGTCAGGACTGCAAAATGGGAGCTTTCAAGCCTTTTGACTTTAAGGAATCTTCTGATGAAGCGCGGCTGTGTGTCTGCAGTCCTGCCTGTGAAAAGGGCGCACGCTGCATGGTCTCCTGGGAGTTTTCCTTCCCGGGAAGACGCTGTGATTTGGGGTTTCTGCTCCGCACGGCTGAAGGCAACCTAATCACCTAATGCACTGATGGCGAACCTTGTGAGCTCGACGTGTCAGCATTTTGAAAAACCCTAACTTAACTCTGGTGCTGTGTCACATATAGAAATTTTTTGATATTTGCAACCATAGTAAAACAAAGACTTGTATTTTTGATATTTATTTTATATGTTTAAATGCCATTTAACAAGGAAAAATCAACCAAAAAAAATGAGTTCGTGTGTCACCTCTGACATATGTGTCATAGGTTCGCCATCACTGAGTCCCCTAATTTCTTGGGGGAGAAACCGAAGCCCATTTTCCACAGAGAAGAAACAAAGTGGGGTCCTTTTGTCTTTCTCATTTTGGGGTTTCATTTGGCCACGGAGATGCACCGGACCTCCTGGAATCCTTCTAGAAACGCCTTCCTTCTGAATTAGTGCGCCAGGGGGTTCGGGTCCTCTGGCCTGGCTGCCCTGCTGGGCACAGGGTCCAGGTGCCAGGGACCGAGGATGGGACTGCTCAGAGCCCCGGCCCACGTGGAGAGAGGCTGCAGCCCCTGCAGCATTTTCCTGATGCTTTCGAACCCCCACGGGGAATCGTGGGCCCTTTTCCATCCCAAATATGGGCCGGGGCTGGGGAAGGCGTGGGAGAACTCATTCGAGGCGAGCGTAAACACGGCCATGCCAGTGGAGCCCCGGCCAGCAGGAATTCCAGGCCGTCCGCGCAGCCTGCCAGCCTGGAGCTGGACCTTGGCTGGGACCCTCGGCTGTAGCTACTTTTAGCTGGGAACATTCCTCCCAGACGCTCGAAGGCCACATTGGAAGGACGAAGGTTTACTCCACAAAGATCCCAAACCGGCTCAGGGCATTTCGGCATTTCCATGCCCGGCTCCCAAACCTCCCTTCCTGGGTGGTGGCACCCACCTACTTGTTACGATTCGGAGCTGAGGAGGGAGGTGGACCTGCCTCTCTCTTGAGGTCTCTCTCTTATGGACTCTGGGCCACTTACCTAACACACTGGAGTGTGTTTCCTCACCTGGACAGTGGAGGTAACATTCACACCCACCTCCAGAGTCGTGGTGAGAACCAGGCGAGATAATGGCGCAGGTGGGAATCCTTGCACGTTCTAGTGTTTGTATCTGTCAGTCCAGGTGAGGCTATGCTGCAGTAACAAACATCCCCACGAGCTCAGTGGTGTACCGCCACAGAAGTTTTCTTTTACGCTCTTACAGACTTGGCCGTAGGTCTGGTGCACAGCTCAGGGTTGTGTTTCGCCCGCATGGGACACGTGATCCAGAAGATCCTCATCTGGTTCTGCCATGTCAACAAGAGGCCTCCTTATTCACGGCGGCGGAGGAAGAGATCAGCTAAAGAATTGGGCAGGACACTCTTGCTCTCCATTTTTGGCCAGAATGCTCACGTGGCTCCATCTAGCAGCCGGGGTGTTGGGATGTATAGCTTTCTCTATGTCCAGGAAGGAAAAGGGGGCCAGGTATTGGGGAGCCCTTGTCATGTCTCCCACTGTGTTCAATAAACATTACTTCTGCCTTTATTGTCGACAAGGCACATAGAGGTGGAAAGATAGACGTATTTTCTTAATCCCTCGGGGCAGGCGGTCCTTTGCATCCTGTAGAGGCTTCCTCGACCTCGTTTCCATCGTCTCCTGGGGAAGATGCTGCCCCTGGCGTGGGAACAGAGGGAGGACAGGAATAAACTGCTGGGGACCGGCCTGGTGGCTGGACAGGCGGGTGCCAGAGCCATCTGACTCTGCAGAGGGACCTGCACCCGCCCCCAGGGAGGCCAGGAGGTGGGGCTGGCCCTTCAGCGGTTCTTTGTGGATGGGAAGGAGGACCCACCACGCGCCAAATGCCCTGTGTGCTGTCACTCGCGTGGTGATTAGCACCCTGATCTTACCGGTGAGGAGACCGCGGCTCAGAGCCCTGAACTCTCCTGCCGAAGCCACGTAGCCAAGGCGTAAGGAGGGTGGGGCCGGGGAGGGGTAGGTGGGTGTTGGCCTGAGGAGAGGGTCAGGGATGCCCGGGCCTCCCTCATTCCTTCTGCTCACATTATGGCTGAGCAGGCAGAACAGAGGGCGTTGTCGGCAACGTACCAAACGAACCAACACCCCGGACAGGCTCTTGGCAGACATCCAGGTGCTCACGGGAGTCTCTTGCAATGAAAAAACTTGAATTTTGTAACTTGTCGGTGTCGAAGCAGCCACTGGCCTCTTTTGAATGGAAGGGGCTTGGGGAGGGGGTCTGCAGAGTGAAGAGGGGAATGCTCTCCGTGTTAGGGCCTTGGGCTGCCTAAGATCAGGGTCCAAGTCTCCTCTCCTTGTCAGATGGGGAAACTGAGGCCCAGAGCGATTGCTCAGGGCCACGCAACAGGAAGTGGCCGAGGCAGGCGACACGTCGGTGCCCTGAGGCCCTGTCCCGCATCGACCGCCCGCACAGCCGTCTCGGGCGCGGAGAGAAAGGGAAGTCTGTGGGCACAGAGCCCGGCGGTGACATCCCGGCCACACCTCGCAGCCCCATTTCCCATCGGGGATCAACAGTGGGTGGTCATGGCGCCTGTGAGAGCTCTCAGCGCTGTCAGAGGGATCAAGAGGCAGGGGCACGCGGCGGGGACACCTGGTTTTCTGTGTTCACCGGCCCCGGGCAGCTGGCCTCCCAGCCAGCCCTCCCAACAGGGAACCACAGCCTGCTCCTCCCTATGCACGGGACCTGCTCCCCAAACCCAGAACTTGTTTTATTTTTTAAATTATATTTTATTGACTTCGGAGAGGAAGGGAGAGGAAGAGAGCGATAGGAACATCCACGATGAGAGAGAATCATGGACCGGCCGCCTCCTGCACGCCCCACACTGGGGATCGAGCCTGCCACCCGGGCCTGTGCCCTGACCGGGACTCGAACTGTGACCTCCTGGTTCATACGTCGACGCTCAGCCACTGAGCCACACCAGCCGGGCCCTGAGCTTGGTTTTGCCAGGAACTGAGGTTTGGAGCATTCAGCCGTGGGCAGGCGGCTCGCAGGTGGAGGAGGGTGTGTGTCCTGTCCCTGGGCGAGCGCAGGCTGAGCTGGGCGGGTGCAGAGGCTGCAGGGTGTCCCAGGTGGACCGGAGGCCCCTCCAGGTCTTGCCCCGCACTCGGGGAGCTTGATCTCTCCTTCTGCGTCTCCCACACCCCGTGGCCTCCAGCTTTGGCTGGGGTTTGGCCAATGGGGGATCGGAAGGCGCGGGAGAGAGCAGTCAGGCTGCTGGCTCCCCTCTCTCTCCCAGCTGGTGGCCGCCAGACACCACCCTCCCTGGTCCAGGTACCTGCTCCTCCCAGGCTCCCCATGGTGCCCACCCCCTCTGGTTCCCTTCCCCTATAAACGCCCCGTCATCATAAACTCCCCTCAGCCACCCCCTGGAAGATGCCATCTGTTTCCTGCCCGACCCGCGCTGATACAAACAGGAAGGACGGCCGTCAGCCCCCTGGACCCAGGCTTTTCCGAAGGTGCGGCCCCCAGTCGCCTGCTCAGTCGCTTTGTCCTCCCGCGTCTCTGACGGCCGGTCCCTCCCTGCCCTCCCTGTGCCGGCTGCCCAGCGCCCCCCCCCCCCCCCCGTATTTATTTATGGAATGACATGTGCGCCGTTTCCTCTTGTGTTTAATGTGTCAGCGTTTCAGAGGACTCGGACTTCAAGGCTTGGCTTTTGTTGATAATAATGAGATCGCCCGGACAGTTAGCGTTTGATTTCGCAGTTTGCCCGGGAGGGGAAGATGAAAGACAGTGAAGGAGCCGGGCTGTTTCCTGTGACCCATTTGCCGGGAGGGGCGGGGTGGGGGTGAGGAGAGAAATCCACTTAAAAATGTCCACGTTGGGACCCACTCAGGCCGCCCGCAGCCGCAGGCTTCGCTAGGAGACGCCGGTGCCCCCGTGGATGACCCGCGAGGCCCCGGAGGCTCCTCAGGGCGAGCTTCTGAGATCCCCTCAGCTCCGACACCCCCTCCCCGGGCTTCAATCCTGGGGTGAGGGAGAGGAGACGGAACTCCACAAACGTTAATTATTCTCATTATCATTCTTGATCGAATGATGGTTATTGATTCAGCTCAGCCGCTAACTCGTTGACACAGGATGGCCTCACGCCGCCAGCCTCAGTTTCCCCTCTGTGCGGCGAGGAATGGCTGAACGAGGCGATCCAAACCCGCCTGAGCCCCGACATCCGCCACCGATCGCTCCCCGTAATTGTGTGAATCAGGCGGGGAGAGCCTGGGCGGGGGGTGGGGGCGTGGGTAGGCCTGCGGGTGCTGGAGGGACTAGGGGGTGCTGGAGTCTTCTCTGCTCCCCGTCATGGGCTCCTATAGAGCCCTCAGCCCCAGGAGGACAGGACTCAGGTGGGGGCTGTAGAGCGTGGCCCATGGAATCCCGGAGAAGTGGGGTGCTGGGGGGCAGGGCGAGCTGGAGGGTCCGAGCGGGCCTCCTGTGAATTACCCCGCTGACTGGCTGACGGACCAAACACCACCCGGAAAACGACTGCGCCGCTGCGTCTGTTCTCACTGCCCCTTCTACACCTCGGCCTTTTCTAGACCACAGAGACCTCCCCCAGAGGTCCGGCCTGGCCCTCGATTTTCACCTCCCTTTCTAGCTCGGCCTCCTCTGTGGCATCCTCTCGGCCCCTCCTCCCAGGTTGTCACTCTGTCCGTCTATCCCGGCGGAGACAGTTTTGAACAACCAGCTAGGTCTGGGATGTGGGAAGGTGACCATCGGGACAAAGCTGTCTGTCACCGAAAAAGAGGCGAAGGGGACTCAAAATCTTGGAGCAAGAAGAATACTAGGCAAATGGGGAAACTGAGGCCCAGAGAGAGGCGAGAACGCATGCCTTCCAGCTTGGCTCAGCACAGTAGCCCATCCCTTAGGCCTTGAATCCCCTACAGCAGGGGTGGGGGATGTCTGGCCCGGGGGCCGTGTAAGGCCCACGAGATCATTTGGTCCGGCCCTGCCAAGGCATGAGGGGCGAGTGAATGACATGTTTGACCGCCTCGAGCAGGCTGCTTTTTAAGTTGGTAATTTTGTACGGACCACGAATGACGCCAAGGCCCACAGATATCCAAATGGGCCTTGGGAGATAGCAAAGCTTCCCCACCCCTATGCTAGGCCCTTCCCAACCTCCTCTCTCCTCCCCCTTCCTCCATTCCGCTTCCCGGGGCCCCCAGCAATGTAAGGGAGTTCCAGTCTCTCTGTGCTTGTCAGCACTTGATACTGTCAAATTTTAAACAATGTAGCCATTCTCATCGGAGCCGAGTGTTATCTGCCTGTGGTTTTAATGTAGTTTGTTTTTAATTAGGCTTTGAAAGTAATTTATATCTCCTGGATACAATGCAAAGTGTTTCGTGTGTGTGTGTGTGTGTGTTTAATTAGAATCTGTTTATAATATTTAAAGAGATTTCAAAGAAAAGTTGGATTTCTGGGTTAAAGTTTTTTATGGAAAGTCTGGCAGGGTGAGCCCAGCAGCCCGCGTGGCAGCAGTGACGGCGTCCTCCCGCCTCGGCCTCTGACAGGCCAGCCTCGTAGGCATGTGAGTTGGAGACCCTCTGAATCACGCCTTCTTCCCTGGTCCACCCGTGATGTGATGTGCTGTGCACACTGACAGCGCCCCCTAGGGCTGAGTTCAGATTTTGCACTATTTTCCCCCCCATCTTCCCCTGGGTTCCTTCTTTTTTTTACAAATAGCCACAGGGACCATAATATTAAAATGAAAGCGGTAAATCCATGTTAACTCCCTTTGTCTTCTAAGTCTTATTTCTTGAGTCTACCATTAACCTCTTTGTGACCTTGGGCTGGTTATTTAAATGCCACAGGGCCTCAGTTTTTCCATCTGTAACATGGGCACAATCGTCTCCCCACTAACCACTACCTCTTCCAGTGCAGAGGTGAGGTTCTGCTGGGCCCGGGGATAGAAAATCAGGAACTTCAAGAAAAACAGCCGTTTACAGGCTTTGTTAAAAAGAAACAAAGGTACTGAATAGACTGAAAACTCAAATGCCCTGAAGATCATGAAAAAAAAAAAAAAGTTCAGAAAACTGGTTACTTCATTCCCTCCACTGAGGCCCAGGATTGCCAGATATTTAAAGAGAAATTAGAAATAAAATATTCTATTTCTTTATGAAATATTTAAGAGCTGATTATATATATATATATATATATATATATATATATATATATATATATATATAAAATATATTTTTATTGATTTCAGAGGAAGGGAGAGAGAGATAGAAACATCAATGATGAGAGAGAATTATTGACCGGCTGCCTCCTGCATGCCCCCTACTGGGGATTGAGCCTGCAACCTGGGCATGAGCCCTTGACCAGCATCGAACCTGGGACCCTTCAGTCCAAAGGCCGATGCCCTATTCACTGAGCCAAACCAGCCGGGGCAAGACCTGATATATTTTTAAGTCTTTTAATATTTGCATTAGTATTTAAGTAAAACATCATCACAGGGGTCAAATAAGACCTACCGAGGGCCCGCCCGTTTGAGACACGCCCCCCCTGGGGCTGGCGGGGAGGTTTGGGGTCTTCCTCTGAGAGCCGCCCCCCCCCCCTCTGGCTCCGGTCCAGCCTCCTCCAGGCTGCAGAGCCCTCCCCCACCCCGTGCCTCCCGCCTGGTGCCAGGGATGACTTCAGCGGGAAGACAAAGGGGCCTTCATGTTCAAAGGCCAGCAAGACGGTTCATCCTCTGTCCTCCACAAACAAACAGGGCGGCTTTGATCCGGGCGGGGGTGGGGGCAGCAGCTCCCATTAGGAGACCGGCCCGGGACTGGGCCAAAGAATGTTTGTAATAAAATAAAAGCTCTAAGTGGCGGTAACGAAGGGGAACAGAAAAACGAGGTCCCTCCCATTGAAGTGGGAGCTGGCCCATTGAAGTGGATTAACCGAGGGGCCGCCACCCTCAGCCTGGGTGCCCGTTCCCTGAAGCAGGCCCCTGCTCACCTTAGCGGACAGCGCCCCTTCCTCCAGGAGTGACCGCTGTCCCTCACTCGATGCACCTTCCCCGTGCCCTCCCGTGGGAGTCGCCCCTACTGCCCCTGCCCGTCCCCATCACCCTGCTGGGGGTGCCCGCTCTCGCTTCACAGCAGAGCCTGGGCTCCCTCCTGCGGAAACCCTGCTTCCTTGGAGGCCGGGACCCTCGTGCCCTGGATGGCAGGTCTCCCCAGCGCCCACACGCACTCGGCGTGGAGGAAGGGGCCGGGGAGAGGCTGAGCCAGGTCCATGGGTGATGTGTCAGCTTCTGCGGAAGGAGGGACAGCCTGGCATCTCCAACGTGCCAACTGCGTTATGTCCGTCACCGGGGCTGCCGCGCACGCTGCTCCGAAAGTGCACCGCACCCCGTGGCGCCACGACGGCCTACGGCAGTGATGGCGAACCTTTTGAGCTCGGTGTGTCAGCATTTTGAAAAACCCTAACTTAACTCTGGTGCCGTGTCACATATAGAAATCTTTTGATCTTGGCAACCATAGTAAAACAAAGACTTATATTTTTGATATTTGTTTTATATATTTAAATGCCATTTAACAAAGAAAAATCAACCAAAAAAATGAGTTCACGTGTCACCTCTGACACGCGTGTCATAGGCTCGCCATCACTGGCTTAGGGTGTGACTCCTTCCATAAATCCATTAAAAAATATATTTTTATTGATTCAGAGAGGAAGGGAGAGGATGAGAGAGAATCATCCATCCGCTGCCTCCTGCACACCCCCTACTGGGGATCCCGCCTGCAACCCGGGCCTGTGCCCTGACCGGGAATGGAGCCGTGACCTCCTGGTTCCTAGGTCGATGCTCAGCCACTGAGCCCCACCTGCCAGGGCTTCCCCCCTTTTAGCTGGTGATTCCTTCCCCTGAGAAAGCCCAGGTGCGTTCTGTCCCAGACGATCTTTGTCACTTCCTGGCAGGCAGGGACCTCTGAGCAGACACTTCCTGGGGTAATGGGGACCCAAGTCACCCAGCCAGCTCTCGGGGCTCCGTGTGGAGGGGGCAAGAGAAATTCCACCCCCTCTCTCCCTGCATGGGGTCCTGCTCCCGGGAAACCGAGTTCCGTCTGGGTTTATCTGTTACGTGTGACTAGGGGGGCAGTCCTTCCCTTGACGTGGAATTCCTTCAGCTTTTCTTCTCTTTTTTCTAACCATGAGCGTCAGCTAATTTGTATGACTTGACATCCCTTGCTTCTGAGTTACCAGCGAGTCGCTGTAATGGGGGTATAAGTCTTGTTGCTGTCTCCCCAGTGACAGGAGAAGCGCCTGTAAGAAGACAGGGTGACTCTGAGGAGGCGGCAGTCTCCCATCCTCTGGTGGTGGAAGAGGGGGAGGGTCCCAGAAACGGGGTTCCGGAGAGGCGACTCTGATTTAGCTCTTGGAACAGTGGCCGATCCCTGAGCCTGGGAGGTTGAGCCAGTGCCCGGACGGGGAAATCCAGGAGGCCACCCTGGAGGCGGCTGTAGAGACACCTGTGGTTTTTTTTTTTCCTTCTCACTGGTCGCAGATGTTTGAAATCCATCCAACTTTCAAGTTAGGTTCCTGAAGCCCTACCTCTGTCCACTAACAGGCCACCCACGTTGCTGTGTGTAAGCCCAACAGGGGCCCGGAGTGCAGTGCAGAGGGCCCCTGCCTTCCCGGCGTGCTGGGTGCCGACGGCTTCTTTGTCGGTGAATTTCAGTGGGCTCGCCCCCCAGCCTAGGGAGGTCTCTGCTTCACCCAGTGGACAGGTTCAAATGTCCACTCTCATCCTGAGGCGCCCCCCCCCCCATCACACCCAAGATGATGCATGAGCCAGTGGCTGGCACCCCCGTGGCCGAGTCCGGTTGACCCGTAAGTTCACCATCACCACCTGCCCCGGAAGCCATGTCCGTGAAGGGGAGAAGGGCTGTGTCCTAGGCCATGGGCTTGGCCTTGCCGGGGAACGCTCTGTGCACACAGAAAGCCACCTGTCGCTCTGGGGGCCACGGTAGCACTTTCCCGGGATGAACTGACTGTACCCCATCCTTGCCAATAACCACCCCTCATTGCACCCAACACACCTGTGAGTTGTGCTCACCCACACGTCACATCCACTGCCTCCAAATTCCCCCTTCACCCCCCCACCTCCGGCCCAGTCCTGGGTGGTCCCAGCTGCCTGCACCTCAGGGTGGACGCCCTGTCCCCTCCTGCCTCCCAGCGCCCACTCTCTGTCCATCCCGCAGTGGCTGCTGGGATGGCCCTCAAATGCTCTCCCTTTGTCTCAGATGCCCAGGGTGCTGGGCTGGCGGGGTCTCTAGAGACAGGCGCCCTCTCCAGCCCCCGCCCCCTACAGCTGGGAAGCTGAGGCCGGGAGAGGAGAGGGACTTGTCTGAAGTGGCTGCCCCGCCCTCGGGCCCTGGGCGTCCTGTGTCCCCAGGAGCAGAGTGAGGAGGGGGCTGCGAGCGTGATGGGGAGTCCGCATGCAGGTTACGTGATGGGAGGGGGAGTATGTGTGCGTGTGATAGATGTGTGCGTGCTGTGCACATGAGTGGGCATGTGTGGCTCCTACAGGATGACCCCAGGCAGGGGATGCTGAATGGGGGGTGGGGGTATGGGAGTTGGGCAGGGGCCAAGCAGAGGTGGTAAAGAAAAAAACTGCTTCTCGCCCGGCCGGTGTGGCTCAGTGGTTGAGCATCGACCTATGAACCAGGAGGTTACAGTTCGATTCCTGGTCAGGGCACAGGTCTGGGTTGCGGGCTCAATCCCCAGTGTGGGGCATGCAGGAGGCAGCCGATCGATGATTCTCTCTCATCATTGATGTTTCTATCTCCCTCTCTCTCCCTTTATCTCTGAAATCAATAAAAATATATTTTTAAACAAACACGCTTCTCTGGGGCCCTCCTAGGGGAGCGAGAGGCCCACCCCCTCCAGACATAAGCGAGTCCATGCACACCGGGGCGGGGTGGGGGACTGCGGTGGCTGTTCTGCCCCAGCTCTCCTGGGTGGGTGGGGGCGGGGTAAGAGCTTGCCCAGGGTCCCCCTGCCCCTTGGCGCCAGGCAACCCCAGGGCCCAGCTCTGCTGACCGCCTCGAGCTGTGTGCCCTGCTCGTGCGCGGCCCATCGGGTGAGGACTTCTGCCATCTGTGCAGGAAGGGCTGTGGCAGGCTGGGGGCGGCCTCCGAACACCGTCTCCCGTGCCCACCGCTGCCCCCTGGCCTTGGCGAGACCCGGGAGGAGAGACAATGCCACCACTTGTTCGCGAGCCTCAGTGCCCGCGGTTCAGCGGGCCGGCCTTTCTGCTGCCGTGACATCCTTCTGTTTGGTATTCAAATGCCTTTAACAAATTCAAATGCTAGAGGCCGTGTGTGCGTGTGCGTGTGCGTGAGAGCGTGTGCATGTGTGTGTGTGCGTGTGTGTGTGTGCATGTTCGTATACTTATGGAAGGAAATGCTGAAGAGAAGCTTAGTGTGGTCTGAGAAGGCCTGGGTCCCCCAGACCCTTTCAGGGGGTTGGCAAGGTCAGAGCGAGTTTCCTAATGACACTGAGACGTCCTGTGTCCGTTTTGCTGTGTGGACATTTGCCCTGATGGTGCAGGAGCCGGGGGTGCAGGAGGTGGGGGTGCAGGAGCCGGGGGTGCAGGAGCTGGTGGTGCAGGAGCCGGCAGTGCAGGAGCCGGAGGTGCAGGAGGTGGGGGTGCAGGAGCCAGCGGTGCAGGAGCCGGAGGTGCAGGAGGTGGGGGCGCAGGAGGTGGGGGTGCAAAAGCTGGGGGTGCAGGAGCCAGGGGTACAGGAGGTGGGGGTGCAGGAACCGGGGGTGCAGGAGCTGGGTGTGCAGGAGCTGGCACATACAGGCGAGGTTGTCATGCATGTGCTGGTTGAAAACCAGAAAAAGAGATGGCATCACTTAAGAATGCCATGGCCCTGGCCGGTGTTGCTCAGTGGTTAGAACACCGGCCTATGGACCAAAGGGTCATGGGTTTGATTCCCAGTCAAGGGCCCATACCTTGGTTGCAGGCTTGATCCTCAGCTCCGGTCGGAGTGCGAATGAGAGGCAACCAATTGATGTGTCTCTCTCACATCAATCTCTCTCTCTCTCTCTCTCCTTCTTCCCTCCCCTCCCCTCTCTCTAAAAAAAAAAAAAAAAGGAAAAAATATCCTCAGGTGAGGATTAAAAAAAAAAAAGAATGTCCTGAAAGCGGGAACATGGATTGATTTGCTAATTTCTCCGTCCTTGCATACAGCTGTCTTCGCGTTGTGTGTGACCAGTGCCATGCATGCAGCATGTCTCCGGCACGCCGAGATACAACCGTTATCTCAGGGAAAGTGCCTGCGCCATTGTCTGACTCGCGCGCTGAACACATTTGTACTTGGAGAGAAAGGATGGTTATTCGGACTCGACAGACATTTTCTTGAAAAGGCCTGAAGTGTGCCTGGCACCGCGAGGAAAAGAATGGAGGCTATTTACGGCCGATGATAGCATTCAAGCTTTCAGAACAGTGGCGATGCATGCCTGGGCCAGAGTGAGCGTCCGATCAGCGCTGTCCACCCCTCCCCTCCCCATCTCTCCCCATCTCCCCCCATCTCTCCCCTCTTCTCGGTGGGGATTAGCTGCAGCGTCCTGGCTGGCAAGCTCTGAGAATTCAGCAGAAGCTGGGGGAGGAGGGATAGCTAGGGCACAGGGTGAACTGCTAACAGTTCCTCTAAGCACAGCAACTTAAATGACATAGAAGTTTTTTCTCTTGTGTAAGACTCCAAGTTAAGAGGTAGTCTGGGAGTGGGGTGCGATTGGGCCGAGGAAGTGGCTCAGGGCCCAGGCGACTTCCAGCTCATTCTCTGCCCGTCCCCACAGTTGAACCTGGACCTCTGCACCGTGCAAAGGAGGAAGGACGAGGCGAAGGGCCAGCACAGGTCTCTGCTCACCTCCCGTCCACACACGGCCACACGTAGCTGCAAGGGAGCCTGGAAAAGGGGGGTGCCTGGCTGTGTGGCTGTTCCATCACTATTTTTGTTGAGCCTCACATGAGAATATTTTTTCCATTGCTTATTCAGAGAGTAGAAGGGGGGGAGGAGAGAGAGAGAGATTGAGGAAGAGAGAGAGAGAGAGAGAGAGAGAGAGAGAGAGAGAGAGAGAGAGGGAGAGAGAGAGACATCGATGTGAGAGAGACACATCAATTGATTGCTTCCTGCTCACACCCCTACCAGGGACGGGGAGTGAACCCACAAC
Source organism: Myotis daubentonii (assembly GCF_963259705.1). Lineage (NCBI taxonomy): Eukaryota > Metazoa > Chordata > Mammalia > Chiroptera > Vespertilionidae > Myotis > Myotis daubentonii. The sequence continues at coordinate 56,570,624 of NC_081854.1, read as the reverse complement.
CCGGGTACGTGCCCTTGACCGGGAATTGAAGCCTTAACCCTAATGCCCTAGGCTGATGCTCTAACCATTAAGCACACCAGCCAGGGCGGTCTTTTTCCCTGTGGGCGGGAGCCCAGTCCGATTGTGCCCTCACACCCTTTCCCTGCCTCCAGGGTACATTTCACTTGGGACGCGGAGGGTGGAACTGGTGGCCACAGGCTGGGTTCCAGCAGGGAGCACATTTTATCTGGCCCACACCATGACTTAAAATTTTTTTAAACTGGTGGCCAATAGTAAAATTTGGCGGTTTCACCTGGAAACCTCTATTTCCAGCTACTCTTGAAAAATCAAAGGATCCAGCAGCTCCGAGCCCTCCGGCGGTCACTGAGCTGTCACTGTCCCTTTTGGCTGGGTGTGCGCCCCCAGATCTATCTGGTCCCAGCCCCCCTCTCTCTTTCTTGCTCCCCCACCTGGCGAGGTGGTAGCTCCTGATTTCATGGAGGAGCCCATGGGCAGTCCTGGTGACCGTTCAGGTCTCAATTTGGCAAGTCAGGGCTTTGGTGTGTGGGGGGCGTGTTCTCACCAGAGGGAACCCACGGCGGTGCTCAGGGCCGGGCCTCCATGGCACCCTCCTGCCCACCTTCTCTTCCTCCCCTGCCTCCTGCCAGGCTGGGCATTGTTTTGGGACGCAAACATACACACGTTATTGGAACCCCAGATCAAAGGCTGCGCCCCACGGCCGCCTCTCAATGGTTCCTTTGTGCAGACGGAAGCCTGCGAGGAGGTGGGACCCGGGCAGAGAGGAGGGGCCGGGAGGGGGGCGCCGTACGAAGATACTTGTCCCCCAGAGAGGCCTGCAGACGATGATGTAAAAGCGGCGCCAGGTGGAGGACGCCCCCCACTCGCTGCTGGAAGTTGCCCGTCAGATTCTCAAGAGACACAGGCCCTGTGTGTGGCGTCGGCGGAAGGGACAGCGGTGCTGGGTTCCCCGCAGCGGCCTCCTCTGCCCTGGGTGCGTGTGATATGGGCAAGAGCTGTGTGGAGTCCTAGGGTGGCAGGGACCTGCCCGTGGGCACAGAGGCGGAGGAAACAAACATGGCATGGGCCCGGGGAAGGCCGCACACGTCGTGGGGGACAGCGTCGCCTCTGGTCAGGTGGCCCCTTTGCTCAGCCATGCCTGCCGACAGCTAACGTTTCTAAAGTCCCTCCTGTGTGCCAGGCACCGAGTGGTGCGAGGTGGGTACAAGCACGCCCAACTCGGGGTCGGAGCGGGCAGGGTGCTCTGCTGTGCCAGCCCCTCTGGGGCCAGCGGCACCCCGGGGCCTGCGGCTGGACCGGACGCCCGAAGCGTCTCACACACATTGTCTCGTGTATCTCCAGGGCTGCTTTGAACAAAGAAGTGCTTTGAGAGTTTAGCTGCTGTGCCAGGAATCCTGCCTGCTTGGGGGGGAGGGGGGTGGGGTGGTGAGCAGGTATGAGAAGGATTTACTGAGAAGGGGGTTCCCTAAGAGGGAACCCCTGAGGACTGAATGGAGGTCAAGAGGTCATTGTGGACTTGGAGCAGGTGGGCAGACTCTTGCTGACCCCTCCGCCTCTGTCCATGAAACTGTCCACACTCACTTCCCGGGGGTCCCATCCAATGTCAGCCTTGAAGTGCCCTCTATGTGCCATGAGTCCCGGGCACATCTCTCCACCCACACTCGCTCCTGAACTCCAGGCTCATAGATCCCACCGCCCACTGGTCTCGCTGCTCCGATATTCAACAGGCCTCTCTGACGTGTGCAAACCGGAGGCGCTAGCCTGCCCCGCAGACCAGCCCCACCGCAGGTAGCCTCGGCTCCGTGAATGGCCGCTCCCTCCTTCCGGGCGCTCAGGCCAGCAACCTGGGTATCTTCCTTAGCTCCCTCTTCCTCTCCCACTCCACCTTCCAATGTATTCGCTCTAAGTTCCGAATACATTCGGCATCGGCCTTCTCACCTCCTCCAGGCTGTCACCCAGGCCTGAGCCACGGTCACAGTCACCTCTCCGCCCGTCTCCTTGCTTCTGCCTGGTCTCCGGCCACCACTCTCTAATTCACACTCAGCTCCCAACACGGCGGCCCAATCGTCTCCCTCCGGGAAAGCTGCAGCCCTCGCTGAGGCCTTTGAGGCTGTCACGACTGAACCTTGCCACCTTCCAACCTCACCTCTTCCTCCTCCTTGAAAGCCCCTCTCCCCCCTCGGCTTCGGAGCCGCTGGCCTCCTTGTTCCCCAGATAGTCACACATGTGCCCACCCCAGGACCTTGGCACTTGCTGTTCTCTCTGCCTGGACCCGCGTTCCCCTGGTGTCTTCCTCATTTGCAAGCCCTCACGCTGACCCTCCACCGAAAATGGCGACCCCTCCCCTGGCACTTCTTCTCCCTCTTTCCGACTTGATTTTTCCCCCCCATGGACACACCCTACACCTCACTGATTTGCTTCTGTCTAAGAGACAAAGATAACATAAGAGCTGGATATACATTAGGCCCCCAACAGGTCTTTGCCGAGTGACTTCACTCCTGAAAGCGAAAGGCCTCTATTTCTTGGGGCCCTCCTCCCTGACTCTGCCCCTTCTCCCCAGAACCATGACCTACCCAATGAAGAGGCTCGTTATGTCACCCTGGCCGCTGCGGAGAAACCCGAACTTTCTAGAGCAGCGGTTCTCAACCTTCCTAATGCCGCGACCCTTTAATACAGTTCCTCATGTTGTGGTGACCCCCAATTTCACTGTTACAAATTGAACATAATTAAAGCATAGTGATGAATCACAAAAACAATATGTAATTAGATATGTGTTTTCCGATGGTCTTAGGCGACCCCTGTGAAAGGGTCGTTTGACCCCCAAAGGGGTCGCGACCCACAGGTTGAGAACCGCTGTTCTAGAGCCTCTGAGTGCGATCTGCAGACCAGCAGCACAGTCTCACCAGGAGCTTGCTAGGAATGCTGGTTCCCAGGTCCCTCCCGGACCGCCTTCAGCAGGGGAGCCGCACTAAATCCCAAGCAGCCCTAATCTAGGCCGTTTGACCCCAGGCAAGAAAGGGGGACAAGGGTCCCCCAGGAACCCAGAGCCAGAACATACAGGCAGGCCTCACAAGGTTTGGACCTGGGAATCGGCTGTGACAGGGGCCAAGCTTGCCTGTGCGTCGGCCTCTCTCCTCCTGGTTTCCTAGCGCTCCTGCTCTCCGCTCCTGCTTCTGCTCTGTTGGTTCGTCAGCCCACGTGGACTCCGTCGGCTGCTCCAGCGCTGGGACTGGGAGCCCGTCAGCTGCCCTGACCCCCAGGGGTGGACCCAGGCCCTGGGCCTCTCTATTCCAATTCTGCAGAGAGATGCTGATTGGTCAGGCTTCTGGGTCCGGCGTCCCATCAGCGGTGGCCAAGGAGTAAAGGGGTCCTGTGGTCCCAGCAAGGTAGCCAGGCCACCCTGCGGCTGTGCTCTGTAAGGTGGGGGGAGGGGGAGAGGAAGGTAAGCTCCTAAGGAAGGCAGGCGAGGCAGGCACATGGACTGCTAGCGTCGCTCCCGTGGCTGCTCTTCCTCACGCCTCGAGCTGTGGCTTTAAGAAGTGCCCGACCCATAGGGCCCTCCCGTGTAGGAGGTATTTGATTGCCCGTTTCTCTTTCTCTCTTCTCACACTCTATTGCCCTTTCCTGGTCGCCATCTCCAGAATCCCCGTGCCCTTCGCATGCAGGGCAGTTTCACTCGCCCCTCACCCCAACCAGGCCACTGAGCCGCGCCTACAGTCGCTGGGGGCTGTGGGGAGAAGCGCTCCAGGGACCGGAAGGGCCCAGCATGCTTGGAGAGTACATTTTTCATTAGTATATTCCAGGCCGTCATCTTCTCCTTCTCCTCCTCCTCCTCCTCCTCCTCCTCCTCCTCCTCCTCCTCCTCCTCCTCCTCCAATATGATTTTATTGATTTTTAGAGAGAGAGGAAGGGAGAGATAGAAACATGGATGAGAGGAACATCATGGCTGCTCCTGCATGCACCCTACTGGGGATCGAGCCCGCAACCCGGGCATGCGCCCTTACCGACTGGGAATCGAACCAGTGACCTCTTGGTTCCTGGGTCAATGCTCAACCGCTGAGCCACACCAGCCAGACCCCCAGATCATATTCTTGGCAGCCGTCCGTCCCACTCTCTTGATTGCTACACACCCAAGGACAGAGGTAGGTTGGGTGGGTTTCTCTTGTTCTACATAGAGCACCCCCTATGGGCAGGGCTGGGTACTGCATCGAGAGATGCAGGTCAGGCAAGACCCCAGAAGGAGCAGCAAGTGGAGAAAGAGGAGAAGGGACCTAGTCTATTCAGAGTGGTCGGAGCTCCTAGGTCCAGGAGGGCTTCCTATGGGAGGAGGGTCTGAAGGGGGCCAGATCAGATGGTTGAACCCGGGGACAAGTGTGGGGGTGGTGTCCCCGCCCCCCCCCCAGCCTCCAGCTCCGCGTCTGACACACTTCACCTCACCCAGCCTTGCCAAATCTCAAGCCCCGTGAAACCGTTTCTGCTATAATCTGTCTCTCTTATCTCTCCTTTGCCTTCCTTCCCCATTCTCCTCCCCCCAAGGATGGGAAATCTTCAAAGAAAAAGATGTGTCACTGTAAGTATACAGCCCAAGAAGTGGGCCAGATAAATTATTAAAACATAAAAGGACTGTGAGTCGTGGCTCGGGAAGCCGGCCGAGACCACAGAGCCGCCCCAGGTGGGTGGTGGGCTGGTGGCGGTGGGGAGCCCCTCCTCAGAGCCCTAACCAGGCTAAGGTTTCCGCGTGTTCCCTGCCCCGGGCCAGGCGGGGGTCCCGGTTCCAAGACAGCCGGGCCCCGGGCGCCTGCGGGCTGGGGAGGGCCGGGCTGAGGGTGGAGGGGCCTTTGTGTCTGGGCTGGACATTGGGGATTTACTGCCCCAAGACTCAGACGGGTAACTGCGAGTTTTAGCTGTCGCCTTTATCTCTGTTTGAACTGCAGAAAGAGACTCCCCGGGGCAGGGGGCCTACTTTTCCTCAGGAAAGAAGAAAGCCGCGGCCGGTTTAAGGAAGTAGCCGACTCTGAGCGCTGTGAGAAAGAACACGCCGGGTTGGCCTTTGATTTCCACGCGCCCCGGCACCGGTGGGGGGTGGCGGGTGGGGTGGGGGCGAGAGAGACAGACGGCAACCCCCCCCGAAGGCCGTTCCCACCGAAGGGGGGTCTGATCCAGACACTCGGGCCCCCCTCCCCCCGCCCCGCACCTGCCATCCTGCTCTGGCCTCTTGCGAGAGCCCAGGGCTGCTCATGCGGGCACTGCGGACACTTGGGGCTGGGTGCTGCCTTCTTTCGGGGCGCCGTCTTATGCACTGTGGGGTGCTTAGCAGCAGCCTTGGCTGCTTCTTGCCAGATGCCTTCAGACATCGCCCAATGTCCCCATGTACGCCTGTGCGTGCATGCATGTGTGTGTGCATGTATGTGTGTGTGTGTGTGTGTGCAGATTGTCCGTGGTTGAGAACCGTGGCTATAGCTGGTGTTGCCTTCTAACGTACCACTCTATTGCCTGTGCATCACATTGACTGTTTCTTTTTTAAAAAATAATTCACTGTTGAAAGTATTACCTATGTCCCCCTCCCATGGGCCCCCTCCAGCCCGCCTCCGCCTCAGGCCCTCACGGCCCCATCGTCTGTGGCCATGGGCCGTGCATCGATGCACACGAGGTTCTGGTTGATTACTTCCCACCCACCCACCCTCCCCGCCTTCCCTCCGAGATTCCGCTCTCTGTTCCACGCTTCTGTGACCTGGATCCGCTCTGTGCGTCCGTTTATTCTGTTACTTAGATTCCGCTTATGAGTGAGATCATGGGACACTGGACATTGGCTGTCTCTTGTCTGCCTTCCTCCCAGCAGAGGGTGGCCTGAGAGTGGGGATTGTCTAGTTTGTTCACGGATGTACCGTAAGTGCCTAAAGCAGTGCTTGTCGCGTAGCGGGCACCAAATCCGGCTTTGTTCCTAGACCGGGGACTCTCTCCAAGGGCGGAAAGTGAAGTTCGGCCTGTGTTAGGCGGCCTGAGGTAGGAGAACAGCACGGCAGTGGGATCCAGAGGCTCGGGGTTCTTTCCTGACCTGGTCGCCGGCTGCTGTGTGACGTTGGACAAGTGACTTCACCTCTCTGAGCCTAGTAGGTTCCCTCCTTTGGAGACCAAAGACAAGCCTGCATCAGAGAGTGGTTAGTTGTGAGGGCTACACATGACTTAGACCAATGATTTCCAACCCTTTTCATCTCACGGCACACATAAACGAATCACTAAAATTCTGCGGCACACCAAAAAATATATCTTTTGCCAATTGCCAAAAAAAGGTATCATTTTGATTCATTCACACCAGATGGCTATTGTGATATCATTTTTTAATTTGACAATCTAAGGGAAAAGAGGTCAGTGCCCTGACTAGTCAGGTATTGCAGGTTTTAAAGATTCTTGTGGCACACCCGTCGAAAATCGCCGACTTAGACAATGGCTGGCATGTGGCAGGTACTGGATGAAGAATTGCAATATAAAATGGACAACGATGTGCCTGCTCATCAGATTGGCCTTCATTTCCACCAAAAAAGGGTGTGTAAAAAAAAGGAAGTGTGGGGGATGGCACTGAGCCACTGTCGGGTGAAGGTTACTTATGACTCCGGACGGCCATGCAGCTCCCAACGCCCTTCAGGGACACGCAGATGCTCCAGAGCTGAGCTGTTCAATACCGTGGCCACCAGCCACGTGTGGCCGTCGGTCGCTTGCAATGTGGTTAGCCTGGGTTACGATGTATTCTAAGTGTAGGACACACACCGGATTGCCAACACGTAGCACAAAACAAAGAATGTAAAATCTCTCATTATATGTTGAAACTGCAACATAGTAGACTATAGTAGACTAAGTAAAATATAGTATTACAATTAATTTCCTCTGTTTCTTTTAACTTTTTAATATTCCTCCCTGACAGGGAATTGAACCGTGACCTGCTGGCTCAGCCACTGAACAACACTGGCTGGTTAATTTCTTTTTAATATTTTTTAAATTGATTTGAGACAGAGAGGAAGGTGGAGCAATAGAGAGACAGAAACATCAATGAGAGAGACACATCCATTGGCCACCACATTAAAATTTTTATTTTTTAAAATTGATTTTTAGAGAGAGAAAGGGAGAGGGAGAGAGAGAAACATCCATGAGAGAGAAACATCATGGATCAGCGGCCTCCTGCACGCCTCCTACTGGGGATCCAGCCTGCAACTGGGCCCTGGCAGGGAATGGAACCAGTGACCTCTTGGTTCATGGGTCCAAGCTCAACCACTGAGCCAAACCGGCCGGACTCTTTTAACTAAAAAAAAATTTAAAAAATGGACAGGGCCACTCTAAGGCGTGGGCAGAAAGGGAAGACGGAGTCTCCATTTCACAGATGCTGAAACTGAGGCTCTCACAGAGAATGCAGTCCCAGGGCAGAGTGGGTTTCTTTCCCCCACACCCAGGCTGCCCTGTTCCAGGACGAGCCTAACCACAGGCCTCCGATGTCCCCCCAGCAGAGCGGGCATTCTCTCAGGGAGCCACAAAGGTGGGGTGGAACCCCTGGATGTCGCCCTCCCCTCGCGGAGACCTCCCCAGACAAAACAAACAAGCCCCTGGTTCTGGCGAACTGCAGCAGGGAGCGGAAACCAAGGAAGATCAAAGACCCGGCGGTTACCCCCTTCCGGGCCGCGCAGCTGGCGGCGCGCCCTGACCCCAGGCGGGCACCCACAGGCCTCCCGGCTGCGGGATCCGAGCGATCGGCAGCAACGCTCGTCTCCCGGACACTTGTCGCTGCCAGGAGTGGGCTGGGTGCACAACTGGCTGTGGGCGCGGTGGGAGCTTCGCCTGGACTCTCACATCAAGACCTAGAGGTGACACCGGGGCGTGCGCGAGTAGGAAGCGCGCGCAGGCAGGTCGTGGTTAGACTGGGAAGGGGCATTGCAGCCAGCGGCGTGCAGCAGGCGCCGGCGCCCATCTCAGTCTCATCACCTGCAAACCGGAGCCTCCGAGTCTCGCCCAGCCGCTTCCAGGGAGCAGAGCGGAGGGAGGCACTGGACTGGGAGCGACAGGAGCGCAGGACCTCGGAGGGCGAGGGCGTGTGTCCCCAGGAGCCTGCTGGCCGGAGCCTCCACCCAGGTCCCAGCCCGCGTCCCTAGCCCCCGGCACCCGGCTGGGGGACCTGCACCGCCGCCTGGAGGGGGCGCTGTGGCAGGCTCGCAGCGTCTGGCCGCGCCCCGCCCCCAGCCCGCTGACCACGCCCCCACCGCTGCTGACCACGCCCACGTCCCGCCCCCTCGGCGGCCCGCCTCGCCTTTGATGCGCCGCGCCTGGCCAATGGGCGCGCGGGGAGGCGCGGGCCGCGGCGGCGGGCTGGGGGCTCGGCGCGCCCGGGCGTCAGTCGGGCCGCGGCGACGGCGGCAGGAGCTGGTCCCGGCGCCGCCTCGGGCTCCGCTCGGCTCGGGCGCTGCTCCCGGAGGAGGAGGAGAGCCAGGCGAGGGGCGGCGAGCCGCGGGGCCCGCGGGCCGGGCGCATGGCTTAGGACGCCCCCGCCCGCCGCGCGCCCAGCATGGGGAAACTTCACTCCAAGCCGGGTCAGTGCCCCCGCCGCGCGCCGCCCCCGGGCCCCCGCCGCCCTCGCCTCCGCGACCGCTAACTCTCTGCCTCTCCTTTCTTTCCGGCTCCCGCCGCCGCCGCCGCGCGCGATGTGCCTGCAGCCGCCGTGTGCAAGCGCAGGGAGAGCCCGGAAGGTAGGGGCGCTCGGGGCACGGACGGGGGAATGGATGGAATGGCCCAGCCCGCGGGATCTCATTACCAGGGCCACCCCCACCCCAGCTCTGGCCACCAGCCCCGCAAACCCGCTCCTGGAGCAGCCTTCGCGCCCCGTCTCTGTCCCACCCACCCCTCCCCGCGGTCCTGCGCTCCCTCTTCGGAGCCTCAACCCCTCCTCTCGCGGTCCCCGCCCTCCACGCTCCCTGCGCCCTCTCTTCAGACCTCCAAGCCCCTGTCCCCTCTCTTCCAGGCCCCCAGCCCCCTCTCCCGAGGTCGTGGCTCCTGCGCCCCCTGCGCTCCTTCCCCTGACCCTCAGTTCGCCTGGTCCCATGTTCATGCACCGCCTTCAGACCCTCCCCCCTCTCCTCAGTGGTCCTGTCCTCCGGGGGGCTCGCTCTTCTGTTCCCCACACCCTTCCTCCTTGGGAGGGTACTGCTCCCCCTTCTCCTGATTGCCTGGGTGGGTCTCTCAGCCCCCTCCCACTCCCCTGCTCGGCAGCGCCCACCAGTCCCCCCTCTCTCCGGTAACTTTGGGCCCAGAGGCCGGACTCAGGGGCTTGTGTCCTCCCGCCCAGGTGACAGCTTCGCCGTGAGCGCTGCCTGGGCCCGGAAGGGCATTGAGGAGTGGATCGGGAGGCAGCGCTGCCCGGGCGGCTCCGGACCCCGACAGCTGCGGGCGGCGGGCACTGTCGGCAGAGGAACCCGGGTACGATCCCCACACACCCCTTTTTCAACCTCGGAGATGGGTCTCCATACCCACCCACCCCAACGTTTAGCACCCTGTTGGCACAGCTAAGCCCAGAATCCCTTCTCAGCTGCCCCTGGCCCCCAACATGCCCCCTTGCCCCAGGCCTGCAGGAACTTTAGCGGTGACAGGGGTGGCAGTCCTGTCTGGTTGGGGACGGGTCCTAGGTGAGGAGGTGGTGCAGGTCCAGCTGAGCTGGGAGACTTGGGGCCCTGCTCTGACTCCCTCTGTGGCCAGCATTCAAAGGTGGACTGAGTGGTGGGGCTGGGGAGAGAGCAGGTATGGAGGGGTGTCGGGGACGGTGCTGGCTTCCAAATATGTTCCGTGTGTCTGCATCCATCAGTCCCATCTGCCCGGGAGCCTGTAGGTCAGGCTGCCATCTGGGTGGCAGAGCTTGGGGGCCACTGAGAGCCGGTGGACCCCCCAGCTTGGCCCAGGAGGAGGAGAGAGAGAGTGCGCCTCATTCGGCTCCAGCCGGGGCCCCCTCTTGAGGTCCCCGCGGTGGGATAGTCCCTGGGAAGCGGTAGATGTGACAGGGAGTGAGTCCAGCGCAGCGCCCGGCCTGGGACTGGCGTTCACAGAGGCCCTCGGAGCTCCGAGCGCTGCACGGGCTCTCAGATGGTCTGCGTGGAACTCCGGCGAGCCCAGATCAAAGCATGGATCCACTTTTTGATGTGACATTTAATTTTTTTTTTTAACTTTGAGGGGAACAGGCTGAGTCTCTGGTCTGGTTGGTCTTGTCCACCGGCTGGGGAGGGGCCAGTGGAGTTCTCAGATGCGTGTGTGTGTGTGTGTGTGTGTGTGTGTGTGTGTGTGTGTGTGTGTTTGAGCGGCCGGACCTGGGCTGGGTGCCGCTCGGTGGCAGGGACCAGTGTTGGGAAGTGAGGCCACGTCTGGAATCACCTGTGATTCTGGGAGAAGCTCCCATCTGCCCCTCCGCCACCTCCGCTTCCTGAGCTGGGCCTTTCTCGTCCGCCTGTCTCTGCATCCCGAGGCTGGGCTGGGACTAGAGCTGCTGTCTGTCCCCTGGTCCAGGTCAGAACGTGGTGGGTGGGGCTCTGTCGCTAGGGCCCTTTAAAAGCAGACCTGCAAGCTTCCCCGCCTCCCCCCAGCGTCGCTAGTTTATGATCTACATCTTTGTTTTAAAGCCCCATGAAAACGATCCGATCGAGCCACATGAACAAACCCATTTGTGGCCCAAGACAGAGGCCGACTGAGTGGATTTCCATTAATCAAGTTAGGGGTTTCTTCCGCCTGTTTATTTTTACAAAGTATTCCTGCAGAATGACATTTTTTTTGGGTAGGCCCTCCCCTCCCCCCCTCCCATTCCCCCCTTTTCCTAAACTGCCAGGCAGCTTGCTCCATGCTTTAGGGGAAACTTGAAATACATCGCGGGCTTACTTCAACCGACTTTTATCTTCAAAGCCGTAACAAATGTTCCCCGCATGTTTTTGGTGGGTCTCCTTGGCATCCAGTCCTGGAGGATGGGAGGGAGGAGGAAGGAAGGAGAGAAAAACAAAAGTCTGTCGTTTTTAATTAAATAGTGGTGTTCCCAGCAAAAGGAATGCGAGCCAGTAAAAGTTGCCATGGGGGGAAGTGAGGGAGGGCGGGAGGGGCCCCGGCTTAAGTCGGTGGCTTTGGTGAAGTCACGGAATTGTGCTGCCTGGTTTCTTCCCCCAGCTGAGGACAGCACGGGACGGCCTGCCCCTCCCTTCCGCAACGCCCCCCTTCTCCTCCCTCCCCCCCTCGTCTCAGAGAAACACTGAGGGGTCATTACTGTTTGTTCAAAGCACTTTTGAAGATGTGAGACATCGAACCATGAGCGTGACATATGTTGGGTGGTGGGTGGAGGGTGGGGGGTGGGGGGTGGGGGTGGGGGGTGGGCTCTGCCCTCAAGATATTAAGGGGAGGGGACCTCTGCTCCTTAGAGTTGTGCTTTGTGACTGGGATCCAGACACCTGGCTTCGCACCGGCCCAGGCCCAGCTGCTGAGCCTGCAGAGGGGGCGTGGCGCGTGCACCCGGGGAGAGGTCACGTGAGCCCGAGGTGGGGGCCTGCACGGTGATTTCAGGTGGTACCTGGAGGGATATGTTTCATCCTGACAGTCCGCTTTCCTTTTATCCCAAGCAAAAGAACTAGGACATCAAACCGTGGTGTCACGGACATCCTTGCTTAGGATGAAGCTGAAAGGGAGAGTCTAAAGGTGACTCCCAGAAAAGGAATGAAGTGCCAGGGGTCAAAATGGCGACTGTGGGAACGGAATGCCCAAAGTCTGGGAGACAGGAACGGGATGTGGGGGGGGGGGGGTGGGCAGCCCTCAGTCTAGTTTCTCTCCGTGACTCCCAGAGGCAGGGGGAGGGGGCGGCAGGCTCTCCCGTTATGTCATCAGGACGTGGCAGGTGTGGGCTCCAATGTCTGCGGCTCCGAGGGCTGGCAGGGGTGCCCCCACCCGCCCCAGGCCTGCCTTGGGGTTGGCCTCTGTCTCACCCCCTTCACGGGCCTTTCACCAAAGTTGCTGAGGACACGTTGGTGGCTCATCAATTCTTCGTATGGCAATGATAACTACTACTTATTAAGTGTCTGTATGTGTCAGGCACTTGGCCTACATTCTCTTCATCCTCCCCATAACCTGTGGGGGTGGCAGCCAGCTGGTGGGGACTCTGCCCCTTTCTGGAGCGCTTTCTAGGACGTGGGGAGCCACGTGTGGCCGAGCCCTGAGCCGAGCATCTGCCCAGAGGGCGCTGCACTTGCTGCCTCCCAGAGAGGTGGCAGCCTGCCCGCTGCGAGTGCTTTGGGGTGAGGCACGTTTTGGGGTACACAGAAGCAGGAGGGGCCCCTGCTTGCCCTCGTCCTCCCTGACGGGGCCTGAGTAGCTTAGTAAGTGTTCAGGGTAGGTCCGAGTCACAGGCAAGGCCCTGGGGTGCCGGAGGGGAGCCCTGCTGGCCCCAGCCCAAACCCATCTTCCCGAATGCAAAAGTGGACGAGGCCAGGCTCTGCCACAAGAGCTGCTCACCTTGGACGAGCCATGTCACCGTCCTACACCTCAATGGGCTCATCTGCAAAATGGGTATAAGAACATCCTCATCCCTGGTTGGGTTACGGCAGATGACGCTTCAAAACCGGAGGGTCACTGAGACACGGGGAGCGGTGGAGATGGGGGGGCCCAGATTATGAGAGCAGAGTCCCCCCCCACCCCGCCCCTAACACTGTAGACTCACTTGGAGGGACACCAGCTAAGGCTGTGGCTTCTCTCCTCTCCGTGGGTTCAAGGTCAACTCCCAGGGAACATGAGCTCAGGGGAGAGAAATAATGAAGGGGAGGTGCACAAGTCCGACGAGAGAATAGCCATAAGGCGAGCAGTTGTGTGCCCCCCAGCAGTGTGCTCAGCGACGAGAACTGAAATAAGCACAGGAAGGGGTGACAGGATGGTCCTGGAGGCAGGAGGCAGCCACAGGCGGCTGCGGAGGAAAACCAGTGCACCTTTGGGGTCTGGAAGCCGTAATGGGTGAAAGAAGAGAGCTTAGCAACGTGGCGACGTCGCTGGGACAGCCCTGAGTAGCAGGGCGGGTGCGCCTGTGTGCACGCTCCCGTGTGCGCACGTGTGCTCGCGTGTGCGCACGGATTGAAGTGGGCCGCCCCCCACCCCGTGTGGCCCTTCTGTTCTTCTGTGCAGGAAGCCGAGTCCGGTGCCGGCGGGGCTGCCTGGAGCAGAGGTGCTGCCAGGCCGTGCGGGGCTGTGATGAGGGGACACCCAGTGCGTTTTGCTTTTTGGGGGAGATCGGAGGGCACAGGCCGGGTTGCGGCCCGCAGGTCCCCGTGGGGCTGGGCGCTGAGGTTGGAGGCGGGCCCAGCTGCCGCCGGAGCGATGGATTCCCGGGGAATTACCCTTGAATGATACCAGTTGGCACAATTAAAAGGCCCCATGTCTTCAGCATATGGAAAGTGTTAGGCCTCCTTACGTGGTTTCAAAGCTATGTGCCGGGAGGTGGACTTGACATTTGAGGTAAAGCATAAATTAAATATTTGGTGTTTTGGAATTAAAAGATGATTTGCTTTGAGGCTGGCGGAGGCATGTGGGCCTCCGCTCGCTGGCATCTCGAGTGCTCCCCGAGGGTCTCCCCTGGCCATGGCACCCAGGCCAGCGTCGCAGCCCCGCCCGGGAGCTTTCTTCCCCCCTGCCCCCAGGGAGTCGGGAGGAGGGCCGGGCAGCCCGGGCTGGGCACCGTGCCAGGGTGGCTTCTGGTTTCCAGCAGCCTGCGCCCCTCAGGATGCTGCGTGTGGCGCCGTCCCCCTCGGAGAGCGTTAGGCCTGGAGGGGTGTCCCGTCCTCCCCTGGAAACTCTCCTTTGAGAAGGAGGCCTGCTCCCTGAGACCCGCCCTGTGCGTATTTCAGTCTCCTGGACTCGGGAACAGTCCCCTGCTTTTGCATTTTTTAAAAAAATATGTTTTTATTGGTTTCAGAGGGAAACGGAGAGGGAGGGAGAGAGAGAGAAACATCCATGATGAGAGAGAGTCATGGATCGGCTGCCTCCTGCACGCCCCACACTGGGGATCGAGCCCACCACCCGGGGCTGTGCCCTGACCGGGACTCGAACCCTGACCTCCTGGTGCCTAGGCAGACGCTCAACCACGGAGCCATCCGGGCAGGGCATGCATTTGCGTTCTGTACAAACTGTGATAAACCGGGGACAAGCTGAACCCGAGACAACTGCTGCGTGTTGGGCGAGCTCCTCTCCCAGTGGGGACGACAGTGAGGGGAGAAGGTGGGTGACGGATGGACAGAAGGTGTTCCTCTGTACCGGGAGGCTCAGGCTCCACGCTCAGGGACTGAGCTGTCCGCTTGTGAGCTTAAAAAAGCAAGGCCGAACCGTCAGCGAGGACAGAGTGGCTTTCTGGGTAACACGTCTGCCCTGTGGGAGCCCCAGGGCACATAGTGGGCACTCACACACTGCTTGCTGAATGAACGAGGGAATGAATGAATGAACGAACGAACGGACGGAGGAGAGATTAGGTCACCATCCCTGCCTCCTCCTCCCCCAGCCCCTTCCCCTGCCCGATGGCAGTGGATGGAGGAGTCAGTGGGTTAGGCCTTCTCCTTCAGGCACTCAGCTCTTAATCACTAGCCACAATGAACTGTCATTCACTGTGAATTCCCTCGCCCGGCCGAGCATTGAGATACGGTATCGAGTAGGAGAGGCGTGGCCCCTGGCCTCCTGCGGCTTCCGGTCTAAAAAAAGAGGCAAGAAAGCGGCACGTTGACCGGCCACCACGCATGAGACGCTGTGAGGCGGCGTTTCAGCCCAGACCTGAAAGCCGTGGCGGCAGGGGTGGGCAGAGGGTGGCACGTGTGCAGGGAGGGGCCCTGGCGCTCTCCTCCGTGGGAACGGGTGGCGGTCGGGCTGGGCATCCAGAGGGGAAGTGGGTGCCACCTGTCTCCGAGCCTGCGGGGACTGGACCTCTCTCCTGGTGCGCGGTCTTTCTGGAAAGCCCTGTGCCTTCGTGGCTCTCGGCAGGTTGCGCTGTTCCCCGGGACAGGTGTGCGGGATCGAGCAGGTGGCCAGTCAGCGCGCCGCCCCAGCCACCAGCAGGCGCCTCGGAGCTGGTTACTGGGGAGTGTCACGTGCGTGGGGACATTCCTCCAGCTGTTCAGATGGACCGGTGACCCCCGCTGCCCTGTGGGTGGGAGAGGGGGAGTCGAAGCGGGAGGGGGAGGTGGGGGGCCTGAGGGGCTGGGATTGGCTGGCCGAGGGCCAGGAGCCTAGAGGAGTGACAAGACAACCCCAGAGCGAGCTCACCCTGCTGGCACTGCCGGGAGCCCAAGGGAAGGGCGGCCTTGCCTCGGTTTACCAGATGTGTCCCAGGAAGGGGAGCTCAGGGCGACCCGCAGGCCCGTGGGCAGCGCCGCCATCTGCGAGCTGCTGGCTCTGGTGTCAGGACCCCACAGCCTCCTAGTCCGGGGCTTCTTGCAGCCTCGCTCTCCGGCTGTGGGTTCCCAATGTGCTTTGGTTTAGGAACTTTTGGAATTTTTAGGCCACTTGTTGGATTCCAAAGCAGGCACTTCTGGCTGCCTCCCCGGCTTCCCTCTCTCTCTTTTTTTTTCACTCACACATGTTCTTTTTGTGGCTCTTGTCTCTCACAGACATTCTTTCTCTTCCTCTCGCTCTCACTCTCCCCCTCCCGGCCACCCCCCCTCCGCTCTCCCCGAGGAAGGAAAAACTTCAGACTCGCACAAACAAACTATCTGCCATTCCATGTGCGGGAGAACTGAGGCAGGAGCCCAGCGTCCCCGGGAAGACGCGCCAGCGCGAGCTGAAGGCCTCGGTTGTTTCATCTGGAAGGCGCCCTTTGATGTCGCCGTGCTCCGTTTATGCTGGGACGCTGCCTGCTCCTTTATGGCTGGCTGCAGCCTCTCCCCGCGACGAGCGGCCGGCGGGCTCCTTCAGGGCGGAGGGAAAGCCGGCTCAGTCCCCTAGGCCAGGCCCAGCGAGGCCGCCGCTCCTGCCAAGCCCAGGTGGGGTGGAGGGCCTTTTCCAAACAAGCGTGCCCAGAGACATAAGTGATTCTTTGATAACTTCCCGGGAACGCGGAGGGGGCTGTTTATCCGCCTGGGCCCCTGCCCGGGGCTCGCAGCGAAGCCTCAGGTGCCGCCGCTGAAGTCATCCTCGGCCCCAGAAAGGTGGCACCGCGGGCTCTCGCCAGGGCTGGCCCCGGCGTGTGTTTGCTTAGAGGGCACCGTGCAGTTGGTCCGGGCTTTGCTTTCCTTACTCGGCGAGCCACGTGGGCTGCGGCCCGTGTGTGTGGCCTTGTGTGTGTGTGTGTGTGGCCGACGCCTTTCAGAGGACCCCCGGGAGCGGGTGGGCTTCCCAGTGGGGTGGCATCCGCTGGAGGGGCCCTCCCTTCTTTGGTTTGGGTTTTCCAGCTGAGGAGCAGGAGAAGGCACTTAGTCTAGTCCAGCAACTACCTATTGAATGCACTCTATTCGAGTCATCTGCGCGTCGGTGCAGGACACCGGGGACCCGCTTTCGGCCAGGTACACATTCGCTCTCTCAGTCGAGGGTGGTCCTCGTTCTCCTGGAGCTTACACTCCAGTGGGAAGTATTTTTAAAAACAAATTTCACAGTCTAAGTTGGGATATATGTGCCTCAGAGGAGGAGAGCTGGGTGCGTTGAGAACATGTAATGGGGACCAGACCTAATTGGGTGGCTGTTCACTCCCCAGATCTCTGAGGGTGCTCAGGGTGTTGTGGAAACTATGAGGAACAGGACATAGTTCCTGCCTCAGAGAACTTAGCGTTCAGAGGGACTAAACGTTCGTCTTTGCCTCGCATTGATTTTTCTTATCTTATTGCGTTGGTTACCATCTCCTGCACTGCTTAGTAACCGTTAATGATGCTCACTGCTGATCCACCTAAGAGAGCTTTCTTCAACACATGGCTTGCTAAGAGTTTTTGTAAAAGCGGGAATGATTATTGAACTGCTGCTGGGGCGTTGATGGAGGTCGCCATTCTTCCCGAACGTATGATCTGTGTGCGTGATGGGCATCGCTAGATTTCCTAGCGCGCAGCTGTCTGCACTCCTAAGTCCTCGTCACGATCGATTGCTGTTTTACAGTGTTTCTCTGTTTGATCCGCTTATATGTTATGTAGGAGTTTTGTATGGAAACTCATGTTAGATTGTTTGGCTCATAGTTTGGAAAGATGGATATGGAGCAGTGAAGGCCATGTTAAGGGACGACCAGAGGGTGCTCTGGGGACACTGAGGGTCCATGGCAGCAAGTGGCCACTGGTCTAGGGTCAGAGGTGGTCTCGAAGGAGCTGGGATTCAAGTCCAAAGGTGAACGGGGGCAGAGCGGTGGTGAGCAAGGCCAGGGGCGGGGACGTGGAAGAGCACGCTGAGTGTCTGCTGGGTGGACTGGCGGCGCATGGGGAAGGCAGCTGGACATCTGAGAGGCTGATTGGAGCTCTGCCCCTGGTTTGTAGTAGTTTCCTTTTTGCTCTTGACCTCTAAGGAGGGGAAAGCAACAGGGTCAAGGTCAAACCACCCCAGACCAGGCTCCCTCTGGAAGCCAGACATGGAGGGGCACCCCTAACCAGCTCCCCTAAGCCCGCTCCATGGAGCCGCCTTGAGCCATCGCTTCTGTGCAAGGGGCCAGCCCACATGGCTTTCTGGAGTTAGAAAAACATCGTCGTCGGGGCTGTGGTCTTCCCCGCCCTCCCCTGCGGCCTGAGGGTAGACGGGCCCATCCTGCTCAATGGGGCCCTTTCCGCTCCGTCTGTTCTCTCCAGGTCCCAGCTCTGTACTCAAGACCAGGGCCTTGGCAGCATGTGGCAGACCACCAAACAGCCTGCCTCCTGCACGCCCCCTACTGGGGCTTGAGCCCACATGCCAAGCATGTGCCCTGACCGGGAATCGAATCGAGACCTCCTGGTTCATAGGTCAACGCTCAACCACTGAGCCCTGTCCCTGAAGCCCTCTGAGTTAGAGCCTCTCTGTACCAGCTGCTGGGGATCCCGTAGGAAAGCTGGGGGGCGGGGGTACAGGCTGTGGGCAGGGCTCGGGCGGGGATGGCACTCCCCACGTGTAGACTGCGGATCCAGCGCGTGGCCCTGTGGAGAAGCTGGCACAGTTCCTGGCTGTGCCAAGCTCTCAGTCCACGTCCGTCTCCTCCTATGCCCTTCCCCATGGCTGTGGCTCCTTAAACCTACAAGTAGCCTCAGCGCGTTCCTGACAGTCATGGCCCCCCGGCCCCTCTCCCAGGGAGGAAGGGGCTGTGACAGGCCCTCTGCACTGCGCGCGCCCCCAGAACTTCCTGTGATGGTGGGAATTCCCCGTCTGCTCCGCCCTGGCTGGGAGCTGTTAGCCACCCGAGGCTCTGAGCGCTTGGGATGCGGCTACTGCGGCCAGGAGCTGAATGTAAATATATTTTATTTGGATCAGTTTAACTGTCAATTTAAATAGCACAGCTCTGGATCGATGGAGAAGACCTTGGCACCGCAATGCAGCTGGCTAACCCTGATCCTACTGTAACCCTAACCCTAATCCTAACCCAACCCACACCCTAACTGTAACCACAGCGCAGCGAACCCCCGTCCTGTGGCCATCCAAGGAGTTGCTTGCAGCAGGTGGTGGTGGGAAGAAAGCTCCGCCCCCAGAAGCCCTGGTGAAACCTCTTGGGTGCTTCCCAGCCCCTGGGAGCCATGGCTCTGCTCCCGCGTGGAAGGAGGCAGCCCTGGCTGGTCACCAACATGTCAATGATGGGAAGGGTCGTGGGGCTCCTTCCGGGGGGCGGGTTGGAGCACCTTCTCCCGGTGTCATCAGTCGGGGCCTCCTGACCTTGGAGGTGCTGCCTGGCACCTGCCTCTGGGCGCTGGGTGCTGGGTGCTGGGTGAGGGCTCTCCCCTTGGCTGTGGTCTGGGTGCTGCCGGCAAAGCCCCCGGCTGGGGCGGGAACAGCGCCGGACAGGGCCTGCTTTCTCCAGGGGCGGGAGCTGGAGTGCACGCGGAGCTTTGTGGTTGGCGGAGTCTTCCTCACGGTGGCTTGTCGGGCAGTCGCTATTTGCAGAAACCGGATCTCTTGTCAGTCCCTGGGGAAACGCAGGCTGCGAGGTCTGAGGTCCGAGGTCCATGGGGCAGGTTGTGTGTGGCTCCTGCCGTATCCTCAGGCTTTTTGCACTGTGAGGCCCGGGGCACAGGCTCAGAGGACGTTTGGCAGGTGAATGAGTGGGTCTCAGAGGGGCCTGGCAGCTTGGTTGGGGGGGCTCAGAGCCTCAGAGGGGGCAGGGACTTGGGGCCTGGCCCCCCACATCCCTGATGCTTCTCTCAGATTCCTGCTGCTCTGGGCCGTGGGAGAGCACCCTGCTTGCTTCTCCCCTGAGCTCTTCTCTTGCGGGAAATAAAGGAAGTCATGTCCTGGCAAAAAGCAACAGGGAAGCAAGTTCAAATCAACCCTAAAGGGGATGCAAGAAGAGGAAGCCCCTCCGTCCACCGGGTCCACCGGCCTCCCAGTGCCCCCTCCCAGGTGCCCATGGTCTGAGTTTTGCTCGCCGTGCCCGGCACTGACCGCGGGAGCCCTCGCAGCCCGCAAGACGGGGAAGGGTTGGTGTTGGTAGGTTTACTGAAAAGCTCACTGAAGATGAAGAACCGTAAAAAAGCGATTGAGGCCTTACGCATTTTAACGCACGCTGCATGCTATCATCTGGTTCTGCACCTGGCTCTTTTAACTTCACAGAGTCTCTTGGAAATCCTCCCACATCCGCGCATATAATCTCACTGCCCTGTACTCTCAGGCCTCCCATGTGAGGCTGGACCGCGCTTCATGACACGGGCCCCGGTCAGTGGGCCGCGTTAGATCCATGGTGTGGGTTTCTGTGGCTGTGCTTCTGCACCCCACTCCCTCCCCACTCCACCCTCCCACCCCCCGCCACTCACACACCGCACACCGTGATGTCATCACCGTGGGTGGCTTTACTACCTTCCCGGCAAAGCCCACTCTCCCCCAGGTTTTGTCTTCAAAACCCGGGAGGGAAGCGGCTGTGGAGGAATTTGCGGTTGAGCGTGGTCTTTCTCAACTGTTTTACACGAAGGCACGTTATTGGCTCGTGTGACGGGGAAGTTCACGGGGGATTGGATTCAGGTACCGCTGGATCCTCAGGCCCTGGCTCTGTCCCAGGGCCCTGGTCTGTGCCTTCAGCTCTGGTTCTTTTGGGTCGGCTCCATTCTCAGACAGAGTCCCGGGCGGTGGTAGTGTGCCCCCACCAGCGTGGGCTCCCACCTCCGGCTGGAAGAGAGGGTCCCAGCTGAAGCCCAATGAAGCCGGGCCTTCATTGTTTAGATGGGCCACATGCCTGTTCCATAACCGATCTCCGTGCCTCTGACGGTCCTGGGGCACATGGCCTCATGGAGTGGGGGCTGGGATTAGCGCCCTCAAACCTCAAGGACAAGGGAGGTAGAGGGTGGGTGGTTCCAAAGAAAAACCACCGGTGAGGAGAAGGCTGTGGAGTGCCCGCTGGGTGGATGGAATGAACATCTATCTGCACAGCCTGGCCCCAGGCGCGGGGCTCGCTGCCCGCAGCTCCGGTCAGCAGCTGGCCAGCAGGGTGGGAACAAGGCAGCTGACCATCCCGGGAGAACCGCTCCTTGACAGCGGAATCCGCTACTTGACAGCGGATCTTGGAAGAGCCCAAGTGGCTTGCCACCTCCTCCATGCAGCCCACATGGATCACAGCCTTACTTTGAAGCTCCTTGAGGATCAGAGATTCTCAACCCTCAGCGGGTGGGAAACCAACCCTTTGGGGAGCCCGCTAAATCTCACGGCGTCCCCCTCAAATGAATGCTCCTGCACCTTTCACTCCAATTTCAGGGCAGCCACAGCCCCAAGGTTAACAACGCCTGTCTTAGTTGATATGGCTAGTTTTTCAAACCTGATTTTATTAACTTTCTCCCTCATGTGGGTCTCCTCCCAGTGCCAGGGGCACAGAGCTTTGAACCTGGGCTTCAGGTCTGGTTTCTTCGTGTTGGTGTGGGGCCTCAGTTTCCCCATCTGTGAAATGGGGGAAGACTACCCACCTCCTGGAGTCATTTCAAGGGTTAAATGAAAGGGTGCGCAGAGCGGTTTGTGGCGGCCGTAGCGCCCCCAGCAGCTGCCGGAGCTGCCGGGATGTCTGCACGGTTCCCGGTAAACGCACTCTGTCCGGGTCCAGCTCGGCCCCTGGCCACGCTCGGGTGCTACGCGCCGGGTGAAGAGAGACCACCTCTTCGCTCAGGAGTTGCCATGTGATGGATCTCTTTCGCTTCCAGATGGGGAAACTGAGGCCGGGGAGCTCTCAGCGACTTACCCAGGGGTTAGTTGTGAGTGGCTTTACGCTCTGGTTGGAGGGCGCCCCTCACTTCTCATCGGGGCCTCCTGCCTGGACAAGGACCGGCCACAGGTGACAGCTCACCTGTGGCTGATGGCTGCCCGATGGGGCTCCTCCTTCCGGCCCCTGAGCCCCAGCCAGTGGGTCCCCGGCCCGCCTGGCGGGACCCCAAACCCAGGGTGGGGTATTGTTCTGTAGAAATCCGAACCGGTACTTTGCTCTGAGAGTATTAAGACACAAAGTCCCTGTGGTTCGCGGCCAGTTAATCAGAGCGCTGAGGAGGGACTGTGGGCAGACATGACCTCATGGGCTGCCCTGCAGTCGGCCCTGCCATGTTCCGCTCTCCAAGATTTCTGACTTTCAGAAAAGGAGCCACAGATAGAGTTACCCAGCGTTACAGCAATATTTTTCCTGGGCAGGAGATTGCTTTACGGCGAAGGCCAGTTATTTCAGGAGACAAGCAAAGAGCCCTTTCTTCCCGCGTTCCGTGGGGGGAAAGTATTATGCTGGGGGGCCCGCTTCTGGGACCGGCTGTTGGAGAGGCCGGGCCCGGCCGCCTTTCTGGAGTGGGGAGCGGGGGACGTGAGATGGTGCGGGGGCCCCGGGGACCCCGAGGGTGCAGCCCTTTCTCCGAACCCTCCCCGGGGAACTGGCGCAGGTAGAGAAGCCTTCGGGTGCAGGGCAGTGAATGAAGAGGTCAGAGCTGGGCTGTGAGCTGGGCATGCAGGGTGGAGAGGGGGAGAAACGGGAGAAGAGGAGGGGGTCCCCCAGTGTGTGAGGCCCCCCACTGGGGAGACAGCAGGGCTCTGCCATTTGCCAGTGTGACTGGGTCCCCACCCCTCCGAGCCTCAGTTTCCCATGTGTGCATCCGGGATAACAGCTCTCCATCCCGTCGCGTGTCGTCGGTGTTAAACGAGACCGTCCGTGTCATGCGCTTACGGTGCTGTTGACGCCACGCGTGCTGGTGACGGTGGGAGGCGGCCGACGGGCCTCCCTCCATCCTCATCCCAGCTCCGGCCTGTCCTGCGGCTGCCTGGGCTGGAGCCCTCGGCTGCAGGGCGCTGTCTCCTGAGTCCCGAGCGAAGACTTCTGTCTGACTTCCCTCCGTGGACCGTTCTCCCCGGGAAGTTGGGGGAAGACGTGCTGGCTCCATGGTGCTCGGGGAGGGGGTTGACCTTTGCGGATGAAGGTTTTGCCCCCTCCCTTCCCCCCGCCCCCTCGTGGCAGAGGAAGGATGCCTGCCAGGGCTTCTGTTTGTGTCTGGAGCAGCCCTGAGCCTGATAAGGAGGCCCATCCTTGCCCGCTTCTTGCCTCTGACCACGGTCCCTTTCAAGTGGGGCCGCCGGGAGGCTGGACTTATCCCGTCCCCTTCCTCGCCGCCCTGCGCTCTATCGAATGCGAGGCAGAGTTTATCTTGTTCCGCGGGAGATCTGTCGTTCCGGCTTGGGAACGGCGTCCAAGTTTACAGAACGGAGCCTGGTGCCCGGAGCCTTCGGGTAAATATTTTGGGAAGTTGGATTCCGCCGGCTTCAGGGCCCACGGGCTGGGCGGTGGGCGCTTTTCCGGGACTAGATGGCTGAACTTGGACTCTGCTCATACAACGCCCAGGATTCCCGCCTCGTCAGGGCCCCCGCCCCTGAGAATCCAGGCATAGGACTGCCTCACTCCCTGCAAATACACCTGCCCCCCATTATCCTCGGGGCCCCTTTTCTTCCTTCTCCTGCAGCCCCCAACCTTCATTCACCACCCCCGCCCCCGAAGCAGTTAATGTGAATGTAATTGATGTCCAGCATCTGGAAGCCAAACAGGGCAGGGCTTCTCCCCCGGAATTTACAGAGTGACCGGAGTGTCTGAGAGCCTCAGTTTTTCCATCTGGACAATGGGTTGCTGGGATGGATGTAAGACCTGCGCAGCGCTGTGTGCTGAGCGTGGATGTGGCTGGAGGCCCCGGGCCGGTTCTGGGGGTTTCTGCACCGAGAGCGGGTCCTGGTGGCCTTCGCTGGGTCATGGCAGACCCTCCCGGCCATGCGGGCGTCCAGCTGTCAGACAATTGGATTAAAGGAGACCTTCAAGGACTTGGAAATTGTCGGGGGCATGGGAACTGCACACAGCCGCCTTCCAGTACAAAACCAAATTCCCTCTGCAGAGATCACAGTGTGAGACACTCCCACGGTCTTCCTGGGGGAGGAGGCGATGACGATGGTGAGGCCGGTGGGCAGCGTAGCTGGTGGACTGCCCGGAGCGCCAGGGTTGGTGCGAGTGGCGGCCTTGGCGGTTGGCTGGGCGTCCTGGGAGTTTCAGGCGCCTGGAGCCTGTCCCTTCTGCTTGATACCCTGTTGGTGTCACTCACAGGCTCCCAACATAACCGGCCTGTACCTCCCTCTGCATCTCCCTGTGGAACCGCCAGCATCGCGGTCCAGGCTCAGTGACCGCCCCTCCCTGTACGTGTTGCTCAGCTCGGGGCCTGGAGGGGGCCATCTCCCCTCCTTCTGCTGAAGAGCCAATTCTGTGACTCAGTGAGTCGCAAGTTTGTCCCCTGCTCGCGGCTGCCCCCAACCCGGTCTGAGCCCCCATCCGAACCCACTTGGAGGATTCCAACAGCCTCGGGTTGATCTGCTGTGTTTCAGCCAGGCTGCCCTACAGCGCAAATAGGATTTTACAGCGTCGTATTCCTACGTAAATCCCTACAGTGACCTCCCGCGACCTTCAGGGGTGGTGAGGGGCCTTCCCACAGTCTACGAGACCTTCCCACCTCTCATCCCTGCAGCCTCCTCCTCACCATTCGGGTTCCTTTTTGGGCACACCCCCACCCCAGGGCCTTTGCACATGCTGTTCCTTCTGCTTGAGATGCTCTTCCCGGGACTCTTGGCCCGGTTCTCCCCTGCTCACCCGTCAGGACTCAACTTCCACATCCCCACCTCTGAGCAGGCTTCCCGGAGGCCCTGCTCAGAACCAGTTTCCTTCCTCGCCATTGCTCTGCTCCTGCCACATCGTCCTTGTCCTGGTCCTCGTCCTTCTCACCAGCGCTCATCAGTGATTTATTCATGTGGTGACTGGTGACAGCTCACTGCCCGCAGGTGCATCCGCCCTGTGGGGTGGGCCGGTTACCCCAGAGCCCTGGGGCCTGGCACGCTGGGGGGCACGTGCCCAGGAATTCGTGCAGAAGGAAGTTGCTCTGCTGTACACTGTGGACGAGGCCCCTCCGCTCTCTTGGCTGCAACCATGCTGTGTGTGGATGGGGGGTGGCAGGACCCAGGCACTTCCCAGTTGCTCCCATCTTGGACTTTTCTGGGAATTACCCTGGGCTTGGTCTTGGGCCCATGGGTTACTTGGAAGGTTGGGTGTTGCAGGGTCACGTGCCCACCCGCTCCCTTTGTGTTCTGGCTGGGCAGGGTTGGGGGTCTGCTGTGGGGCCCCGGGAATTAGAAATCTTCTGGGGCCTGGCTGCTGTGGCTCAGAGGGTGAGCATCTACCCAGGAACCAGGAGGTCAGGCTTTGATTCCCGGTCAGGGCACAGGCCCGGGTTGTGGGCTTGATCCCCACTGTGGGGTGGGCAGGAGGCAGCCGGTCCATGATTCTCTCTCATCATTGATATCTCTCTCTCTCCCCCTCCCCCCCTTACTCTCTGAAATCAATAAAAATATTTATTAGAAAAAACGAAATCCTCTGTGCACCCACTGGTCCTTCCCTAAATGTGGGTGCTCAGCACCCCGAAGGTCCCTCTTATCCACCAGCGTGGGCGCAGCATGGCGCTGGGGCTCGAGTGAGCCTGCGTCAGGCTGACCTGGGTAGGGCTGCAGAGGCAGAGGGTGCGGACCTCGGGCAGGAGAGGGGGACACTGGGTTCTGGGCTGGGAGAGTTTGGATGCTGCCACCTCCCACTCACGTGACCTTAAGCAGCTTTCCTAACCTCTGAGGCCTCAGTCTCCCCATCTGTAAGATGGGACTAGAGTTGACCCTCCCTCTTGGGGCTGGAGTGTGAGGCCAGTAGACCCGCCCATGAGCCCCCCTGGTGTAGCGAGGTGCTCAGTACGGCTGCTCTGTTACAATTAATGATACTGTTCTTGTGAGGGGGAACGAGATAGAAGTCTTTCTGGAATCTTCCCCCCCCCACCCCCCTTCCCTTCGCCGCTGTGGAAAGGTCTCTGTGGTTTCCTTCCTTCTGGAACCCCCCTGCCTTCAGCCCACCCTCTCCCCGTCCCTCCACTGTCCTCCTGCACCCGTGTGGTCATCAGGTAACTCCTTAGTTTCTCCAGGTGGAGGGTTGCTATGGAGACTTCCTTACGCTGCATTTGCCTGTGGGTGGGTGGATGTCCTGGTACCACCCTCCCCTCCCACCCCCAGGGGCTACGGTCAAGGGCTAAGGGGACACGGGAGGCTCCGTTTGGAGTCTGGGCCCCCATCCCCCCTCGAGCTGCCCTGGGAGCCAGCCAGTGCTTCCCTGGGCCAGAGCAGAACCCTCCGCATGGACCTCCCGCGTGGGCTGTCCTCCTGGTCGGGGCTGGGAGAGGGTCTGCCCTGCAGCCCTTTGGGATCTGAGACTGGGATTGACCCTCTCTGAGCGCAGCTGAGCCCTCCTGAGACAGCTGGCGGCTGTGCCCACACCGCCTCTGGCAGCGGAGTGACGTGGGGGCTTCTCCACCCGGGGCGACTCTGACTCAGTAGTGCCTGTGTCCCTTACGGAAATGGGTCAGGCCCGCCTCAGCCACGGGGACGGGGGGTGGCGGGGGGGGGTGGCGGCCTGAGGAGGATCAGGGTGTGATGCCACAGATGGGGGCGGGGTGCCCAGCTGCACCAGCGACAGCTGTTAACTATCTATATCTGGGGTGCGGCCCAGGAGTCTCCTTTTAACACACACACATACATATATGAGTACATATGTACACATGTATGTTTACACATGTATATGTGAGTGTTGCGTGTGTATTCATACCTATACATTTCTAAATTTTATTTGTGCCTTATCTTATCCCAGCTTTTTGAAGTAAACACCCTCACTCCCATTTTACAGAAGGTAAAAGTGAGGCCCTGAGGGACAAGGTCCCTTCTTCCAGGTCATGGGTGTCAAGTGCTGGATCTTTGTTTTTCTTTTACATCTATTTTTATTGATTTCAGAAAGGAAGGGAGAGGGAGAAAGAGAGTTGGAAACATCAATGATGAGAGAGAATCGTGGATCGGCTGCCTCCTGCACGCCCCCTACTGGGGATCAAGCCCACAACCTGGGCATGTGCCCTGACTGGGAACTGAACTGCTACCTTCCGGTTCAGAGATTGACACTCAACCACTGAGCCACCCTGCCCGGGCTCGAGCGCTGGATCTTGATATTGGATCCTCACTCAGGACCGCCTGTGCTCCCTCCGCTTCCTACGTCCTCTCCTGGGACTCAGTTTTCCTGCCTGTCAGATGGGTACATGGCACTGGCCTGGACCACCTCCTGGGCGGACAGCGCTTGGCAAGTGGAGCCGGGCATTGGAAACTGGGGTGACTCCCTGAAGGCAGGGCTTGGGGCTGAGGTGTCCTGGGAGGGCCTGCTTGCTTTGGTTGACATTTCCGCGCGATGCTGGGCCTCTCTGGTGCCGGGCTGAGCTGACACAGCCTCCCCCGGGGGCTATATTTAGGATATTCCTCGGCTGGTGGCCTGTTTCTGGAAAGACTCCATTCTGTTCCTCCCGCTGCCGCAGCCGGAGCTCAGGCCCGGCCAGGGGACTGTCCTGCCTGGGCTCCACGCACACGCTCGGCCTGAATCGATCCGGCCCAGTTCATCAGCAGCCGGGTGCACAGGCCTGGTGTGGGGGGCGGGGGAGGGCCCGCACTGGGGGGTGCCGCAGCCGGGGGGCCCCTCCCCGCCGCCCAGGCAGGGGCCCTCTGACGGAGGCCCGGGGGTTTTCTTTGGCACCCGGTGAGCAAATGGCTCTCTCTCCCCTTTCTTCTGAGCCCTGTAAAAATAAAAAGTTAAAAGACCCTCAAGTTTGAACAGTAAAAGCAAATACATGAAACCAAGCTGTTTCCACGCGGGGGCCCCGCACCGAACACCCAGGTCTGAAACTTCCTCTTGTCGGAATTTATGGAAGGCTTGGAAACTTTCCCCTTTCCCTTTAAACGGCAGAATTGGCTCAGGGCATTCTTTAAAAGCATAACCCGGCGCTGCTCACAGCTTGATTTAATACAGCTTGAATACAATAGTAACTTCTGAACCCGCGCTCTTCACAGAGTCGCGGAGAGTCCTTTCATGACACCGGTAAGTAGGGTGTGTTTTTTCCCCCTGTAGCCAAGAAGTATAGTCTAAGATTTATTAGGTCCTCCACTGCCCTCCCCCTAGTAACCCAGTTTTCGCTGGAAGTGAAGGGAGCTGGCTCAGAACAAGTCCTTTAAGTAGGGGCTCGGAGACAGGGGCACCAGTCCTGGGCGAACATCAGCTCTGAAAGATGCAGCGGTGGCGTGGCCGGCGTGGCTCCGTGGCTGAGCATCCACCTAGGAACCAGGAGGTCACGGTTCCATTCCCAGTCAAGGGCACAGGCCCGGGTTGCGGGCTCCATCCCCAGTGGGGGGGCGTACCGGAGGCAGCTGGTCCATGATTCTCTCTCATCATTGATGTTTCTCTCCCTTCCTCTCTGAAATCAATGAAAAAATATTTTTTAAAAATTAATAAAATAAATTAAAAATAAAAGATTCCGTGGCGCCCAGAGTCTGGGCTCAGGAGCATTTGCTTCGTAGACCAGAGCCTCTGGGCTGGGGCCTTGGGCACTGCAGCGGGGAGGTGCTTGGATTTGGGGGAGCCGAGGCTGATGGGGGTGGGGACGTTGGGTCGGTCAGCCCGAGTGCTCAGTTTCCCCCCAGAACTAACTCGGATTCCTCATCGTCTCTGCCTTGGTGTGTGTCTCAGGTCTGCGGGCTCCTTCCCAGGCCTGTGGGGCCGAGTTCAGCCTTCAGGGTGCTCAGGGGCTCCCGTGCCGGGGAGGGGGCCCTGCCCTGTCTCGTTTCCCCCCTGGATGTAGCAGAGGCTCAGCTGGTGACCTGCACTGTGGTTTTGGCTCTTACAGGATAAAACAATTATTTTTCATCCATTAGTTGCCAGCATTTAAAAATCGGACATTTTACAGAAAAGTCCAGATATGAGAGGATGGGAGATCTGGAAACACCGGGCCTATATGTGGGCATGGCCACTAGGGGGCGCCCTGAAGAGCAGGGCTGCTCCATGGGAGCAGGGGCACCGGCACGCGGGAGACAGTCTTGGTTAGGACGACAGCAATAGTGCCAAGGTAGGTGGGTTCCCCTTGGCTTCAGAGCTTTCCAAACCCACTCCTGGCTTCTGGAAGATTCTGAGTTCCCAAGATTGGTTGATAGGTCCCTGGCTTATTCCTGCCTTTTGTTCAAGGTTGAGACCAATTCTCCCCACCCCCCCCTCGTTGGGTGGGTGGGCAGAATACATTTGGTGAATAACTGTTTTTTCCAAAATAAGTTTTTGTAACTTATTCCTGATCAAGGTAGTAGGCATAACTGAGCACCCAGGGGTCGTAAAGTTGACCTGTACTTGGAGACTCTCTGGTGGGCTGCATGTAGGAGGCAGTGGCTGGTCTGGCGTAGCAAGGTGAGTTTTTCCTGCATTGCTTTTGCCTTGAGCTGCCCACCTGGTGAGGATTTGGTTTCTGGACTCATGGCATTTTTTTTCCTTTCTTCTCCTGATTTGGATTGGGTAACCCTCATTGTTACCTAAATTAATAAAAGCATAATATGCTAATTAGGCCAGACATCCTTCCAGACAAAGCCGGGGCTGTGAGGGAAGCCCGGGTCCCGGGTGCCAGGGGGGTGCCGGCAGCCGGGGAAGGAAGGCCTACTCTTGCACGAATTTTGTGCATCGGGCCTCTAGGAGCAAATAAATCTTGATAATACAGTGGCTTAATACACTAGAATTATATTTATCATCACATACCTGTCTGAAACAGGTATCTTGGTTGGAAGGTGACTGTCACCCAGGTACTGATTTAGTGGCCCAGGCTCCTTCCATCTTTTGGCTCATTCATCTGCCAGGGCTTCTGAGTTCTCTGCTTCCAGCTGATGAAAGGGGAATGAGAGAATGGAAAAACTACCCACTTCATGTGATCCCTGGGTGCGAAGTGGCGCATAGCACGTAATCACATGGCCCCATGATGCAAGGGGTGCTGGGAAATGTAGTCCCACCTGGGCAGCCACCTCCCCTGACAACCCACACGTGGAAGGGGGAGAGTGTTTGGCGCAGATATCTGACACTGCCCCAGCCCTAAGGTGAGTCCTGGGTTTGGTGCGCTCACTCCGCACGGGAACCACACTGATGCGTGCACCTGCTCCTGCCAGATGCCTGAGGGCCTCTCAAAGATGCACCCTCTGCCTTTGCAAAGGTTTTGTCTTCTGCGAACTCCTCGCGGAGATTTCGAGTCC
Organism: Myotis daubentonii; assembly: GCF_963259705.1. Classification (NCBI taxonomy): domain Eukaryota; kingdom Metazoa; phylum Chordata; class Mammalia; order Chiroptera; family Vespertilionidae; genus Myotis; species Myotis daubentonii. The sequence goes on along the minus strand of NC_081854.1, from coordinate 56,540,849 downwards.
TCCTTGCTGTGTGAGGCCGCCCCCCCCCCCCACACCCCCCGCCCACTTGCTCAGAAGCAACTGGGTTGGGAGAGCTGGCGGCGCAGCCAGTGCCCACTCTCTGTGGTCTGTTTGTGGCTCCGGGTACTTGTGGGCTCCCACAGAGCCGGTGGCTTGTTTTTCTGATCCGGGATGCTGTTGGTCTATTTTGCAACACCCCTCAGTGGCTGTGAGCCTCCAGGGCTCGAGGAGTGGGGTCTGGGGGGCGGGGGTGGGATCGTGCGTGCAGAGGGAGGTTGCCAGCTCGGTCGCCCTGAGCTGAGCGTGTGGGAAGGTGCGTTTCCTGCCCAGCAATGCTTCTGCCTCTTTGCCCGGCCAGAGTGAGGCCGTGTCTGGACCAGATGCCAGCCTTGATCTGCGGGGCTCCCTGGGATGCTTCTGAGGAGGCCAGCGTGCATCCCCCCCCCCCCCCCCTACGATGTCTCAGCTAATTAGTCCGTGAGCGCCGATGGGCCTCAGATCGCCAATGTGGAGCTGTCTGCTAATTAGGCCTGAATGTGATTTCCGTTAAACGATTAAGGGCCCTCCCAGCGCTGCTCTCCCTGCAGCAGCCCCTTGGGCCTCTGCCTGGAGCTCCCGCCAAGATGAGGCTCTTCTCTGTGCTGGGAGAGCCCTGCTCCCTCCCGGGCCCGAGGGAGGCCAGATCTTACAGGTGGCCATTTCCAGACCCACGTCTTTGCAAAGAGCGTGGCGGCCTCACGCCTTCCAGATTGGGGGGCCTCTTCCCTGGCTCCCCTGAAGGGTCAGGCATGCTGTGACCTTCAGGAGGTGCTGCTCTGGGGAACAGAGAGGGTTCGTTTTCTTTTTGTCGTTGTTGTTCCTTATCCTTCAAAACGTGGCCTTTCCGGAGATTTCGTTCCAGGGTGGGCAGACCTGTCATTCGATTCAGATTTGGACCACGTGGTGCCTGCCACCATTCGGACGCCGAGGGGCCAAGGCCCTCGCTGGCATTTGTACCGAATCGGCGCCTGGGACCGGGGCTGGGACACCGGCAGTTTCAGGCTCCTCTGCTCGGGAGCCGGCTGAGGCTGGCCGGGGCCCGGGGCGGGAGAGCGGGAGAAGGCGCCCAGCAGCTGCCTCTATCAGCCTCTTGGAGACGTGGTCCCCGCGGCCAAGGAATTCTGGGCCCGAGTCTGAGATGAAGCTGCGTTGGACGCACATCCCGGGCCCTGGAAGGGCCTGAGCACCCTGGGCAGCCGGCCGAGTGGGGACTTGGGGCCGGGATGCCGGGAACTGCAGGCTGGCCTGACTTCTGAGGCCGGGCTGGCTCTCCAGAGGCCTCCTGCCTCCAAGACCCGCCGCCAAGCGCCTGCTCAGGCCAGGCCTCCCTCCTCCCAGCGCCCCCCTCTCCCCCCACTGCAGGCGCCCATCCCTCATCCCTCTCTCTGTGCCTCAGCCTCCCTCCTCTCCTCCCCGAGGGCTGCATCGGGAAATCATCTGCCTCGATTTCTCTCTCTTCTCTCCAATGAGAACCTATAAGAGTAAAAACAAGAGCAGCCAGAGCAGCAGTAACGGCGGCCGTTTACCCCTGCGCCCCAGACGAGCGGAGCCGTGACGTTCAGGTTTCCTTGCGTCTTCGGCTGCTTAACGCGCATGCCCAGGAGGCTCTCCGCTCCTCTGTGTGGTGAGGGCGCCTTTGCCCACTGTGCGTTTACCGGATGCGGTGCCCGCTGTGTGCCTGGCTCTGGGGGGCGGTCGCTGTCCTCACGCCAGGGGTCAGTTCACGCGCGGAGCTGCGATCGCCGCTCACGGTCAGGCTCCAGGACACAGCGCCCCTCGGGCAGGCTGGGCAGGCGCCCCAGGGGAGAAGCAGGAACGCCCACACGTTCATGCCTCCTGCATGCCAGACCTGCACACGCTGAAGGCGTTCACGAGCGGTCATCCCCTTTGGGGTGTGGGGGGGTCATCCTCCTTTTCTGTTAATCTCCATGTACTTTACGCGAACCTTTGTTTTCATTTATCGCGCACACATTTCCAGAGCGCTTCCGACGAGCCAGGCCCTGTCCTGAGTGCGGTGCAGATGTCACCTAGGTCACCATCCTGCTAGCTCCATGAGGTGGATATTGTTGGTCTATTTTGCAGGGGAGGAAACTGAGGCAGGGCGGAGGGGAACACCTTGCCCAGCATCACACAGCTGGTCGGTGATAGAGCCAAGACCCAAACCCCAGGCAGCCAGGGGCAGACGATGGGCCCCATGCCCCTTGGCGATGCTGCTGGCTCCCTGTGGCCCCACTGTGCGCTCAGGGCCGTTAGCACTCAACCTACTGTGCGGTTAAGGCCGTGGGGTCCTTCCTGGGTGCTTCATGCAGCTGTGTGTCCGCCCTTCACTCCACGCAGGTGTAGCTTTGCAGTTCCTGAGTTGGAGCTGCGCGTCTCTGTGTGGTCACGGCAGCGCCCTGGGGCTGGGCGCGGGCGCCCGAGAGCCAGGTGCAGGGCTGATCCAGTCTGGTTGGGGGACACATTCAGATCCACAGATGACCTCCCTGCTCCCCACAGCACTTCCGCTCCTGAGGCCGGCGGTCCGGGAGCCTGGCCCTGGTCCTGTGCATGGGCGGGGGCCCTCGCTCTGGGTGGCCTGAGACAGCAGAAGACGGAGGTCAGGGCCTGGCTGATTGGCCCCATCACGAGCCCCTGGAATCATGGACTGTCGGAGCAGAAAAGCCTTGGGAGACACCTCCTTGCCTTGCCTCCTCCCTTTTGCCCAATGGGGGAACTGAGGCACAGCGCGAGGCTCCTGGGCTGGCCTTTTCCCTCACCATCACCACTCGACTCCCATGAGCCGGCCTGGGAAGGTAGGGCAAGACCACAGAGGGGATTGAGTTGGTTGGAAATAGGGAGCCAGTGAGGGCTGCAGAGCAGGGAGGGACCCTGTGAAAATAAAGGAGTGGGATGGGCGTGAGCCGAGGGGCCGGGGTGGCAAAGCGTTCCTCAGGTAGCCAACCTCAGGCCGCGGGCCTGGCTGAACCAAGAAATCAGGCGGGAGGCTGCCCTGGGAGGCCAGGGAGCTGCGTGGGACGGGGCCCAGGGACCCGAGAGGCCGCCATCTGCTCAGGGGCGCAGCAGCCTGGTCTGCGTGTGGCACATCCCGGCCGGGGCCTCGGGTTGGAGAGGCCTCTGCACCTGTCCAGTCTGCTTTCTGGGCAGTGACTCGGCCGCGGCCGCGGGCAGAGCTGGTGAGGTCGCCGGGCCTGTGTTTTGAGCCGGAGCCAGGGCTGGATTCTGGAACAGATGACCGGCCCGGGGCCAGTCGTGTTGGCCCCAGATCAGTGGAAGCCATCACAGGGCCAGCGCACGGCTGCCGAGCTGGGCGGGGCCTCGCGGGGTTGCTGTCCCCAGAGTCAGCAGCTCGGAGAACGTTATCAGCATGTCCTGGTCTCCCAGGGCCGGTCCTACCCGACTCAGCCCCCTGCCCACCGTCCCCACTCCGGTCAGGCCCCTGCTGGACAGCTCACCCCGGGTGTTTTCATCCACAGAGAGAACACAGGACCTGCGGGAGGAGGGAAGGGGGGGTGGTTTGGGTTTGGCTGCGTCTGTGTTAGACACTGTGGCAGCCCAGCAGGGCCTTCCGTGATGAGGGAGGCTGTCTGGCCCCTGTTCTCGGTGAGTTTCTCTACCCACGTCGGGGAGACTGGCGATCCACAAGTGACAATGAGGCAGAGCGCTGGGGTGACCGTGACCATCACAGGCGGTCGGGGGGCCATACTGAGTCTGGGGGCCCAGGGGGGACATCACAGCTGAGACTGGAGTAGGAATGAGGAAGTAGATAGGAGAGAATGGGGAGCATCTTGGACAGAGGGCAGGGGTGGGGAGAGGGGAGGGGAGACAGGATGGAAGGAGTTGACCGTGGGGAAAGTGGGGTTGGGCAGGTTGTAGGCAGGGCTACCGGGGGCCCATTGACCCATGACAGTCCCAGTCACTCCTGTTGTCCTGGCCTGGTTATTTTTTAAAATATATATTTTTATTGATTTCAGAGAGGAAGGGAGAGAGAGAGAGAGAGAGATAAAAACATGATGAGAGAGAATCATTGATGGGCTGCCTCCTACATATCCCACACTGAGGATCGAGCCTGCAACCCAGGCATGTGCCCCAACCGGGAATTGAACCGTGACCTCCTGATTCAGAGGTCGACCCTCACCACTGAGCCACGCCTGGTTATAGCGTCCCTTTCACTCTCCAAAGGGTCCCAGTTTGGGCAGTAAAATTATATGGACACCCAGACCCAGGGGCTAGTGTCTTTGTTTTACCCACGAGGACACTGAGGCTCACAGAGACTCGAGTTCGTTGTGTAGGACACTGGAATGAGGGGAGGGTGGGGCGGAGCTGGGGTGGGAATGGAGCCTGTCTGACCTCACAGCCCAGCCTTTGCCATAGTCCCTCGCTGCGGTCCACAGTGCATTGTAAAATTATGGGTAGAGGCAATGTAACTGTTCTCCGGACACGGACTCTGTGCCCAGCGTGGTGCCCGGGGGGGGTGGGTGAGAGGAGGCGGGGTTGGGCAGGACGCCTTCAGCGATTCGGTTCGTAACAGAAAAGAAGTTCATGGTTCAAGCAAAGGGGGCGAGGGAGCGGTTCATTTCCTTGAAAGGCCCAGGGGAATACGAGCGTCAGGTATGGTTGGATCCAGGTGCTCGGACAGTGTGGTCAGGACCCATTTTCTATCGCTTCCTCTTTTGGATCTGCTTTTCTCTCTGTGTTGGCTCTTTTTTTTTAGACAAAGAGGTAAGGAGGTAAGATGTTCCCCTCAGTGCCAGATCTCATCTCGTTCATGTCAGCAGAAGAGAGCAGTTGTCTTGGAGTTGCATCTCTCTGACCTGGCCTGGGCCTCGTGCCCAGCCTCGTGGCCAGGGATGTGCAGAGTCCCCAGGGGTCAGGCCTGGGACATGCATCCACCCTGTGGTTAGGGGGAGAGATCAGCCCTGTCCACACCTCACGGATGAAAGTGCCGAGGGGCGGGGTTCTCAGATAAAATACAGGAACTTCAGGTAAGTAACAATATTCATATCCCCAATACTGCGTGGGACGTATGTCTACTAGACATGATTGAGTCTAAGATGCAAATGCGATCGCGTGTCCTGCGTGTTTATTTGTGAGGTCTAGCATGTTTCAGGCCGGTGGCTCTCCAAGGAAGGTCAAGGTCGTACCATGACCTCCATGACTTCCCAGGGGACCACTCGGTGGTGACAGAGTCCCTTTAAAAAAGTGTGTTTTTATCCCTCGCCGGTTTGGCTCAGTGGATGGAGTGTCCGCCTGAGGACTGAAGGGTCCCGGGTTCGGTGCCGGTCAAGGGCATGTACCTCGGTTGCAGGCTCCTCCTCAGCCTGGGCCCTGGTCAGGGTGCGTGCAGGAGGCAACCAATCGATGTGTTTCTCTCACATCGATGTTTCTGTCCTTCCCTCCCTCTTCCACTCTCTAAAAATCAATGGGAAAATACCCTCGGATGAGGATTAAAAAATAATAATAAAATCTGGTTTTAGATCTTTGCTTGCCTGAGAGTGGGAACAGTTGGAGTTGGTGCGCCGCCGTGGGGGGGGTGTGGGGAGGAGAGAGCTGCCCCCCACTCTGCCCCCAGGGACAGCCTGTTGGACATGCTCAGCTGGCCTCATGCTGTTTCTGAGATCAAGGCCTGCCTGCATCGCATGGCCACAGAGAGGGGTTGCCAGCCCCCAGCGTCCCACGCGTGCACAGACAGCCGGGAGCGGGGAGAGGCCGTGGTCTCGTCTTGGTCCGTGTGTGGCGTGACTGTGGGAGTGGGGGGTGGGGCCTGGGGACAGAGGAGCCGTTGCCCCCCCCCACCCCCATCCTGCCCAGCTGGGATCAGAAGATCGCCTGTTTTACTGGCCAGCTGCCAAGCTCACCGCCAGGATGCGTCCCTTCCCGCCGACGGCCGCTTTCCCTTCGCTCGGGTGTCTTCTCCAGCGCACTCTGCTGTTATTCCTGACTGAGGTGTGTGGCAGGTGTGTGTTGTGTGAGGTGTGCGTGACAGTGAGAGTGTGTGTGAGTTTGTGTGAGTGTGAGAGTGTGTGTACCTGTGTGTGATGTGTGCTGTGTGTGTGCGCCCAGCAGGAGGCGCACAGCGTCCGGCCCAGGCGTTGTTCTGCGTCCTCTCCTGAAAGTGAGGGCTCCTGGGGCGTGGAGAGGAGAGGACCCCATCCCCTGTGCAATAAGGAGGCGCAGGATGCCCGGCCCTGTGCCCGGCAGGGGTGCACACCCTCCCCCCGCAGGTGGCTCTGTCTGTGGGGACCCCGTCCTTTGGGGGCGGATGACAGCGCTGTCTGTCCTAGCAGCCTGGCTCACGGCCACTCTGCTCAGCAGGGCACACGCGCTGGACCCTGGCAGCAGCGCCAGGCCTGTGCCCGGGCCAGGAGCGCTGGCCGGGGCAGTGCCAGCTGCTCGGAGATCGGAGCCCGTCACAGCCCTGCGGTCCCTCCCGGTGTCAGCGCGGCGGTGCGGAGCGGGAGGCGGCGGTGGAGGTCCGCGGGTGGCGGCTGGCTGTGTGGCGGGCAGGGTCTGGGCAGGGTGGGTGCTGGGTGGGTCGGGGACTAGGGCAGGAGCCAGGGCTGAACATCAGACCCGAGAGCCAGTCACCTCCCTTCTCGAGGCCTCGGTTTCCTCGGGGTGGAGCACCGGCTCCCAGGGTCGTCGGAGAGGTCAGCCACGACCTCCCGGCTGAGCAGAGCTCTGGGCATGGGCCAGGCCCTCGCTGAAGAAATGCAGGTGGTTCTTGTCTCTGGGTGGTTTGTGTTCATGACTCAGTCACTGCCACAAGCCCGTCGGACCCCGCTTTCCACCGGAGCAGCTCCTCCGAGCACCGGGAGGGCAGCCCCGGTGACAGGGCCTCCGGTCCTGCACAGTCTGCCTGGCGGTGGGTCATCCCAGCTCAGAAACCCCACAGGCTGGAGGATTCTGGGTAATGCCCAACCTGGCCGTTTCCCTTTGGCATTAGCCAGTTTTCTCCAGGCCCAGCAATCACATTCTAGAACCGGAGCCTCCCAGGAGGGCCTGCGGTCGGGTGCGGGGAGCGTCCGCTGGGCTGCGAGAGCCATTGCCCCATCGTCACCAGGTGCTGCCCCCCTTGGTGCCCCCTCCCCCACCCCTTCCCTCCTGTTGGAACCAGCCCGGTGGCTCGGGGTAGGGGTGGGGGAAGGGGACCTCCCTGCTGGACTTTTTTTTTTTTTTAATATATTTTTATTGCTTTCAGAGAGGAAGGGAGAGGGAGAGAGAGATGGAAACATCAATGATGAGAGTCATTGATTGGCTGCCTCCTGCACGCCCCCCACAAGGGACCCAGCCCACAACCCGGGCATGTGCCCTTGGCCGGAATCGAACCTGGGACCCTTCAGTCCACAGGCCGACGCTCTATCCACTGAGCCAAACTGGCTAGGGCCGTGCAGGACTCTTTAAAGTGTCTGGTTCCCAAAGCATGACCCACATTCCACAGGACACTGGCGTGGGGGAATGGTGGACAGGGTGTGTATCTGTAATTCTCACCTAAGGATGTTTCCGCTGATTGTTTTTTTTAGAGAGTGGAGGGGAGGAAGGAGGAGGAGGAGGAGGAGAGAGAAACATCGATGTGAGAGAGATACATCCATTGGTTGCTCCTGCACGCACCCCGACCTGGGCTGGGATCGAACCTGAAACCCAGATACGTGTCCTTGACCAGGAATCAAACCTGGGACCCTTCAGTGCACAGGCCGATGCTCCGTCCATGCTGGTCAGGCTATGCGTTATTTAAAAAAAAACCACTAGGACCTCACACACCTATGATTTCCCTGATCTTATTGCTTATGGCAAGAGTAGATTTTAGAGAGGGGAGGGGAGAGAGAGAGAGAGAGAGAGAACCGATGTACAGACAACTGTGGCAGCCCAGATGGGACCCGGTTCTGGGGGAGTTGGGGGGAGGTGTGTGGATGCCGACCGCTTGGGGGGACGCCCAGGAAGTAGACTTTGGTGGCCGGGCTGCCTGTGGCCTTAGGGTGGAAGCCTTCCTGCCAAGCTCTGCCGTCCCACCACCCACCCAGGTCCACCCTCCTGACAGGCAGACCCTGGAGTCCAGAGAACAAGTGGGGCTGGACCCCCAGGGTGCGGGGAGCAGCTCAGCGAGGCAGCCGCTGAGGCGCGGGCTCCCCAGGACTCAGCCGGCTGCCCAGCCGGGAGGGGAGAGCTGGCCAGGAATGTCCTGGGGCGGCTCCAGGGCAGACTGCTCGGAGGGAAGGGTTTCAGGGTGGCCAGGCCCTGCCTCCAGCCTCCGCCTCCCACTGGCCCGGCCCAGCCCCGCGCATTCCTGGGACCTCTGAGCCGTCTGGGTTCTGTGGGTACCAGGAGTTTTTTTTGAAACCCGGGGCACCGACATCTGTTAGCTCTTAGCGCACAGGAAGGTTGACAAAGCACTGGGGGAAGGCGGCGGGGGGAGAGATTCCGCTCAGGAGCACGGAGTCAGTCCGGAGACAAAGAGGAAAAAGCCCAGCTGAACTCCAGTCCGCTCCCCAAGGCCCCGCTTTGATGTGGTTCCCGTCCCCCGAGGCCTTATAAGGCATCGAGCCTGCGCTTCTGGGCTCAGGCTGGAGCTGGCTGCACACCCAGCGCCCGAGGAGCTGGCCTCTTCCTGGGGCCCGTGTGGGGCAGAGGAGGGCACTGCTGGGATGTGGGAGGGAGGCAGGTCCGGGCCCTGTGGCCGGAGAGGCCCCCAAGCCCAGCCACTGGGCAGGAGGCAGCCTGGCATCAGGGTGGGGGGTGAGGGGGGGGCAGAGAGTCTGGGGAGGGGCTCGGGGGCCTGGGGATCCCGGAGGAGGCGTCTGATGAGAACTTGGAGCAGAGGCTGACGCTCCGTGCTGGAGGCCAGAGGAGAGCGGGCCTGGCAGGAGCGGTGGGGGGATGGCAGGGGATGGCTTCTCACAGGGCGGGGGTGAAGGGCATGGGCGCTGGAACCACACCGCCTGCCTTCAGGCCTGGCTCTGCCACGAGCTGAGTGACCTTGGACAAGTCGTTCATGTCTGTGCCTCAGTTTTCTCATCTGTAAAGTGGGGGCAGGAACGGTACCACTCCAAGGATTGCGGTGAAGACTGAATGCAGAGCAGGAGGAAGGGCGTGCCAGGCTGGGGGCGTGTGTCTAGATGTCTGTGGGAGCCTTCCCACCTCCCCCAGGAGTGATCTGTGGCCATCTGACAACGAGAGTAGAAGTAATGCCCTGGCCAGTTTGATTCAGTAGTTAGAGCGTCGGCCCGTGGACTGAAGGGTCTCGGGTTCGATTCCTGTTCAAGGGCATGTATTTCGGTTGCAGGCTCAATCCCTGGCCTCCGTTGGGGCGAGTGTGGGAGGCAGCCAATCCGTGGGCCTCTCTTACATCGATGCTTCTCTCTCTGTGTCCCTCTCCCTCCCCTCCACTCTCTCTAAAACAGTGGTTCTCAACCTTCCTAACGCCGCGACCCTTTAACACAGTTCCTCATGGTGTGGTGACCCCCAACCATAAAATTATTTTCGTTGCTACTTCATCACTGTAATGTTGCTCCTGTTATGAGTCGTCACGTAAATATCTGATATGCAGGGTGTATTTTCATTGTGACAAATTGAACATCATGAAAGCATAGTCATTCATCACAAAAACAGTATGTAATTATATATGTGTTTACCGATGGTCTTAGGCGACCCCTGTGAAAGGGTCGTTCGACCCCCAAAGGGGTCGCGACCCACAAGTTGAGAACCGCTGCTCTAAAAAAATCAATGGGAAAATATCCTCGGGTGAGGATTAAAAAAAAAAAAAAAAGAGTAGAAGGAATACTAGCCACTGATCTCTTGGGCTCCAGGCGTGGTCTCAGGCAGAATGCTAAGCACTTGCTATCCAGTGGTTTACTTGATCCTCACACGCACCCGAGACAGCGTGAGGGCCCCCCGCCCTGTGCACACACTGGGGATGAAGTTCCTTCCCCGGGTGACCCCGCTTGTGTGAGGCAGAGCTGGGATCTGAACTGCGGTCTCACCAACTCCATGCCCCGCACCCCTGCACCCCTGCACCGGGGCTCCCAGTGGGGCTCCTGGCTGTCTAGAGGCCCGAGTGCCTCCTGCGTGGTGGCCCCGAGGACCGGGCCCGGGACCTTGCCTGCAGGGCTCCCGCCCGGGGCTCTGCCAAGTCCCACGCTTCGTGGGTCAGGGCTGTGGGCACCTTTGAGACCACAGCTGGGCCTGCTGGGCCACTGACCCACAAGAGCTGCTGGCCAGGCTGGTTGTCTTGTACTTCCTTAAGCGTGATCCTTGGTCCCTGGCCAGTGCCAAGTCCCTGGGCCACCTCTGCCCCTGTGCCCACAGGAGCCCTGATGCCACTGTCCAAGCTCAGGCGGGCATCGAAGGAGCTGACTGGAATCGGGGCCCTGCCCCTCATCGGCTGGTGCTCCAGCACCAGGCACCTGGGCTCTTGGAGCCTCCTCCTCATTTAAACACGGGCTAGTGGGACCCCCTTTCTATGGTGGCTCTGCTCGGGGGACCATGAGCACTTGGTACGGGATGTGAGTGGCTGTCTTGGCATTATTTTCCCGTCTCACATGGCCCCTGGGGGTTGAGGGCATTTTCTTTGTAGGCAAGAAACCTAATAACAATCATACCTGTCGCTTTGCAATTTGCAAATCGTTTTTATGGGCATTTATCCCTCGAGGGATGGAAAGAGCAGGGCCGTCGTGTCGCTTAAAGGACTCACTCTTTATATAAGGTGCCTGGCACGGCGTCCGGCACGTAAGAAATGCACCGGAAGTGTCAGCTGCCGTGTTGGTGTTGCTGTGGTTTCTCACTGTGCCCATTTAAGGGGTAGGCAGACCGAGGTTCCGAGAAGGCAGTGGCTCCAGGTCCAGGTGCGAGGGAGGTGATGGAGCCGGGAGCTATCCCATGTTGCCTCTGGCCTAGCGATCAGAGCCTGAGGACCGGGACACGGCGCTGCCCGGCCCTGGGCGCCGGGCTCCGTGGCTGAGATGAACGGGCCCCATGGTTGAGTATCTGTCAGCGGACCGTGGCGCTGAGGGGCTTTCGAAGCGTCCTGCAGAGCTGAGCAGGGCTTAGCCGGAAGAGGCCGGCCCCAGGACTTGCCAGAACTCTGCTTTCATTCATCAGAGAGCGAGGTCCTCCCAGCAGACAGTTCTTCTCGGAGAGCCCCGAAGCCGCCGTCAGAGGAGGCTGTGGGTGCGTGACGCGCCCGCGAGGCATCCTTACGGCCCCGGACAGACGCTTTGTTGGTGGTGACATCTGGAGTCTTTCAACTCCGAGTGCCTGTAGACACGCGGACTCCGGGGCCTTTGTCTCGCAGACGCCATCGGCCGGGCCGGGAGCGTCCGGGGTGGTGGTGGCTGGGTCAGCACAGAGACCCGCGCTCCGGGAGACGAACCTCAGCTCGCAGGGGTCCGCGGTGCCCTTGAGGACAGTCCCCGGCTCCTGCGAGAAAGTGCCGCCTGCCAGCCCATCGCCTTCCCCTGGCATGAAAGATCGGCCCTAATTGGCTGCTGGGGCCTCCCTGCTGCCTAATGATGCCACCTGAGTGTGTCCCTTTCCTGTCACATCTCCCAGCTCCCCTGTCAGCTCCGGCTCTGTGAACACAAGCAGCCAGTCTACCAGCCCAGGAGATGTTCTGGGTTTCGGTCATGGCTCAGGATGGCCAGGGGGGAGGGGGCCTGGTGCTGGGTCAGGGGCACCGAGTCTGAATGGCCAGCTTGTGGCCACCTCTAAGGAAGAGAAGGCAGTGCCCCCGGAGGGTTTGAAGGAAGGGAACAGAAGGCCAAGCCCGACCCTAAAACGCTAGCTGTGTATCCTCCCAACAGCACAGAAAACGGAGAGTGGCCCCCGGCTGAGTCCAGTGCACAAGCTGGATGGACCCCACAAAGCAGTTTTAAACGTTTAGTTAATGTTTTTGTTCATCGGGAGGAGCACTGGCTTTCCTGTCGAGCATCTGAGAGGCAGGACTTCCCCCGGACTTTTCTGGGAGAGGGTGCTTTCCTGTTCCTTTTCATTTTTCTCGAAAAGGGAAGCGGGGACAGCTGCTGAGTGTGGGCCCTTGTTATCGCTTGTCATTTTGTGGTCGCAGAGGCGCTGCCGCCGTGTCACTGTGGGCCCCGGGAGAGCTCAGGCACTGTGGTTCCCCCAAACTCTTCTCTCCCGGCAAAGAGGAGCGTTTCTCAAAGTGGGTTCCTTGGAACACAGATCCCACGGCGTGTTTCTGAGAAATCAAACTCCGTGGTCTGATGGGGTTCGAGGGATGCCACGTGAGGACCATGTTATACGGTGACTCACGGTGTCCGTTGCCATAGTAAGTCCTGCAGGAAGGGACGTTGTTTAACTTCGTTTAAAATAATCTTTTTTGATCCCAGAACTCTTCTTGGCAGAAAACCAATGAATACAGAAGACAGTTTGACAACTCGTCTTAGCCTTTCGTCTGGAGTCATCCTGCTGGGCAGGGGGCAGAGAGGTGGGACCTCTGTGGATATCCCAGAAATGTCCCGGCCTGAGGACTGACCAGGCCCCCCCCACATCCCCGCCAACCCCACAGCCCCTCGCAACCGGCTGAGGCGACCGCTCTGCCCTCGAGGATGAGCTACCAGCCTCTGCCCTCGGGGATGAGCTACCAGCCTCTGCCCTCGGGGATGAGCTACCAGGCATCGTTGTTTTTTTGTTAATCCTCACCTGAGGAAATTCTTTCCCATTGATTTTTAGAGAGAGAAAAAAAAACACATTGATGTGAGAGAGGCACATCGATTGGTTGCCTCCCACATGTGCCCTGACCAGGGCCAGGGCTTGAACCTGCAACCCAGGTACGTGCCCTTGACCAGGAATTGAACCCGAGACCCTTCGGTTCATGGGCTGACGTTCTAACCATTGAGCACACCTGCCAGGGCGGGCTACCAGACATCTTTACCCCACGGGAGGGGACCAGGCAAGGCGCGTGCAGGGATCGGCTGGTGACCGGCTGGTGTGTGTGTTGGGGAGCTGAGGGAGGCGTATGGAAGCCAGAGCAGGGAGGTCCAACATGTGCTGAAGCGTCTGGTTTACGGGAAGGGCGGTCGGAGCCCCCCCAGACCACACCCCCCGCTACAAACCTCCGGGACCCGCTGTGGGAGGAGGGTCCAGTCTGAGGTCTCTTCTTGCTGTCCCCCTTCGGGGGAGATGGGGCATTTTATGATCCTCTCTTTGCCTTTTGCTGAGGTGGGGGGGACTCTCTTTCTGAGGGAGAAGTGTGGTCCCATGTTGTGTTTTGTGGTGTCTGCAGGCTGAGAAAACTTAACACCTACATCGCAGTGTGACCATCAACTTTTTAAAAATACATATACGTTTATTGATGTCAGAGAGGAAGGAGAGAGAGAGAGAGAGAGAGAGAGAAACATCAATGATGAGAGAGAATCATGGATCGGCTGCCTCCTGCATGCCCCCCCCCCCCCCCGCCACCACTGGGGATGGAGCCCACAGCCCGGGCATGTGCCCTGACTGGGAATTGAATTGTGACCTCCTGGTTCATAGGTTGACGCTCAACCACTGAGCCACACTGGCCGGGCCGATGACCAGCTTTTCAGGTGGGATGGGACCTGCCTCATTGGCCCACATTCCCATCGGACAATCAGAGCAGGGCCCCAGCTTCCTTGCGACCAGGCAGCCACATGCTCACGGCGCCACGCCTTCCGCCCCGATGCCAGGTGCCACCTGACCCCGGGGCATCCTTCATCTCCCTGCCTTCCCTTCCTCTAGGAGCTGGTGGGCGAGGTTTTCAGAGAAACGCTCAGCGAGGAGGAGGAGGAAGACTTTCGACTGGAAGGTACTGGACTGCATTGCTTTCTTCCCAGCGGGCAGGGCGGAGGGGATGGGCCGTCTGGTCTACCACATGCCCGGCACACCCTCCAGAAACCTGTGGTCCAGGCGGAGGGCAGGACTCTGGGGGGGAGGGCTGAGGAGCAAGGGGGAAGTGTGGCTCCCACAGTCCAGGCCCAGAGTGGAGCCGGGCCACGTGGGTCCCCGTCCAGCCCTGCCGTGTGGCCGCTGTGGGGCCTCGGATGGGCTGTTCGACCGCAGCTGCCCTGGAGGGAGTGAGCGCAGTGGCTCCTCACGGGCCCCACCCACAGCGTCAGGCTGCAGTGAGCGCTCCCTCCCGGAGCTGTGCTGGTCCCCCTTCTCCGCTCGTCCACTCACCTGGAGCACACGCGTGTGGGCACCCCCTCCTGCCTCCCCTCCCCTCCCGCCTCTCCGCTGTCACGCCTCCTTTCCTCAAGGGGAAGCGCTGCGTTGAAGGAAGAACTAGGACCTAGAGGAGGGGTCGGACGGGGCTGTCGGTGGTCAAGTTGTTCGGCCCCTTCCTTCGAACGAAGGCTCACACAGGAGCCCGGGCCGAAAAGCGGCGAGAGCGGGCGCAGACACCCGTCACGTCGAGAAAGCACGTTAACCTTGACGGAGCAAGGCCGCCGGCCGGGCACCGCTCTGTACATCCCTGTGCACACGTGTGGATGCTCATGTGTGTGCTGCCGTGTGGCTAGAGGCCTAGACAGACCAGAGCAGCCGCTCCCGGGCGCGGGAGGAGGACCCTCACGTGGGAGAGAGGGGTGCAGGGGACCGTGGCGTTAGCTGTGACCCGCGCGTTAACTTTTACGAGAATGCCGCCCCAGATTCCTTGGGAAACGAAGGGCGAAAGACAGCGTTAAACGGGGGACACAGAAGTACGTAAAGCCGGGAGAGTGGCTGCTCTGGCTGCTGCCCGAGGGAGACTGAGGCTGTGGCCCTCAGGCGCCCGCCCCAGGGCAGGGGACCGGCTGTGACCTGCAGGCCACCGCACAGCAGGCAGGTGCTGTGGTTTCTGGCCGCGGGGACGCACCCACCTGGCCCGGAGCGGGTGGGGGTGGGAGGCTGTGGGTGTCCCTCTGTGCGCCGGCCAGGGAGAGCTCACGGAATCCTGAATCTCTCCTTTGTCTTCCTGTTGGCCAAGTTCACTGCCTCTTGGCGGGCTGGAGGGCTGCGCACGGGAGGAAGAAAAGGCCATCTGAGGCAGGAAGATGAAAAGAAGCCTTTAGCCATCCCGGGAGAGGCTGGCTTTCGCTCCCGCGTTGTTATGTAAAGCCGGCCCTAATCCAGCGTCTTAGCCGCCTTAACCGGCCAGCTGGGAGCACGCACATGGGGTGGGAGATTAAGGCCGGGCCGGTGCGAGGGCCAGGCTGCGGAGTTCCTTTTGAACTGTGGGGAGAACAAAGTCCACATCGAACCCAAGCCCCAGCCGGTGCGGTGTGGCAGGGGCGGCACACGGCTCAAATGGGGCGCAGGGGGGTGATTCTCTAACCACTGAGCCCACCGGCCAGCTCAGGTCCACCTTTCTTGATGACGGACCCACGGCGGTTTGGTCATTTCCTGTCCAGTTCAGGCAAAGCCTCTTTTCAAAGCCTCTGCCAGTCAGGTGATCCTCTCCTTCAGCCACCAGGCGGGGTGTATGTTCCCCTCCGGCCCCGGGCCAGTCCACCCAGATGCCCAGAGGGGAGGGCTCAGCCATCCATCGCGCTGCACAGCCCTGGGCAGGCCTCTGGTCCCCTCACGTGGAGCTGGAAAGCTGAGGATGGAGAGGGGTGGAACCTGTCAGGGCCACACAGCCGACCGAGGACTGAGCTCCAGCCGCGGCGTCTTCATTCCGGTACCAACTGAGCACCTGAGGCGGGTGGGGGCCCTGGAGTCTGAGACAGGGAGGCACTCACTGGAGAGCAGCAGGGACTCCCACTGTCCCCCGACGGAGGGGGCAGGTGGGCCGGGCGCTGGCTCCTCTCCCGCAGCTCAGAGCCATCGCCCCCTGCACCCCGCAGGCCCGGGAGGCCCGGGTTCGGCCCCACGGCAGCTCCCCTCAGGTCCCCTCTTCCTGCAGCCCCGCCTGCACCACAGAGACTGCCGCCGTCACATCCCGGGAGGCGTCCCTAGTTTCAGGTGGCCTGGGGTCAGGTTTGAAATGCTGAATTTCATCACCGGTTCCAACTTGGGTGGGGGTGGGGGAGCGGGAAAGGGACATGATATTTTTAGCCCAAAGAAGGCTCCCCCCCCCCCTCTCTCTCTGTCCCTGCCCCGGCGTGGCCCCCTCCCTCCCTGAACAGATGTCCCTTCTCAGTCCGATTTGAACGTCACGGCCAGAGGCCATGCACCTGATGCTGCAAGGAGAGAAAAAGGCCAGAGAGCTTTGGTTGGGAGGGTTTCCCCCCCGCTTTTTCCTCTTAAATTTATATTTTTATTGATTTCAGAGAGGAAGGGCGAGGGAGAGAGATTCAGCAACATCAATGACTGGAGAATCATTGATCGGCTGCCTTCTGCGCGCCCCCCTACTGGGGATCAAACCCGCAACCCGGGACTCGAACCAGCAGCCTCCTGGGTCATGGGTTGGTGCTCAGTCACTGGGCCACGCTGGCCTGCTGCTCTCGTTTCCCGTTGGTGATGATGACGAGCGCTGGATAGTGCCACAGGCTCTGTGCTATACATCGGGGCACCCACCCCTGAAGGAGGGGCCAGTTAGCTGAGTAACGGCTACCACGGTGTGATACGGGCTCCCTGGGCAGGAACCCTAACCTCGTTCCGGGGGGCATGGAGGCGTGGGGAGGCCCAAGCCAAGGACCCGAAGGATGAGCAGGAATCGGAGAGACAGAGAGAGTGTTCGGGGCAGGGGTCACAGTGTGAGGGTGGGGCAGGGTCAGGAGATGCAGAGCAGTTCCAGGGAGGGATGCGCTGAGAGGCAGTCATGGGCAGGCGTTCCTTTTTAGAAGGGAAATGGCTTGGCCAAGTTGCTTTTAAAAGATGTTTTTATTGATTTCAGAGAGAGAGGAAGGGAGAGGGAGAGAGAAACATCCATGATGAGAGAGAATCATGGATCGGCTGCCTCCTGCACGCCCCCCCCCCCCCCCGGGGATGGAGCCCGCAACTAGGGCATGTGCCCCCACCGGGAATCAAACCCTGACCTCCTGGGTCATAGGTCAGCGCTCAACCACTGAGCCACACCGGCCGGGCTCGAGTTTGCTCTTTAAGCTCAGTCTCTCCCTTTGTGAAACGTGAGCAGCGACACATCCTGCATGGCGTTAGTGAGGGGAGCCGGGGGAATAGTGTGTGTTCCCACTCACTTCACCGGGGCCCGGGTACAGCCCTCGGCCGGGCAGATCCCTGCGTCTCGGGGACCCTCGCTCCCCGGGGAGAGCCTCCTGCCCAGAACGCAAGAAACCATTTGGCCCGGAATGCACACACGATCCCTTTCTCTTTTTACACGCAGCAGATTAGCTGCCTAATTATATTTGGCATCGGCTAATATTAAAGCTCATCTGCCTCCCCTCCAACAGCTGCTGTCGGGGGGCTGGGGAGTCAGAAACATCCCGGCAATCCACCCCGAGATGGAAATATTTGTGGCCGGTAATCTTTGCGAGGACCATTAAGAAGGGGCGGTGGGTGCGCTCGGGCGAGGGTGCGGAGTCCAGCGAGGAGGCCGTGCCTGTGTTAAATCTGACATCGTGCTGAGCGCACGCCAGGCGACTGGGCCCCGAGAGGTGCCCGCCACGCCTCGCAGTGACCCGGGCATTTCTGGTCTTCGCTGGGGCTGATGTAGTCATCTTCTTGCAAAGTTTAATGTCAACCAGGCCTTTCTGGATTGTTACAGTAAGCCGGCCTTTGCTGTACCATTCAGGGTCTAGATTTAAATATATATACTAGTATATATATATATATATTTTTTTATTGATTTCAGAGAGGAAGGGAGAAGGAGATAGAAACATCAATGATGAGAGAGAATCATTGATCAACTGCCTCCTGCACGCTCTCTCCTGGGGATGGAGCCCGCAACCCAGGCATGTGCCCTGACCGGGAATCCAACTGTGACCTCCTGGTTCATAGGTCGACGCTCACCCACTGAGCCACGCCAGCCCGGCTAGACGGGATGCGTTTGGACAGTATCCTGCTAGGGACAAATAGCGTTCATGCAAATCAGGAGCAGGGGCCCCTCCTCACCCTCCTCACGACACCTTCGCCATCTGTTCCAAAAATGTCCTCGCCACCCACAGATGTACGCCGCCCAGCACGGGCATGCGCTCCTAGAGCGGTACCGTGCACGGCCTGCTTGGCACAGCCAGGCTCCCGATGCCCCCAGAAGACTGCCCCCGAGCGAGGCGAGGGAGGAAGAGCCCAGAGGTGCTCGTCCTGCAGAGGAGGGTGGGGTGCGGCCGGTCTCTCTCACTTCACAGCCTCCCTCTTCCCATGCTATGGGGTGGCGCCAGCTGTCAGCACCTGGTGCTGGGTCGGCCGTGCCACTCCGCACCATCCTGCTCCCCGGGCCGCCGCTGTTTGCCAGGGTAAACAGTCCCCGGAAAGTGGCCGTGGCTCCCCCAGCCCGCCTTCCCCAATGAGCCCGGGCCTCCTTTCCTGGGGCCCACGGGTGGGGTGCCCGATGGGTGTTTAAACCTTTAAACCGGGTCAGAGTAGCCACCGTCCTCTCTGTCCCCAGTGTCCCCAGCACCCCTCTCTCGCTCTGCCTCCCCAGCCCCTCCCTTTTTTAAATGGGGGGAGGGGAGAGGGAAGAGGCTGTCTTTGATCTCCGTGGAGGAAAAAAGTCTGTTCTGTTCAGGCTTTTGGCTAACACAACAAACAGTGTTTAAAATTTAACTTTGCTTAATTAATTAGTAATTCTGTTTAATGCTGTCTGATCTCCCTCCAAAAGGTATTCTGAAGCCTGAGAAGGGAACATCAAAGGGAGCGGGTGAGGATGGTCAAGTAACGCATTTAATCTGGCAGTTGCTGGGGGTGGAGCGATGCCAGGCTGCAGGAGGGAGTGTGGGGAAGCATCATCTGGTAAACACAGCCGCTCGGCTCCGGCTCCGCTCCTCGCGGCCGGGAGTGAGGAGGGACCGAATGAGGAGGGACGGGGAGCCGTTTCGGAAGAAAAGGGCGGCGTGGCTCAGTGGCTGAGCGTCGACCTAGGAACCAGGAGGTCACGGTTCGATTCCCGGTCAGGGCACAGGCCCGGGTTTCGGGCTCGATCCCCAGTGTAGGGGGCGTGCAGGAGGCAGCCGATCTATGATGCTTCTCTCTCATAGATGTTTCTCTCTCTCTCCCCCTCTCCCTTCCTCTCTCTGAAGTCAATAAAAATATATTTAAAATATTTAGAAAAAGAAAAGGAGCCTCACCCACCGCACCAGACTCCTCTGAGCGAGGGCGGGTTTGAAGGAGGCAGCGCAGACATTTCTGTCCGTGGCTGCCATGCATGGCTGGGCAGGCGGTGCGTGCACCAGGGTTCCCGGCGGAGCAGGTGAGCAGCAGGTGGATCCGGGTACCCGGTGCGGGTGAAAGCTGCGTTCGCCTGCAGCGCGGGTCGCAGACTTCTCTGGAAAGGGCCGGGAGAGTACGCATTTTTGGCTCCGTGGACCAGACCGTCTCTGTGGCAACTACTGGACTCTGCCATTGTGGAGGGAAGCAGCCATACACAGTGTGTGTCCGAGCGACTGTGTCCCAATAAAACTTCATTTATGCCGACAGGAGGCGGCAGGTTTTGGCTCATGGGGGCGTGGTTTGCCAGTCCTGCGCTCCGTCACCCAGGGGAATCCAGAGGCAAGACAGGCTTTGCTTTTCTCCTGCTCTGTCCCTTTCCTTCCTTTCCCTCCTACTTCCTCCTCTTTCACATGAGCAGTATCTCCTGTTGCGGCTGTGCCTTGCAATTGAAGCGTGATCAGACCCCCCCTGAAGTGATGCCCCCCAAGAGATCATCTCTGGGAAAACATGTCCCTGAGCTGCACAAGGAGCAAGAGGCAGAGAATGGGCTCAGAGCCTGGTGCCAAAGCCTATCTCCAGGCTAGTTTTGTTCACTGAGGTTGGACCCTGGCAGCCTGTGGTAGGCACCATTCTCCCTTCTCCAGGCCACCCGTGAGCCAAATGATGGGTGGTGGATGCATGGATGGCAGATAGATGGTGGATGGATGGTAGATGGATGGTGGATGGATGGATGGAAGGATGGATGGATGGGTAGATGGATGGTGGATGGATGGATGGAAGGATGGATGGATGGTAGATGGATGGTGGGTGGATGGATAGATGGATGGATGAGTGGATGGATGGCTAGATATAGATGAAGAATGGATGGTGGATAGATGGATGGTAGATGAGTGTATGGATGGCTAGATATAGATGAAGAATGGATGATGGATGGTGGGTGGATGGATGGATGGATGAGTGGATGGATGGATATAGATGAAGGAAGGATGGATGGATGGATAGATGGGTAGGTGGGTGGAGGGCGATTTGTTCTGCACAGGGATGGTTGGGGTGGGTGCTGGTTTGGCCTCGTTTGGTTCCAGAGGGTCCATGTGGAAGTAGAAGCATGACCCCTGAGTCCTGCCCCTGACCCTGGCCTTGGGGTCTGCAAGGCTTTGATCGGTGGGTTCTGTGACACCCGCCTCCTCTAGCCATTGGGTAGGGGGCAGTGAGAGGGTGAGCGGCCATCTTTGGTGGGGCAAGGGGGCGCTGACTGTCCTGTTCCTGGCCCCCAGGGCCCAGGGCAGGATGGCTCCCAGTCCTCCTACCCTGTGTGCCCGGCCCTGCTGGGAAGGACCCCCTCCAGGGGTGTCTGGGTGGTTTTCTGAGCCAGGATGGGATGAGGCCCTGCTGGTGAAGGGAGGACAAGCCAGGCCACCCTGATCTGCAGAGAAGACGCGCAGTGGGGGAGGGGTGGGAGGGACGTCGCCCGCCCGGGAGAGGGGAAGGAGGAGCGGCAGGGGAGGACCTGACGGAGGACAGGCTGTTTCTGCTCGGAGGGGAGGAGGGGGCTCCAGAGGAGAGAGCGGGACAGAGGTTTCTTTTCTTTGGGTTTTATCAAGTGGAACTTGAAAGGCAACATTGAACCTGAAGGTGGTTTTCTGATAACTTCCCTTTGAACTTGAAGTTTGGTTCCGATAAGCCTGGCCGGCTTACATCTCCAGCCAGGACCTCCGCGCAGGAGGCAGCGGCTTTGAAGATGGAGCTGGCCTCTGTTTCTCTTTCTTCCTTTCCTTTTTCTTCTCTGCAGCCCCCACCCCGCCCTCTGGAGCGGTGTGTGTGTGTGTGTCGGGGGAGGGGGGGGTGAATAAAGGATGTTGCAGGTCATGATAGCGTGTCCCCCGTGGGCAGAGCGTGGGTGTGCCCTGGAAGGGGCCCCCTGGAGCAGCTGGACAGCCCTAGAGGGCAAAGCAGCATTGACTCCAGCAGGTGGGCAGGGGGGAGGGAGGGGCCCCAGCCCGAAGCCTCACGCGTCCTCCCCTGCCTCCCCCACAGTGGCCCTGCCCCCCGAGAAGACCGACGGGCTGGCCAGTGGAGATGAGAAGAGGATGGAGAGGCTGAGCGAGTCCTGCCCGGGCTCCAAGAAGCAGCTGAAACTGGAAGTAAGTTTCCTTCCTGGCGCTGGGCCTGGAGAGAAGGGTTTTCTCTCCTCGGTGTTCCTCCTCCTCCTCCTCCTCCTCCTCTTCCTCTTCTTCGTCTTCGTCTTCTTCTTCCTTAAAATATATTTCTATTGATTTCAGAGAGGAAGGGAGAGGGAGAGAGAGATAGAAACATCCATGATGAGAGAGAATCATGGATCGGCTGCCTCCTGCACGCCCCACACTGGGGATCAAGCCTGCAACCTGGGCATGTGCTCTTGACTGGAATTGAACCTGGGACCATTCAGGCCGCAGGCCGGCGCTCTATCTGCTGAGCCACACTGGCTAGGCTCGGTGGTGCTTTTTGAGGAGGAAGCTGAGGCCTGGCCCGATGTGGAGGCCGCTCACCTCCTGCGTGGACAGGAGAGGGAAGGCCCAGGCCTGGACGTCCCGCATCCTTGGGAGCCCGAGGGGGCCTGTTTCTGGAGGGGCAGCTGCCTGCCCGGACTGTTTGTGGTCCCTGGAGAGGGCTCACCTGGAGGTGGGGGGTGGCAATAGCTGCTCAACCTGTCTCTGAACTTCAAACCCGGGCTTCCTGTGGAGCTAATCAGAGGGACCAGGGAGGGGGAGTCAGTTAAACTCTATGTGTGCATGCATGAGTGCGTGGGCATGTGTGTGTGTGCACACATGTGCAGGTGTGTATATGTGAGCACGTGCATGTGTATATGCAGGTGTGTGCGCATGTGTTTGTGTGTGTGCATGTGTGCACATGTGTGCAGGTGTGCATTTGTGTGGGCATGCATGTATGTGTGTGCAGGTGTGTGCATGCCTGTCTAGGTGTGCATGTGTGAGTGCGTGTGTGCGGGGTGAGGGCTGTGCCGCCTGAAGCAGTTCCTCAGAGCAGAGCGGGCACTTGGCAGGTATCAGACGGACATGTCACAACTGAGGGAAGAGCGGCTTTGAGCTCAGCGTGGCTGCCAGAGCGGCGGGAGGAGCTGGCTGTGCGCGGCAGAGGCTGGGGGCAGGGCGCGGCGCCTGGCCACGCTTTCTTCCAGCGGCTGGGGGGCCAGTGCCACCCGCGTGGGGCTGAGCCTGTCCGCACGCCCCGCCAGCCGGGGCAGGACGAGGAACAGGGTGGTCTGGGCCTCTCTGGTTCTTTTCAGAGAACCTCGTGGATAGGAAAGGCCCTTTCCGGACTCCCTCTCCCAGTCAGCGTCCTTCCTAGAACGCCCTGGTGGTCAGCCGGCCCCGCACGCTTCCCCCAGCGGCAGAGCTCCCACGCCAGCTCAGGGTCCCCGTGCTGAAACACCTCGGGTGGGAGAGATAACACGACGTCACTGTATTAGGAATCATTACAAAGAGGAGCAGCTACTAGCATTCATCGGGCTTTGCTGTGTGCCAACCAGTTTCCACACTTGTTTCCAGCTCCCCCAAAGCAGACCCCGAGACAAGGGTCCGGGGGTGATCCCCGGGAGCAGGAAGGAGGGGAGCCGACGAAGGTTAAGGGCAGGTGAGGCTCAGTCCCGCAGGTGCCCTCAGATTTGTCCTCTGGAGGGGCGTGGAGGCTGGGGTACCATCCACCACTCGCCCCCCACCCTGGGCACGCCGTCCCTGGCTTTTCCTTCCGGCTGTCCTCGACACAGAAGCCAGGGGCTGGAGGTGGGCGGTCGGGACCTGTCTCCCACAGCTATGATGAGCACCGAGGGCGGAGGGGCAGGCCAGTGACTCCTCCCGACAAGGCTATGAGGGCGACACCGTCGCTTCCGTAACTTACACAGGGAAACTGAGGCAGGGAAGCCGTGCCCAGGCGGAGGGCACACAGCTGTGGAGGGCCACGCGGGCTGCCACCTGAAGTTGGCTGGGCCTTTAGTTCTTTGTGCCCACCCTTCTCCTGCCTTCCAGTCAGGTGGCCACCCTGGGAGCCGCAACACGGCTTCCCAAGTTACTGTGCCGTGTGCGCGCGTGTGCATGTGCGTGCAAGCAGGTACAGGTGTGCAAGGGCTGCACATGTGCATAGGTGTGCATGAGTGTAGGCGCATGCACGTGTGCAGGTGTGAGCACATGCAGACATGTATGTGTGTGTGTATGCATGTGTGTGTGTAGGCATGTGGGCAGGGTAGCTTCTAGCCCTGGGTCCAAGCTCAGTCTTCCCAAGGCCACAGAGCCCTCTCTCAGACCCTCCCCCGGTGTCCCTTAGCCTGTGAGGACCCAGAGCCTGTCTGGCACCCCTGCGGGCATCTCTCCTCAGGCCAAGCCTTCCTGCCCAGCCTGGCTGCTCTGCCGGGCCGGTCACATCTGGGTCATTACTCTGCAGCGGGAGGGGCAGCCCCGTGACCTGGCCTCCAGGTGTTCCAGCCGCGGGGTGACAGCGCGCCGTGTGCTGTCTGTCCGTCTGTCCAGGAGCTGCAGTGCGACGTGTCCGTGGAGGAGGACAGCCGGCAGGAGTGGACCTTCACCCTGTATGACTTTGACAACAACGGGAAGGTCACCCGCGAGGTGAGTGTGCCCGCCCGACCACTGGCCATGGGCCGTGCCCTGGGGCACAGGGGTGCCAGTTCTGTGCCAGGTGACTGCCCGTCCCCCCTGCGAAGGCAGGGCCTGTCCCTGCAGGTGAACTGAAGCAGGAGGGTGCAGGGAGCGGGTGTGGTGGGAAGGAGGCTAGGCAGGTGCTGAGCCCCGAGGCCTGCTGGGAAGCGGCTTGTCTCCAGCAGGCAGCTCCCACAGTGCTGGTCCAGCCCCGGATGTTCCGGCCCAGCCCCCAGAGGGCTTGGGTAAGAGTTAGATGAGCGCAGGCAGGAAAAGTGGAAGTGGATCAAGGGGAGTCCATCAGAATGTAAACGCGGTGCCCCGAGGACAGGGCCTGCGGGGTGCAGGAAACATTTGCAGATCCTCTGTCTGAGACGGGGATAACAGCCAGAATACTGTGTATGGAGAACCCTAAAATGTCACATAGGAAATGAAGTAATTCTATCAAAAATGGGCAAAGGACCTGCATAGACTTTTCTCCAGAGAATATGTACCAATGGCCAATCCGCACATGAAAAGCTGCTCAGCGTCACCGATCATCAGGGAAATGCACGTCGAAACCACCACGAGACCCCACCTCACACCTCGAGGATGGCTGCTCTACTGACAAACAGAAAACAGCAAGTGTTGCCCGGCTGGCGTGGCTCCGTGGTTGAGCGTCAGCCTAGGAACCAGGAGATCACGGTTCGATTCCCAGTCAGGGCCTGTGCCCGGGTTGCAGACTCCATCCGCATTGGGGGGCGTGCAGGAGGCAGCCGATCCATGATTCTCTCTCATCGTGGATGTTTCTCTCTCCCTTTCCCTTCCTCTCTGAAATCAATAATTATATATATATATATATATATATATATATTTTATTAAGAGAGAAAATAAAGTAAGTGTTGCCGGGCAGGTGGCAAACTTGGAACCCTGGGCACTGTTGCTGGGTGTGAAATGGCGCAGCTGCTGAGAGAAGCAGCACGAGGGTCCTCAAAACATGACACACAGAACCCCCATGGGACCCAGCCCCCCACTTCTCAGTACGTGTCCCCCGACATTGAAAAGAGTGGTCCTGAAGAGATAGATGCCTGGACATCCACGTTCATAGCCGCATCAGCCACAACAGCCCCAGGGTGGACGCAAGCCAAGTGCCCGTCGGCCGATCAGGATCAACCCACGGTGGGCTGCACCTGCCGTGGAGTATTACTCAGCCTTGAAAAAGGGAGGGGATCCTGGACCGGCTGGCTGATCCTCGAGGACATCATGCCAAGTGCAATGAGCCAGCCACTGACGGACAGATGCCGTGTGATTCTGCTCATAAGAGTTGCCCACAGGAGTCAGACACATAGACAATGTAGAATGCAGGTTGCCAGGGGCAGGGGGGAGAGGGGGGTGGGGAATTGAGAAGAAAAATGAGTTGCCAGTATCAGAGGTTCTGGAGATTTAACAGGAGGCTGGACCTGGCTCCTTGGAGATGCTCTCAGCCTGCGTGGCCCTCACACACCTGCCTGGCCAGGGCAGTGCTTGCGGGTGGGGGTGACGGGACGGCCCAGTCTGTCTGTGTCCGGGCAGGGTCGCTGGGCAGGGCATTGCCCACCCGAGGCCGTGGCCCGGAGAGCGCACATCCCCGCTGCAGACGCGCTGGGGCTAAGGCCGAGCGGTTTCTGCCTCCCTCCCGCCGCCAGGACATCACCAGCCTGCTGCACACCATCTACGAGGTGGTGGACTCCTCCGTCAACCACTCCCCCACGTCCAGCAAGACGCTGCGGGTGAAGCTCACCGTGGCCCCCGAC
The DNA here is from genome assembly GCF_963259705.1 of Myotis daubentonii. Lineage (NCBI taxonomy): Eukaryota > Metazoa > Chordata > Mammalia > Chiroptera > Vespertilionidae > Myotis > Myotis daubentonii. The sequence continues at coordinate 56,515,183 of NC_081854.1, read as the reverse complement.
GGCAGCCAGGGCAAGAAGAGCATCCTTCTCAACCACCCCGGTGAGGGGCGGGCGCTGGGAGCTAGCCTGCGGGCAGGTGGGGTTGTGGCAGGTCCTGAGGGGGTGGGGTTTGGGTGGAGAGAGGATTCCAGGTGGAAGGCCCGAGGGAGCACAGCCCCGAGGGAGCACAGCGCGGCTGGGCAGGTGTGCGGCCGGCAGCCAGCGCAGAGGCTGTGTTGTGTTGTGTTGTGTTGTGTTGTGTTGTGTTGTGTTGTGTTGTGTTGTGATGGGTGGGCCGGCTGTGGAGCCCAGCCCTGCAGTGTGGGGAGGAGCTGAGCAGGACGGGTGGCTGTGAGACCCCTCAGTCTGGCCCTGGCTCTGAGAAGCCTGGCCACGGAGCCATTGGGCAGCTGCTGGGGCCAGCAGCTTGGAAAACCTGGGCAGGACCTGGAGGCCGGCGGGGACAGGATGGAGCTGCTCACCGGGCTGTGTCTTGGGCGGGACTCAGACCTGCAGAGCACCAGGCCCCGGGCGGAGACCAAGCCGGCGGAGGAGCTGCGAAGCTGGGACAAGAAGCAGCGAGCCCCCCTCAGGTACGGCGGGCGGGCAGGGGCGGGCCAGGCAGCCCAGGGCACCTGAGCACGGTTAAGCACCAGCTGTGTACTGCGTCTGAGGGATCCCAAGCAGGAGGCTTCCCTCTGCACTCTCTTCAGGGGCAGTGATTTCAGGCGACAGGCTCACAAAGTTTGATTTTTAAAAATAACTGAGTATTGCCAGACCGGCGGGGCTCAGTGGTTGAGTGTCAACCTCCGAACCAGGAGGTCGAAGTTGATTCCCCGTCAGGGCACAGGCCCGGGTTGTGAGCTCCATCCCCAGTGGGGTGCATGCAGGAGGCAGCTGATCCATGATTCTCTCTCATCACTGATGTTTCTCTCTCTCTCTCTCTCCCTTCCTCTCTGAAATCAATAAAAAGATTTTTTTTAATTAAAAAATAACTGAGTATAGGTCTACATTGCTTTCTCCAAACGCTTTAGGCCAGAGACGTTTGGCATTTGGCGTTTGCTGGTTTGCACAGGCGCTCACAGTGTATTCCTTAAGTGTGATTTTGGGGTCTGAGCGGCACCTTGGGGTTTTGCACGTTGGTGTTTCTGCGGGCAGACGTATGAGTACCCACACCAGGTGGCATAAAGACCATGGCTGCCCTCTCCTCGCTTAGGGCCGGCGTGGCTGCCCGGGGGTTAGGAGAAGCCCTTGCTTTCAGGCACTGGGGCTTCGGGACTACGCACGAGGCCCTAACAGGCTGCATTCCCTTTCCCCGGTGCTGGTTCTTTAACTGCCAGGAGGGAAGGAGGAGAGGTGGGAGGGGAAAGGGGCTGTTTAGGAAGCATGGAGCACAGGGCAGTGAAGCGCAGGGCTGTCTGAGACAGGAGGTATGCTGATTCCTAAGTGAACATGGAAGGAAAGTTCTGGACTTTGAGAAGCAGCAGCACAGGGAACAGAGAGAAGGGGGACGCAGGGGGCTCAGCGTGTGTGGGCAGGGGCTGACGATCACAGGTACCTGGGCTGGCTGCAGGTGGGGGGCTCTGCTGGAGAGAGGGGGCCGGGAGGGGGGACGTGCAGATCACCGAGGCCCTGTGGGAGGAAGGTGGCCTCCGGCGGCGCCTCTCGCCCCGCCCTTCCATGCACACACAGGGAAGGCCCGCTCGGGGCCCTGGGCTCTGGGGCAGGTGCCAGCCTCAAGTCCCCCGGCTGGGGGGCTTCTGCCGCCCACACCCCCTGGGGAGCAGGCGGGAGCTAGGCCACCTGTCTGGGGTGTGCGGCAGGCACACGGGGCTTGAAGTCTGGCTTTGGGGCATCCTTACGTGTCGACCAGTAACCCCTGACCCCTGCTTTGGGCCTGTTCCTCCAAGAAAGCCCAGGGAGGCCAGGCCGGGGCTGTCTCCATGGACCACTCCCTCCCTCACACCCTCCCCAGGACCAGAGGGAAATCAGCAAAGGGTCCAGGAGGATTTGTCCCGTGCCTTCCCAGGAGGCTGTGGGGCTGTCCCCCCCCCCTGCCCGCCCCCACCCCAGCGCCCCGGGCCAGCACCCATCACTCACTTGCCTTCCTGTGACAGGTTCCAGGGGGACAGCCGTCTGGAGCAGCCGGGCTGCTACCACCATTGCGTGGATGAGAACATTGAGAGGAGAAACCACTATTTAGACCTCGCTGGGATAGAGAACTACACGTCCCAGTTCGGGCCTGGTAAGGCGGGCTGAGGGGGGCGTGGCCAGGCCGGCAGGTGCGTCAGGCAGGTCGTGGTCACCATCCCCCCTGCACTGGGGGAAGGTATGGCTTGGATGGGACAAGTTCCAGATGTTATTGGAGGCAGTGGCATTAAAAACCTTAAAACAAAGTAAAGGAGTGCCTAGCTGGCGTGGCTCGGTGGCTGAGCATTGACTCATGAACCAAGGGGTCGCTGGTTCCATTCCCGGCCAGGGCACATGCCCAGGTTGTGGGTTTGATCCCCGATTGTGCAGGAGGCAGCCGGTCCATGGTTCTCTCTCGATGTTTCTATCTCTCTCTCCCTCTCCCTTCCTCTCTCTCTAAAAATCAATAAAAATATATTTAAAAAAATAATTAACACGTGCACAAAGCGAACCAAATCAGAGAGTAGCTGAGGGCTTATAACACAGTGAAGACCAGTCGTCCCACACCCACCCTGCCCTCCTGCCCTGTGCCCCTCTCCGCCCAGGGAGGACCCCACTTCCCTAGCTCTGTCTGTATCAGCTCTCGTCCCAGCTCTCGCTGAGACCAATGAGAACGGAGCTCAGGTAACTTCACCCCGCCCCCTCCATGCTGGTTTTCTGGGGTTACCTTGGAAGTTGAGGAACAGGCCTGCAGGTCTCCTTCACGCCCCACGACCCCAGATGGGCACCCTCTCTGCCTCCCTCTCGTTCGCAGCTCTCCCTAGAGAGGGGAATTCCGTTTAAAGACCCCACACAGACACAGTTCTTCCCACTGAGCAGATGGCAGGGCTCCACTGCAGAGCGCTGTCCCCGAGGCCAGGAGGAGGCGGGGAGGACGGGACTCTGATAAAGAACAGCCGGCCTTCCTCAGTCTGGGCGAACCGGGCTTGAGGTGATTTGTGGGGGGCAGTGCAGCGCCGCGCACAGTAGGTGCTCATGAAATACCTGTTGCATTGCTTCCTAGGCTCCCCGTCCGCGGCCCAGAAGTCAGAACTGCCCCCCCGCACCTCCAACCCCACGCGGTCTCGCTCCCACGAGCCCGAAGCCGTCCACGCGCCCCACCGAAAGCCCCCAGGCGCAGACCCAGGCTCCTCCCACGGCCTTGACACCCCGTTCGCCAAGGTCCCGGAGGCCCAGCAGCGGCTCCGGGGCGCCCAGGACGGGAGCAAGCACTTTGTGAGGTCCCCCAAGGCCCAGGGCAGGAACGTGGGCGTGGGCCACGCGGCCAGAGGGGCAAGAAGCAAACCCCCCGTGGGACCCGCCGTCCCCGCGGTGTCCCCGTCCGCCCACCTGGCCGCCAGCCCGGGCCTCCCCCCCACCCTGGCACCCCTCGGGCACAGGAAGCACAGGCACCGAGCCAGGGAGGGCCAGCACGGGTGCCGGGCCCTGCACGCCCCGCTGGCGGGCGGCTCGGGCCCGGGCCGGGACCACCTGCGGGAGCTGCCCGCGCCGGCCGCGGTGGCGCACGACGGCCAGGCCGGCCAGGCGGTCCAGAGACACGAGCACCACCACCACCACGAGCACCACCACCATTACCACCACTTCTACCAGACATAGGCCCCGGCTGCTGCCACGCCAAGACCCCCCCCCCGGCCTTCTTATTCTATTAATTATTGTTATGATGACTATTGTTATTAATAATTATTGTTACTCCACTAATATTCAGCTAGCCTCCGTGTAGAAGATGTATGGACACACAGGACTAAACCTTATTTATATGCCGTGGGGACTGCGTCACTCACCCGAGACGGGGCTCCAGGCTCCCTCGGGTTCCCAGCTGTGGTTTCTCGCAGGCCCACGCCCTTCCCAGCCCCCTGCCCCTCCCCCGGAGCCCTGCCGCGCCCCCATGGCTCCCAGGAGGGCACCCTTTCCGCCGGCTCCCAGAGACCCTCGAAATCTCTCCGAGAAGATACACAGCTGCTACCTCTTAGTATTATTCCCGTTTCCTTCTGCCCTGGACTGATGGTAACGCGCCCGAGGTTCTCCGCGGACAGCGGGCCGCCGGGCTGCCTCCGGCTGTTGTGTGTGTGTCCCCGCCCAGAGCCTTCGCTGTCCTTCCCGCGGGATCGCTCCCAGTGCGGTCACGCCTCGCCCGCCCGGAACGCGGCCGTCTTCTCTGCCCGCACAGCCCGAAGACACGCGTCTCCGCTCCCTCCTCCTCCTCGCTTCTTTAGAAAGATACGCACACAGTTAAAGACTGCCCCGAAACCAGACTCCTCGTTCTGGAAACCTCCGAGAGGGAACGGGCCACATCAGCCATCATGGCTTCCCCAGGCCGGGCAGCGGGGGACGATGCGGGAACCTCGAGTTCGACCCTCGGCAAAAATCCACGCGGCCCGACGCGGTTCCCCGGCGGCTCTGTATCTATAGCTAGACGCCACCTGTCCATGTCGATGTATCTTTCTATAAATATACACTCTCAGGTACCTTCCCCGTGTGCCCGAGTCCCTGCTTCACTTCCCTAGACCCCTCTGAGCCCAGACGTGGCCCTGCGTGCCTCCTGCTGGGGCCACGGGTCCATCGGATGCGAACAGCCGCTCATCTGTCCTTGGGGGTCTCTTCTGTGGTTCAGGGTCTGACAGGTTTGGACAGGCCTGCTGGGGCCCAGGAGCTGGGGTGTGTGTGTGGCGGGGACAGTGGCCAGAGCTGGCCCCAGGAGCAAGCTTTTGTCTGATGGGGGCCTGGAGGGGCCGGAAAAGGACCGCTCTCCACCCGTCGGGACACTCACGTGGCGCTGGTTGAGGAGAGTTTAATAAAGGAGAGAGCCACACCGTGCGGGCAAAGCCAGCAGGAGTGCAGGATCCAGGCCAGCTCTGGGGTGTCACTCCCAGGCCTGCAGGGGGTGGAGAAGGTGAGCGATGCCGCCAGCCTGTGGGGACCCTGCAGGGACCTGGCATCCCGGCCTCCCTCTCCTGCCCGCCCTGCGTCCTGTTGTGCTGAAGCCATGGGGAGCTGGAGGGCGGGGGAGCTGCTAATGGGGGTCCCCCTGCAGGTGGGCAGGTGTCCTTCCCGGGCAGAGAAGAGAGTGGAGAGTGAGCCCAGCTGCCCGCCTGTCTGCTGCTTGGTCTCCCAGCTGCCACCCCCTTTCCCAGAGCCTCTGGTTTGGATTCAATGTGGTCGGAAAGGGGTTCTTTTTGAAAATACTGGGCTTGGTTGTCACCAAATGATTGGGTTAGTGCCGGTGCGCCTGGGAATGGATTAATACAGTTCATCCTCAGGACAACCCTCGGAGGCAGCCAGTGGCAGCTCGGGGAGCTGGAGCTCAGAGAGGTTGAGTAACTCACCTGAGATCACACAGCAGGTGGCAGAGCTGGACTTCTAGTCTTCCCCGCCGTCCCTGAACCACTGCGTCTGGGCCTCTGACAGTCAGTGTCCAACACAAACTGATGGGAATGTAACCAAAGCAGGGAAGGCAGGGGGGAGGGGGGAGGGAGGAGGGAGTCCCCCCCCCCCCCAAGGTGCTTTGTCACGGTGTGGGTGCTGCCAGCTCTCTGGACCTCCAACCAAGTGGGAAAGGATCTTACACTAGGCCCGTGGTCGGCAAACTGCGGCTTGCGAGCCACATGCGGCTCTTTGGCCCCTTGAGTGTGGCTCTTCCTAAGCCTTAGGAGTCCCCTAATTAAGCTAATAACAATGTACCTACCTATATAGTTTAAGTTTAAAAGATTTGGCTCTCAAAAGAAATTTCAATCGTTGTCCTGTTGATATTTGGCTCTGTTGACTAATGAGTTTGCCGACCACTGCACCAGGCGAATCCCAGGAGAATATTCTGATTGGCTGGGCCCAGAGCCTGTACCAACCCTGGACCAATCAGCGTAGCCCACTGGGGTCACATGGCCAACCTGTGGCAAGGGGGCGGGGCCTGTGCCAGGAAGGAGGGGAAGGATGCTGAGCAGACAGGAGCTCCTGGTGCCCGGCCCAGAATTGCTGCAACCGTGGCAACGAACAATGGTCCGCGCAGGGAGCATCTCTGTGGCCTGGTGGCCGTGGGGCGGCTCTTCAGCCTCTGTGAGGAGGTCCCACGGTGCCCGCCCCAGCCCCACGGCTGTCAGGCGTCTATTTCTTGGTCACTGGGACTTATTTAAAAATCACTTTGAGAAATAGTGGCGCGTACAGATAAAAGACCAAAGGATCCAAAAAGCTGTGTCGTGAAAAGGACCTGCTTTCGGCCTCTCTGACTCCCTTCCGGGCACCTTCCAGGGCCGCCCACGTGGCCTGGTGGCCGGGAGTACAGACTCGGGGGCCAGGCCGCCTGGACTCAAACCCTCTCTGACTGCTCCACGCGGGATTCTGTGCCTCTCGAGCCCCCGTTTCCCCTTTAGGGAAGGGGATCAGAAAAGACTCACCCCACAGAGTTGTGGTGAGAATTCACTGCGCTAACACTGTGGCTGGCCCTTGGGAGCACATAACAGTGTTCGCTGCCACTATTTACAAGAATAAATGCATCTATAGACGATATCTCCCCATTTAAAGTTTAACTTTTTAAAAAGACTTTATTTTTTTCCCCCCGAGCCGTTTTAGGTTTGTAACAAAATGGAGAGGAAGGTACCGTGTCCCGATATCCCCCTCCTCCACTCACGCACAGTCTCCCCCATTGTCAACTTCACTCACCGGAGTGGTGCCTTTTAAAAATATATATTCTTACTGACCTCAGAGGGGAAGGGAGAAGGAGAGAGAGAAACATCAATGGTGAGAGGGAATCACCGATCGGCTGCCTCCCGCATGCCCCCCACTGGGGATCGAGCCTGCAACCTGGGCCTGTGCCCTTGACCAGAACCGGACCCTTCAGTCCACAGGCCGATGCTCTACCCACTGAGCCAAACTGGCTAGGGCCAGAGTGGCACTTTTTTTTTTTTTTTTTTTTTTTTTGCCAAGAATGAACCTACATGGACACATCACAATCACCCAAATCCACAGTTTGCCTTGGGGCTCACTGCCGGTGTTCGTTGGAAATTCCATGGGTAGTGACATGTATCCATCATTATAGTATCATACAGACTATTTTCACTAAATGCCCTCCGCCTATTCATCTCCCCCTCACCCCCACTATTGTTCATTTTAAAAATATTTCTCACACGATTTGGAGCAGAAAACACGGTCACAGCGACTCTGACCTCCCCCGGGCTTTACGAGAGCGGACCTTTTGCAATGTTTATTTCAGATCTATTTTTAAGGAGGAAAACATGGCAGTCACCGCCTAATCCCCCGGCCGGGCCCACGCCTTTATTTTTACCCGAGCGGGAGCATAGCGTTCGTGCTCAGGCCCTGTCTCTGTGACCTCCCGTCTTTGGAGACCTGGCTCCCCCGGGCGGGCCTTGCAGCTCGGGCCCCTTCTCTCCAACAGCTGCTCGGACTCCGGGAGGCGGCCCCACCCCTCCCTGCAGGCATGTGGGGCTCACCCTGGGCCCAGCAGGGCCCTGTGCCTGGCTTGCCTCGGTGCCCACCAGCAGGAGCCCCTACAATAGAGTTCCACAGCAGGTGACTTCTGTTTGGATGCTGTCTTTGATGACCCCTGGAAGCTGCACACGGGATTTAGAAGGAAGAGAGAGAAATGGAGGGGGGACTACAGCAGTCAGCAGTGCTCCTTGGGGAGGCTCTGAGCACATTTCCCTGCAGGCTGGGGTGGGGAGGCTTTGTTTTGCTTGCAAATCGACCCCTGACACCCCCCCCCCCACCCACCCCGTTCTAGAGCCTGGGCCTGGCCCCCAGCTCTGAGCACCAGCTCGTGGAGTCAAGGCCTGAGCAGTTGTCGGGGAGACTGGACTCCTGCCTCGCCCACCTGCACACAAGCACTCGCTGGTGCCCGGATGCCCCGTTTCTGCTGACCTGCCACTGGGCACCGAGGTGGCCCGGGGTGTTCAGGTGAGGTCTGCAGCTGCCATGGCCCACTCTCACCTCCTGGGGGCCTGGGGTGCGTGCACTCCCACCCAGCCATGCTAATTACACGTTTTGACAAAGGAAACAACGGGGAGCAGTTTCTTTAGCACCCACACCCCCCTTTCTCCGCGTGTAGATGTCAGATCGTTACAGGCTGGAGGGAGGGCTTCCTCGCGGGGCAGGGGCCGGAGGCTGCCTGCGCCCCAAGTGCCATTCCTGCCAGGCGCCGGCACTCATAACGGCTCCTGGGAGACCTGTCCGCGCTCGGGAAGGAAAGGGACCCCGAGACGTGCTTTCTGGGCTGGGACCCCTCCCCCAGACCCCTCTGTCCATCTCCAGACCCCTCTGTCCATCTGCCCTTTCAAATATTTACTGATCAGCTACTATGTGTCAGGAGCCATGCTCAGCACTAAACGAAACGGACCCCCTCCCTACCTGCCTTCACAGAGCTTTCAGCCCAGTGTGTGTGTGGGGGGAGAGGGAGGGCAGCTGTCACGCAAAAATTACATTGTTACCAACTGTGACCACTTCTGGGGATGAGGAGGAACTAGCCAGGTGAAAAGCGAGAGGAAGCAGCTGGTGCAAAGGCCCTGAGGTGGGAGGTGGGAGGTGGGCGGGCCATTGGATGAAACTGACCACCCGGAGGCCAGTGAGCGCGGACAGCAAGGCGGGGGAGCCCAGGTGAGCAGAGCCTGGGGGGAGGGGGGAGGTGGGCAGGGGAGAGTCTGTGCATCGCTCTGGGGGAAACATCAAGAAGTTGGAGGGTCAACGGGGCGGGGGCGGGACAGGACGGGACCGCCTGGCCACTGAGTGGAGGGGCTGGCAGCAGTGGCCTGGCGAGCGGGCGCCCAGGGGTGGCCTGTCGGGTAGAAGTTGCTGATGACATTCCTGCCCATAAAACTGCTCAGGACCCCGGGGATCAGCAATGCCTTCCCCACTGCTGAATAAGTGGGAAGTGGGGGGAGGCACCGCAGTGAAGCTGGAAGGAGCGAGAGGACGAAGGCAGAGAGAACGCGGCCTCGATTTCCTCCCCGAATCGGAAATGCCAGGAGAGGAGAGGGAGGCGGGCACGATATTGACTGAAACGCGGGGGATTGAAAAGGCCCTGTGTTCCCCCTTGGTGCTCCGCTCCCCACAGACGGGCCGGGACCTTTGAAGTCGGGCAGGCCCAGTGGGGAGCGGGGCTTCAGGCGGAGACAAGACGCTCAGGGGGCGGGGCGGGGGCTGGGCGCCGGGCTCTAGGAGGCCTGCTCCAGCCCAAAGAAAGGCAAATCCAATGATAATGTACATCTGTTTCAGGGAATTTATAAGCTTTGAACATTTTTTATGGGCAGATAAGTGGGTCCTTTTCTTACCATAACTTAGGACTTCAAAGCGGAGTGTGTGGATAATGCAAATTGCTGAAATAGGAGGTTTTCCCTAACAAAGAGGTTTCCAAAAAAGACGAGGAAGGAAAAGGGAGAAGGGGAGAGAGACAAAGGAGGCTAATTGATGCCATGTCTTTTATGTGCGCGACACAACCGGGCGGACATTGATTTTTATGAAATAAGGAATGGACGGCGGGCGGGGAGGAGGAGGCCAGGAGGCGGGAGTGGGGGCTGGGACCGGGGCCCCGAAGGTCAGGCCAGGCTGTGGGTCAGCCCTGGGGACACGGTCCCCTCCTTCTTGGAGCCCTCGCCCTTAAAGGGGAAGACAGACACATGGACACAGGGGACACTTCTGAGCCAGCCAAGGCCCTGTCGGCCCAGGACCTGGTCCATCCGAGCGAGGCCCTAGGGGGCTTAGGGGCTGGGTGGAGCCCCGAGGCCTGGGGACTCAGGAAAACTGCAGGCATGATGCTGGCAGGCGGGGGGGGGGGGGGGCATGCTAGGTGGGGAGACAGCTGCGTTCTGCCTCTGCTACCTGCTCACCGGCCCCCTGAGCATTTCTGCCTCCCCTGCTCCCCCACCAGCAAGTAGCCTGTGAGCTCCTGGAGGGCAGGGACACAGTCAACACTCAGTATGTGCCTGTTGAATGAATGATTGAATGAATGAATGATTGAATGAATGACTGAATGATGAATGGCTGAATGAATTAATGATGGGATGGGATGAATGAATGAATGAACAGCATGGAGGGTCACCCAGCTCTGTCTTTTCCCTATGTCCGTGTCTGCAGCGGGAGACTCGGACGGGAAGGGGGGTAGGGTGTGTTTGCACCTTGCGCCCTGTGGTTGACCCCAGCATGCCTTCTGCGCCACGCGCTTGGTCTAAGCCAGTCTTGTGTCTTCAGCGCACAGTGTGGTTTTAGTGCTTGAGTGCTTGTAAGGTTTCCTGGGCATCCCACATGCCAGCTTTACTCTGACAGGTTCTTTTTTCTCCCCTCCTCTTCCTCCTCTTCTTCCTCTTCCTCACCTTCAACCAATTCAGAGAGGTGAAGGCGTTCTCTAGGGATAGTTTTGGCTCCGCTAAGCCAGTGGCCCCCCGCTGTCCGTTCCACAGTCCCTCTCGGTTCTTCCCAGCACACCCGCTCTCTCACCACCACCCCCCCCCCCCATCGCCACTTCCCGCTTGCCCTGCAGTAGCCCGTGGCTCGCTTTCCACCCCTCTCAGCGGTCCAATCCCTCCATTCCGTGCCTCTGGGGCTCTGCCCCCCCCCCCCCAAACTCTACAGTCAGTGGAGGGCTCAGGATCAAGGGCTCGGGGGCAGAGGGACAATAGTCGTTATTACCAGCCTCCATGGACGATGGTCCCTAAACCCAGCGGGCCTTTCAGCCGTTCCCTCTCTCTACCCCGAGGCTGTGCTCCGTGATGGCGAGCACATCCTCGTCCCCACGCCCCCTGCCCTCCGTTCTGGGCCCAGGCCGCTAGCTGCTCCCGTCTCCATTCTCCCTTCTTCCTGGTACTGGAAGCTCGCCTGACAGTATGTTTTGATGGACTTTTGAGGGAGAGGAAGGGAGGGAGCTGCCAGGGGCTCCCACAGAGTCCAGGCGGGCTCGGGACTGTGGGGATGGGGGGAGGGGACGGGTCTCTGCCTGCCCGGGGCCTCTGGGAGGCTATGCGCCAAAGGCTCCCTGGACGCCATGTTCCCTTTAGGCAAAGCGCCGCCCATGCAGGCCTCACAGCAGCTTGATGTGCTGGGTTTTCTATCGCGTCCATTTCACGGATGAGGACGGTAAGGCCGGGCGCTGATGTAAGTCTCCCTCCCTCTCTCCCTCCCCTCCTTCCCTGAGCATCTCCGATCCCCCCTGACACCCCTCCCACTGGTGGAAGGAGGTCATGTGGCCGAGCCCAAAGGCGATGGGGACGGAGGGAGGGCACCCTCGTGCTCAGGGTGCGAGGAGAGTGACATCCGCAGGACAGCAGTGCCTCCCTCACGCGCACTCAGGGCGACACCCCGTCCTGACAGGTGAGACTCTGAGTCTGCATCCCGGCCTGGCCGCCCTCTGCTCTGCCACCTTGAGGACAGCATTTCCCTCCGTGGGTCTCGGGGTCCCCATCCAGGCACTGGGGTCAGGGACACGGCACATCACTGGTGATGGGACTGGAGGGTGGTCCCCGGGGCTGCTGGCAGTGACGCCAAAGATGCTGACCCTTTCCCCTAGCTCCTTTCCATCCCCCCCCCCCAACACACACACACACACACACACTGATTAGATCCAGTTCCATCTGACCTGGGCCCGGCCAGACCAGCTTCCGTGGATGGCAGCGTCCACCACCATCCCCGGCCCCTTGCCCCTCAGACACCCCATGGGACGTGGAACGCTCTGGAGGCCCGAGGAGGCTTCCTGTCTCGTGGGCTGGCAGGGGGAGGGGGGTTGGGGGGCTGGATTGGCCAGGGGCCAGGCAGGCCTTCCCAGGAGCAGGCAGCCCCGCGTCAGGTGCCCTTTGCCACGGGTGGGCGGGCCGGTGGCTTCGGATGCAGGGCTTAGGGAAGGAGACAATTCCTGATAACACAGAAGAGGCGATTAGGCAAGTGAAGGCTGGTTGGGCTGGCTGGGAAACCATCATTAATAGGCAGCCGTTGTGTTTTTAGAAGTTGTGCAGGGCCACCTCAAACACAGTGACACCCCTGCCTGGTGTGGGCCGGAGGGTCCTCGCCGCCCGATGGAGGGAGCGTGGCAGGGGCTGCGGGAGGATGAAAGGTGTCCTCCCTGGTGCTCTCCCTTCGCGACATCCCTTCAGAGACGATGCTTATCGCTGGTCCTTTCATCTCCGCTCCACTCGCATGTGGCTCCGCTGATTAACCCCCCTCCTGGTTGCAATCAGCGCCTGGCGGCCAGGTTTCCCCTGGAGGCAGGGGTGGCCTCACGGGTCCCGTGGGGGAACTGCAACCACATCTACATCTGCTCGGCTGTCAGGGAGGGGCTGGGGGCTGACCTGGCCTCTCCCCGGAGCTGGCCCTTCTGGAAGGACTGGAGCCGGAGCCGGGATGCCTCAGAGGTGGTGCTGGACTGTTGTCTTCAGGGGATCGCGGCCAGGCCGGCTGACCTGGGCTGTGGCTGGGAGGGGGGCTCTCAGACCCCCGTTTAAAAAAAAATTAAAAATATATTTGTATTGATTTCAGAGAGAGGGGGAGAGGGGGAGAGGAATAGAAACATCCATGATGAGAGAGAATCATGGATCGGATGCCTCCTGCACGCCCCACACTGGGGATCGAGCCCGAAACCCGGGAATCGAACCCTGACCTCCTGGTTCAATAGGTCGACGCTCAACCACTGAGCCACACCGGCCGGGCTCAGACCCACTCCTTCTTATAGAAGGCGGAAGAGATGGAGGAGAACCCTGAGGAGCCACCCCAGGCAGGGAGAAGGAGATGGGACGATGGAATCCTGGCTCCTCTGCCCCTGGCCGCGAGGCTGCACCAACCTGAGACCCTGTGATTGGGTGACTCGTTAGTCTCCTATTATGCCCATTGCACAGAAGGGAACACCGAGGCTCACTCGAGGCTGGAGAGCTGCCTGAGCTTAGTGGGCAAGTGGGAAAGGAAGTGATGCTGTAAGGGGGCGGGTGCAGGGATGAGGCCGCGGCATTGCGCTGAGGGGCCGCCCAGGCGCCCTAAGGACTGGGACCGTGTCTGTCCTGATCGTGGTGGCGGACCCCACGCTGACACGGAGCCCGGATCTCAGTCGTCCTCGTAGGTGTTTGTGAGGGAAGGAGTGATCCGTGGAGGGTGGCGAGTGGACCACAGCTGGGGTGCCCAGCAGGTGGACAGCAGAGATTGCTATTGGTCACCAACTCTCCCGCCATGTGACAGGGCCACGTGACTGGTCCTGGCCAATGGGCTGCAGGTGGCTCTTCTTGGCCAATGAGCTGCACGTGGCAGTGAGGGGGCGGATTGTCTTGGCCAATGGGCTGCATGGGGCAGTGAGGGGGCGGATGGTTCTGGCCAATGGGCTGCACGGGGCAGTGAGGGGCGAGCGGCTCTTCTTGGCCAATGGGCCGCACGGGGCAGTGACTGGGAGGAGGGTTTAGGAGCCTGAGCATGTCTCTCCAGCCCCGTCTGCCCCTGAAGCCAGGAGTAAGTCAGTGTCTGAGCACTCAGCCCCCTCTCCCAGCTGCGTGGAGGGGTGTGTGTGTGTGTGTGTGTGTGTGTGTGTGTGGCAGGTGGGGGTGGGGTGGGGTGGGGGTGGGGGGTGGGGACGGTGAGGGGGGTGGGGGTGGGGGTCGGGGGGTGGTAAGCGGGAACGTGTGTCAGGGCGAGGCCGGGCGATGAGAGCGCAGTGTCAGATGTCCCCGTCCCCGTCCCCGCTGCCTCAGTCCCTGTGCCTGTAAAATGGGGCTGCAGGTTCCAGGAGGGCGACATAGGCTGCAGGAGTCGCAGGGCGTGAGGACTGGGACTCCTCCCTCTGGACTGTCGCTGGAATGGAGAGCTACCCACGCAGGGACCACCCAGGGTGTGGCAGCCTGTGTCCCCTCCAGGCTGTGCCTCCTCACAGAGGACTCCAGGGCCGGTGTGTGATGAGCCAGAAGGGGCTCCACTCGTCCTGGAAATGTGTGAGCGGAGAAAGCCGTGTTGGCCAAGTCCTTGGGGGCACCGTGGGCAGCGAGGCCCGAACACACGTTCCAATGATCAGACGTGATCACCCCACGGCCATGTTTTGTCTTGATGAGAGAAAAGCCTCAACTCCACATGCTAGCCAGAAAAGGGAGTTCATTGCTGCCACCTTCAGGTACAGTTTGATCCAGGAGCTCCAGCTCATCGGACTCTGCATCTGTCCCTTTCTGCCCCCACCTTGGGCTCTAGTCCCTCAGTCCCTCTCCACAAGCTCCCTGGCCGCCCCAGTCAGTGCCCAGGATTGCTTCTCGGTGGTTCTGATGGGCTCCTGCCCATCTTGCAGCCCATCGCTGGGGCTGGGAGAGTCCCGGACTCCACTCTGCCAGGTCTGAGTCCCACACGCAGCCCATGCCTGGGGCTGGAGTCAGCACCCCCGGAACCAGATGAGGGTGGAGGAAGGGTGGGCACCCTAAAGTGAAACTGGGGCCTCTGCCAGAAGAAGGGGAAGTGCATGCTGGGAGGCCCACCCAACCCATGGCGGCTCCTGGCGCCGAATGATCAGCCTGCCAGCCCAGCCCTCCCCCCCCCTCCACCCCTGCCTGCAGCCTCTACCCTTATCTCTGCACCCTCCCCGCCTTGGATCCTAAAGGCCACCCAGCCCAGGACGCCTGGGGTCCTCCCGCCCCAGGAGGAGGGAAGGGGGGGGCAGCCACACTCTCTCATTAGTCTCTCCGACGTCTCTTGTCACCCATCAGGGGAACACGCAAGGCCTTTGATCACAGCACGAGGAGAGAGAGGATTAAATCGCAGCCTGTGAGCATCTGCCCAGCGCCAGGCAGGGAGGCCGTCCGCAGCCGCTTTCAAAGCAAAACCCTGGTTTCCAGGCTCCCGGCTTGCTTGTCTGAGAGCGGTTCAGGGGCCGCCTGCAGCTCAGGTTTAAATGGGCCAAGGAGCCCTGAGGTTGGGGAGGTGTCCCCAAGGGGTTTGGGGGACGGGGGTTTCTGGGGGGAAGTCGCAGCCCAGACCTTGAGTCTCAGGAATCGGGGCTGTTGAAGCTGAATGGCCAGCGGGTCCTGTGGCCTTGCCTCCTGTCCCCCGCCTCACCCCACCCGCCCCCCAATCTCCCCTTCTGCCCCTCAGAAGCGATTTGGGGGAGGCAGGGCACAGGGTCCGCCTGCTTCAAGGGGTGCTGTGGGACAAGCAGCAGTTCTTTGTTGAGGGCCTTTCATCGGCCGGGCACCAGGACAGGCTGTGGGTATAATTCACGAGGGGCAGGGGGGCGGGTGCGGGGGGGGGGGGAGATGAAAATGTGGGGAGGCTGTTCGGGAAGCATCGCAAATTCCAGCGCGCACGAACCCTTCAGGGAGGGGGGCCTGTCCAGCCGCAGAGGTCAACCGCCCGCGACCCTACCCTGCCAGCCACTCTTCCAGGTGACAAGGCCCGGCATGGGTGGTTCTGAGACCAAGGGGTCTGGGCAGGGGTGGGGAGTGGGCAGGGCAGGAGGTTGGATTTGCCAAGAAGAGCGAGCTAGTGGCCCAGCCCGTGGCTCAGTGGGTGAGCAGTGACCTATGAACCAGGAGGTCGAGGCTCGATTCTGGGTCAGGGCACATGCCCGGGTTGTGGGCTCCATCCCCAATGTGGGGCCTGCAGGAGGCAGCCGGTCCATGATTCTCTCTCATCATGGAGTTTCTATCTCTCCCTCTCCCTTCCTCTCTGAAATCAATAAATTTTAAGATAAAAAAAATCTGTAAAAAAATTTTTAATGGTTAAAAATCCAAAATGTATATAGATACAAAACAACCTGCTTCCTCCAGGCGGCTAGACCGCAGTGTGGCTGCTTTCACTCACCCCAGCGTGTGGGATTCATCCCTTCACGCTGCATGAGCACAGGCCGTTTTCAGGGCTGTATACTATTCCTCCAGGCCTAGTGGTCGGCAAACTCATTAGTCAGAGCCAAATATCAACAGTACAACGATTGAAATTTCTTTTGAGAGCCAGATCTTTTAAACTTAAACTATATAAGTAGGTACATTGTTATTAACTTAATTAGGGTACTCCTAAGGCTTAGGAAGAGCCACACTCAAGGGGCCAAAGAGCCGCATGTGGCTCACGAGCTGCAGTTT
This sequence comes from Myotis daubentonii, assembly GCF_963259705.1. NCBI lineage: Eukaryota > Metazoa > Chordata > Mammalia > Chiroptera > Vespertilionidae > Myotis > Myotis daubentonii. The sequence continues at coordinate 56,498,999 of NC_081854.1, read as the reverse complement.
GCCAACCACGGTGTGCTTATCCGTCTCCTGGTCGGTGGGCCTTGGGGTTGTTCCCAGTTGGGGGCTGTTGTTGGACGTGGTCCTGCTCTGAGATTCTAGTCGGGGCTTTGGGGTGAGGTCCGCCCGTCTCTCTGTGGGGCACCTTCCTAGAAGTGGGAGTGCCGGGCCCTCCTAGAGTCCCCCATGTCCGGCTTCAGGAGAGGGTGGCTGCACGCTTTTCTCAATTCGCGCTCTAACGAGCAAGGGGGACTTCTCCCTTCCTTCCCTCCCGCTCCCCTCTCCCTCTTCCAACTGGCGCTTCACCCACAGTCTGCAGGGGGCTCAGGTGTGAGAAGGTGAAAACGAGTCCAGGTGTGCGGCCAGGAGTCCCGGCCCCTCCCCCACTCCAGTGAGCAGATGGATGGGGGTCCCCCCGCCACCATCTGAGTCCTCAGAAGCTGGGAGGTGGGGGTGGTCTGGGGAGGAGAGCGATGCGGTGGCGCTCAGGGCACCCAGCCCCCTCCTGTTGGGAAAAGAACCCTCCCCCATAAGGAGGGAGGTTTAAGCAAGCCCCCCTCCCCCCTTGGGAGTCAGCGGGTCGCACAGGGGGGGCTGCGTGCCCCCTGGGCTATTTTTACGCGCCCTATTTTGTTGGGGTTTCACGGGCTCCTCTCTGATCGCCGAGGAGGCCTCCTTCCGCCCCTGGTGGGCCTCTGGGCTGCGGGGCAGAGGCTGGGAGAGCAGACACCCAGGCGGGGAGGTCCCGAACCCCAAGTCCTGGTCGCCGGGGACCCCGGCCAACACTGGCAGTGGCGGGGTGGGGTAGGTTCAGGGGGCAGCGAAGCATCCGCGCCTTCCCAGCAAAGCTTTCCAACTTCCAGCGTTATTTCCGACCGCTTTGAACGGCTTTTCAAAGTCTTCTTTTCTCTTTCGGGAAGGCTGGATCCCCCCCCCCCCGTTTCATTCCCTCGCTCCGCGCCGCCCGCGGAGCCTCCAGGGCGGCAGCGCCCTCTGCCGGTCGCTTTTCAAACCTGAGGAACAGGTCCTCCTAGAAGCCGCCTCCCTCCAGCAGCGCCGGATGCAAAGGGGAAAAGAAACATCTTTGTAACCTTAACGGCAACAGAAATGACCAGTCAGCCTGTGAAACTGACCAGGAACCAGGAAATGCACAATAAACCTCGGCGTTTGCTGCTTGGTTGCTTGAAATAAGGAAACGGGAACTTTACAAGCCGGTTAACCCTACCAGGGCCATGAAACCAGAAGGACACAATGAAACCAATAGCCATAGCAGGGAAGGATGCTATGTTGCAGGGACTTGCTGACGGCATGCTGATACAATGTAACCGCACTGTAATTTTTCATACTCGGACACACGTTAATGGTGGAGACATTTCTCTAACTCTAAGATGACCCCCCATGTAAACTGCGGGCTCTGGCTGATCATGTGCCAGGGTAGTTTCATCAAATGGAACCCCATGGGCGGGGATGTTGTTAATGGGGGAGGTTATGCATGTGGGGGGCAGGGGGCCAATAGGAAACCTCTGCACCTTTTCCTTAATTCTGCTGTGAACCCAAAACTGCTCTAAGAAAGTCCATTACATCTACAGAGCAGGTTACAAAGCCGTGTGCGACCTGTTCCTGTTGGAGGAGGAGGCCTATCCTGGTTGCTGCATTGGGGGGGGGGGGGGGCGCTGCCCTGCCCAGAAAAGGACTTGTGGGTGCTCCCTGCATCCCCTCCAGATGAAAGCTTCACCAGACCCCAAGGGGGCCTCTGGGGTTGCAGAGAGGGAGCATGGGAGCCCGGCCATCTTGCCACCAGGAGGAGAGAGACGGCAAAGCCCAGGAAAGCAGAAGTGACACAGAGAAAGTGAAAGTGAGGAAGAGGGACTGGGTGACAAGGCTTCAAGCTGGTCTGCTCCCTCGTCAGGTTAACAGGCTTTCTGTCTCCTGACACTAAAGGGGTCTGTGTGCCCTGAACTCAGGCTCCCCCCCCCCCCGGGCCGTTCACTTTGAGCCTCTTACTGGAGGAGGCACAGATGTGACTTGTTAGGCGTCTCTCTCTGGGCACCTGGAACCTTCCTCTCAGCGGGCTCAGCCAGGGTAGGGGCTGCCTCCTTTCTGGGCCCCGTCCTGGGTCCCCAGGGATGGAAGAGGTTCCTGCCTCAACATTGCCTTTCTGCTTCCCCTCTGCCTACAGTCCTCCCCTCCCCAGGCTGCCGTGGCCACCTCCTTGCTTCCCCGGTGGCTCCCACTACACCTCCTCCTCCTCCGAGAAGCCCTCCTTGACCACTTGGCTGAGGGATTATTGTGTCTGCTCCACTGCGGGTCACATCGCTGTGATGTGGACACCCCACTCTGTCCTGGAGCTGCCCTGTCTATGTGACCTTGAGGGAGTCCCCTCTCCAAGCCTCAGTTTCCCCACCTATAAACGTACACAAGTGAAGAGACCTTAAAGCAGTGGTTCTCAACCTTCTGGCCCTTTAAAACAGTTCCTCATGTTTTTACCCCCAACCATAAAATTATTTTCGTTGCTACTTCATAACTGTAATTTTGCTACTGTAAACAATATGTAATTATATATGTGTTTTCCGATGGTCTTAGGCGACCCCTGTGAAAGGGTCGTTCAACCGCCAAAGGGGTTGCGACCCACATGTTGAGAACCACTGCCTTAAAGGGTGCCTCAGGGTGAGAGGGCCAAGGATATCCCAGCCCTCTCCTCGGCTCCCTGCATTTCCTGTTCTGCTCATCTTTGGCTGTGTGACCTTGGGCAAGTCACTTAACCTCTCTGGGTGTCTGTGTCCTGCCTGTTAAATGGGATAAGGACTCCTCCCAGGCAGAGGTGGATGGGCAGTGGCAAGGGGAGCCCTGGGCACTCAGTACAGAGGCGGCCACTGACATGCCGTTTCCCACGGTGGCTTGGGGGAGGCGTCCCAGGCACAGGTCTCAGGGCATGTCTAACCCCCCTCCCCACCCTGGGGGGCCACAGGGCAGGAGAGAGAGGCTGCTGGAGCAGGCTGCTGCCTGAAGGAGCCCCCAGCCCCTGGGGAGAGGGCCCAGAGCGGCTGCCAGGTGCGAGTGAGCTGGCCTGGGCTACCAGCTGCAGGTTCCTGGCCCTGGGTTGGGGCAGGTGTGTGGGAGGGGCCTAAGCGTGTGGGCGGAGCCTAGGTGTGTGTGTGGGGGGCGGGCCTGGGAGGCAGGAAGACTGGGCGAAGACAGGCCAAGGCACCTCTGCTTCAGGTTAACTTGCCTACATCGCGGCCTCCTGCTTGCACCTGCGCAGACAGGAACCACTTGTGCAGAAGGGGCGGGAGCTTGTCACCTGCAGATTCTAACTCAGCGGGTCCGGTGGGGCCTGACATTGGGCATTGCTGACCCGCTCCCGGAGAGGCTGATGGCTCTGACCCCAGGTCCGGGGTTGTGGTGGGCCATGCGGCAGGCTCCCTGGAGACGGTGGCATGAGGAGCAGAAGGACTTGTTCCGGAACCTAAGCAGTGCATGGGTCCGTGACTTCTCCAGCAACAGGGAGCCGCCGGGAGGAGACGGCCCCTGTGGGTCCTCCCAGGCCCTCGGGCGCCTGTGAGGGAGGAAGACCGTGGCCGGAAGCCCCGGAGACCGACGGGCCACCGCTGCCACACACCTGGGAGGGCGGCGCCGAGTGCCACCAGGAGAGTCAGGTGGGCAGCCCCTTTAGGAAACCTGGGTGAGTCCATTCCCTGCGCCCCGCCTTAGGGGTCCTGATGGGGAGCTCCCTGACATGCTTTTGTAGGTCCCCTCCACCCCGTTATTAGGTTTTTTAAAAACCTCTCTCTGCCGCACGCATGCACCGAATATGTGTGATTTTGAGGTGCACACGACCCCCGCATCTGGCTTCCACCTCTCCACTGGCCTGGTCCGAGGCTGACTTCCTTTGGAGAGAGCCGGCTCTCACGGTGCCAGGTGCCTGGCCCCAGCCCCTCCGCCCCCTCCCCGCATCACTTTGCCAAGACCTCCCTGTGGAAGAAGTTAGGCCATGGGGTGTGTATCCAGACCCCAAACCTGCAGTGCAGATTCTAGAAGATTACCCACTCCCACCGGTGCCCCATTAGACTCACGTGTCACTCGTTGTCCCTCTGCACCCAGCGGGCTGATGCCATCTGGACTCTGACATCCGGGGCCAACTCTTAGCTCGCCCAGCTGGCTGCCCGAATCTTCTACTAACTCCCCCCCCCCACCCCTGTTGGGCATTCTTTCTTTTTAAAAAATATATTTTTATTGATTACAGAGAGGAAGGGAGAGGGAGAGACAGAAACATCCAGGATGAGAGAGAATCATGGGTCGGCTGCCTCCTGCACGCCCCCTACTGGGGATCGAGCCTGCAACCTGGGCCTGTGCCCTGATTGGGAATCGAACCCTAACCTCCCGGGTTCACAGGTTGACGCTCCATCACTGAGCCACGCGGCCCCGGGGCTGGGTTTGTGGTTTTGAGATCAAGTGAGCCAGGCATCTAAGGGACACAGGACACAGCAGAGGCTCCAAGGATTCCGGAGGGGGGAGGGGGGCTCAGCTGGACACAGCTGGGGAAGTGGAGGACGACAAGTGGCCCCACGTGGCTATTCCATCCAAGAGGCGCCCCAGCAGCCCGCAGAGCCATGGCGATCCCAGGTCTGCAGCTCGCGGCTCAGCCCAGATACTCGCGGACGGCCAGCTCCTTGAGGGTGAGGCCCCGCGGGCCGGGCTTGCGCAGCTGGCTGGCCTCCAGCCGCTCCTGCAGCGACACGAAGTCCTTGCCCAGCGCGTAGGCCAGGCGCACCATGGCGTCCAGCAGCGGCGCGTAGTAGCGGTGGCCCTCCCGCGCCCGCAGCCGCTCCAGCGCCCGCTCGCCCGCCGCGAAGGCCTCCAGGGGGCGCTCGAGCTCCCGGTGGCACACGAGCGCGGCGCACAGGGCGGGCACCACGGCGGCCGGGCAGTGGCCGGTGAGCTTCTCCTGCAGCGGCAGCGCGCGGCCCAGCAGCTCCAGCGCCCGCTCGTACTGGCCGGCGCGCAGGCAGCCGAAGGCCTCGCGCAGCTCGGGCCGCGTCAGGAAGTCGATGAACTCGCGCGAGCGGCGCACGCAGCGGATGGCGTGCAGCTGGCGCAGGTAGTCGCGGAAGGCCCGCGTGCGCGCCGCGATCAGCCCGGGCGCCAGGTTCCCCAGCAGCTGCTTCTTGGGGAAGGCCACGTCCTCGATCTCCTCCGGGAACGCCCGCGCCAGGCCGCGCTGCAGCGTCTGGAAGTCCGAGTAGCGCCGCTCCAGGACGGCCTTGGTGCTGTCGAAGCTGCCCGTCTGGATGACCACGATTTGGTACATCTGGGGGGGTGGGAGGGGGAGAGAGAGAGAGAGATGGCCTCGGAGCGCATCCCAAGGAGGGTTTGCACTGCCAGAGCGAGCCTGGCGACGGGAAGGATGATGATCGGGATTTAAAGCACACCCTGAAAATACGCGGGTTTTTTTGTGTGTAATATGTTCATCTTCAACCCGAGCAGCGGTTCTCAACCTGTGGGTCGCGACCCCTTTGCGGGCCGAACGACCCTTTCACAGGGGTCGCCTAAGACCATCGGAAAACACATATATAATTACATATTGTCTTTGTGATTAATCACTATGCTTTCATTATGTTCAATGTGTAACAATGAAAATACATCCTGCATATCAGATATTTACATGACGATTCATCATAGTAGCAACATTACAGTGATGAAGTAGCAACGAAAATAATTTGATGGTTGGGGGTCACCACAACATGAGGAACTGTATTAAAGGGTCGTGGCATTAGGAAGGTTGAGAACCACTGTTTTAGAGAGAGTGGAAGAGAGAGGGAAAGACAGAGAGAAACATCCATGTCCATTGGGTGCCTTCCCACGTGCTCAGAGGAGCTGTGTCAAAGGTGAGGCCCTTCTGGCGTCAGTAAGGTCTCCCCCAACACAAGCTGATGTCCACTGTGACCTCAGCTCCCCCCGCCAGAGCTGTCCCACCAGGAAATTTTTTTTTTAATCCTCACTGGAGGATATTTTTCCCATTGATTTTTAGAGAGAGTGGGAAGGAGGGAGAGAGAGAGAAACATCGATGTGAGAGAGAGACATCAGCTGGTTGCCTCCTGTCTGTGCCCTGATTGAACCTGCAACCCCTGCACGTGCCTTTGACTGGAAATCAAACCCGAGACCTTCCAGTGATCAGGCCGATGCTCCGCCCGCTGAGCCACACCGGCCCAGCCATGATCGCCTTCTCTTTACCTCAGGGGCCTGGCTTTCCTGTTGGAGTCTTTTTCCTAGAGAAGCATCTATGTAGTGTTTTCCAAGAAGTGACCCATTTTAAAGGAAACTCCTAGGTAAGTGCCAATGTCACTGATACAGGGATGTGGCAACACGGCGCGGGGACCCAGATGCCCAAGCCCAGGTCACATGGGACAAAGGGCTCGCTCCTTGTGGGGATCGGGGGCCGTGGCTCACAGGCCTCCGGGTCTCACGGCAGCTCGTACGTGCCCAGCGCGCCATCTTGCTCGTTGGCCCTGCTCCCCAGCATCTCCCCAGCAGAACTGCGGGTGCGTGTGTGTGAGCCCGCAGACCCGCCCTGGTGCTTACCACAAACCTGGACAGCCTCTCCTCCTCGATGCGGGCCGAGGAGATCTCGAAGAGCAGCTTCACGGGCTTCCAGCTGCCCTTCTCGCCCCGCCAGTACTCCTGCAGCTCCCGCGTGGTCATGCTGGAGTGGGCACTCGGGCTGCCGGCCGCGTCTGCAAGAACAGCACCCCGAGGCCTTGGACCAGGCCCGTGCACGTGGGGGCCAGGCCTGGGGGGGGGTGTCCCTGGGTCTGCCTGGATGGGACATGGGGTTCCCAGAAGAGCTGCGACTCCCCCCGCCCCCATCCCCCCAAGAACGGGGCGAGCCGGGCATCAGCCTGACCCTGGGCCCCACCTGGCTGAACCCATCCTGCCCCGGACTGGACCGGACGGATGACCCGAAATGGCCCCTCCTCCCCAGGCGGCTCTGGTTGCAAAATGCAACGTGTGTCACAGGCTCCACTTCCGGCCTGCAGGCTCCGTGCCCCCTGCGGCCCGGCTCCGTGTCCCCTGCGGGATGGGCCGAGCTAAGGGAGGTGCCCTGCTGTCTCCTGGCTTCTGCTGAGGTGCCCACATGTGTGTTTCAACGTCTTCCCACCTCCGTTCCCCCGACCACGCCCCGTGCCTCCGCTCACCCGAGTCCCCTTCAGGTCCTGGAGGCGGGAGGCCAGGGCCGGCGGCGGGCGCTTCCATGAGTCCTGCCCATCCGGGGCTCCCGGGGCGCGGGGCACTTGCCATGCTCCGGGCTGCCAGGGGGACAAGAGAGAACAGTGAGAGCCACTCGGGGTGGGGCCCTGGTGGGTCCTGGGAGGCCTAGGCCCGTCTCCTGGTCCCCACGCCTGAGCCTCCGCTGCCCATCCAGCTGTCTGGCCACTGCCGGATGCCAGACCAGGGCCCAAGGCCGAGCTGTCCTGCCTTCTTGTTAGGATCCTCATGTTACCCGTTGCTCTGAATTTTTTATTTTATTTTATTTATTTTTTTCAATATATTTTTATGGATTTCAGAGAGGAAGGGAGAGGGAGAGAGAGAAACATCCATGATGAGAGAGAATCACTGATCGGCTGCCGCCTGCACGCCCCCCGCTGGGGATGGAGCCCGCAACCCGGGCCTGTGCCCTGACTGGGAATCGAACCTGCAACCCTTGGATGCCCAGGACGACACTCCAACCAACTGAGCCACACCGGCCAGGGCCACCGACCACTTCTCCCCCACTTCCTAGTCCCCCAGGTTCTCACACCCACTGTCTTATTCACTGCCCCCCCAACCTGTCGGGACTCCCAGGAACAGAGGAGGGCTGGCCCAAGGTCCCATGGCTGGGGAGTGGGTGAGGCCCTGGCGGAGCCTCTGGCCACAGCGCCCGCTCCCCCTCTCCGCGGGAATCTGGGCAGAGGAGCGTGGGACCTCCGCTTTATGGTGAAGGAACGGAGACCAGAGCAGTCGGTGGTGGGCAGGGCCTGAGGTGGGACAGAAGGTAGCCTGCCTGCCTTCAGGGTCCCCTCCACCTGCTGGGGGGGGGAGGGGGGGGAGGCAGCAGGGTGCCCGTTTGCCCGGGTTTGGTTTATACAGTAACCCCTGTGGATGACGTGACCGGGAGCCTGGCACGTTCCTTACCGTCTCTGTGCCTCAGTTTCCTTTATACAAACAGAGCCCACTCCCTGAGGCTGGTGTCCATGGGCAGCATCTGCTCAGGCCCCCCTGGCTGCCCCCCCCCCCCCGCCCCGCAGTGTCTAACAGTCCCTCTCATTATCTGACATGCGATAGGTGCTTCGAGAACTAATTGAGGAATAAACGACTCTTAAGGTAGAAGTTGGAGCAGCACTGTAAACGTCTAAGGCAGGTTAGAAAAAGGGACAATGAACACATTCGCAGGGATTCAAAACACGAAGGGTGCAGGTGGCCTGGGTCTGCGGGTGGGTCCTGGGGTGGGGCTGGGCTTGAGCTCTGGCCTGTCCGACTCCAGGCCTGGTCTGCACCCTGTGCTCCTGTGGCCTGGACAGAGCGGGGGCCACGCTGCTGGAACTGTCCCCGCTGCCATCGCAGCCTCCTCGGGGGAGGGGTGCTGGGGGCTTGGAGAAAGCAGACTCCCTGGCTCCCAGCACCAGAGTCCGGTCTGGCAGGCCTGGGGGTGGGCCCTGGACTCCCCAAGTCGCCCAGGACGAGGCTGGTGCAGGGGTTCCCTGGCACCGCCGTTTGAGAAACACATATTCCCCAGGTCCGAGAGGGGCTGCAGAAGCGCCTGGCACTTCCGAAGGAACTGAGGCCGCGGAGGGTTGAGGAGCGGCTCCCTGGGCTGTCCCAAGGTGCACCGAGGCTGCCACCCACCCCTCTCGGGCCCGCCCTTCCCCCAACAGGTACTGAGGGTGGGTCCCAGGCTGCCCGGCTCAGACCCCCGGGGGGCAGAGGGGCACTAAGCGTGGGGTCCGACACTGACCTCTGACCTGCGGCTTCTGGCCCCGTGGGTGTCCAGGGGTCCGGGAGGGGTGTCATGGGGCCCCCTTCAGCTCTGCATTCGGGCTCCGGGCCGTGACTTTGCTAAGTTCCCCGTTTGAAAACAGGAACTAGGCTGTGGGGCCTGCTCCGGGCGCCCCAGCCCATTGGCTGCTGAGGAGGGGCTAATGGGGCGCCCGGGCAGGGGAGCAGAAACCCCTGCGGGTTCGAGCGGGGCCTCGCTGCCCACAGCCTTGCAGTGGCCTGGCTGTCCTTCCGAGCCCCCCACAACCACTGGCCTTCGAACCTTAGCTCCCAAAGCTCTTTTATTTTTAAATCCTCACCCGAGGACATTTTCCCATTGATTCTTAGGGAGAGTGGAAGGGAGGGGGAGAGACAGAGAGAAACATCGATGTGAGAGCAACACATCGATTGGTTGCCTCCTGCACCAGCCCTGACCGGGACCCGGCTGTGAGAGGTACATACCCTTGACCGGAATCAAATCAAACCCGGGTCCCTTTGGTCCTCAGGCCGACGCTCTATCCACTGAGCCAAACCGGCCAGGGCTCCCAAACCTTCGTGTTTGCTGCCCTGTCCTACGAGCTAGGCTTTGACAGATGGGGAAACGGAGGCTAGGAGCACAGAGCTGGTGGGACCAGAGTCAGTGTGGGGTGTGGAAGGAGGTGGGGCGGATCGCCGTCCCTCGTGGCCCGTTTCTCTGGGCAACGCTGCAGCCCGCACTCCGGACAGAAAGCACCAGGGAGGCCGGAACCCTGGGGAGTGAGGGGGTTCCTGGCCACCGGTATTGCGGCCTCGAGGGCGGGAGGTGGGGGCAGGACGCAGACTACAACCTGGGAGTCCACTCTGTGCCTCCCCTGACTCCGTCCCGCCCCACCCGAGGCAGCCGTCACCCTGATTCCCACGGGGGCCCGTCCTTGCTCTTCTTAGTCACTGAACCACCTGTGGACAGACCCCGAACATCGCTGCATTTTGCTCACGTTTGGGGTTTTCTATACACTGAGCCACGCGTACGATTTGTATGCCTTTGCGTCTGATTTCTTCCACTAGACGTGTATGGGACTGGGAGTCCTGCGTGTTGGTGTGTAGCTGGGGTTCTGTGATGTTTATCTGCTCCATCACTTCAGTGCCTCCTCCTTTGGCCGCGTTTTGGCCTGTGCCCGCCCATTTGGGTTGTTTCATCACTTTCGGTGCTGCTGGGACCATTCTGCCACATGCACACGAGAGCCCGTGTTTGTTTGGGGTGAAATGACGGGGTCTCACGGGATGAATAGCTACAGCTCGACTGGACTGTGTCAAACCCGAACGGCGGTATCGGTTCGCATCCCCACCGCGGTGCATGGGCGTCCCGGGCGCCCCACATCCTCGCCCGCACTTGCTGTGCTCGGCCTCTCATTTAGCCGTTCTCCTGGCCACGGGGGGGTGGGAGAGGATGGGGGGGAGGCGGTGGCACCTCGCCGTGGTTTTCCGTTGCATCCTCTCCTGACCAGTGGTGCTGAGCATCCTTTCCCGGGCTGTTGCCATCTTTCTATCCTCTTTGGTGAGGTGTCCGTTCATGTCCATGGCTCACTATTTTTGTTAATTCTCACCCGAGGATACTTTTTTTCCATTTATTTTTAGAGAGAGTAGAAGGGGGGGGGGAGAGAAACATCGATGTGAGAGAGCCACATCAATCCGTTGCCTCCTGCAGGTGCCCTGTCCAGGGCCAGGGATTCAACCTGCAACCCAGGTTCGTGCCCTTGACCGGGAATCGAACCCGCGACCCTTTGGTGCCAGGGCCAGTGCTCTAACCACTTACCCACACTGGCCAGAGCCATGGCTCACCTTTTGATTGGATGATTTTTCTTTCTGGTCTGCTTTGTTCAAGGGGTGTTTCCTGCAGTCTGTGGCTTGACCTGCTAGCGGGTGAGTCCTTGAGTGCAAGGCCGCACCTCATCAACTCTATCTTGCCCGCAGATGGCCCGCTGAGCCGGGGGCGGGGGGGGCCCCCGGAGTCGGTGTGGAGTGAGGCCAGCTCACTCTCCCCTCCCTCCTCGGCCCTGCCCTGCAGCTCCCCAGTCCCCCCACCTGCCCTCCACCTGGACTGAACCTGCGAGATGCCAGGTAGACAGACAGCCCTTCCCTGCCATCCTGCGAGCCTCGCACCCACAGCCAGCAGCCCCGGCAGAGCATGGAAGTCACTGCTTCCTCTGAGAGGGCAGGAGGCGCTCTGTGGAACCCGGACGCAGGGGTCTGGGCGGGCAGGAGGAGCCCAGCTGGCCCAGGTGACCGCCAGGAGCTGCCTTCTTGGCAGCAGGGATGGGGGTGAGGAGCTCCACATGTCTAGGCAGGCAGGCCCCATTGTCCTGAGGTGGGAAGGACTGGGTGGGCCCCCCTGGAGTGCTGGGGCCAGGTGGTGAGGAGGGGCACCGAGGGGTCCCGGGGCGTCAGGGAACGGAAGGCCGGCATCTCGGAGTCCAGGCGGCTCTTCTAGAATTCAAACTGCCTGGGCCCTCGCGGCTTCCCCCGGCATCCGGGGTAATCCAGGCCCCACCTGCGCCTGGCTCCCTCCCCCCCGCCCCCCACACTGCCTGTGGTCCCCCTGCGAGCATCACTTACACTCAGCAGTGTGGGAACTGCCTTCTGGCCTCAGACACGCCCAGCCCGTCCCTGGCACCTCCTGCAGCCGCGATGCCCTCTCACTTCCTCCGCGCCTCGCTCTCATTTTCAGCGTGCATCGTGGTTGTCTCGCCCTTGGCGGCCTCCCTGGCCCCTCTGTCCAGACCTGCATTGTTTGCTTATGTGTTCGCTTTTTCATTGCTGGTCTCCCACACCCGGAAGGCGGGGCTCCGTGTTGGCGGTCTGTCCCTACAGCAGTACCTGCCATGGTGCTGTGGGTGCTGGGTAGTTGCTGTGAGCATGAAGGAATGAGAACTTACGCAAATGAATGAATGAATGAATGAATGAATGCATGGGTGGGTGACGCAGAGGGTGGCGATCGGGGCTGGGCTCCAGCTCAGCCCTGACTCACTGGGTGCCCGGGGGCAGGGGGGGGGGGAGCCGCCGCCCCTCTCTGTGTGTCAGCTTCCTGAATTGCAACATGAGGTAATTGAGGATCCTCCTTGCGCAACGGGAAACGGTACACTGCCACTCCCCACCCCCCAGGCATCTCACAGTTGGGAACCCAAACACTCACACACTTTTTTTGGGGGGGGGTAAATGCAACAAGAATTGATCACTGACAGCTGCACCTCCACAGGCCTGGCATTGAAAACCCAAGCCAGCGAGGTGTGGGTAGTCATGTCAACTTTATGTCTCCTCACTGGGCACGCACACCTAAGCCTTTGAAAAATCCTAGTGGTTTTCCCACCATCTGACCCAGCAGTTCCCCACCCAGGTATTTGTCCAAAGAAAATGAAAACACGAACTCAAAAGGATACCATGCCTATATGGGTGAGAGACTGACACCCAAGACAGCAAATAGGAAAGTCCATAGCGTGCGGTGAGCAGATACCCGCTATGGAGAAAAACGCACAATCAGCCAGGGAGAGAGGGAGCCATGTAGGAGTCTAGAGGAAGAGCATTCCAGGCAGAGAACAGCGGGTGCAAAGGCCAGCGGTGGTGGCGCATCTGGCACAGCCCAGGAGCAGCAGGCGGCCAGTGTGGTGGCACAGAGTGAATGAGGGTGAGCGTGAGGAGGGGGCTCCCCGAGGGCGCGGGGTGCAAACGGCCATCCTAAAGCCCCTCCTTGGCCTTTGCTCTGAAAGGGGAGACCCTGGAGGGATTGACGCAGAGGAGCGACGCATACCCAGACTGTTATTTTTAAACAGGTTCGCATTGCTGCTGTTGGAAGCCTGGCCAATGGCTAGGACCCCCTGCTGTCGCCCAGGTAAGAGATGCCAGGGCTTGGGACCCCGGTGGGCATGGAGGTCTGGCAAGAAGTGGCTGCGTTCTGGGTGTATTTTGCAGGTCAAGCTGGAAAAGTTCCTCCCAGGTGGGCTGTGGGGGATGCAAGATGAGTTGGCAAAGTTTTCCAGTTGCTCTCTCAGTTTTCTCCCCCCCCCCCAATATATTTTTATTGATGTCAGAGAGGAAGGGAGAGGGAGAGAGAGATAGAAACATCAGCGATGAGAGAATCATGCATTGGCTGTCTCCTGCACTCCCCCTACTGGGGATGGAGCCGGCAACCCAGGCGTGTGTCCTGACAGGGAATCGAACCGGAACCTCCTGGTTCATAGGACGATGCTCAACCACTGAGCCACGCTGGCCGGGCCCCTGTCAGTTTTCTTAAGCGATTTCCTATTGTGGGGCATTTAGGAGGCGTCTAGCTTGTCGCTGGGGTAGTTCCAGTCCTTCTAATGCAGCATTTCCCAACCCCAACCTACTGAGTGCTACCTGAGAGGAATTCACCGGGAGGCAGTGTGTGTGTGTGTGTGTGTGTGTGTGTGTGTGTGTGTGTGTGTTGATTAGAGCCTGAACTTTGGCGCCAGGTGCCTGGGGACAAATCCCAGCTCTGCTGTCACTACTTGGGTAGGTTAATTCATTTTTCGGTGCCTCTGTTTCTTCATCGATAAGTTAGGGGTAATGAGAGCCAATGCCCCGGAGATGGGATTAACTGAGTTGGTGTGTGTGAAGCCCAGCCCATAATAACTATGTGAATGTCAGTTTTTTTTTTTCTTTCAATTGACTTTAGATCTTAACGTCTCTAAACACAAGTATTTTAAGAGGAACGCTTATATTCACGCCTGGACTGGAAAACCGGTGGCGCTGGCTGGGGACAGTAGGATGTCCTGGTCAGTGTCAGGTGTGGGAGCCCCGTCGGTACCGCCCCGGGACCCTCGCCTCCACGCACACAGCGGGACAGAAAGAAACACGAGAAAAGAGGGCGCACCTGCCATGGAACCCACCGCACTCCCCAAAGCGCTGTTCCCCGCCTTCACTATACCAAGGCTGGCTGACCCCTCCGAGGGCGCTGTATTCTGTCACCCAGAGCTTTCCTGGCTTCTGTTTCACAGGGGTGTGTGTGTGTGTGTGTGTGGTGTGTGTGTGAGAGAGAGAGAGAGAGAGAGAGAGAGAGAGAGAGAGCGGGCGGAGGGGGGCTTGTCCTGGGAGACGCTCTGGTTCCCTCCAGTTGAAAGGTGGCCCAGAAAGGGGGACACACAGGCCAGGGCCACGCAGCCAGGTGGCCCAGCCCTGCAGGCAGCCGGCAAGACTCAGCAGAGCTGGGGAGGCGGGCGCAGCGGGGGTGGAGGCGCTGGACAGAAGGGGCGTGGTCGGCACCGGGTGGGCGTGGCGAGCGCAGGAAGGGGCGTGGTCAGTGAGCAGGAGGGGCGTGGTCGGCGCCGGGTAGGCGTGGCGAGCGGGGGCAGGGGGCGTGGCGGGCCCGACGTGGGTTGGGCTGAGTGCCGGAGCCTTGGGATCCTCCAGACGTGGCCCCAACCAATTAGAGGAGGAATCGGGGCTACCCCCCTCCCCGAACTGCGTGCTCCACGGCCTGGCGCCGGGAGAGGGCGGGCGCTGAGGGTCTCGCCCGCAGGACTCAGACACCGGCTCCTGAGCCCTTCTGGCCGCCGCGGGGCTGAGGAAGGGCTGCCTCGGTTTCCCTGGGGGGTCCCGGGATCTGAATGGAAGGTAGGTAGCTGGAAAGGGGCATCCGGAGGTTGGGGAGCCCCCTGGCGGACTGTGACTCCAAGAGAAGAGGGGGCTTGGGGACACGGGTAGAACTTCTGGGCACCCGAGAGCCGGTGATCTGGGGGCGGGGTCTGTGTGTGTGTGTGTGTGTGTGTCGGGGGGGGGGGAGCCCCTGGGATGCGAAGTCCTCAGGCTTGGGCGCCCTGGGCCTGAGGAGGCCAGGCTTCAGGTCCCAGCGGGGGCTCCTCGCTCCTCTCTGCCCGCCTCAGTTTCCCCATCTGTTCCACGCCTGCCTGTGAGTGGTGAGTGCCCGGACGATCCTCGCTGCTGCTGGTGTTTAAAGCAGCGAGAGCAGTGGCGGCCCCTTAGGGAGAGAGTGATGGGAGTTGGGGGTGAGGGGGTGGGGAAGAGGGGAAAAGGTCCTACCAGGGAGCTCGGGGGCTCCCCGCACAGGACCCCGCCAAGGGGGCAGAAAGAGCGCCCAGGGAGGAAATTCAGAGCGTTGGGGCGCCGTGGAGGCCAGGAGGCAGGGGCTTCCAGGGGGAGGGGGGAGCCATGAGGACACATGCCTTTGGCCTATGGAGCGGGATGAGGGCTGAGGACCAAGCAATGCGGGGCTCACTCTGAGGTTGGGGTGACCAGGACAAAAGCAGTTTTGGGGGGTAGGGGAGACCCGATTGGAAGGGCTGGAGTGGTCAGTCGGGACAGCAGACAAGGGGTCCTGCTGTGAAAGGGCCCGAGAGATAGGACTGGGCCCAGAAGGGGTGAAGTTAGGGTCTGTTTGCACGCCCCCCCCCCCCCAGAGAAGCAGGTAAAGGGGACCAGGAGGGGCGGTGGCTGCAGGAGGGAGGGAGGCGGGGCCCCAGCTGAGGTCCAGGACAGCCGCCCTCTCCTGTTCCTGAGGGCCCAGCGGCTGGGATTTCATCACTGAAGCAGATCAGCGGCCGAGGCCCCGGGGACCCAGGCTGGCTGTGGTCTCAGGAAGGAGGGAGGCGCAGGGCCTGGGCCTGGGTTTGGGGATTAGGGAGGGCCTGCCCCTTTTCCACGTTTCAGCGTGGAAATGCGCTTTCCTCTGGATGGCCGGGCCTCACCTTCCTCGAGGAAAAACTATGACAACTCCAAAGGGGTAGGAACTGAGGCGGAGAAGAAAAGGCAGTGACGACGCACAGCTGTATTTAGCCTGAAGCGGGGAAGCCCGAGCAGGTGATAACAGGGCAGGAGGCAGGATTTTAGGGACAGTTTTTATCAAATAGGTGATGGGCGGAGATCTGTTGTGGTTTTTTGTTTTTTATTGTCTCCCAATTGACAGTGGAGCGGGGGAAACTTAAGCTAGACATAACGAGGAGCTTCCTGAGCTGCTCAGTGAGGACAGCAACAAGGCCAGGTCCTCCCTCCTGGATGTTTGAGACGAAACAGCAAGCCTGCTGGCAGACGGTCCTTGGGGAATCTCCCTGCTCGGATGTTTCTGGAACAGGGCCTGGGCGGAGATGGGACTTCCCAGCTGCTGGTAGGAGGGCAGAGTGACAAATGCGATGGCCTTGCCCTGCCCTCCCCCCCCCTCCCCGGTATGCACAGAGTCCTGATATCCCTAGTTGGGCGCGTGTGGCTCAGGCATCCATCAGCTGCCCCAGACTCTGTCCTCAGGAAGGGCCCTGCCTGTCTGTCCCCTGGTGGGTGAGCACGCCCGTGGGTGTGTCTCGGTTCCCCTGGGGTTTGTCAGTGCGGGTCACGTGGCTGCACAAGGCTTTCTGCCAGGACTGCCCAGCATCACCTCGTTCTGCCCAACTGGCTGGCCGACACTGGCTTCCGGCCCATCCGTTTGGGGTTTCCCCCGGCAGCTCTCGACCTGACGGTCCTGTGTCACCTGGCCGGGCTGTTCCTGCTCGAGGCCGGCCCGAGCTGCTGGGCCCTGCCTCTACCCACACCTGCTCAGCTTTTTGTAAAATATTTTTCCATTGACTTTTTTAGAGAGTGAAAGGGATGGGGTTAGACAGAGAGAGAGAAAGAGAGACAGCAATGTGAGAGACACATGGATCAGTTGCCTCTCTCATGTGCCTGGGTCTCCTCACCCCTCGGGCACAGGCTTCTGGTTGGAGGCTGCTCCACCCCCTCACCGTGGCGGGCGTGTGCCGGCGGGCACAGACGGTCCCAGGCTTGCCCCTCCCCGTGTGGGATTTTGATTCATGACCATCTTGCTCTGAGCCCAGAGCAGGCCGTGGACAGAGGGGTGACGGGCACACAATGCTCGGAGCTGAGGGCGGCGAGGCCCTGGGGCAGGGGGCGAGGGATCAGTGCACCCATGAGCTTTGACACCACTTAGTCTGCACCGTGACTTTTGCTTCGCTGGGTTTCGGCTCTTTACAGCAGTGTTCTGGCTCTGCCTCTTGGGGGAGCAGAGGGTTCCCTGCACAGGCGTGGGGTGGTGGGGGGGACCCCAACTCTAAGGGAATTAAAGGCATGCTTCTGGAACCCTTGTGCAGGCCACCCAGCCTCTCTGTGCCTTAGTTTTGCCATCTGTCAAATGGGGGTGACCATAGCATCGACTTCAGAGCGGACGGAAGGGGTAAATGAATTCCCGCAGGAAACTGCCTACAATGGTGCCTGGTGCATAGTAGGTGCTTAATGAACGTCAGCCGTTATTGAAGGGGGAGCTGCTGTGGCCAGAACCCAGCCAGTATGGGGGAGCCCTCTGTCGCCACCGCAGAGAGAATTAATTTCTGGATCCCTTCGGGGCCATTGCTCTTCCTATTGGCTCAGATGAAGCATGGATAGGGGAGCTCGATGGAACTCCCACCCACTTCAAACCCTCTGCCAGTCCTTTCTTGCCTTCGTTGGGCCTCAGTTTGTGCATCTGTGCAATGGGAACTGGATTGGGGAATGTCCGAGGCCAGAACCATGGCGGGCTTGGCCTCGGGTGGGCTGGCCGGCCCCTCCCCTGGCCCCTGTCCCGCACGCCTGCCTGCTGACCGCCTCTCCTCCGCAGGCCATGACATGTGCACGCAGGAAGCTTTCCAAGCCCAGAGGAGCCGGCTGGTGGAGCTGCTGGGCTCGGGGTCCCTGGAGGCCTTCGAGAGCGTCCTGGACTGGCTGCTCTCCTGGGACGTGCTGTCTTGGGAGGAATATGAGGGCCTGCACGTCCTGGGCCAGCCCCTCTCCCACTTGGCCAGGCGCCTCCTGGACACCGTGTGGAATAAGGGTGCTTGGGGCTGCGAGCAGCTCCTGGCGGCGGTGCAGGAGGCGCAGGCCGACGGCCAGTCCCCCCGCGCCGCGAGGCCACTGGGACCCCCACTCCCCCCACCGGCCCCGGGACCTGCAGTGCCACCGGCCAGCCATCGTCCGGAGACTCTACAGCCACGTGGAGGGCCTGCTGGACCTGGCGCAGGCGCGGGGCTTCCTCAGCCCGTACGAGTGTGATGAAGTCAGGCTGCCCATCTTCACGTCATCCCAGCGGGTAAGGCGCCTGCTTCTTGCGCCGTCAGCATTCTCAGGAACAGGGCCTGCTCCGTCACCAGACTCGCTGGTCTCCGTGCAGCCAGTCCCAGGGGGAGCCGTGGGCCAGGGGGGCCCCTGAGGAGGGGCCCAGGCGGGGAGAAGTTGTTGCATTAAAATATATATATATATGTTTTTATTGACTTTGGAGAGGAAGGGAGAGAGAGAGAAAAAGAGAGAGAGAGAAACAGAAACATCAATGATGAGAGAGAATCATGGATCGGCTGCCTCCTGCGCTCCCCCGACTGGGGACTGAGACCTCCTCCTGGGCCTGTGCCCTGAAGGGCAATTGAAACTGTGACCTCTTGGCTCGTAGGTTGATGCTCAACCACTGAGCCACACCGGCTGGGCTATGGCTGTCTGTTTTCAGTGAACAGCTCAACAGATTATAACAATTCGTTAAATTAAATCTGTATTTAATGATGCATATAAGCACACTAAGTCCCGATATGGATTAAATGCCACCTAGGGTTTCTGATATGGGATTGTGCTGCATGATTTCATATGTGACGGTATGAACATAGGTGTTCCCATCACCCCGGGGCGGAAGTAGGGTGTTACGAGGACCTGTGCCCGTCCTCAGTGACAGCTGCTGGCGGCAACCGCAGGCCGGACTCTGTGTGAGTCATTGCTTTGCTTTCACTATGGTTTTAGTGCCTGACAAAACCAGGCCCCGACACCCTATCCCGGTGGTTGGCGAACTCATGACTCAACAGAGCCAAATATCAACAGTGCTTCTTCAAAATAGACTCGCCCAGGCCGAAAACCGACTTCTGCGCATGGGCCACGAAGTTTCAATCGCACTGTACGTGCGCCCGCACATGGTATTTTGTGGAAGAGCCACACTCAAGGGCCAAAGAGCCGCATGTGGCTCGCGAGCCGCAGTTTGCCGACCACGGCCCTATCCTTTCGTTTTGAAAAACAGAGTCGCGAGCACACATACAGTTGTGGGAGGGAAGGGCAGTGCTGCCTTTCCTTTGGGGATGAGGCTCCCAGGAGCGGGGGTTGGGGGGAGCTCAGGGTCTCGGGGACAGGGTCTGGCTTCACCTTCTCTGGGAGCCGTAAGGGCCCTTCGG